>NC_056074.1:39896606-40529463 GCF_016772045.2 Ovis aries
CCTCCAGGTTGAGCAGGAGAGTTTTTTGTTGTTTCTGCATGGTCCAGTCAGGACTGTAGAAATTGTTTCAGGTCCTTGTAACAGTGAGTACTTCTCTGTAAATTGTCATTTTTATGTGTACAGAGAGCATGTCCTAGGATCATTAACTTACTGAGCTCACAGGGAAGGACGTGGGCCTCACGCTGCCATTGTTTTAGCGTTCTGGAGCATAGTTCTTGCTTCTGTTACATCGTTTTGTTGCTAAGCAAGCCTGCTTGGTTTTGTGGTTAAGCAAACCTGCTTTCTTGTGTAATCATTAACTTAGAGGGGCCTCCCATGTTTTATTTTATCTTTTTTTTTAAAATTTCAATCCCCTAGTGGGATTAACTATTTCATCACCTACCTTGTCCCCTACTCTGTCCTTAGGAATATGACACTATGGCAAGTTTGAAAAACAGAGTGAAACAATCAACCATGACTCCACCCCTCTCCACTCACCCTCATAATTAGTCATCTGTTGCTGCTTTACAAATCATCGCAAAACCTGGTGGCTTAAACAAATGATAGATGTCTATAATTCCTGATGGTTTCTGTGGGTCAGGACTTCAAGAAGGGTTCAGCTGGGTAGCTCTAACTCAGGAATTTCATGAGGTTGCAGTCATCTAAAGGCTTGACTGGCATTGGAGGATCCATTTCCAAGGTCATTCACCCACATAGCTGGCAACTTGAAGTTGGCTGTTGGCGGGAGGCTTCAATTCCTCTCCCCGAAGGCCTCCACTGGACTGTTGAAGCATTCCCATAACATGGCAGCTGGCATCCTCCATAAGACATGATCCAGAGCTCAAGGCAGAGTCCAGAATGAAATCCCTTTGTGACCTTAGCTTCAGAAAGCACACCCTTCTGCTACATTCTACTAATCACTCAAGTTAGCCCTGACTCATGCCAAATGAATCTACCTGTGGCCTTGGATATCAGGAGGTGAAGGTTTTGGGGAGGAGGTTTTGGAGGTTGGCTGCCACACTCTCCCCCAACACTCTGACTGTGGTTATGGCTGGGTATTCCCTCCCCAGACTTCATCTTCCACCGTTAAGCTTTCAGACAGTGATAATAATATTATTCAGACATTTAAATCTTTTTTCTATGTGTGTGCACTAAGTTGCTTTAGTCATGTCCAACTCTTTACAACCCTATGGACTGTAGCCCATCAGGCTCCTCTGTCCATGGGATTCTCCAGGCAAGAATCCTGGAATGGGCTGCCGAGCCCTCCTCCAGGGGATCTTCCCAACCCAGGAATCAGACCCACATTTCTCAAGTCTCCTGCCTTGCCCGTCAGGTTCTTTACTGCTAGTGCCACCTGGGAGCAATTCACATGTGGTAAAAATTCAAACTTGAGAGGAAAGTGTCTGGAAAAAATGTGAAATTTTCTTCCCCATACTCTGTCGATTCCCATGCTCTCTTCACAGTTAGAGGTAAATTCTTTCAGAATGTTTTTTCTTCTTGTGATCTTGGGCAAGTCACTTGACTGCTCTGATTCTCAGTTTCCTCAACTGTAAATTGAGAAGAAATAAGGCCTACCTAACAGAGTTGTCATGAGGATTAAATGACATATATACAAATAACCTTACCTGGCAACCATCAAACGTTCAGTTAAAACCTCTCCTGGCTGAAAGTTCAGTAGTCAGTAACTTGACAGACCGACTGGCTGGTGGCGGGGCTATAATTTGAACCCAGGTCTGCATTTCCATTATTTTGGTCATCTGATGTGAACAGCCGACTCGCTGGAAAAGTCCCTGAGGCTAGGAAAGACTGAGGACAGAAGGAGAAGAGGGCATCAGAGACTGAGATGGCTGGATGGCATCACTGATGCAATGGCCATGAACTTGAGCAAACGTCAGGAGATGATGAGGGACAGGGAGGCCTGGTGTACTGCGGTCCACGGGTCGCAAAGATTCAGACATGACCAGGCAATGGAACAACGACGACCACTGCATTTCCATAAAACCATTCATTTCCCATTATTCCAAGTACCTATCTGTCCCAATGCTATCAGTTACCAAGTGTGTAAACTTGAGCAAGGCATTTAACATTTTAAAGCTTAGCTTACTTCATCTGTAAGATGGGGACAATACCGTGTGTGCAGGGAAACTGGTTTAGTGAGCAAATAAGTCAGCTCTGCAGATGTATGACAGGTGTGCACAGGTATGACCAGAGCAAGAGGCACTTGTCTACTAAGATTCTTCTAGTCTCTAGCAACAGAAACTGACTCTGGCTAATGGCAATCCACTCCAGTTCTATTGCCTGGAAAATCCCATGGACAGAGGAGCCTAGTAGGCTACAGTCCATGGGGTCGCAAAGAGTCAGACACGACTGAGTGACTTCACTTCATAGTGTTTAGGAAGGTTGCATTAGATAAGTGGCAGATAATCTAATTCCTCTCCTCCCCTGCCCTCTACTCTCATCTTGTATTCTTTCTTCTTTCTTCCTGGATCTTTCTGGTCAAAGGAAATGATCTTTCTGAGCTATTAAGCTAAGACTGAATATTTCTTTCCTTTTACTTCCTCTGCAAAACACTCCTGAATTTTTTCCTTCACAAAATACTTAATGGCTCATTAGTTTCTGGCTCTAAACAACAAAATCATCTTATTCCTTTAGAAGTTTTATATCCCTTCTCTAGAGGACAAAACGGAGAAGGCAATGGCACCCCACTCCAGTACTCTTGCCTGGAACATCCAATGGACAGAGTAGGCTGCAGTCCATGGGGTCGCTAAGAATCGGACACGACTGAGCGACTTCACTTTTCACTTTTCACCTTCATGCATTGGAGAAGGAAATGGCAACCCACTCCAGTGTTCTTGCCTGGAGAATCCCAGGGACGGGGGAGCCTGATGGGCTGCCGTCTATGGGTTCACACATAGTCGGACACGAGTGAAGTGACTTAGCAAACTGAATCCCAGAGAAGGTTTTTCTGGACAGCTGTAAGAAAAAGCGAAAGGATCCAAGCAGCCCCAGGGCTGCTTAGCAAGAGTGCCCCAGCCTTAGTAGACAACCAGGACCCTATGGGTGATGGTGCAGCTCTGAGCATCTTCTGCCTCTGATTCCTCACTTACATTTTCAAATCCTTGGATAGCATCTGACTTGCTTTGCTTGGTTCTGGTGCATCCTGAACACATGAATCAGAAAGCCTCAACCAGGATGGGGTATAGCCTGCTCAGAGCCATGGGAGAACTGTGGGTCCGACAGCCTGCTGGGTTACAAAGTATTTCCTGCGGAAAATGAATGAGAGACCTGAATCTTGATGGAGAAGTTGCCATTAGCCTGGTGGGGAGTGGCGGAGCGGGGCAGGGGGAAGGGGGGGTCCGGGGGGGGGGGGCGGGGTGGAAGGGACTGGGGAATAGTCCCAGGAAGAAGAAAGGGCATAAGCAGGGACAAAGAAGTAAAGAGAGTGTGATGCATATTAGAAGATGCAAGATGGAATCCTGTGGCTAGATGAGCTCAGAGCAAAGGTAACAAAGCCCCCTATTTTCAGGTGGGAAACCCCAGTACTTGTGGTTAAAGAGGTTGATTCCATGTCCAGCCTGACCAATCAGAACACGCCATTTCCTCAGCACCAAGGTTTGGTGCAGGGAGGCCATGTGACCCAAGGAGGGCCAATCAGATTCACTTTATGAGGGTCTGGAGGAAGATATCCTCTGGATCCTGACCCTGGAGGTCTTCAGCAAGAGATCCATGTCCTGGGTGGCAGGCTCTGGAGGCAAAGACGCTCTTCTCTGACTTTCTGCTGCCACCTGGAGAAAAAGCCATTTGTTTAGCAAATACAACCTTCCCTCACATCTCCCATTTTTTTTCAATCCCAGTTGATGCTCCAGTATTTTAGTCAGGACCTATGAATGAGAAATGACAGAAACAGTCTGGTCCCAGCTCCCTTACTAACTGTGAAACGTTGGGGGAGCTGCCTAGCCTCTCTCGTCTTGGTTTTCTTCTCTATAAGATGAGAGTAATAAGCATTGCCTACCCGATCGGACAGTCAAATAGAAAACAGACACGGAACAGGTAGAGCAGTGTTCCCAGCGCATGCCAGTTGCACACAAAAAAAGCCAGGGTGAGAACGAAACCAACCAAAACAAACCGAAGCCAAGAGCATACATTATTTTGAGTCACGTTTCTGTCATTTCTCATTCATAGGTCCTGACTAAAATACTGGAGCATCAACTGGGATTGAAAAAAAAAAAAAAAAGGGAGATGTGAGGGAAGGTCGTATTTGCTGAACAAATGGCTTTTTCTCCAGGTGGCAGCAGAAAGTCAGAGAAGAGCATGAAGAGAAATATAATCTCCTAAGGGACTATCAAGGGAACATATCAAGGAAATGACCTCTGTTGACATTTTAAAAGCAGAAGTTGTACATGTAGGAAATACAAACACAGAAAAGCACAAAATGAAAAAAAAAAATTTCCCCTGTCCATCTCTCTCCCCAAAGGTAAGTATCATTCATAGTTCTTTGTGCTTTTTTTCAGTCAAGGGTTTCAAGTAAGTGATGAGCACAAATGGGAATTTTAGGAAGGCCTCTCTGGCAGCAGTGGGGAGAGTCAGATGTGTCAGGGTTGGAAGAAAAGGCAGCAAGAGAAGGGGATGAACTGAAGGCTGGCCCTCCTCTCTCTCCTCGCCGCTACCCTGGCTCATGGCTTCTCACCCGGGCAGGTCCGGGTGCATATCACTCCAGCAGGAAGCACTCCCACCCCTCGCCAGGATCCCCTCCAGACTGGACCACGTACTCTTAGAATAGAACCATAGCCCCTTACACATTCTATCATCTCATTTGTCCTCCTTGTTCAGCGTCTGCCTTTTCTGCTGGGCTGTGAACTCTATAAGGGCAAGCCCCATGACTGCCTTCCCCGAACACCTGGCAATCACTAATCGGCTTTTCTTTTTATTAAGTTTATTTATTTTTAATTGAAGGATAATTGTTTTACAGTATTGTGTTGATTTCTTCCAAACACCAACATGAATCAGCCATTGGTTTATCCACGTCCCCTCCCACTCGAACATGCCTCCCACCGCCCTCCCATCCCACCCCTCTAGGCACTGATCCACTTTTCTTTCTCTATAAATTTGCCTTAAGTACCAATCATAAAGAACCATGAATGGTACTTACCTTTCGAGAGAGAGATGGACAAGGGAATCATGTAAAATCTGGTCATTGTATCTGATTTCTTTGACTTAGTATAATGCTTTCAATGTGTAGTAGCACATATGTGTGCATCGTTACTTTTGATCCCCAAATAATATTCCATTGCATTGATAAATCACACTTTGTTTCTCCATTCATCAACTAATGGTCTTTTGGGTTGCTTCCACTTTGAGAATACTGCGAACAGTGTGGCTTCAAATATTCATGTGCAAATATTTGTTTGAATACCTGTTTCCAATTTTTTTGGTTAAATACCCAGGAGAGGAATTTGTGGGTAATCAGGTAATTTTTTGAGAACATGCACAGCATCTGCGCCATTTTCCATTCACACCAGCAAAGCAGAGAATTCCAGTTTCTTCACATCCTTGCCAGTACTTATTTTCCATGTTTTATTATAGTTATCCTAGTAGGTGTCAAGCGATATCTCATTGCAGTCTTGATTTGCATTTTCTTAATGACTGATCTGTTGAGCATCTGTTGCAAGCCTTTGATTAATTAATTTTCAGAGTTCTGAAAAAGTTGATTCCAACATCTTTGGCCAGTGTTCACATGTTTTTATAGGGGAGAAGACTTTGGAGTTACTTACTCCACTGGAAGGACCACTGTCCTTGATGACTCTTGGTGGATGATGTTGACAAAACGTTACCATCATCGTCATGTTGCAAGGTTGTTTCTGCAACAGGGTCTGCCAGCACGATTGGAAAAGGACTTTCAAAAGCTTTAGGTCTCATCAGCTCACGAACTCTGCAATTCTTGCATCTTAGTCAATGTTCCATATCTGTCTCCTTGTCAATACAAGGCCCTTCTATCCGTGTTGTTCCCCGTGCTGTGCTTTGTCTGCCTAAAACATTTAATAGACCCACTTTTTGACATTATTTGGGTCTTTACAAATATTTTAAAACTGTTTAGGGTTACAGTGTTCTGAATCTAGATTCCAGATTTAGTCTGCATTGTCCAATGCAGTTGCTAATGGCTCCCTGTGGCTACCGAGATTGATATTAATTAAAATTAAATAAAATTTAAATGTAATTCCTGGGTTTCACTAGCCACATTCCAATTGCTCAATAACCACATGTGGCTAGTGGCTACTGTACCAGGCAGCACAGATCTAGAAACTTTCTACCATGGCCCTTCTCTAGGTGCTTCCTCTCCAGCTGTCTCAGGATCATCACTGTTGGGATATTGAAGGGACACTGGGCATAGAGTCTCCTTTATCTACAAGAAGGTAGCTCTTTTAATGAGTCCTGATTACTTTTAATGATACGGTGATGGATACACATGACTTTCCTGGGTGATTTCCAACTATTTCTAGACAAGTTTCCAGAGTAGCTCTGTGCAAGACAGGATGACTGTGCAAAACACCAAAAAAAAAAAAAAAAACCACACACAAAAAAACAAATTTAAATAATGCTACCATTGTTGTCTCTTTTGGGCAGCTTTTCATCAGCTCCCAGGTGCCAAGACCACTTCTCTCTTTAGCAAGCACTCACCCAAGGGCAAGCCAAGGTCAGTTGTCATATAAGCCTAGCCCCAACCCAACCCTTTCTGGAGACAGAACCCAGCCAGGTCTCCTGGTTCCCCAGCCATGTCTGCTCCCAGGACACCCCTCCCCTCTCACAGAGCAGCTTCAGGTCTCAGAAGGACTTAATTCAGATTATAAAATAGACCCATCAGGCAGAAGAGAAGCAGCTGAAGAGCCCAGATCAGGAGAAGGGCAGCCAGCCCATGTGGTCCTAGTCCAGTGCTGGCTTCAAGCAAAGGAAGACTCTGGCATTATTGAGAATGACTGTGAACATGGCCGACTTAATGGGTGTGCAACCTTGCAGATGCTTGGAGCTCCACACTCAGAAGGGTCCCACGTTTGGGCATAATGCTTGGCTGCTACCATGTTGAAATGCTCAGTCATTTCTGAACGAGGAGCCCCGCATTCTCACTTTGCACTAGGTTTCACAAATTATGTAGCTGGTCTTGCCTGAGCTTCTCCATGGAAGGCGTTAATCTATGAGCAAGTGGGGAGCCTGAAGAGGAGATGGGGGGAGTGAATAGTTGGACAGCAGCTATGGAGCACCAAGCGGGAGTCAGCGAGCCACAGACCCACCCCAGGGGCCCCTGGTGTCCAGACACTCGAGGGGTAAATGCTTGCTTGCTGCAGAAACATAACTATTCAGAGAAATTCTGATTACATATAGGAAGGACTTCCATATTATAAATCTGTTTTACCATGATGTTCACAGTTTGTTCTCTTCCCAAACTTTTGCCTGATTTCATGTTAACAGGTAAAAGCTAAGAAGTATTTGAAAGTAAATTCAACCAAAAAACTTGTAATGATACTTTTTCATTCAAGGGACTTCCCTGGTGGTCCAGTGGTTAAGAATTCACCTTGCAATGCAGGGCATGCAGTTTTGACCCCTGGCCAGGGAACTAAGATCCCACCTGCTATGGGGCAACTAAGCCCATTGGCCACAACTAGAGAGCAGTGGACCAGCTCGGCCAAAAATAAAACATAAGTTCATTCAATATGCCAAACAAGACATTGTTATTTATCAGAAAGCCACGCTACATGCAATACAGTTTTGAAGGTTTAAAAAACAGCAATGTGACTTTAGAACATAAAAGGTTACTTAAATATTACACTAGGGGTGTGTGTGAGTGTGTGTGTGTGAGTGTGTGTGTGTGTGTGTGTGTGTGTGTGTGTGTGAGTGCTCTCAGTCGTGTCTGTTTGAGACCCCATGGACTGCTGCCCGCCAGGCTCCTCTGTCCATGGAATTTTCCAGGCGAGAATACTGGAGTAGCTTGTCTTTCCTCACTCCATGACGTCTTCCCAGCCCAGGGATTGAACCTGCGTCTCTTGAATCTACTACATTAGCAGGTGGATCCTTTACCACTGTGCCTCTTGGGAACCCCCAAATATTACACAAAGAAGAAGAAATAACTAAATGTCCTCTTGTATCTGAAAAAGACTCATAATGTTCTAGATTTGTTTTTTGGCCTGATTAGGAAAGAAGAAATAATAAACTATGAAAATACGTTAGTTAAAAGAAAACAAGATAAAGAAACAGAAAATAAATCAACTATACTTCAATTTTTTTAAAAAAAGATAAAACTTTTTTATGCCTACAAAAAAAGAGAAAGAACAGAACAGAATGTCAGAGTCAGCCTGATCATCTTGAGGAAGAAGCTCATTGTACCTACTAACACGAATTGAAAATCTGCTATTTACTAAAGCAGGAGAATGTGTAACAGCTGTAGCCTTAATTCTGTATAAATGGAGCTTAAAATGCACTTCAGCTTTGTGGCCACTTGCTAGCTACCTCATGTATTCCAGGTATTTGTTTTGCTTTGTTCATTAATAATAAGAAAAATTTAGCTAATTCTAAAAAAAAAAAAAATTTGCCTTCTTGATAGCGCCATCTTCCCAGCCTACCTCACACACACCTCCTTGTCTTCCTGAACACTTACACTGCACCCACAACC
The DNA here is from genome assembly GCF_016772045.2 of Ovis aries. NCBI lineage: Eukaryota > Metazoa > Chordata > Mammalia > Artiodactyla > Bovidae > Ovis > Ovis aries. The sequence continues at coordinate 39,905,245 of NC_056074.1, forward strand.
AGTCAGAAAAACATCTGGACGCATTAAACTTGCCCTTCCTCAGCCCAAGAAACTGGAGCAGTCGGGACAGCAGCTCCAGACTTACTGGACCTCAGGGTGAAACACTCAGAAGGGAAATGGCACCCCTCCTTGGCTGCTGTCCCTAACCATCCCCAGCCTTGGGGGAGAGGGGCTGGGGAGGAACAGGCTTTTTTTTTTTTTTTGGCCATGCCCCATCCCTTGTGGCTTAGCTGGTAAAGAATCCGCCTGCAATGCAGGAGACCTGGGTTTGATCCCTGGGTTGGGAGGATCCCCTGGAGAAGGGAATGGCTACCCACTCCAGTATTCTGGCCTGGAGAATCTCATGGACTGTGTAGCCCACTGGGTCGCAAAGAGTCAGACATAACTGAGCGGCTCTCTCTGTCACTAATGGCATGCAGGATCTCAGTTTTCCCACCACGGATCAAATCCATGCTCCCTGCGGGATCGCCAGGGAAGTCCCAGAACAGCCCTTCTTTGATAAATGGGGGTGGGGAGGCCGGGCAATGGCAGTGGCAAGGAGTCACCTGGGTTGGCCCTCAGGGAGTGTTTGCTAAAGGGAGAAGCAGTTTGTCTTGTACGCTGGCATGATCCTCAGGGACACAACTCATCTCCCACAGTGTCACCTTTAAGGACAAGATAAACAGCCAAAACTGGGGTCCAGCTCAGTCCAACCCAGTTCTAGTTCACATCATGTGCTAAGGAAGAAAGTCTAGATGCCGAGCATCCCGCAGCTCGAGGGCACAGCTGGGAAGGTGAGGGAAAGAAAGACTGATGTCATCGCTCTATTCTCCCATTTATACACAGCACTCCCAGGACAGAGGAGCCTGGGAGGCTACAGTCCGTAGCGTCGCAAAGTGCCGGACACAGCTGAAGCATGCAGCATGCACCCCAAAAAAACAAGTTGTCTTTTCTTCATAATTTCTTACAATAGAATGCTTGACTCAGTTAAAACATACCATTGGGCTGGCCATAAATGCAGGGCCACCTAGTCCATACACCACCCATGGGTGAATTTAGAAAAGATACCCCCTCCAGGCAGATGCAGCCTGTTCAGCACCCAACTTGGTGGGTGGGTGGTGCCCACTCCACCCCCAGGGAGATCCACAGCTTGGCTAGCAAAACATGAGCTCCATTTCCACAGCCTGTTCCCACCCGTTTGGCCAGGCCTCCTTGCTCAGTGAACAGCCTGCACAACTGCACTCAGAGGTTCTGCTTACTCACTAAACATTAAGCTGTTCTACTGTAGGAGGAGAGCAATTTGCCTGGACTAATTCCTCTTGCGTACAGTTCACTGACAATTCTCAGAACCTCACAGCAGGGCTTCCCTGTGGCTCAGTGGTAAAGACTCAGCCTGCGAATGCAGGAGACACAGGTTCGATCCCTGATCCAGGAAGATCCCACATGCTGTGGGGCAACAAAGCCCATACATCGCAGCTATTGAGCCTGAGCTCCAGCTGAGCCCACCCACCACCGCTACCGAAGCCTGAGTACCCTAGAGCCTGTGCTCTGCAGCAAGAGAAGCCACCATAATGAGAAGCTCTCACACTGCAAGTGGAGAGTAGCCCCCGCTGCCTGCAGCTGGAGAAAAGCCGCACAGTAACAAAGACCCAGCACAGCCAAAAATGAATAAAAATAAAATTAAAAAAAAAAAAACTCACAGCAATAGCTACTTTCTTTCTTTTTAAATTTTTATTTTATTGTATTAATTTCTTTATTTTTTGTCTCACTGGGTCTTTGATCCTGTGCACAAGCTTTCTGTAGCTGTGGCAGCGAGCAGGCTTCATTGCGGTGGCTTCTCCTGTCTCGGGGCACAGGCTGCAGGCACACAGGCTTCAGTAGTCGCAGCACGCAGGCTCAGTACGTACGGCTCTCGGGCGCTAGAGCGTGGGCTCTGCAGTTTCAGTGCAGAGGCTTAGTTGCTTGGTATTATGTGAAATCTCCCCAGGTCGGGGATGGAACCTATGTCCTTTGCATTGGCAGGCAAGCTCTGATCCACTGAGCCACTGGGAACGTTCTTGTTTTGTGTTTTAAAGAGGAGGTTGTTGGGACTTCACCAGTGGTCTAATGGCTAAGACCCTGCAACTCTCAAGGCATGGGGCCGGGGTTCAATCCCTGGTCAGGGAACTTGATCCCACATCCCACAATTAAGCATTCACATGCCGCCTGGAGAGGGGTAGCTGGGGCCAGTCTGGGCAGAGGCTTAAGGCTTCAGCAGGATGTGGTTCTTCATCCTATTAACAAAGGGAAATGAAGGATTGGTCTTATGTAAGACGGGGCAAGACGCAAGAGGTGACAGGTATGACAGGATTACATTACTTTTCGAAAAGATTGCTCTAGCTACAGAGTATTAATAGAAAATAGATTGGAAGGGAGCCAGAGTGCTGTGGGGACCAATCCAGCCATCCTGGTGAGACAGACTGGTAGGAATATAATGCAGGTCACATGTGTAATTTAAAATTTTCTAGTGGCCACATTTGAAGAAGTAAAAAAGAGGGACTTCCCTGGTGGTCTAGTGGTTAAGAATCCACCTTGCAATGCAGGGGACACAGATTCAATTCCTGGTCTTGGAAGATTCCACATACAGAGGCGCAGCTAAGCCTGTGTGCCCCAGCTACTGAGCCCAAGCCACTGCAAGGAGAGGCACGTGCACCGCAGCTAGAGAAAGCCCACATGCAGCAGCAAAGACCCAGCACAGCCAAAGAAAGGAAAAAGAAATTAATTTATAATATACAGTATAATAAAACATGACATTTACTTAATATATTCAGAATATCATCATTTCAACCTGTGACCAATATAAAGCCGTATTAATGAGCTGTTTTACATTCTTTCGTTGGCCTCTAGCCAGCACTCCGCCTATATCCTCCCTCCACATGTGTCAACTCATTTTGTTTCTGTAGCCATCCTGGAGTCCAGCAGTCCTTCCACCTGGTTTTATACCCATTTGACCAATGAGGAAACTGAAGTGCGGCGGTCAGCTCATCAGTCTGAGGTTACAAAGGGCTCGACTTGAGTGCACAGAGTGGAAACCTGCACCCAGTCTCGGCCGGCACCTCTACTGGCTGCAGGACCCTAAGCAAGGCCCTCCAGCCGCCAGCTTCTTCCCTTTGTTTAGTCAATAAGCACCTCCCGAAAGCATCTACCTGCCAAGGGTCAGCACTGAGATGTCAGCGCAGACATGTGATCTGCCTTAGGGAGCCTGCGGGAAAATGAGCTGGAGAGACATGAATCCAAGACAAATGAATGACAAAGGTGAAAATAAAGCTGTGTTGAGGGTCATGAAGGAGAGGTTCTGGAGGTCAAGGAAGAGGCCTTGAGAAAGAGGAGTTGGAGTCAATCCGTGAAGACGGGACACAAGAACATTCCAGGTGCAAAACAGAGCGGAGAACAAAACCTCTGTGGAGGATGGACCAGCATGGCCTGAGAAAGGAGAACAAAGGCCGAGCCTGGGGGTGGGGATCCAGGGCTAAGAGGAATCCACGGCAAGGGTTCTACCCAAGGGGCGGGACTGACGTGACAACACTTGCATTTCAAACAGATCAGAGACCAAAATAAGGAAGCGACTGACTGACAGGGTAGGCTTCCCTGCTGGCTCAGGCCGGTAAAGAACCTGCCTGCAATGCAAGAGACCAAGCTTCCATCTCTAGGTTGGGAAGATCCCCTGGAGGAGGGCATGACAAACCACTCCAGTGTTCTTGCCTGGAGAAGCCCATGGACAGAGGAGACTGGCGGGCTACAGTCCATGGAGTCACAAAGAATCAGACACATTTGAGCTACTAAAACACACACACACACACACACACACACACACACGGGAGTAGAGGCTGGTTGCAGTAATGCCACACAAGGTTGCCTTGCTGCTAAGCCACTTCAGTCGTGTGCGACTCTGTGCGACCCCATAGACGGCAGCCCACCAGGCTCCTCCATCCCAGGGATTCTCCAGGCAAGAACACTGGAGTGGGTTAAGGTTGCCTTAGGAGTAAGGAAAACTCGGGACAGGCACCCAGCAGAGTGAATGCACAGTAGACACCCACTGCGGTTACTATGACCGCAGCCTTCAGCCCACCCAGGAAGTACCATCTTTGTAACATTCCCTCCCCCTGCCCCCTCCCCAACTCTGCACCTCAGACTTGATAGGAACTCAATAAAGTGTAGTTAATTATCTCAAGGTTCATAGCTTTCTTTTTTAAAATCTTGCCTCCCTCTATTCAGAATGTTTTAGTTTCCCATAGCAACAGCCTGGGAGTCTGGGAAGGACAAAGGTTGAATAATCTTGCAAAAACTCAGTCCCTGGGACTGTGCCGCACTGCCGCCACCTGGTGGCAACATGTCTACACTACAGGGCAAGGCCTCCAGGCAATACTAGTCCCAGAATTCAGTTCAGTTCAGTTCAGTCGCTCAGTCGTGTCCGACTCTTTGCGACCCCATAAATCACAGCACGCCAGGCCTCCCTGTCCATCACCAACTCCTGGAGTTCACTCAAACTCACGTCCATCTAGCCGGTGATGCCATCCAGCCATCTCATCCTCTGTCGTCCCCTTCTTCTGCTCCCAATCCCTCCCAGCTTCAGAGTCTTTTCCAATGAGTCAACTCTTCTCATGAGGTGGCCAAAGTACTGGAGTTTCAGCTTTAGCGTCATTCCTTCCAAAGAAATCCCAGGGCTGATCTCCTTCAGAATGGACTGGTTGGATCTCCTTGCAGTCCAAGGGACTCTCAAGAGACTTCTCCAACACCACAGTTCAAAAGCATCAATTCTTTGGTGCTCAGCTTTCTTCACAGTCCAACTCTCACATCCATACATGACTACTGGAAAAACAATAGCCTTGACTAGACGGACCTTTGTTGGCAATGTCTCTGCTTTTGAATATGCTATCTAGGTTGGTCATAACTTTTCTTCCAAGGAGTAAGCGTCTTTTGATTTCATGGCTGCAATCACCATCTGCGGTGATTTTGGAGCCCCCCAAAATAAAATCTGACACTGTTTCCACTGTTTCCCGATCTATTTGCCATGAAGTGATGGGACCAGATGCCATGATCTTCGTTTTCTGAATGTTGAGCTTTAAGCCAACTTTTTCACTCTCCACTTTCACATTCATCAAGTGGCTTTTTAGTCCCTCTTCACTTTCTGCCATAAGGGTGGTGTAATCCGCATATCTGAGGTTATTGATATTTCTCCCGGCAATCTTGATTCCAGCTGTGCTTCTTCCAGCCCAGCGTTTCTCATGATGTACTCTGCATATAAGTTAAATAAGCAGGGTGACAATATACAGCCTTGACATACTCCTTTTCCTATTTGGAACCAGTCTGTTGTTCCATGTCCAGTTCTAACTGTTGCTTCCTGACCTGCATATAGGTTTCTCAAGAGGTCAGTCAGGTGGTCTGGTATTCCCATCTCTTTCAGAATTTTCCACAGTTTATTGTGATCCACATAGTCAAAGGCTTTGGCATAGTTAGTAAAGCAGAAATAGATGTTTTTCTGGAACTCTCTTGCTTTTTCCATGATCCAGCGGATGTCGGCAATTTGATCTCTGGTTCCTCTGCCTTTTCTAAAACCAGCTTGAACATCAGGAAGTTCACGGTTCACGTATTGCTGAGGCCTGGCTTGGAGAATTTTGAGCATTACTTTACTAGCGTGTGAGATGAGTGCAATTGTGCGGTAGTTTGAGCATTTTTTGGCATTGCCTTTCTTTGGGATCGGAATGAAAACTGACCTTTTCCAGTCTTGTGGCCACTGCTGAGTCTTCCAAATTTGCTGGCATATTGAGTGCAGCACTTTCACAGCATCATCCTCCAGGATTTGAAATAGCTCAACTGGAATTCCATCACCTCCACTAGCTTTGTTCGTAGTGATGCTTTCTAAGGCCCACTTGACTTCACATTCCAGGATGTCTGGCTCTAGGTGAGTGATCACACCATCATGATTATCTTGGTCGTGAAGGTCTTTTTTGAACAGTTCTTCTGTGTATTCTTGCCACTTCTTCTTAATATCTTCTGCTTCTGTTAGGTCCATACCATTTCTGTCCTTCATCAAGCCCATCTTTGCATGAAATGTTCCCTTGGTATCTCTAATTTTCTTGAAGAGATCTCTAGTCTTTCCCATTCTGTTGTTTTCCTCTACTTCTTTGCATTGATCACTGAGGAAGGCTTTCTTATCTCTTCTTGCTATTCTTTGGAACTCTGCATTCAGATGCTTATATCTTTCCTTTTCTCCTTTGCTTTTTGTTTCTCTTCTTTTCACAGCTATTTGTAAGTCCTCCTCAGACAGCTATTTTGCTTTTTTGCATTTCTTTTCCATGGGGATGGTCTTGATCCCTATCTCCTGTGTAATGTCATGAACCTCCGTCCATAGTTCATCAGGCACTCTATCTATCAGATCTAGTCCCTTAAATGTATTTCTCACTTCCACTGTATAATCATAAGGGATTTGATTTAGGTCATACCTGAATGGTCTAGTGGTTTTTCCTACTTTCTTCAATTTAAGTCTGAATTTGGCAACAAGGAGTTCATGACCTGAGCCACAGTCAGCTCCCAGTCTTTTTTTTGCTGACTGTATAGAGCTTCTCCATCTTTGGCTGCAAAGAATATAATCAGTCTGATTTCGGTGTTGACCATCTGGTGATGTCCATGTGTAGAGTCTTCTCTTGTGTTGTTGGAAGAGGGTGTTTGCTATGACCAGTGCCTTCTCTTGGCAAAACTCTATTAGCATTTGCCCTGCTTCATTCCGTATTCCAAGGCCTAATTTGCCTGTTACTCCAGGTGTTTCTTGACTTCCTACTTTTGCATTCCAGTCCCCTATAATGAAAAGGAAATAGAAGGTAATATTAATGAAGTATACAAATAAAAGTGGTTAAGATGGTGAATTTTAGGTTTAAGTTTTTACCGCAATAAAAATAAATGAAATAATAAAAATTAGAAGTGTGAAATAAATCCTTTCTCACTTGATTTAGAATATAGCATTGTCTCCCCGCGCTGAGGATGGCCGCAGCCTCCTTTATAACCACTCTGGTCACCCGACTGCTCCGGTCCGCGCAGAGTGGCTGCCTCCATCAACGCCCTTTCCACCTCTCGGCAGTGCGAAATGAAGCTGTTATCATTTCTGGAAAGAAACTTGCTGAGCAGATCAAGCAGGAAGTGCGGCAGGAGGTGGAAGAGTGGGTGGCGTCAGGCAACAAGCGGCCACACCTGAGCGTGGTTCTGGTTGGAGAGAATCCTGCAAGTCAGTCCTATGTCCTCAACAAAACCAGAGCTGCTGCCAGCGTGGGAATTAACAGTGAGACCATTGTGAAACCAGCTTCAATTTCAGAGGAAGAACTGTTGAATTTAATCAATAAACTAAATAATGATAATAATGTAGATGGCCTCCTTGTTCAGCTGCCTCTTCCAGAGCACATTGATGAGAGAAAGGTCTGCAATGCCGTTTCTCCAGACAAAGACGTCCATGGCTTTCATGTAATTAATGTTGGGCGAATGTGCTTGGACCAGTGTTCCATGTTACCAGCTACTCCATGGGGTGTGTAGGAAATAATTAAGCGAACTGGCATTCCAACCCTAGGAAAGAATGTGGTTGTGGCCAGAAGGTCAAAAAATGTTGGAATGCCCATTGTGATGTTACTGCACACAGATGGGGCACATGAACGGCCCGGAGGCGATGCCACTGTCACAATATCTCATCGATGCACTCCTAAGGAGGAGCTAAAGAAACATACGGCTCTTGCAGATATTGTGATCTCCACTGCAGGTATTCCAAATCTGATCACAGCAGATATGATCAAGGAAGGAGCAGCTGTCATTGATGTGGGAATAAATAGGATTCGAGATCCCACAACTGCTAAACCCAAGTTGGTTGGAGATGTGGATTTTGAAGGAGTCAAGAAGAAAGCAGGTTACATCACTCCAGTCCCTGGGGGTGTTGGTCCCATGACTGTGGCAATGCTGATGAAGAATACCATTATTGCTGCAAAAAAAGTGCTAAGGCTCGAAGAACGGGAAGTACTGAAGTCTAAGGAACTTGGAGCAGCAAGTAATTAACTATTGTGTCTTCTGTGTCATGAACAGGACTCCAAGCCAGTTCAAGAGGAAAACCAGGTCAATAGAAATGCAATATTTTTTCTTTACTTACATGGCTTTAAACAATACTTCGTATTTATTGTAAGCTTAAATGAGTGTGTGTTTCCACACATAGCTCTGCAGTAACCTACCAGGCAGCATGCCACTATCGTGCTGGGTCACGCGATCCAACCAAGAGAAACATTACCCTAGAGATGAACAGGGAGGACCCTGTCACACTGAGAATGGCTGCTTAACTCCGTGAGGCCACTTCAGTTGAAATCTGTCTTCTTTAGAAAGGCAGCTTGCTCACCATTATACCACCAATGCTGCCCAAACTTGTCTTTTCTATGATTACATTTCCCAAGTGCTATTCCAATAATGAGTTGATACTCACTTTAGGTTCCAAACCTTTTGAGTTCAACTCGTCAAACCAAAGGAAAAATGTTGCTAGAGAAAATTAGGGAAAAGTTAAAAAAGAAAGAAACGATGGTAATTGAGTAGAAAAAACTTTACCCTAATTTATATATGTGTTGATGATTAACAGAAGGAAAACTGCATGTTAATAGTCTCCTAAGCTATCATTTTGTGACTCAGTCATTGGGAAAATGGTTGGGTTTTTCCCACTTGCTATTAGCCCTTGTTTTATGTTCATTACCGCTTGGGATCTCCCCATTTTACTTTCCTAGGATTAAAAGGCTTGTTTTATAAATTACTCGTGTGTGTTGTCATATTTGAGTTTTCCTATATCCTCAACCTTCACTGTCAAATTTTATACTGTTAGAGGTGTCTGTATGGTTTCTTTAGTGTATCTTGAAACCTATTTTTGGAAAACATAACTTGGGCTTGATAATCATTAGGGCAGCTATGTGTAAGTATGCAACTTACTTTTCCACCAAAGAACTGTCAACAGCTGCCAGCTTTTCTCGGCTGCACCTGTTGGCTTTCCTTGATCAATTTTTGATAATGAGAGTTAATACTGAATTTAATCAGACTTTATTAAGGGACTTTTTTTGCATCATTTTGATTTTTTAAATAAAACACTTCCGACTAAAAAAAAATAGAATATAGCATTGTCTAATATTGGGATTATGCTGTAGTCTCAAGATTTACTTCTCATTATTACACACTGTATTATTACATGACAGTTCTGTCCTATCTCTACATTTCCCTCAAGCCCTTTATAATTTCTGTTGGGCATCCTTGGGGGTGTATATAACTATATACTGTTAAACATGTATTATGAATTTGAGCAAACTCCAGGAGATAGTGAAGGACAGGGAAGCCTGGAGTGCTGCGGTCCATGGGGTCGGGAAGCAGTGGACGCAACCTAGCAATCGAACGACAACAGTATATTTTATGTTATGTTTATGTATACTGCTGTTCTTTGGCTCAAAAGCCACCCTTTATTAAGTTTGCAAGCATAAATTCTCAGCATCATGTTCCATTTGATTTCCACTGCATGAGCTCCTTCGAGGTACAGAATACATGTGACCTAGCCACTGCCTGAGCCAACAGCAGTGTGCCATTGGCCTTGACCTTAACTCCTTAAATCATTTCTAACAAAGGTGAGGTACATGAGGTCCCAATTTGCAATCAAAGTCCAGGATCTCTAACAGGAGCTGGTTTTAAATCTCACCTCATTGTTCCCTGGGAGTTCCCCACAACGGTTTCTCTACGCTTACTTGGAGCTGCAATATGAAAGAACTGTTTACCTTGTTCCTTACCAGCAATGTGACTCCCAGCAAATTATCTAAACTCTCCAAGTTTATAGAATCCGTATCAGTAAAATGGGGTTAACAACCAATGTGCCAAAAATCAAATGACAAATATAATAAATGCACTATAAGCTGGAAAGCACTATGCAAGAATTGTATTCCTGTATTAAGATGGGATTCTGTTTTTCTTTTCTTTTTTCTTCATCTTGGGAGTTTTGTTTGTTTAGAGCTGCATTTAAAGCATGAACTTGAGGTTGAGATCTGGGCTGGACTGGATCTGCCTCTGCCCAGAGGGAACTCTCCCTAGGCCTGTCACTTCCCTCTCTGAGCTTCCTTATTTGCATGTGGGAAATAGAGGTAACAATACCAATAACTCAGGGATTGCATCATCATTGCATGACAAAGCGAAGGTCAAAGAGCTATCTGAGAGCAGGTTCACAATATCTGGTAGCCAAGGGCTCTGTTAGAAAATACAGGCTGGTCTGGGAGCCTCCCCAGAGAGTGGCTCCCAGCCACAGCCACTTGGACCACTTCCCTCCGCCATAGACAGCCTGGCTTTCCACCCACAGGCAGACTTTATATGGAGAGAACAGCATGTCATACTATGGGACATTGCATGTATTTGATTCCCTGACCAAACTGTTCCTTTGAGATGACAAGCCATTCAAAAAAATAGTAATAATAATGATAAACCCTTTCTGCCCCAGCCTTTCAGGATATTATGGGTTTTTTACAGCCTAACGGTGATAGGGACAGAGTAAAGGGACAAAATAGGTGATTAAATAGTTAATCCCACTAGAGAATTGTAAGCAGAAAAAAATGGGAGACCCCTGTTAATATTCACTCGAGAAAGCAGGTTTGCTTAGCAACAGAAGCGTGAGACATGCCCCCAAACAATAAAACAATGGTGGGGGCTTCCCTGGTGGTTCAGTGACTAAGAATCCACCTGCCAGTGCAAGAGACATGGGTTCGATCCCTGATCCAGGAAGATCCCACATGTTGTGGAGCAACTAGGCCCTTGGGCTACAACTACTGAGCGCATGCTCTGGAGCCCAGGAGCTGCAAAACTGAAGCCCAAGTGCCCTAGAGCCTGTGCTCCGCCAAGAGAGAAGCCACGGCAACAAGAAGCCCATGCGCCGCACCTAGAGAGTAGGCCCTGCTCACCATAACTAGAGAAGAAAGACCCAGCACAACCGAAAAAACACAGCAATGGGCGCCATGAGACCCATATCCTGCCCAGTGAGCTCAGCAAGTTAGGACGCGCTCTCTGCACACATAAAAAACACAGTAATTTGTAGACCTAGCTTGACCATGTAGGGACAAGAAAACTCCAGCCCAACTTGGGGGAGAAACTGATGATTTCTTCCTTTGATTGTAAAATTGTAACCCACTAAGTTCTCAGGCAGCATCTTCTAGCCTGCCTGTACATAAGTCTCACAAGCGTCCTATTCTAATAAATCACTTATCACTTTGTTTCTTGCTGAATTCCTTCTGAACTAGGACATAAAGGACCAGAGCTCTTCAGAGCCCCCCAAAACGCCACCTGACGGTTTCAACAGAAATTGTTTTCTTTAATGTGAGATACTACATAATGAACACTTACATTGGTCTATGCTATTACAAAACACAGCCACACCATTTTTAAAAGCTTTATTGAGATACTTCACCCTTTCAAAGTGTACAATTTGATGTTCAGAGAAGGAAATGGCAGCCCACTCCAGTGTTCTTGCCTAGAGAATCCCGCGGACAGAGGAGCCTGGAGGGCTGCTGTCCATAGGCTCGCACACGACTGAAGCAACTTAGCATGTATGCATGCATGCATTGGAGAAGGAAATGGCAACCCACTCCAGTGATCTTGCCTGGAGAATCTCAGGGGCAGAGGAGCCTGGTGGGCTGCAGTCCATAGGGTCGCGAAGAGTCGGACACAACTGAGCGACTTCACTCTTCACTTTCATGCCTTGGAGAAGGCAATGGCAGCCCACTCCAGTGTTCTTGCCTGGAGAATCCCAGGGACGGGGGAACCTGGTGGGCTGCCGTCTATGGGGTCGCACAGAGTCAGACACGACTGACTCGACTCAGCAGCAGCAGCAGTGGCACATTCACAATGTTGTATATTCACACTATTGTGTAACCATCACCACTATCAAATGCTAGTACATTTTCATCACCCCAAAAAGAAACCCTTTACCAATTAGCAGTCACTCCCCATTCTTCCTCCCTAGCCCCTGAAACCACAAATCGACTCTTTGTCTCTGCAGATGTATCTATTCTGAACACTTCGTATGGATGGAACTATACAATGTATGTATTTTATGTTTCTTTTTTGTTTTTTTGCTTCTGTCTTCTCTCACTTAACATAATGCTTTCAAGATTTACCCATGTTGTAGCATGAATCAGTAACTTTATTTCTTTTTATTCACTGAATAATATCCCATTGTATGGGTATGTCATATTTTATTATCCACTCATCAGTGGATGGACATTTGGTTGTTTCCATTCTTTGGGTATTATAAATAGTGCCATTATGAATATTCTTGTAGAAGTATTTGTATAAACATATGCCTTCAATTCTCTTGAGTATATACCTAGGAGTGGAACTGCTGGATCATATGGTAATTCCCAGGGGCTTCCCAGGTGGCACTAATGGTAAAGAACATGCCTGCCAGTGAAGGAGGCGTAAGAGCTGCAGGGTCGATCCCTGGGTCAGGAAGATCCCTTGGAGGAGTGGATGGCGACCCACTCTAGTGTTCTTGCCTGGAGAATCCCCATGGGCAGAGGTGCCTGGTGGGCTACAGTCCAAAGAGTCACAAAGAGTCAAACACGACGGAAGCAACTTAGCACAGCAACATGGTAACTCTAGCTTAATTATTTGAGGAACTATCAGACTGTTTGCTCTAAATTTTGCATTCCCATCAGCATGTATGAAGGTTTCAGCTTCTTCACAAATTCAACATTTGCTATTGTTCATCCTTTTTTGTCATAACCATTGTAGTGGGTGTGAAGTAATATGATTTGCATTTCTCTAATGACTAATGAGGTTAAGCCTATTTTCATGTCTTATTGGCTATTTGTATATCTTCTTTAGGGAAAAGTATAATCAAGTCCTCTGCCCATTTCTAAGCTGAGTCTTGTTGTTGCTTAGTTGTAAGAGTTCTTTACATACTCTGGAAACTAGACCCTTATCAGATGCATAATTTGTAAATATTTTCCCCTGTTCTATGGATTATCTTTTCACTTTCTTGATAGTATTCTTTGATTCGTAAATGTTTTTAATCCACAATCTGTTAAATTAGAGTGAATCTTATTTCATCATTATAAAAGTGACATTTTATTATACTCATAAGGTAAAAGAGGAAATCATTCTCTTGTGGAATTGGGCACAATTCAGCAGCCATTTTAATAAACTTTGAGTGAAACAGAACTAGAAGGAAAAAACTAAACTCTGATTATGAATCCTTAAGACAAACAAGTAGCAAACATCAAAGTAAATGAGCCATCCTGGAGCCACCGCCACCAGACCTGGAAGAAGGCACGGGCATGCACTAGTGTTCCATAATGAGCTCAAGCTGTGGGGATCTCCCTGGCAGCCCAGTGGCTGAGACTCTGCACTCCCAACGCAGGGGGCCTGGGTCCACTCCTTTGTAAGGGAACTAGACCCCACATGCCACAACGAAGACCTGGCACAGCCTAAATAATAAATAAATAATTTCTAAAGATTCAGGTCAGTATAAAAAGTAAACTGTAAAGCAGTTAACAAAAGAAATATTAGAAGGGTAGCTGAATAAGCTTAGGTTGGGAAGATCTCGTTAAGTAAAGCAGGAAACCTAAAAACCTTAAAAGACAGATTGGGGCTTCCCCGTTGGCTCAGTGGTAAAGAATTCGCCTGCCAATGCAGAGGACACAGGTTCAATCCTTGGTCCGTGAAGCTTCTGCATGCTGCGGGTCAACAAAGTCCCTGCAGCACAACCACTGAGCCAGCACTCTCGAGTCGATGCTCTGGGCGAGAGAAGCCCAAGCACCACGACACAGAGTGGCCCCGAGCCCCACACCTAGAGAATGCCCAGGTGCAGCAACGAGGCCCATCACAGCCAAAAATTAAACTAATAGTTTTAAAAAAAATATTGAGGAGGAAAGTGGTCTTTTCCCCTCCCCCACTTTTCCTTTGATTATAAAGCTGGAGCCCAATAAGTTCTCGGGGCACAGCACTCTCTTGCCCACCCACTTGTAAGCCTCACAAGGGTTCTATTTTAGTAAATCACTTCTTATCTATCACTTCGCCTCTCACTGAGTTCTTTCTGCCCCGAGACATAAAGAACTAGAGCCTCTTGGACCACCCCCAAATGTGGCCTAATGATTTCGCTAGGGGTGTGATGTTCAGTTCAGTTCAGTTCAGTCGCTCAGTCATGTCCGACTCTTTGCGACCCCATGAATCGCAGCACGCCAGGCGTCCCTGTTCATCACCATCTCCCGGAGTTCACTCAGACTCATGTCCATCTAGTCTGTGATGCCATCCAGCCATCTCATCCTGATGTACATCATGATAAATATAACTAACACTGCTGTACATTATATATGCAAGTTGTTAAAGAGTAAACCTTTGGAATTCTCATCACAAGGAAAAAAAAATTTTTCTATTTCTATAATGTTGTATCTCTAGGAAATGATGGATGTTCCCTAAGCTTGTTGTGGTCATCCTCTCATGATGTAAGTCAGTCAAATCATTATGCCATACACCTTAAACTTATACAGTGCTGTATGTCAATTATATCTCAATAAACCTGGAAGAAAATAGGATAAAAATACCTTTGATTTTTAAAAAAAAGCTGGGAAAAATATACGTGCAACACATTTAATGGACAGTGATTATTGTCTATGGAAAGCATCTGCAAACATTTTCTGTAAAGAGCCAGACAGTAAATATTTGAGGCTTCAGGGCCTCAATCATAACCCTTCAAGTTTTTCTCTGTAGCACAAATGCAACCACAAACCATTCATAAACAAATACGCACGCCTGTGTTCTAAAAAGACTATATGGATACTGAAGTTTGCATTTCATATAATTTCCACAAATCATTTTTTTTTCAACCATTTAAAAATGTAAAAACTGAGGGACTTCTTTGGTGGTCCAGTGGTCAAGAACCCACCTGCCAATGCTAGGGACACAGTTTTGACCTCTGGTCCTGGAAGATTCAACACACCTCAGAGCAACTAAGCCCACACAGCACAATAACTGAAGCCCACACACTCTTGAGACAGTGCTCCACAATGAGAAGCCACTGCAAAGAGAAGTCTGCTCACCGCAGCAAAGACTGGCCCCCACGCGCCACAACCAGAGACAGCCTGTGCACAGCAGCAGAGGCCCAGGGCAGCCCAAAAAGCTAATGAATAAAATTATTTTTTGAATTATGGCATCAGAATAAAATTGATAATCACTGTTGGTAATAATGCAAAATAAAGGAATATCCCTTTAAAAAAATTAAAATGCAAAAACTGGGAATTCCCTGACAGTCCAATGGTTAGGACTCCACATTTTCATTGCTGTGAACCTAGGTTCGATCTCTGGTCAGGGAACTAAGATCCTACAAGTCATGCAGCATGGTCAAAAATAAATAATTAAATAATTAAACAGATAATTTAAAATATAAAAACCATTCTTGACTTGCAAGCCTCATAAAAAAAATAACTGGTCAAATTTGGCCTAAGGGCCATAGTTTTTGACCCCTGTCTTTGATGTACAAAAAGCTCCTGTTGCTTGCTAAGGAAAGGCAAAGGACAACGGATGTAAATCCACAGAAAAAAAAAAAAACAATCCAAACGGTCATGAAGCATTTGTTACAGGATGTAGAATGAGATTTTTTTCCTTTTATCTGAATACAATATATGACAAGTGATCCCACATTCTAAAAAGAAAGTCTTGACAGCTTGAAAGCTTTCTAGAAGAGACCAGAACCAGACCCTCATCACTCATCTCCAGATAATAACAGCTAATTTTAGAAAAACTGAGGGACTTCCCCAGTGGCTCAGATGGTGAAGAACTGGCCTGTAATGCAGGAGACCCTGGTTTGATCTCTGGGTCAGGAAGATTGCCTGGAGAAGGGAATGGCTACTCACACCAGTATTCTTGCCAGGAGAATCCCATGGACAGAGGAGCCTAGCAGGCTACAGTCCGTGGGGTCACAAAGAGCTGGACACAACTGAGCAACTAAGCATGATAATTCAGAAAAGGAAAGAGAGGAGGGGTCAAAGTCGTTCTTAGCCTGTTTAACACCCAGAACAGATGATGTTTTAACTCTCTCACTATTATACGACACTATTTTGGTAATTACCATGTAATGAAACCGTATCCAATATTGAAGGCATTATATATTTCAAAATAGATCATGTCATTGTTCTAATAACTTCCTCTTCTGCTTTTGTTGTTGTTGTTGTTGTGCTCTACTGGGTTAATATTAAAAAGCAGAGACATTACTTTGCCAATAAAGGTCCATCTAGTCAAGGTTATGGTTTTCCAGTGGTCATGAATGGATGTGAGAGTTGGACTATAAAGAAAGCTGAGCGTCAAAGAATTGATGCTTTTGAACTGTGGTGTTGGAGAAGACTCTTAAGAGTCCCTTGGACTGCAAAGAGATCCCACCAGTCCATCCTAAAGGAGATCAGTCCTGAGTGTTTATTGGGAGGACTGATGTTGAAGCTGAAGCTCCAATACTTTGGCCACCTGATGTGAAGAGCTGACTCATTTGAAAAGACTTTGATGCTGAGAAAGACTGAAGGTGGGAGAAGAAGGGGATAACAGAGGATGAGATGGTTGGATGGCATCACCGACTCAGTGGACATGAGCTTGGGTAAACTCCAGGAGTTGGTGATGGACGAGGGGCATAGCATGCTGCGGTCCATGGGGTCGCAAAGAGTCGGACACGACTGAGCGACTGAACCGAACTGATTGGGTCAACGTCTTTTCCTGTTGGAGCAGTGCCCTCCTCACACTGCTATCAAGGGATTTACAGATGTAATTATGTCCCCAAATCAGTTGACCTTATGAAAGTGACATTATCTAGGTGGTCCTAACCTAATAACATGAGCCCACTAAAAGCACTGTCCCTAGCTGGTGGCAGAAACTTCTAGAAAGGAATGCAATTTAGCCAACACTTTAATTTCTACCTTACTGAGAACCCAGACATGTTGTGCCCAGACTTCTGACCTACTGATCTGTGGGTTAATAGATGAATATTGTTTTATGCCACTAAATTGGTGATAAATTATTACATAGCAACAGAAAAATATATGCTCTACTCCTTGTACCCAGGTGAAATGATCCCACCCTCTGTCCTTGGTACCCACCAGTAATAAGTCTTAGAGGAATGTAAGGTGGTTAGCCCTCTCCAGCCCTCTCCCAACTGCAGTTAATACGCAGAGTACACTCTATTTCCCAGGGCTGGACAGAGCTCCTCCCTCACGTCCTCAGGTGCCCCTTAAAAGTCTTTGACCCCTTTAGTGCAGTCTCTTTTTAATGGTCTGCTGCTGTTGTTTTGCTTCTATTTTTTGGCTGTGCTCCAAGGCATAATGATGTTTGTTCCCCAAGCAGAGATCAAACCCAGACCCCGTGCCCCTGCAGTGCAAGCACTGTGTCTTCACCACTGCACCACCTGGGAAGTCTCTCTAGTACAGTCTTGAGAACCACTGCTCTAGTGATACTCTAGTGATACTCTTTCCTACCTCTGGACACTCCATTTCCATTTTTTAATTGTTTTTTTTTTTTTTTTCACAAACAACAACAAAAAAAATGAAGAGCATCTTTGTTTATAAAACTTTTAATTTTGGCTGATTTTCTTAGGATAAGAAATGCTGAGTCAAGAGGGATGAATATTTTTAAGGCTCCTGATATATAACACCAAGTTTTTCTAGAGACTCTACCAACCTACCACCCCATTACCGAAGTATGACGTCTAAGGTTATTTGATCTAAGCTGAGCCAATGGAGATTTTTGGCTCAACGAATTAGGAGATGTTTGGGGGGAAGACCCTCTTCTCATCTTACCTCTGAACTCTCTCCCATTTACTGACTCATCTTCACTCCCAAGCTTCCAGGAACTCACTGGGAACCTCTACCCGAAAATTCCAATTGGGTTGTCTCCAAAACTAGATCACTTGTCTCCTTTCCATTTCTTCTCCATTGAAATGCTCCAGATCCAGAAAACAGATCTATCACTGTGACTGGGACCATGGTAGTAACCATGATGATAACCACGGCAACCAGATTCCCTAAAGAAATCACACTGAGGGCAGAGATGACCCAGGAGACCGAGTGGGACTACAGGCCTTCCTCTCCTGCATTGGGCACAGAATGGGACACTTAGCGGCATGTGCTCAAAGCACCTGCACACCAAAGGACAAGACGAAAGAGTGACAGGCACACCTCAACGAGTAACATGGAGCAGGGGTGCCCGGAAAGCAAGGTACAAAACCAGGATTTTGGTGCTGACAGTTACAGCTTTGAGCTTTCCTGGTAGCTCAGCTGGTAAAGAATTTGCCTGCAATGCAGGAAACCCCAGTTCGATTCCTGGATAGGGAAGATCCCCTGGAGATGGGATAGGTACCCACTCCAGTATTCATGGGCTTCCCTGGTGGCTCAGACGGTAAAGAATCCTCCTGCAATGTGGACAACCTGGCTTCGATCCCTGGATTGGGAAGATCCCCTGAAGGAGGGCATGGCAACCCACTCCTGTATTCTTGCCTGGAGTATCCCATGGACGGAGGACCCTGGTGGGCTAAGAGTTGGACATGGTTGAGCAACTAACCAGTTACAGCTTTTGCATTCAGAAGGCTAGCTTTCGTGCCAGGTAAGTCACCCTGCTTATTTAACTTACATGCAGAGTACATCATGCGAAATGTGGGGCTGGATGAAGCACAAGCTGGAATCAAGACTTCTGGGAGTAATATCAATAACCTCAGATACACAGATGACACTACCCTTATGGCAGAAAGCAAAGAGGAACTAAAGAGCCTCTCGATGAAAGTGAAAGAGGCGAGTGAAAAGCTGGCTTAAAACTCAACATTCAAAAAACTAAGATCATGGCATCCGGTCCCATCACTTCATGGCAAATAGATGGGGAAACAATGGAAATAGTAGTTTATTTTCTTGGGCTCCAAAATCACTGCAGATGGTGACTGCAGCCATGAAATTGAAAGATACTTGCTCCTTGGACAAAAAGCTATGATCAACCTAGGCAGTATATTAAAAAGCAGAGA
The DNA here is from genome assembly GCF_016772045.2 of Ovis aries. NCBI lineage: Eukaryota > Metazoa > Chordata > Mammalia > Artiodactyla > Bovidae > Ovis > Ovis aries. The sequence goes on from NC_056074.1 coordinate 39,924,275, forward strand.
CATTACTTTGCCAACAAAGGTCCATCTACTCAAAGCTATGGTTTTTCCAGCTACGGTTTTTCATGTATGGTTGTGAAAGTTGGACCATAAAGAAAGCTGACTACCAAAGAATTGATGCTTTTGAACTGTGGTGTTGGAGTAGAGCCCCTTGGACTGCAAGGAGATCAAACCAGTCCATCCTAAAGGAAATCAGTCCTGAATATTCATTGGAAGGACTGATGCTGAAGCTCCAAAACTTTGGCCACCTGATGCAAAGAACTGACTCCTTGGAAAAGACCCTGATGCTGGGAAAGATTGAAGGCAGGAGGAGAAGGGGACGACAGACGATGAGATGGTTGGATGGCATCACCGACTCGACAGACATGAGTTTGAATAAACTCTGGGAGTTGGTGATGGACAGGGAAGCCTGGTGTGCTGCCATCCCTGGGGTCGCAGAGTCGGACGCGACTGAGCGACTGAACTAAACCGAAGGAATCTCTTCCCAGGTGGCGCTAGTGGTCAAGAATCCGCCTGCCAATCCAGGACAAGTAAGAGATTCAGGTTGGATCCCTGGGTAGGGAAGATCCCCTGGAGGAGGAAATAGCAACCCACTCCAGTATTCTGCCGAGAAGCCCAAGAACAGAGGAGTCTGTGGGCCTACGGTCCATGGGCTCGCAAAGAGTCAGACATGACTGAAGACTTAGCGCAGCACCAGGGCTAACTGCGGAGCGGCGGGTAGAGCGGGCGGGCAGCCAGGCACCGGGGCGCGAGCCGGCGCTCAGGCGTTTGTGCTCAAGCTTGGACGCGCGTGCGCGCGCATAGTCAGGGACCCGACAGCCGGAAGCAGGGGGAAGTGGTGGGGCTGAACCTGGGTCTCGCGCATGCGTGCGCCGTACAAAGCATTTGGCGGGTTTTTCCGGGCTCTACTGTTTTGCTCCCATCACTGAGAAGCTCTGCAGTGGCTTTTAGGAAGCAGGACGTTCTCCCCAAGAGAACGAGCTTCTCAAGCTTTCTGTTTTCTTCCTCTAGGCGTTTGAGGGCTTCCAAAAAAAGAAAGAAAAAGTGTTTCTCCGTGACTGACGACTGGGGCCTTCTGACCGCCTGAGGTCTTGGGCCATTTGGTCACTCTCCGCCTCAGGCCCTCGGAGGGTGAAAGGCTCAGAGGGACCTCGTTCTGCTCATCGATCTCCACGCTTGTGGGTTTCTTGGCGTCAGGTCGGAGCTAGGGTGGGCCCGGCCCCGGTCCCCGTCCTGGGTCATCATGGCTGTGTCCGCCCAGCTCTTGGTGGAGGAGTTGCACATCTTCGGCCTAGAATGCGAGGAGGCTGTGACTGAGAAATGTGAGTTCCTTGCCCCCTCTCTGGACCCCACCCAGGTCCACCCCCCCCTGCTCGATTCCGAGGTTCACCTCCCCTAGATGGGGCTTGTCGGTGTTTGTGAGATGAGTGAAACTGAGTTTGAGACTTTGAAATGCTCACAGGGTACTGCTTGGATCCCAACTGAAAAATAAGAATGTGAAGAATGGTTTTCAGTCAGCGCAGTTGCACAGAATTTGGAAAATGTTTAAAGCTCAACAGCAAAGCAAGAGATGTTGGGATTTTGAAATGTAGCTTTTTATTTCTGGCTCCTCCCTTTCCAGCCTACACCTAAACTTCTGCTGATCCATCAACTTCTCATCAAAACTGTTGGTGGTCTGTGCAAATAAGAGTCCCTGACATGGGTTCCTAAAATTAAATTTTAGCTTTGCAAGGAACTTTAAGGAGCTTGTCAGCTGATGCTGACAAAGTTTACGGGTGGAGAAACCTATTGTTGTTGTTTAGAGGCTGCTGCTGCTGCTAAGTCACTTCAGTCGTGTCTGACTCTGTGCGACCCCAGAGATGGCAGCCCACCAGGCTCTCCCGTCCCTGGGATTCTCCAGGCAAGAACACCGGAGTAGATTGCCATTTCCTTCTCCAATGCATGAAAGTGAAGTCACTCAGTCGCATCCAGCTGTCAGCGACCTCTGCAGGCTAGACGTGTCCAGCTGTTTTACGACCCCATGGACTGTAGCCTGCAAGGCTCCTGTGTCCATGAGATTTTCCAGGCAAGATACTGGAGTGGGTTGCCATTTACTTTTCCAGGGGATCTTCCCGACCCAGAGATCGAACCTATGTCTGCTGCACTGCAGGCAGATTCTTTACCACTGAGCCATAGAGAAACAGATGAGGAAAGTTAGTTGCCTGAGCTGGTCTGTGAACCAGGTCTCCTACGCCTGCGTCCAGTACCCCATTGTATTGATGAGGCTCTAGGGCAGTGTCAGGAAGCAAACTCTTGGGAGGTGTGGAGTTACCGGTTTTAGAATCAGGATGATCATGCATCTGCCTTTACCCTTCGTCAGCACATTGAACTTGAATGCAAACGTTAATTTATGAAAGACTGCAATACTCTAAATTTTTATCTCCAGGGTATTCTCTTCTCAACAGGAGACTTGAATGAGAAAATCAATCATAGTCAGTTTATTTGGTGAGCCTAGAGTCAAACCAAGAGAAATTAGTTGTGTGAACTAAGTTTGTAAAGGCTTCAATCCAAGATGCCTGCTGGTTCCATTTCATGTAGGACTACATTGGCAGTGATGTTGGAATTCTAGACTTGTACTTCATAATTGCTAACCTCACCTGGACCTTAATATTGCCTGACATATCATAACATATTCCCCTGATCTGTTCACTCTGAGTCTCCTGTGGGAGACATTCATCACCTGCTCCTCCTCTGACAATCTTCTGTCCCATCCTCACTCTCAGCTGATGAACTTACTTTCTGTTTCACTGAGAAAAATAGAAGGACCTGTGTCTATGCTATATTCCTTGCCTCCTCCCATTACAGTGAATAAATTCTCCATATTTCCAGCAAAAGCCACACGCTCTGCTTCAGTCTTGAATCCCATTCCTTCTCTCCTCCTTAAGGATATCACTTCAGTAATTCTTCCCTTTCTTATTTTCTATTTTCTCTCCATAAGATATTTTTTCCTAGTAGCCTAGGAATGTGACTCTTACACCAACCTTTAAGTACTCCATTGTTGCCCCATCCCACTCCAGTTATCTTCTCCCAGTTATAACAAATCTTCTCAGAATGATGGCCTTCAGATTTTTCCTCCTTAAGCCCATTTCAGTCAACTTTTTCATTCCCACCACTTCACTGAAACTGCTCCTCCCCAGGTCACCAACGACCTTCACCTGGCCAAAGCCACAGAGGCATTTTTCAGTCCCCCTTTGGATGAGCAGCAGCATTTGATGCCATTCATCCGGTCCTCTTCTTTAAAATGCATTTTCCTCTTAGCTGCTTGGACACTCCTCCTGGGTGTTCCAACGTGCATGTCACCACCTCTTAGCCTTTGCAGATTCCTCTGCATCCTAAGCCCCAAGATACACTCAGCTCCTTGATGATCTCACCTGATCTCATGTGTTTGCTGGTGGTCCCCAAATTTATAACTCAGCCCAGACCTTTTGCCTGATCTGCAAGCCAGTCTGCTTCCCACACGTCTCCAGCTGGAAGTCTGATTGGCATCTCAACCTCAGGTGTCTGAAGCTAAGCTCCTGCTCCCTCTCCTCAGAGTTCCTCCTGCTGCCTCCCCACCTCAGTTAATAGTAACTGGCCCCTTCTAGAAGCTCAGGCCAAACCCACAGCATCATCCTCAAGACTCTCTCTACACACCCACATCTGGTCAGCAAATCCCAGTGGCTCTACCTTCAGGATGCTTCCAGTCTAAAGTCCAACCACTTCTCCCCTCCTCTACTGACACCGCCTTGACCCAAGCAACTGTCATCTCTCACCATGGATTTTGCCATGGTTCTCTTAATTGGTCCCCCTGATTCTACCCTCGTCCCCTTCCATCTGCTTAACACAGCAGGCAGGGTGACCCTGTTCAGTGGAAGTCAGGTCGTGTTACTGTTGTGTTCAAACCATCTAGTGATTTCTCAGGTTACTCAGAATAATTACAGGGGCCAATGGTCTGCACCCCCTTTACCCTTTCAGCTTGTCTCTGTCTCCTCCTTCCTCTTTGCATCCCAGCCGTGGAGGTCTTCCTGCTCTTGCTTCTCCCTTAGGATTCTTGCCTGAAAGCTCTTCCCTCTCAACACTGCCTGCCACACTCCTTTACTTCTTCCAAGTCTTTACTCAGATGTCATGCCCTCAATGAAGCCTTCCCTAATCACTGTGTTTAAAATTGCCAGCCCCTCCCCCCAGCCCCCTGATCCCTCTCCAGGCTTTATTTTTTCTACAAAACACATTTAACCAGCTAACATACATTTTTTACTTATTTGGTTGTTTTCTGTCTCCCCTCCATAGTGAGCTACATGAGAACAAGGGTTTGTCTCTTTGTTATTCACTGCTATTAATGTATTCTTGTGTCTAGAACAGTGCCTAGTAGGTGCTGAATAAATGACTATTGAATAAATTAAGGATTATTTTCACTTTTCAAGGTGAAAGCCACAAGAAATGAACTAAGTTCTTATGTGTCCAATTTCCCCCTACAGTGGTAGAATTGTGCATTCTGTATGGACAAAATGAAGAGGGAATGGCCAGCGAGCTTATAGCCTTCTGCACCAGCACCCGTAAAGACTGCCTCACCTTAGAGACCCTGAATTCTTTTGAGCACGAGGTAAGAAGAAACTGTAGACAGACTAATAATGTAAATTTCTGTGTCTGCTCTGTCGAAAGGTGGAGTACTGTATTGAGAAGAGTGTGTACCTTAGAATCAGACCTGGATTCCAGTCCCAACGTGAGCGTGGACCACCTCCTTATTGACTCCTAACCTCAGTTTCCTCTTCAGTCAGTGGTCCCCATGATGTGTATTTTTTATGGTTATTGAATGAATTGAGAATGGTTGTAAATCCCTCCTAAAACTATGCTCAGCAGGTGGTAGTTCATCAGCAAATAATTGGTGTTCATATTAGAATTGTTATGTGTTGGAGAGAAACAGTGACAGGTTAAGTCTTTAATCTTTAGTCTATCATGTATATCTTCATTCTTCCTTTGAGGAATTTTATATTTTCGATTATATTTCAAATGCCCGTTATTACCTCATGACTATGGGAAATGCTTCCTCTATTAATTTGACTATGGAATAATATATTCATTATCTTTTATTCCTTAGTTTCTGAGCAAAAGATTATCCAGAACCTGGCATGGCGCCTCCAAGGACAGAGGGCACAGGCATGCAGGACCCAGAGACATTGTCTCCATACAAGAGCTGTATCCTTTTCTGCTCAAGGCCCTTGTATCAAACTACATATTGTATTTTATCCTTTGTCTATAGTTGCATGTGTAAGTTAAGAACCAGTAATAAGGGATTTCCCTGGTGGTCCAGTGGTTAAGACTCTGAGTTCCCAATGCAGGTGACATGATTCCATCTCTGGTCAGGAAACTAAAATCTGGCATGCCACATGACATGGCCTAAAAAAAAAAATTGTTTTTAATAAATAAATAATTTTTTGAAAACCATAAAAAACATGAGAACAAACTCAAATTAAAAAAAAACAAGTAATATGCCTAGTATTTAGATTTCTTATTTGATCGACCCTTGCCTTAGATTTTGGGTGGAAGTTTATTGTTTCTCTTAACCAATGTTTTTAGAATTGAGGTGGAGGAAGAAGAGGAGACCCTCTTGAACTCTTACACCACACCCTCTAAGGTACGTGTACCCTGTTTGGAAATTGCATTCTACACGTAGCATGTTTTTTTCTTTATTCTAAAAATATCAGCACAGCATTTGAAGTTCTGAAGGAGAAAATTAGCCACTCATACAGTTCCTACTCTATTTACACGTATGCATCTTCCTTTCCGATCATGTGCGTAGATGATTTTACATGATGGCCGCTTTTGTGGACACATAGTTATCCTTTCTTCAGTTAGCATATCATAAAATTTTTATCAATGTAGTTTCTCCATAATTGCTCTTTTTTAGTGGGTGTCTAGTTTTGTCTCAAGTGGAGGCTCTATAAATATTGCTTATCCAGTTTAGGTGTTGGACCCCACGCTAAGAGGTGGAATAGAGCAGTGGAAAGGCACTGTCCTCAAAGCCTGAGTCAAAGACCTCAGTGACCTTGAGTGAGCTGCTTTTATCTCTCTGAGCTGCCATGTCCTTTGCTGCATAATCAGGGTTCATTCATTCGCTTACTGAGCAACTACTATGTGCCAGACACTGGATGAACTGGTGGATGGAGCAGGCAAGGTTGTGCTCTGCCCTCAAGAAGCCAGTAGCCAGCAGATAATACCCTGTGATATTATCTTAAATATCTTGAAGGGCTTGAAAACATGTAAATGAACATGTAAAGTGCCAAACCCAAAGCAATGTATTCAGTAATCATAGTTAGTCTCTACAGAAAATGAATTTGTGGCAATCCTTAAACAAGGAGCAAGCCTTAATCTATCAAAGTAAATCATACTGTAAGAAAGAAGACGATAGGGGAATTCCCTGGCAAGAACTTGGTGCTCTCACTGCCAGGGCCCTGGGTTCAGTCTCTGATCTGGGAACTAAGATCCCACAAGCCACGCTGCACAGCCCCCCACCCAAAAAACAGAAGGAAGGAAAGGTGAGTCATTTACATGTGCCTGTGGAAAGCAAGAAAGCTAAAATGTTCACAGCATCAGGGTTGTTCATATTTGGGAGGACTGACTTGTGGTAACTCAACTCTCAGTAGACTGACACGTAAATCAGATACAAATTTACTTAATTTACTGTTGAAGTACACAGCTTTCTGATGGCTGAAATACCATATTGAGGACACCCCATTCCTGCTACAAAAGTACTCAGGAGGCTCAATCACAGATCAAAGTTTGGCCATGGAAACATAGCTAAGAGATGAGCTGAAATGGGTGAACAATTTGAAATATGCATCTGGAGCTCAGAGGAGAGGCAGACTGGATCTGGGGTAGAAACAGGAAAAAGACTTGAACAGTGCCCAGCATGTGGGAACTCGGGCATCAGCGCAGCACGATGACAGGGTCAGAGCCCAGGGCTGGCCTTTCCCACCCAGACTGGTGCCAGGGGCAGGAGGGCCCATGTTGCAGAGGTGAATATGTCAGTGGTTTTAGCTTGTCACCATTAAATATTTACCTTGTGCAATGACAGCTACTCTTTTTAAATTTTTTAATATTTATTTATTTCTTTGACTGTGCCGGGTCTTAGTTGCAGCATGTAGGATCTAGTTCCCTGACCAGGGACTGAACCCAGGCTCCCCTCCATTGGGAGTGCAGAGTCCGAGCCACTGGATCACCAGGGAAGTCCCACCAGCTGCTCTTTTGCCCCTGTGCTCACCATAAATCTTCTGGTTGTAGTCCGACTTTCCACATGTCCTGCCTGACAGAGAAAGATGTATCAGCCTGGGGATTTGAAGTTCCCATGCTTCTGGCATCTTTTTTCTAATAAATGAATAATCTGGCTAAAATTTGGGTTCCTGTGTGCTCTGAGGATGAGTTCCCCCCAGGGTGTGAGACTGCAGTCCCTCTGTATGTCTCATTATGGGTGGGTAAACCAGCCAATAGTATTAGCAGTGAGTCTCCTGAGCTTGCTGCGAGTGAGCACACCCCAGGAACGTCTCGAGCTGGTTTGCTGGCACAATCAGGCTTCACCACGTGGCTGAGGGCTGAGCCCCAAGGCTCTGCTCTTTCCCAGAGTCCTGTCCTCTTGCTTCATCCTGGGAGATGGACCTGGAGCTCTGTAGCCCCCTATGTATTAGAAGGGTCTTCGGGAAAAATAGTTTGAGAAAAACCTATTGAAACCGTAAAATCTTTGCCATCGTTTGGCCCAGTAATCGCTCCTAGTAAGAATCTCTCATAAGAAATTATCCAAATTCCAGGAAAAGCTATTGTGTGATAGTGAGCACCTCAGTATTTGTTGTCTCCAGAAACAGATACACCCAACAACAGAGAAGTAGTTACGTAAACTATTATATATCAATTCCATCAACACAGCTACCAGAAAGGATGAAGACTGACAATGTGGGAGAAATGCTCAGAATTAATATAGAGCAAAAAACTCATAATATACAATACTTCAATGAAGGATCATATTCAAACTAAGATTATAACTATTAGAATTTTTTCAATTGGAAAAATATTGAAATACTAGAAAGGAGTATTTTTAAATGGCTGTTGTATAAGTGTAGCACATAAGGAAGGGTCCTTTTAAAATCTAGTTTCCATTCCAGCCACTTAAGGGTGGTTTCGAATCCTGCTTTCTTTCTCCTTGCCTGTCCCTAGTCACCCCGTAGGCAGCTTTGGTGGCATAACCTAAACCCGCAGCCAGGAGGAGCCCAAGGGCAGGGGAACGCTGGCCAACTAGCCAGCTGCCTGGTTTCCCTCCAGCCGAGGATTTTGTCTTTGCTCAGCCACAGTCCGTTGTCCCAGACTCTGGGGAGCAAGGGATCTCGGGATTTGCCGGTTTCACCCTCCACTCCAGGCATCTCTTTGGATTCTTCTTGATGAGCAAAACCACCCAGAAAACAAAACTGACCATCAGTGAGGCGTGTGCTAAATACTCTCCAAGTATGAGCTCACCCGTGTTATCTGCCTGGAGTCACTCCCTTCTTTAATTCTGAAAATGTGTGGTAGACTTTGCCAGAATAAATAGTAACATGGTCCCATCCCTTGACAGGAAAATGTGTCCGTGCAGGTTAAAACTATGTGTGTAGCCAAACTCCCAGCTGTGCTAAAGCAGAGAGGTGGGGAAGGAAAATGAACACGCGAGCGATTTGACAGGACAGATCGCCTGCTTGGCAGTCCTGTCGGGGGATGTTGTTGGCATTTGTTTCTTAGTTGCCTCCCAAATGGAGACAGCGTACTGCCGAGGACTGTATTACAGTTGCTAAAGTCTGAGATTCTGCTTGAAAGATGGGGCCTTCAGAAGAAACCCAGCCCTGTGTGGTCTGTGCCCTTCATCCGGGCACGTCCCCCCTTTTTTCCTAAGGATATGCGTGCTTCACTTAGCAACCCGAGTCTAGAGTAACTGCGCCCTTCTCCTGCTTTGCTTCTAGGGTTCTCAGAAGCGAACTATCACTACCCCAGAAACCCCCCTCACAAAAAGAAGTGTGTCTGCTCGGAGCCCCCATCAGCTCCTCTCACCATCGAGTTTCTCTCCAAGGTATGGATTCTGATAATTCAGCTGTCAGGCAGCAGGCCCGCCCTCCCCTCTCTCTGGTTACCTGGTAGAGGCTGACACTACAACCTGACTTAAGGAAGAGAGGTGGACGTTTCCCTCTGCAGTCGACTGGCTAGAAGACCGACTGCTCCCTCCCCTCCCCGCCCTCATCCTGTGTGGAAAGTTACTGTTTCTTACTGGTAGTTAAGGAAACTCACTTTCCACCCTCTTTTCTAGGGCTCATTTCCTAGCTCAGAACCTGATACCTCCTACCAAAAACAACCTGTCTATTCAGAAGTTGGGGAGCCTGCAAGTCTCTTGCCAGGAGGAGGCTAATAGGTTTCCACCTGCTTCTGTTAGTTCATGTGTTGTTGGGTTTCTTTCTTTCTTCTTTTTTTTTAGGTATTTATTTTTAAAAAAGAAAAGCACATATCTTTGTTCATAACATTGCGTAACCTGTTCTTTGTTCCTCACTCAGGTTACAGCTAGTTGCTGAGAGTTTTCTTGTCCCTGAACCTACCCCAACTTCATTGGTATTTTATCCCTGCTGCCACTTCTGCACATAAATCCACAGGGATCACGTGTGACTTTTGGAAATCCATAAATGACACGTGTTCCATGAGAGAATTCCGTAGTGGGAGCTCTGCTGAGGAGAAGAAAGGGCTTTAGGTGCTGCCGCATCGGGATGGGGCAAAGGAACGGTGGCGTGAGCCAGTTAGGGCGACACTGGCTGCCAGGAGTCACTTCTAGACCAAGCAGAGCTTAAGACTTGCCAACCTAAGACTTTTCTGTCACATCAGAAAGGAGGTGATAGGGACCTCCCTGGGAGTCCAGTGGTTAGAACTCGGCACTTTCACTGCCGTAGTCCCAGGTTTGATCCCTGTCAGGGAACTAAGATCCCACAAGCCACTTGGTAGGGCCAAAACACACGAAAGAAAGAAAGGGAGTGCTAGCATTGTTCAAGATCAGAACGGGGTCAGATTCTTTTTTTCTTCAATTTTTTAATTTATTTATTTGGCTCGGCCTAGTCTTTGTTAGAGAAGGCAGTGGCAACCCACTGCAGTACTCTTGCCTGGAAAACCCCAATGGATGGAGGAGCCTGGTAGGCTGCAGTCCATGGGGTCGCTAAGAGTCGGATACAACTGAAGCAACTTAGCAACAGCAGCAGCAGTCATAGCTGTGGCACGTGGAATCTTTAGTTGTGGCATGTGAACTCTTGGTTGCAGCCTACAGGATCTAGTTCCCCAACCAGCGGTTGAACCCCGGGCCCCCTGCATTGGGAGCACAGAGTCTTAGGCCCTGGACCACCGGGGAAGTCCTCTGAAAGGTAGTTGGATCCTGAGGGCGGATTTGACTTTAGTGTGGCCCACTCCTGCTTTCAGGAGTTTTCACCCTGGCTTCCGAATAGAACTGTGTAGACTTAGAAGGGCATCTTTGGATGCACAGAGATGGCTGGTTACAGAGTGGTTCTCGTAGGTGCCAGCACCATGGCAGCAGTTCTGTTCTCTCAACAGCAAGACTTTGAAACTTGCAGATCTGTTTGCAACAAACCCCGCGTGAGCATCTCCCTGGGTTAAAGGGCCGGCTGTAATGTGTGCCGCACAGAGCTTCGCAGGGAGGAGCTTGGCGCAGCTGAGATGCCCTGCCTCGTCATTCTGTAACGCATGCCAGTAAAGCTGACATCAGAAACTGGCTTCGTAATTTATGAAAGTAACTTCTAAATTATTCAGGTGGAGGCAGCACTGGAGACAGAGGTCATTAGTCAAGCTCGTTTGCTGCAGCCTCTGTGGAAAGGAGGAACTGGCAGCACCCACTGTAACAGTGCCTATGTAGAACTGGTTCCCGCAGGGTTTCAGGGCATTAAATGAAGCCTGTTGTAAGCAGGCCTCTTGGTGCACTGTTCACAACCAAAGGCTTAGAAGACCTCGCTGTCCTCTAAGCAGATCAGCAACACTGTGTGTCCTCGGAGGTGGAATTTATCAGCGAATGAGGAGAAATACGAGAACTTGCCGATTGAGACTTGGAGAGTGGGAGTGTTTGTTCACTAGCTGACAGAATTCATTACCTGCCCACCTCCAGAGATCCTGGGGAAAGCTGATTCCCTTTCATTTAACTTCATTTTGTTACTGTTTCTGCCTTGAACTATGTCATGAGGGGTTATGTGTGCACAGAGCAGCTTTTGACTTATCCACAGTTCCAGGCTCCGATGATATTCTAACAAGTGCTAAAAATTCATAAGAAAGAAAATAGTACTCGAAACTGGCTCTTTAATCAATTCAGAGTTTGGGTTTTGTTTTACTTTGTTAGTTTTAAGCCAGGAGAAGACCTTTTAAACTGCGTCTCTGTGTCTAAGCTTTTCTAAACACGTTTGGTATTCCTCAACCCCCCTCATTCCTGAAATTCCTTAAAGGTCCAGAATGTCCAACCCCATTAAGCTGATTAGATTTATAAAATGTGAGGCCAGGCTGGCATGCCTCCAATCCCAAATTTCCGAGAGGTAGCCTCATCTTAGACTCCTCTCTCCTTTTAGATATGAACGCGGTAACGTTGATGTCTTTTGCTTCCAATCAGTGCTACTCCCCCTCAGAAATACAGCTCAAGAAGTAACCGGGGAGAAGTGGTTACCTCCTTTGGCTCGGCACAGGGCGTGTCTTGGTCCGGGAGTGGAGGAACTAGTCACCTCAGCCTGAAGGTCTTGGGACATCCAGAGCCGCTCACCCGGAGCTACAAATACATGTTTCAGAAGCTCCCAGACATTCGAGAAGGTATTTGTTTTTCCCTTTGACATTCTGGAGGGTATAAAACCACCTGGAAGGGCTTGAATCAGTAACAAAGTGTCAGCTAGGCTGGTAGAACAAGTTCAAGGTTGCCTTTGATTGATAGATGTCCTCTGGGCACCCCTATTAGGAAACAGATATAAGATGACCACTCTCAATAATTCTCCCGAATCACAATCACTTTGCTAAGAAAAAGCACACAACCATTTCCCAGTAACAGCCGCTTGAACTGTGTAAAGGAAGCCAATTACAGTGTTAAAGGAAGCGGAGACATTTATGGCTTCTTCCTTGGAAAGACTGGAAGGCTCTTCGGGTTGTTCTTGGCTTCCCTGAAACCCCCCTGACCACCTGAGTAAGAGGGAGGGTGGGGAGGGAGCCAGGCTGACCTTGGGACTGTGACCTCATCCGTGACCCCCTCCCTCCCCCCACCATGGCCAAATGGAAGGCCGGGTTCAGCAACCAAATATCGGGCAATTGGCTCGGGCTTGAGAAACTTACAGACCGGCTGGTGTCCTCGGCTGCCTGCCTGCTTCTGTAAAATGACTGACTTTAATGTTTTACAAGGTGCTATGTTTTCTCTGCTTGGCAAGTAAAATGTCTTAAACATGCTTTTTCCCTCTGGGATTTCAGTTCTGACCTGTAAGATAGAAGAACTTGGCAGTGAACTCAAGGAACATTATAAGATTGAGGCTTTTGCTCCCATTCTAGTCCCAGCACAGGTAAGAGTTGTTCTAATAGTCTTTTCTGATGGATATTGTTTTATTAAATCAATGATGAAAAGTCAGCCTCTGGCTTCCTTTTCACTAACTGTCTACCTTCTAGTTAGAACATCTACCTTGGATGAATTTGGTAAAATGGGTTGTAAGTGCTGCCTGGTTTTGTGACCAGATTAAGTCGTTTTCTTTGCGCTTGAGTTAGAGTCTTGCATGTAAACAAGATTGAGGGCCTTAAGCATTCAAGTGTCAGGATATGAGAACAGCAGCAAAGTGAGGATTTCCAGAAACAGTGACTCATGGTCTTTCCCCTTCTTTGGTCTCTGTCATCAGGGATCAAGTGCTGTGAACAGCGTCTGCGTCATAGTTTAATCTGGCTCGTGCACAGTGCTTTCTCTCTAGCGTGTACTTTAAGGGGAGATGTGTTCTCAGAGTTTCTTTACGGGGCCTCTGTCACATATTTGCATTCAGAGGAGAATGGCCAGCTGGGGAAGATATGCAAAACCATGTCATATAAGGAAGATTTGGGGGAGTTGGGAGGAAGTAGTGGAGGGGAGGCTGGGTTGTACGATCTCTTGGGGAAAGATTAGACTTCCTCGGTTTGCCCCCGGGAGTGAGAACAGGATAGAGGAAGCCACCGAGAGAGGAATTTCAGCTCAGTTTAATGAAGAACTTCCTGTTACAAGGCGGTATGGTGTGTGGTTAAAGGATATGGCCCTGGAGCCAAACATCTGGGCTTCAAACCCACACTTTGCCCACTGTTTGACCTTGATTAAATTATCTAACCTTTCTGCTGCTGGTTTTTCTCATCTCTAGTATGGATGCAATAATAATATCCACCTCACGGTTATTGTGAGAGTTAAGTGAGTTGATACATGTAAGCCTTTAGAACGGTGCCTGGTGTTTAGTGAGCCCAGTAAACCAGAGCTGTCATTAACAGTTATTCAGGAGATGTGTGAAGAAAGAAATGGCAACCCACTCCAGTATTCTTGCCTGGAAAAGTCCATGGACGGAGGAGCCTGGCGGGCTGCAGTCCATGGGTTTACATGACTGAGCACGCATGCCTGAGGAAGGTGGAGGGAGATGGATGGGTTGGTAGCGATAAGCTGCTGGAACTTAAAAAAAGAGAGAGAGAGATATGGTGAGTGGGCTGCTGGTGGGGACAGTGGGCTTGGGGGCAAGTTCCCCTTCACTGGAGATGCTGTGTCAGACAGCCACTTAGAGGGACTGAGGCATTAGATGGTGGGCAGGCTAGATGCCCCTTAAGGGTCCTTTCACCCCTGGGAGCCAGTGATGATACTTGTGGTCATCTCGGGCTCAAAGTGATCCGCCGCCCAAAACATGAGTGCTGTTGTTCGATGTCTGTTTTGCTCTCCATCGTGCAGACCAGATTTTAAGCTCCTGTGTCCCAAAGACTGTTGTTCTCCTGTGTGTCTCGGTAGGAGCCCGTTACCCTGCTAGGCCAGATCGGCTGTGACAGCAACGGGAAGCTGAACCACAAGTCGGTGATTCTGGAGGGAGATCTGGAACATTCCTCAGGCACTCAGATTCCAGTGGATCTATCTGAGCTCAAAGAATATTCTCTATTTCCTGGACAGGTGAGATCAGGGGCGTGTCTCCCCTCTGGGTGCGGCTATGCTATGTGCTCCTGGTGTGTGTAGTGGACTGTGGCCAGGTGCCCCACACTTTTGACCTCTGATGCCAAGAGGTGTAACTGGAGCTCAGGCGCCGGAGTGGACGCCAGTGTGGGGGTTCCGATCCCCTGTGTGCTGCGACCTTGGCTCTGGGATCTGCTGCCAGATTTCAACCCCAGCTCCACCCCGCAGGGCGGATGACTATGGCAATGTTACTTAACCTCCCAAACCCAGAGTGTCCTGATCTGTGAAATGGAAATGATAATTCTCACCTTATAGGAATGTTGTAAAAATGAGATCAGCATGTAAAGCATAATGATTATTGCACTAATATAACCCCCTTCATTTGTTTTCTAGAAAAACACCCCCAAGTTTACAATTACAGAATGAGAGTGGCTGGACAGTACTTGTAACTCTATGACAATAGCTTATCCCAGACCTCCTGTTGATCATGTCTGTCTGCTGCCTGCCTTTCAGGTGGTGGTCATGGAAGGAATCAACACCACGGGTAGAAAACTCGTTGCCACCAGACTCTACGAGGTACAGTGTGTGGGCTCTTCTCCATCTTGGAGCTCGTCCTTTGTAAAGGCCTGTTGATTCGCTTCTCAATTCTCTGTAGAGTACGACCTACCTCTAGGTCAGGGCTTAGCAAACTGCTCCCCAAAGGGCCAGACAATACATATTTCAGACTCCACAGACCTGGTCTTCATACGGTGTCGACTCTGCCATCATAGCACAAAAGCAGGCACGAACAACCCATTATCCAAAGAGTGTGGCTGTGTGCCAGTGAAGGTTTACTTACAGTAACAGGCAGTAGCTAGATTCGCCCGTAGCTTAGCAGCCCCTGCTCCTGCAGTAATCCTCTGCCAACTTCCAGGGGACGTGGAAGAAGTAGCAGCACGTGTCCTCCCAGGCAGGACACCCATCCTGCAGTCGCCCGTTTTGCTCCTGCTCTTTCCTGGGTGTTTTTTTAGTTTAGCCGTGACCTCATGCTACCAGGTGTCTTGGCCACTCTGAGCAGTAAAGAAAAAGGGAAGGGTCATCAACTCTGTGGTCTTCCCTGGTAGCTCAGCTGCTAAAGAGTCCACTTGCAATGCAGGAGACCCCGGTTCAATTCCTGGGTTGGGAAGATCAGCTGGAGAAGGGATAAGCTACCCACTCATTATTCTTGGACTTGCCTGGTGGCTCTGCTGGTGAAGAATCCACCTGCAATGCTGGAGACCTGGGTTCGATCCCTGGGTTGGGAAGATCTAGAGAAGGGAAAGTTACCCACTCCAGTATTCAGGCCTGGAGAATTCCATGGACTCTGTAGTCCATGGGGTCTCAAAGAGTCAGACACGACTGAGCGCCTTTCACTTTCATCAACTCTGTGGGCTTTTAGCTCCAAGGAGCAAGACACCCACAAACAAGCCCCCGTTCAGTGCCCACCCTGTTCCTGACCAGAAGCGGAGCCTGGGGCAAAACCTCACCACAGTTTTCTCTCCTGTTTGAAGGGTGTGCCGCTCCCGTTCCATCAGCCCGATGAAGAGGATGGAGGTGAGCTAGACTTCCAAGGGTATTTTGCCAACAGTGCGGGTGGAGAGGGGTGGGCCAGGGTCTGGAGCACAGTTCCTCTGGCCCTGGGAAAGCTTCAGAAGCTGAGAGAACCATTCTGGAGCTCCAAGGGCGACCGCAGATTCATGGGTTCACAGGCCCTTTGTGGACGGCCAGGGCTCTGAGCCTCTGTGGCTTGGTCGCCTTACCTCCTGTGCTCTGATTCCACAAGAGCTGTCATTTCAAGACTAATGTTTAACAGGTGTTTGAAGGTTGCTTTGAAAAAGAAAACAGTGGAATTCCCTGGCCATCCAGTGGTTAGGACCCCAAGCTCCCAGTGCAGGGGCACAGGTTCCATTCCTGGTTGGAAAAGATCTTGCGTGCCGTGCGGCCAAAAAATGAAAGGGGAGGGAGAAGAAAAGGAGAAAACAAGAACAGGGTAAAGAGCACCGATTTAAGAAAGAATTCCTTTAAATGCCATGTGATATCCTGGACAAGGAAAGGGGACATTAGTGGAAAAACCAGTGACATTTATAAAGTCACGAGCTAACAGTAACATACCAGTATTAATGCCTTCGTTTTGATGAATGTACCCTAGTTATGTAAGATGTTAGCATTTGTGGTTGCTGGGTAAAAGGTGTACATACAGGAACTCTGGACTCTGTTTGGGGCATTTCTACAATTCTAAAGTTATTCCAAAAAGAAAACTGTATTTAAAAATTAGACACATTTCTCAGGAAGCCTAGCTAACCTAGATGAGAAAAGATGAACATTTCAGTAAACTTGGCTTCATAACAATTCCAAGCATTTTTGTAAGCAGAGCAGTAGGCTGTTGAGGATTAGCAGGGAGATAGCTGATGCTAGCTGTATTGTGAACACCCCCTCCACGTTAATATTGTGTGAGGTCATTCTTAGAGGCGGCCTGGAATTGGGAGCAAGATTTAGGAGTTTATGACATTGCACATTCTCTCAGGAAGTAAGTGTTTATGGAAGCTAGAGCGCTGGTATTGAATCAAGTTCAGGTAACAAAGGGAATAGACAGGGCTGAACTGCCCGGAGCCAGAGCTGTGCCAGGGAAATCTTTGGAAGCAGTTGAATAAGTTGGTTTGGTTTTGTTAATAGTCATTTATTTTTATTTATTTATTTGGCTGCATTGGGTCTGCAGTGTGGGATGCAGACTCTAGTTCCCTGACCAGGGATCGAACCTGGACTTCCTGCATTGGGAGGGCAAAATCTTAACTGCTGGAAGTCCCTGAAAAAGTTGTTAATAGACATTTTGTGAGCGAGGTGTTGGGCTCAACACCTGGGTGTGGAGACACGGAATACAACATGGACCTGTCCGTCGGGCACTCACCGTCTACCTGGGGCTGGCGTCCCCTGGGCTCCTCGGAACTGAATGTAGCTTTGTCTCCTCCCCTCTTCACAGCACCAGTATTGCTCTCCTCCTTGAATTCTCCGTCTCAGTTCAGTTACTGCCACGCTCGAGGAACAGTGGCCCTCATTCCTGGAATATATTCCTGAACATATTACTTTATATGGCAGAAGGGACTTAGCAGGTGTGACTAAGTTAAGGCTCTCGAGATGGGGATTGTCTAGGTGGGCTCAGTGTAATCACAAGAGTCCTTATAAGGAAGGGCGGGAGAAGGCGGGAGAGACGGACATGTCAGGTTCTGGCTTTGAAGATGGAGGAGGGGCTGTGGGCCAAGGATGCAGGCAGCCTCTGGAAGCTAGAAGGGGCTGGGAAAGGATTCTCCCCAGAGCCTCCAAAAGGAATGCTGCTCTGCCCACACCTTGATTTTAGGACCTGCGACCTCTTGGACTGTAAGATAACAAATGTGTATTGTTTTAAGCCACCAAGTTTGTGGTAGTTTGTTACCAAAACCATAGGAAGCTAATAAAGCTGCCTGTTAAGAAGTCCAGGATCATTGGATTTGTTGTTGTAAGCTACAGAACTTGGTTCAGACTAACTTAAGAGAATTTGTTAGGGGAAATTCAGGTAGCACACAGACCAGACAAATGGCTGGAACAGGCTTACAGCCCGGATCACGGCTCAGTAACGCCAGGTGTCCAGGTAGCAGGGAGTCCTGGGCTGTGCTGACCAAGCACCTCAGCTGGGTGGGTCAGTGCCAGTCTTTTTTCTGTCCTTGGATAGTTCACCTTGAGATTCTGGAATCCAGAGGAGAGAGTGAATGGCTTAAGCCGGTGCATGCCTGCTCTTTGGCTGGGGAGGACGGTGCACCTAACTTACATCTCCATAGGACAGAGGGTGCGGGGGAGGGGACCTTATGGATGCCAAGGCGATTCTCTAAAAGGAAAGCAGATGCTTTGAGGAAAAGGGCACCCTGAAACAAGGCACTGCACCCCATAACACGAGAGTCTTCTGTCCCAAGCCTTGCCCCCTAGCTTGTCTTCCTGGACCCCTCGATGTACCACATTCTCCAGCTGCTGTCACCACTGATGGTCCCTCCCACTGAGCTCGCAAACCTCAGGGCTGCTGGGGACCCGCCTTGCCCTGGCTCCTGAAAAACTCTACTTTCAAGGGTAAACAAAGTCACAAAAAGACAAATACCATATGATTCCCCTTAGATGAGGTTCCTAGAACCGTCAGAATCATAGAGGTGGTTGCCAGGGACTGGGGGAGGGGGAGCAGGGAGTTAGCGTTTAACGGGTACGGAGTTTCGTTTTTACAAGATAGAAAGAGTTGTGGAGATGGAAGGTGGTGACAATTATGCCACATTATGGATTTATCTAATACCACTGAAATGTTGACTTAAACATGGCTATGATCAGGAGGAATTTCCCTGGTGGTCCAGCAGTTACACTCCGAGTTTTCACTGCTGAGGGCACAGGTTCGATCCCTGGTCAGGAAACTAAGGTCCTGAAAGCCACGCAGCACGTCTCCCCCGCCCCCCAAAAAAGTTGAGTTTTGTGTTGTATGAATTTTACCACCAAAAAAGAAGTTAAGAGAAAAAGCACGTAAGCAAATGTCACTTTGATCAATTCTCTTATGACCCCCACTTTCCTCCCATCATCTCTGGAGTCCTGTTTGCTGGCGCACTTGGCTGTGTGCAGCTCATGGAGGGCTCTTTGAGGGTAGAGTGAGGGCTTATTCCTTTCAATTCCCAGAGTTGCACGTGTGAGACTCTTAATTGAGTCCCAAGGCATCTTGTCCTCATTGTCCTTTCTCCCACCATCCCAGCATCTTCTCATCAACACCTTAACAATCCTTTCTGGCTTAGATTCTGAGCAGTTCATGGTCCTGGTGGCCTGTGGGCCATACACCACATCTGACAGCATCACCTTTGACCCCCTGCTCGACCTGATCACCATCATCAACCGCGATCGACCGGACGTCTGCATCCTGGTAGGGCCCCTCCGGGGACAGTTCACCTAGGGAGGCACTGAAGGAAGAATGGGGTGGGGGTAATCTTAGAAAAAGGTCTGATGAGGTTCTAAATTTTTAGGAAGAGTGTCAAACTCTCCTCCTCAAAAGTATTTCTGAGTTCTTGGTCTCCCTCTTTGGCGAGGTGTGCGGGTTTTTGTTTGTTTTAATGTTTATTTATCTGGCTGCACCAGGTCTTAGTTGTGGTGCGTGGGGTCTTTGATCTTCATCGCAGCATGCAGGATCTTTAGCTGCGGCCTGTGAGATCTAGTTCCCTGACCAGGGATGGAACTCGGGCCCCCTGCGTTGGGAGCAGAGTCTTAGCCACTGGCCCACCAGGGAAGTCCCTCTGTGTGCATGGTCTTAATCCAAAAGCCCAGGGTGTTTTGCCACCTGCACTGATTTTTCAGTATTTCACCTCTTGTCTAATTACTCCCATTTGTGAACTCATCTCTTTTGAAAGCTCAGAGTACTGCTCCTTGGAGGTAGATTGCCCTTGCTGGGTTGAAGGGGGAACAAAAGCCCAGTATTATAGGAGGCAAAGCAGCCAGTGACGGCCCAGTGTGCCTGTCCATCCAGGAGGCTGTGTCCTTCTGCCTGTGATATTGGCTGGGCACCACCCCCACCCATCTGCCAGTGTCCCAGGCTGTACAGGCAGCCTTGGAGGGAGAGGTGGACCCTGGGCAGAGAACTGCTAGGATCGGGTATGTGAGGGTACTCAGAGGCACGTGCAGTTCTGATGTGTTCTTTTGGTACCTTCGTTTCTCCACTTCGGGCTGATCTGCAGTTTGGACCTTTCCTGGATGCTAAGCATGAACAGGTTGAGGTAAGTGGCTGGGGCTGGAGTCAGGGAGAGACTGGGTACTCGCATTCAGTCAAGGCCTCACTGTTACTTTCATCTCTTGGAGTTTATCCTGCTTCTGTAAAAGCCTAAATGAATCCCTGTGGCTGATCAGAAAAACATTATTGCAGGGCAAGTTTAATAAAGGTACTGAATGTGAGGGCTTCATTTCACCAGAATACAGAGCCATCTGGAAGCGGGGGCGGGTGGAGGAGGGGATGCAGATGTCTGAGTCCTGGTCCCCTTCGTGTACCCGTGTGGCTCTGGGGCAGGAAGGTGGGGGAGGTGCCCATGGTCGCTCGGAGCTGTGCCTGTGAAAGCCCTCTCCTGGCTGCGACGGCTCTGGGCCCTGAGTGTCACTGTCCTTTGAACTTAAAACACAAATGGCCCTTCTGGAGGGGTTTCTTTGTTTTGTTTTTTTAATTTTCAACTGCTGGGTCTTCACTGCAGTGCGAGCTTTTCTCTAGTTGGGGCAAGCAGGGGCTACTCTTCACTTTCAGTGTGCAGGCGTCTCATTGCAGTGGCTTCTCGTTGCGGAGCACGGACGCTCGGGCATGCAGGCTTTAGTGGTTGCGGCAGATGGGCTCAGCCGTTGCAGTTCCTGGACTCTAAAAGCACAGGCTCAGTAGTTGTGGCACACAGGCTCAGCTGCTCCTCGGCATGTGGGATCTTCCCAGACTATGGATCTCCTGCATTGACAGATGAATTCTTTACTGCTGGGCCAGCAGGGAAGCCCTCTCAGGAGGTTTACCAGCCACAGCAAAGGCTTCAAAGCTCTCTGCTTCCTACTCCTCCCCTCGGCTCACCATCAGGACTGATTCTTCCTGACCTCCTTGCCTGCTCCCAACTAGACTCAGTTCTTGAAAGGACAGAGACCTTTGTCTTGTGTATCTTTGCATCTCCTTCAGCTCCTCACCCAGCATCTGCCCCGAGGGCTGTCTAACCAGCACTCAACAAGTGAATAGACACCAAAAGTTCACCCTGTAAATCTTTCTTTTCTTGCAGAGCTGTCTGCTGACGAGCTCGTTTGAAGATGTTTTCAAGCAATGTCTCCGAACAATTATTGAAGGAACACGAAGGTCAGCATTCAAAATACTGGGTAGAACCTTACATTTCCTGAGTTTCTCCAGGGCTTCCCGTTAAGAAACTGAAACCATTCAAAAGTCCTGGTAATTCCCATCCTTATATCCTTTTGAACTGCAGAGATCAGCTAGAACCCTTGAACTTCAAGTGCGCCGACCCTGAGTGAAGAGGCATCTTTGTAAAACACAAAGATAAACACATTTGAAAGGACAAGGCTGCCCAGACTTTCGCTCTTCCCTGGCTCTTTCTGTATTTCCTTCCTTTTCTCACTCCCTTTTGTAGAAATTCATGTTCCCTGAGAATCTTCCCAGGGTGGGGCCAGAGACTGTTTGATGGCTTACAGCGCAGAGTCCCAGGGGGCCTAACATCTCCTGTGAGTGAGAGTTGGAGGGTGAGCCCAAGTCCTTTACCGAGTCAGTGCTTCCCTGGTGCACGGCACCCCGCGACAGCTCGTACGTGGGTGGGGACGCATGAGGGTGGGGATTTTGAACCCTTGCCATGGACTGGAGTGACGGGACTGGGAAAGGTCATAGCGGTGATGAGGGCTGGGCAGTTCTAATTTGAGAGAAAAGCCGCTATTCCAGGAAGAGCCTAAGCCAGAAGTAGAAAGTTTTTCTGGAAGCTGACACCCCCATTTCCTGTCGCTCCCCTCCAGTGCCCGGGTTCGAGAGAAGCTGCTCTTGGTGGTGGATCTCCTCTGGGGATCTGCCTGCCAGGAGCTGAGCTCATCGAAAACAAACATTCCTGAGGCTAAGTGTAAAATGCGTCTGGAACAAGGGTGGTTTTTGAAACTAGATGTATAGTCTTCTGCCCTTGGCGGTGAGAACTGATCCCAGCAATGATTAGCTGTCATTCTACCTTCTCGTCCCAGCAGGGTAGGCCTCTCAGACTGGGGGAAAACCCCAACCGACCCCAGAGTCGAGGGGCTCGGATCGTGCGGTGTGACAGCCTGCAGCTGGGCCTGCCGCTCCCTTCTCCCTCCCCCACTGCAAGTGGCACGGCAGGTGTCTTCCCTCTGCACCCCCAGGGTTGTTTGGGACCCTGAATGAGTTTGTCAGACCTGGAGGCTCCTCAGGAGATAAATCCCTGAAAAACAGGGGCAGGCCTGGTGTCCCTGTTTTGTCAGCCCTCGGGTCCCCTCCGGGATAGGAGGGGACCGCCCCGCACGCCAGCCGGGTGCTTTCCATTTGAGATGGGGTTCTGTTTTTGGTTCCTCACCCCATGTGGTATTGACAGCAGTGCCACACAAAGAACAGACTGGGCATTGTTGCCCTTGGGGTGAGCTCCCAGCACCACCAGGCACTTTCATCTGCAGCCAGAGTGCGCCTCAGGGAGAGGGGCTGCCACCCTCCCCAAACAGTATAAAAGTGGCCCTCTTTGGGGGGATTTATTTTTACTCTGAGAGGTCAGCAGCGCAGAGCATTGAGCCCATTTATCAGTGAAAACCAGAGCCCATGAGGAAGCGCTGCCTCCCTCCCGGGAGCCCAGCAGAGCCCCGGAGCTTGAGGGAGCGGCTGCGAGGCCCGGCCCACCACGATGTGTGAAGTTGCGCAATGCTCAGCATAGTTGGAATTTTCTCTTGGATCCCTCCCCCTACAACGCGTGTATAACCCAGAGCAGGAGGCCCGTTTCCTCCTTAACTGTTGCTCTGCCAGCTCCTGCGAAGAAACAGAGCAAGTCCACGTCATAACAGCGGCCGGCTGCATTTCTTGGTTCTTTGTGTCCATCACAGACTGAGCCCCGGGGGTCTGGAACACACACTGTCCCCTCCAGACCACCCCCCCGCTCGTTTGCCAGGCTTCAGCGCCCAAATTGGTAGTCTTGGATAATCACAGGGAACTTTTCAGTGGCAAAGGAACAGTAACTAATTTGCTGAGTACCTTTGGTCTCGAGGTTCAGATTTTCCGCTGCAGAAGTATCGGCTCACGCTATGAGCAGGTATGATAACCAAGTGGCACATGTATGAACATCGCCAGCACCTTTATCCCATGTGAGAGGCAGCTGTGTCTGTATACCTGCACAGGTGGGTACCTGCCTGTACCCACCTTTGGGAAGCCATCTCGTCTTAAGCAAGAAAGGGCGCTAGAAGTGAAAGCTAGTGGTGGGTGTTGTTTGTTGTTTAGTGGCTAAGTTGTTAACGACTCTTGTGATCCCATGGACTGTAGCCTGCCGGGCTCCTGTGTCCATGGGATTCCCCAGGCAAGAATACTGGAGACGCAAGAGAGGCAGGTTCAATCCCTGGTAGGGTAGATCCCCTGGAATAGGAAATGGCAACCCGCTCTAGTATTCTTGCCTGGGAAATCCCATAGACAGAGGAAACTGGCGGGCTACAGTCCGTGGGGTCACAAAGAGTCCGACACGACTGAGCAGCTGAGCATGCACAGGGATCGAGCCCGAATCTCCTGCTTGGCAAGTGGATTCTTCACCACTGAGCCACCAGAGAAGCCCAGCGGATGTTAGACATGCCTCCAAAATAACACCTTCCGCCACAGGCCCCCCTGCCAAGGACAGCGAGGGAGTCAAGGAGACGGGTTCTTTCCCTTTTCTTCTCTGGTGTGGCTGGAGAGGATAAAGCGTCGGCCCCTAGAGTTACAGGGCTTTTCTTCACTTCTGTGTTATAACCTCCGCCAGAGGGGAGATCTGTCATCTCTGCTTTTACTGTTGCTGTTAGATATATCTTTCATGTTTGTCAGACACTCAGCTGCGGAGTGAAGACCAGCACTGATTCCCTGTGTGAGGCGGAGGGGCAGGGAGGGGGCATGGGCTCTGGGAGAATGCCCTGTTTCTCCCGCTCCTGGATCCAGTCTGCCTGCCTGGTCCCTCCCGAGGGAAGAGCCCCCAGTCAGGGAGGCAACGGGACACCTAAAAGCCACATCCGTTCACCCAGTGTGAAGAGTCAGAACTTTGGCTTCAGCTCTTAGTCTGAGGAAAGTGAAGATGTATCAGTCTCTCAGCCGTGTCCGACCCTCCAAACCCATGGACTTCAGCCCCCCAGGCTCCTCTGTCCATGGAATTCTCCAGACAAGAATACTAGAGTGGGTGGCCATTCCCTTCTCCAGGGGATCTTCCCAACCCAGGAATCGAACCCAGGTCTCCTACGTCGCAGGCAGATTCTTTACCACTGCGCCATTTGGGCTCTGAGGATTTCTAGTCACGTCCTTGTCTTTCCTGATTCTCTAGGTCTCTGTCTCGTCTTCCCTTTTTCTACTGGTCGTCCTCTTCCTCTCTCAGTAGAATATGACACGGAGCTGTGAGAAAGCATGTCCTGAGCTCGTCGAGGTGGTCGTGTGATAGAACAGACCGTGTCTCACACCCAGTACCCCATGGGGAACAGCACCCCCTCCTCGTGGAAGAGCTCCATTCCGAGCATCCCCCTCGGAAGCAGGCCCTTGTCTGAGGCCCTGACACTTGGAATCTGTCACCCGGCTAGGAGCTGTGTCATTTTCCTTCTCCTGACCTGTTTTGTCTTGTTTTGTTTTTTGCAAACCAGCTCTGGCTCCCACCTCATCTTCGTTCCATCGCTGAGAGATGTGCACCACGAGCCTGTGTACCCACAGCCTCCCTTCAGCTGCTCCGACCTGCTTCGAGAGGACAAAAAGGTACACGCTTCCTCTCCTTAACAGCAGGCAGCCGAATGCAGCGTGCCGGCGGCGACCACCCAGCTCCATCTGGAAGTGGAGGGTGGGGAGGTGGAGCACCTGACTCTCAGCTTCTCTTCATCACAAGCACATGTGTTATGTACTGCGTGGTGGACTTCCTGTGGTCTCCCCAGCCCTGTGGACCCCCCACTTGCCCAGAGGAGAAGTTTCTAACTTCGGCGCGCTAACACCTGCCCTGCCTGTCTCGTTGCAGCGAGTGCGGCTCGTGTCCGAGCCCTGCACCCTCTCCATAAACGGAGTGACCTTTGGTTTGACGTCCACCGACCTGCTGTTCCACATGGGGGCCGAGGAGATCAGTAGGTGAGAAGGGGGTTCCAGTTCCGCGGGCAGTTGCTGGCCCTCTGGACCCTGGTCCTGTCCTTGGCCAAAGGCCTGCTGGGCAGTCTCGAATGGGCGGTCCCTAGAGCAGCACTTTCTGCTAAACCCTTTGGCCGCTGAGTTTCTCTGCACCCAAAGGGGGCGGCGGGACACACGTGTCTATCACCATTTGTCTACAGTGTTTGAGGCCCTGCAGGGCCCCTTCCATCCTATCTTTGCCCTTAATTTCTAGTCATAGACATTCATCGACTTTGCTTCCTTTGCCACATGTGTGACCTAGACAAGCTGTCCGTGCACGTGGGGTGACTATTTACCCTGGAGGGTATTCCCCCTCCCAGAACAAGGTATTACTCTGCAGGGAATCAGACGCTACCGGGTCTGTTGAGCCGAAACTCAGCGGTTCAGTTCTTCCATCAGCTGTGATGGGAAGGAGTGTGGAGCCATTCATGTGTTAGGCGAGATGGGTGTGTGCAGGTTGGCTCTGGTTGGAGGTGCAAGGGTCACCCAGCTACAGCTGGCCCCTCGAGGGGCAGACCCCACGTGCTCTCGCACGGTGGGGCTGGTGCCGGCCTGCCTGGGCCCTGATCACAGGGCGTTCCCGCTCTTCCCCTTCTCGACCCAGTGTCCTGCTCAACAGACTGAGCTGTTTACAGACACGTCTTTAAACTTCCTCAGAGGCAACTTCCTGTCACACACCTTGGCCACATCGCTTCTCTCTAGTTTAAGAAATCCTCCCCGAAGAGAAACAGGTGCTGAGAAACAAGTTTCCACTTTCCGTTTCTTGCTTTTCTTCCTTCTGCAGTTCTTCTGGAACTTCAGACCGGTTCAGCCGAATTCTTAAACACATCCTGACCCAGCGGAGGTGAGCCCGCCCTGTGGGGCATCTGCCCATGCCCGGAATGCTTTGGAGTCACAGAGCTCGGACAGATTTGACCTCAAGAACCTTCCCCATGGAAGTGAAAGTGGCTCAGTCGTGTCCAACTCTTTGCAACCCCATGGACAGCAAGGAGATCAAACCAGTCAATCCTAGAGGAAATCAACCCTGAATATTCATTGGAAGGACTAATGCTGAAGCTGAAGTTCCAATCCTTTGGCCAGGCCACCTGATGGAAAGACCCTGATGCTGGGAGAGATTGAGGGCAGAAGGAAAAGGGGCAACAGAGAGTAAGAGGGTTGGATGGCATCACTGACTCAGTTGACATGAGTTTGAGCAAAGTCCTGGAGATGGTGAAGGACAGGGAAGCCTGGCCGGCTGCAGTCCATGGAGTCGCAAAGAGTCAGACACGACTCAGCAACTGAACAACAACAGCAGCCTTCCCCAGGCCCCACCAGAGAGCTCCCTCCTGGCATGACAGGCCTGTTCTGTCCCCTAAATACAGAGGGAAGGGAGAGGCAGGGTGTGACAGCCTGGAAGCCAGCGGCAGAGAAGGAGGCCATCTGGGGACGGCTCCCGAGGCCGCTGCTGCTGACACTCTCTCCTCTCTGCAGCTACTACCCGCTCTACCCGCCCCAGGAGGACGTGGCCATCGACTATGAGAACTTCTACCTCTACGCTCAGCTGCCCGTCACCCCTGACATCTTCATAGCCCCGTCAGAGCTGAGATACTTCGTGAAGGTGGGTTTGAACTCAGCCATTTCCCAGCAATGCCAGAACCAGTTCCTTTCTGGACCCCTGGCACCTACTCCTCTCGGGTCTGCTGGTGGGGACAGTGGCCTCGTTCCTTTGCAGGAGCGGGGAGGAGAAAACAAATCTGTTCGTATAGTGCTTAAGTAAGTGACGTGCCCTTGCTGCCTGCTGCCAACCACCCCATCCCACCTGCGGCATGGCGCTCAGGCAGCCCAGCCTGGGAGGCCCAGAGGCAGCTAGGAAGGCCCTCTAACCATGGCTCTCACCCACAGCCACCTCGGGTGACCTGGGTTTGCCTGTCCCCTCCCCGAATTCTGAGGTGAGCTCCCAGCAGCTCTGGGGCACATTCAGGTTCGGGCCCTCGGGGGGGAATCTACCCCATCAACCTCCTCTTGCCAAACCAGAGCCAGTCCGACCTCCGGGGGTAAACCTTCTTTCACGCTGTGAAACCAATAGAGCAAGTCTGTCTCCACGTTTGGGAATTGGCTGAGTCACCTTCTTCATTTTGTTTTGGAGACACAAGAGGAACTCAGAGTTTTCTAGTAATAAATTAACATATTGGACCGAAGATGGTTTTCCTTTGCCTTCGTTTCCAGTTTCTGTAACATCCTCTGGGGCTGAACCCTTAGATGAGTCCAGCTTCTTCACATCCGTGCCCATGGTTTCAGCCTTTCCAGACCCATAGTCACTCTTTCCTCCCCTCCAGGACATCCTCGGCTGCGTCTGTGTGAACCCGGGGCGCCTCACCAAAGGGCAGGTTGGGGGCACCTTTGGCCGACTCTACCTCAGGAGGCAGACCGCGGGCAGCGGGGGGCGGCAGAGTCCGTGTGCTGCCGCCCAGGTGGTCAGGATCTGAGCCGCCGTCCTTCGTCAGCCCTGTTGCGCAGGCCTCACAGGCGGGCCTGGGAGTAGCCCTCTGATGAGATCCCACCCGTGGAAGGAGCAGGGGCCCTGCAGGAAGGCCTCAGGCAGCTGGTCCCCATCCCTGAGTCCAGCTTCTCTGGAAGAAAACTGTTGTTTCTTCCTGGACACTCAAGAGTCCAGAGAGAACTGGCTGTGCGTGCACCATGCTCAGGAAGGTCAAGGCTTTACGATTTCGTGTATGAGTCACACAAAAACAACTTTGGGAGAAATAGAATAAATTCTGTAACTTCTGCATTGAGTCTGTCTTCTGCTCCTTTTTCCTGGTAGTGAACAAAGAATGTTGCCTCCTTGACCTCTGTCCAGAGAAGCAGAGCGTCTGTCACGCTGGGTTTCCGCCCAGCCCCAGCTCTGACCCTCTGAGGCCCCCATGGCCTCTGTGCTGAGGAGGCGCTGGGCTCGGCCAAGGAGCGTGCAGCTGGCTGTATGCTGGGCCTGCCAGGCGCGGTCCTCTCAGGCCCAACGTGGTCCCAGCCCGACCGCTGCATCTGGAGGGGTGCCTCCCAGAGCTGCGCCAGAGCCAGATCCCCTTGCGCAGGCTCGGCCGAGTTGCACCGCTGCCCAGGTCTCGCCTCCAGCCCAGAATGCTCGGACAAGGCCAGGCCCTCCAGGGCCCCCGCCACGTCCCCACCCCTGGGGGTCCCAGCACCTGGCAAGAGGCTGTTGCTGCTAAGTGAGGAGTGGGTTTCTGTTCTCAGCTGGTGGCCGTCCTGCCTCAGACTCCAGAGCCACGGCTGGAAACCCCCAGCTGCCAGGCCAAGGGCCAATGCCTTGAGTCAGAGATAAATAGGTAACCTAACTGTGTCCAACTTTTGCCTCCCCGGTGAAGTGGAATCAACAGATCTGACCAGGCTTGGGCAGAACCGGTCTCCTTTTGCAAACAAGCAGCGGCTGTTCCATTGCATTCGTTTTACAGGCGCCTCCTCTGAGGACCCCAATCAGAGACCAGCCCCACCTGTGGGGGTTGGGGAGGCTGGTTTTCACTCCTCCCCGGGGTTCCCCACACGTGAAGTACCCAACCATGGTCCAGAAGGCCACCGTGACTTATCAGCCTCCAGACCTGGCATTCTTGGAGCCCAGGCCCCTCTTCCACAACCCCACAGAATTGCTGCAGCTCAAGAATGTTATTTGCATTTTACCGAGCCAAACGTCAGCTAAAAACCCATCCCGCCCCCACCTTGGAAAACCCTTCCCTGGGAAGATGACAAGCCTTTGGCCAAAATAAACAAAACGACCCTGATCATATGAGCTACGTGTGGCTCCCAGGGTGCCATAACCCTGGCAATGGTTTCCACATTGCTGCTGGAGAAGCCATGTGGGGAATGGTAATGTGCCCATTTAGCAAGGACGGTCCAGAGATCCCAGTGGGATGGGGGTGGTTAACAGAGGGGAGACAATACCTGTATCCTGGTGGGGGTGGGGGAGGGAA
This sequence comes from Ovis aries, assembly GCF_016772045.2. Classification (NCBI taxonomy): domain Eukaryota; kingdom Metazoa; phylum Chordata; class Mammalia; order Artiodactyla; family Bovidae; genus Ovis; species Ovis aries. Next base: position 39,953,286 of record NC_056074.1, read on the forward strand.
GCACGTGCAGGGCAGGTGGGGGGAGAAAGCTGGAGCTGGCATGAACGGGAACAAGAGCCCGTTGCCTGGATACAAGTCGTGTGACTGGGCAGCATTCTGGGAGGACCTAGGCAGGCATTGAAAACAAACAGAAAAAGCAGGATGAGAACCCCAGATTCAGACAGGTCTGGCAGACACGCGCCCCCCACGCCAGAAACTTCCCTTGCTCTCGGCAGGAAGTCAGTGCCCAGCGACTGCCAGCGGACTGCTCGGCCCCCTCTAGCTGGCTCAGCAGTTTCCTTAAGCCTCATTCCTCTCACTCATGACTCTAAGGCTCTGAGGGGTGGCGGGCCCTTGGTGACGGGGGTGGGAGAAGCAGAGGAGTCCAGCTGGGCCTGGACTCCTGGGACCTACCTGCTCCAGAACCTGCTTTGGTGGCATCTTCCCTGGTCCAGGTCATGCCCCAGGCCCTTGAGACATAAGCCCAAGGGTGAAGCAGGTGGTTCTGAAGAAGCGAAGTACTGCACTCAGACCACGTTTGCCTTCCACGCCTTGATGCCCCAGCCTTGCCCTTGGCAGGGTCCCCAGCCCTCTCACCCGCCGGCCCAGGGGCCTGCCCAGCCTCCTTTAGCCCCTGCTCAGCCACCCTTTAGGTTCAGGCTCTGTATCAAGGAAGGTCAAGGGAGAGCTGCCAAGGGAACAAAAGCCCCTCATCGCTCTGTGTCTGGGGCCCCAAGTGTATACCAACCAGGAAGCTGGGGGTTCTGGGGGTTGGAGGTCCTGGGGGGTGAGGACCTGGGCAGGGCCGTGACTTCTCCTCTGCCATCCACCCTTCCTGCCTCCTGCGGCCATTTCAACCTCAGTGTTTCCTTTCCCTTGGCTCAGGGTCACCCATCCAGGCCATCTCAGCCCAGCCTTGCTGCTTCCCCTGGTGCTGGGAATAGCCATTTGGGCTGATTTTTCACTTCTCTGTTTGATACATACTTCCTTTCCCCTGACCCTGGGGCTCCTGGCTGAGCCACCTGAGAGCCAGTCCTGGCGGGACACACGTGGCCTCTCCCCCAAAGAACCCTGTAAGTAGATGAGAAAAACCTTGACTGGTGGGGGGTAGAGGAAGACTTTTTTTTTTTTTTTTTAAATTACTGAGATATTGGTTGGCCAAAAAGTTCGTTCAGATTGTCAGTACAGAAAACTCGAATAATTTATAATTGTAACAGAGATCTTTTTTTTTTTTTTTTTTGTCATGGGGCTTGTAGAATCTTAGCTCTAATCAATCAGGGATGGAACCAGGGGCCCCAGCACGGAAGTGGATGCACCAAGTCCTAAGCATTGGACAGCCAGGGAATTCCCAAACTTCACCACTTCAGTGCATATAATTTAGCGGGTTTTAGTACATTCACAAAGTTGTACAAACATCACCACTACTTCTAGAATATTTTCATCACCCAAAATAAACCCCGTACCCACTAGCAGTTACTCACCACCTCCACCCCACTCCCATCCCCTGGCAAACGCCAATCTGCTTTCTGTCTCCACGGGTTTGCCTCTTCCAGGCATATCGAATAAATGGCATCATACCAGTGTGCACTATGGTGTCTGATTTCTTTCACGTAACATAATGTTCTCGATGTTCACCCAAGTTGTAGCATCGTCAGCGCTTCGTTTCTTTTTATGGCTGAATACTATTCCGTTGTATGTGCATGCGTGCTAAGTCATCTCAGTTGTGCCCAACTCTTTGCAACCCTGTGGGCTATAGCCCACCAGGCTCCTCTGTCCATGGGATTCTCCAGGCAAGAATCCTGGAGTAGGTTGCCATCCCCTCCTCCGATGGATCTTCCCAACCCAGAGATCAAACCCAAGTCTCTCAGGTCTCCTGCATGGGCAGGTGGGTTCTTCACCACTAGCGCCAGCTGGGAAGCCCCATCCCATTGTACAGGTGGGCTGTATTTTGTTTATCCATTCATCAACTGAGGGACATTAGAGTTGTTTCCACTTTGGGGCTATTGTGAGTAGTCCTGCTATAAACACTCATGTACAAGTTTTTGTGTGAACGTGTTCTCAATGCTCTTGTGTATACACCCGGGCTCTAAATTTATGAAGGAAGGGAATACAAGGGAAGGGAGGGAGAAGGGAAAAAAGGAAAAGAAAGAAGAACTGAGTGATTGACCTGGAGCCGTGTTTTAGAGCCAGATGACTCAACCAGTCTAGACTTGTGAAGGAGTTTGGACAGATTCTGTGTGTCCCAGGGGATCTTTGAAGGCTTCTCTACAGTAGACAGACAACATCCAGCCTGTAATTTAGGAAAGGGCTGGCAGTGCCACACAGGGCAAAGTGAAGCTGAGAGAGATGGGAGACACTGTAATAGCTGTCAGAGGACAGGACTTCCTTGGTGGGCCAGTGGTTATGACTCCACCTGCCAATGCCGAGGGCGTGGATTCGATCCCCGATCCAGGAGGATTCCAGCTGTAGAGAGGACACTGAGACCGTGCGCCGTACCTACTGAGCCAGCATGCCGCAGCTAATGAAGCCCACACAGCAGCAAACATGCCCAAAAAAGAAAGAAAAAAAAAACCCAGAGGACAGAGCCTCACCAGCACCCTCTGTTCCTACAGAAACAGTACCCCAGTTTCCGTGGGGGGGACCTCCCCCTCCTCCCTTGCACGCTGCATTTCCCTGGCTTCAGTGGTTGGCCAGGGATAGACACAACCTAAGACACGGTAAACACGATGGCTCCAAGGCTTCTGCTGGAGGTAGGAGAAAAGACACAGCCACGAGGGTGGAGCTGCTGCAGCCATCTTGCTTCCATGAGGGGAAACGCCTCCTGAGTATGGATCAAACCAAAGGACAGAGAACCAGAAGCTGGGGGAGAGAGAGGTCAGCACCAGGCCACGTTGTCTGTCCATAAAGTCCAGAGGTCAAAAGGATGGGCCTTAATCACCTGCACTCAGGCATTTGGATGCCTCTGGCTCCTTGACATCACCATTCTAGATCTTCTATCCCTGAGCAGCCAGGCCTATCTCTGCTCCCTCTGGGTCTTCCTGGAAATGCCAAGGCCCTAGGGGCCTCAGGGCTGGCCTGCTCTTGGGCCCACCAGGCCCATGGCCAGCTCCAGACTCCCCCGCCCAGACCCACCCTCCTCCTCCTGTCAGCCCAGAGCCCTCCTGACAGCTGAGCACCGTGCAGCTGCCCAGGGCCCCTCAGGAGTCTCCGGACAGCTGCCGGCTGTGACCCCGCTGACCCCTGCCCCTGTACACTGCTCCTTGAAAGCCCAGGAGTCCGCCCCAAGCCTGGTGGGGCCCTGAAGAGCCCCATCTCTCCTGCCAGCTCCACTGTTCCCAGATCTTCCCAGGGTCTGAAGCATTTCTCGCTGAGAAACAGAACTGGAGGCCTGGAGGGCTAAGTCAGTGGGCCCCACCCCAAGGAGTGAGACGCAGGAGAGCCAGGCCAGCAGAGGCAGCCCCGCAGCAGCCCCTCTGGCTTCTTTGCTCTGAGGAGCTGGAGGAGCCCTCAACCAGAATCTGGAAGGCTCGCCTTGACTGAGTCCTGGGGCCCACCTTCCCCTGAGATCTGAAATCCTCCTCAAATGTTCTGCCCCCAACTTAACTTCTAAAATACACACACACACACACACACACACACACACACACACACAGGCTTCCCAGGTGGCACTGGTGGTAAAGAAACCTGCCTGTCAATGCAGGAGACTTAACAGACTCGGGTTCAATCCCTGGGTCGGGAAGATCCCCTGGAGGAGGACATGGTAACCCACTCCAGTATTCTTGCCTGGAGAATTCCATGAACAGAGGAGCCTGCTGGGCTACAGTCCATGGGGTCACAAAGAGTCAGACATACACTTTCACACATATATAAACACCTCATACACTCAATAACAAAAACAACAACAACAACAACAACAAAACCCAATCAAGAAATGGGCAAAAAAAAAAAAAAAAAAGAAGAAGAAATGGGCAGAAGACCTAAATAGCCATTTCTCCACAGAAGACATACAGACAGCCAATAGGCACATGAAAAGATGCTCAACATCACTAATTATATGCTGTTGTTTAGTCGCTAAGTCGTGTCCAACTCTTTGCGACCCCTTGATCATGCCCGCCAGACTCTATTAGAGAAATGCAAATCAAAACCGCGATGAGGTACCACCTCTCGGAAGTGGTCAGAAATTTAAAAGTCAATGGTGGTCATCATTAAAAAGTCACTGGTCATCATTAAATAGTTTACCAAAAAAAAGTCTACAAGTAACAAATGCTGGAGAGGGTGTGCTGCTACATCATTGGTGGGAATGTAAATCGGCGCGCCCACTATGGAGAACAGTATAGAGAGTGCTCAAAAAACTAAAAACAGAATTGCCATATGATCCAGCAATCTGACTACAGGGCATATATATGGACGAAACTATAATTCAAAAGGATGCATGCAAATTAAAAAAACCGCACACAAAAAAATATACAGGCACCCCTGGGTTCATAGCAGCACTATTTATAATACCCAAGACATGAAAGCAATCTAAATATCCATCAATAGATGAATGGATAAAAAAATATGGTAGGGATTTCCCTGGTGGTCCAGTGGTTAAGACTCCCAACTTCTGAAGCACGGGGCAAGAGTCCAATCCCTGGTCAGGGAACTAAGATCTCACATGCTGCCAAATATTTTTTTTTAATGTAATATATATATATATATACATATATACCATTTGCAACAACTTAAAGATTATCATACTAAGAGAAGTAAGAAAGAGAAAGACAAATACCATATGATATCACTTATACTTGGAATCTAAAATATGACACAAATGGGAAATTCCCCAGAGATCCTGCGGTTAGGATTCTGGGCTTCCACTGCGGGGGCGGGGGCGGGGGGGGCACATGTTCAATCCCTTAGTCCAGAAACTAAGATCCTGCATGCTGTGGCATGCCAAAAAATATAATAGTAAAATGAAATATGACGCAAATGAACTCATCTACAAATTAGAAATATACTCACAGACATAGAGAGAGAACAGACTTGCCGAGTAGGGGTGGGTGGAGGAGGAATGGATTGGGAGTTTGAGATTAGCAGATGCAGATTATTATATATGTATATATTATACATATAATATATCTGAACCACTGGGCTGTTATACACAGAAATAGTTTCTGTTACACCAGAAACTAACACAACATTGTAAATCAACTATACTTCAATAAATCAAATTAAAAGCAAAACAAAAAAATCTCAAATGTTCTGCTCCGGGGACTTCCCTGGTGGTCTGGTGGTTAAGACTTTGGCTTCCACTGCAAGGGGGTGCGGGTTCAATCCCTGGTAGGGGAGCTAAGATCCCACATGGTGCACACCCAAAAAAACCAAAACATAAAACAGAAACATCCTGTAACAAGTTCAGTGAAGATTTTTCAAATGATCCACATCAAAAAAAAAAAAAAAAAAAGGTCTTTAAAAACAACAAGAAAAGAATATTTCCAATCACAGTGGTTTTCCTCTGGGGCTGGGGATTGAAGAAGCAGGATCAGGAGCAGGAGGTCTCAGGGAATTAGTCATGTCCATTCTCACATCCTGTTTAAAATCTTTTGCCATGTGCATGAATTTTTTTTAAAAGAAAGAAAATAATGTGTATGTATATATATGTGTGTGCATGCTAAGTCGCTTCAGTAGTGTCTGACTGTGTGACCCTATGATCCGTAGGCCTGCCAGGCTTCTCAGCCCATGGGATTCTCCAGGCAAGAACACTAGAGTGGATTGCCATGCCCTCCTCCAGGGGATCTTCCCGACCCAGGGATCGAATCTGAGTCTCATAAGTCTCCTGCACTGGCAGGTGGGTTCTTTACCACTAGCACCACATGGGAAGCCCCATATAGATATACATACAACTCTCTCGCCCTTCAGCTCTGTAAACCTGTCCCCTGAGGGCAAAGACTTTGTCCTGTCCCTGTAGAGTGCCTGGGACACGGTCGACCCACAAGAGATACCCACCGAAGGAATGCAGGGTCATAACACGTCCTCACTTCCATCCACAGAAACAGATTCCTAGAGAGAAGGACGCAGCATTGTGCCACTCTGGGCCTCAGCCCGTCAATTTCCACACCCGCTCCTGTTCAGACGCCTGCCATGCCGCCAGCTCCTGTTGGGATCTCGTCTCACCATCGAGATGCAGACCTCAACCAAAAAGAACCCTTGCTCCACCTGGAGTTTCCACTCCAAGGTAGACACTGCAAGCCAGCAAGCACTAGCACAAATCCTAAGCAGAAAACCCAAGCAAGCCACATGGGAGGGGGCGCCGGGGACGGGCTGAGCAGCTGTGCCTCACGCAGAGGTGGCCGGCGCCAGGCCCTTTGGCCTCCTAGACCCTCGTCTCCTGTTTGCCCCCTGTCTGCTGCCTCCAGTGCCCTGCCCTTCATTCATTCATTCATTCATTCACATTCACGGGCATCCACTCTGGGGAGACAACCGTGGTTACAGTGCAGTGTGGGGGCGGGGGTGGTGGACATGAATCGATGACGAAGGCACAAAGAGAACAATGGTCCAGAGTTTCTCCGAGGCAATGTGACATCAACTGGGCTTGACCCCATGGCTGAGAGCTGCAGAATAAAGGAGATGGCCCAGAGAAAGGAGAAGTCATGCAAGGCGCCTGCGCCTGGAGCCTGGGTGTGTGCAGGACGGGTCCAGAGCAGAGGGAGCCAAGAAGTGGCTTGGGGTTAGAGGCGAGCAGGGGCACTGCCCAGGGTCTGTGGCCACCAAAGCATGTGAGCAGGGGTATGTGGCCATCAGCTCGGTGTTTTGCATCAGTCATGACGTGGGATGGAGAGTGGGCAGGGAGCCGTTGGGATCCTCCACTGCCTTTGATGACTCACCTGTCCTCCCTTCCTACCCTGCCCCCTCGTATCAACCAAGTCATCACCCTGGACTGGCCTGACCCCTCCTTCTTCTTCCTCCCTGGCCCCCATAGCCCATCTATCACCAAATTCCAATCTTTCGACCTCATTATCTCCAGCGCCGGCTTTTACACCATAGCTTAGAGACAAGTTCTGTTTCTCCTCTGAACCAGCTGTCCCCAAAGTGGCTCCTGCCTCCAAACAGGCCTCTTGCCCTACGCTCGTCTCTGAATCGACCCTCCGAAGCATACTTCTCAGTCAGTTCATGGAAAAGGAAAGAAAGTTGGCCCTGAAGACTGTGAAAAATGGCCAACCTCATTTATCATAAGAGAAATGTAGGTTAAAACCATACCAAGGCTTCCCTGGTGTCTCAAATGGTAAAGAATCTGCCTGCTATGAGATCCAGGTTCGATTCCTGGGTTGGGAAGATTCCCCTGTAAAAGGAAATGGCAACCCATTCCAGTATTCTCCCTGGAGAATTCCATAAACAGAGGAGCCTGGCGTGCTGCAGTCCATGGGGTCGCAAAGAGTTGGACACGACTGAGCGACAAACACTTCTGCTTTCGCTTTTCAAACTTCCCTTGTCTTTAGTTAGTGTTTGCCAATCACGGTGACAACAATAAAAAAGATTGGGACTTCCCTGGTGGTCCCGTGGCTAAGAGTCTGCGCTCCCAAAGCAGGGGGCCCAGATTCAATTCCTGGTCAGGGAATTAGATCTCACAGGCCACAACTAAAGATCCCGAATGCTTCATCTAAGACCTGGCACAGGCAAATAAACAAATAAAAATTTTAAAAATAATAAAAAAAGCTGAGAACCTGGTACCAATGAAGCTTGAGGAGAAACAGGCCCTGTGGTCCATGTGGGGACCCTGGACCTGGTAGATCCCCTGAGAAGGACAAGTGGACGCAGCTGACCAAATGACAACTGCGAGTGTCCTGTGACACTCGTGTGCCTGCGTGCCAAGTTGCTTCAGTCATGCCAACTCTTTGTGACCCCATAGGCTGTAGCCCACCAGGATCCTCTGTCAAGAATACTGGAATGGGTTGCCATTTCCTCCTCCAGGGGATCTTCCAGACCCAAGGATCAAACCCACGTCTCTTACGTCTCCTGCATTAGCAGGTGAACTCTTTACCACTAGCACCACCTGGGAAGCATATGACTCTTGAGTTCTTATGAACTTACTCTGCAGCTGTGCTCACATGTGTATAAAACAGCGTCTATACAAGATGATACACTGCAGCGCCGCTTGTCACAGAAAGTCCTGGGGACAAGCTAAACGCCTATCAGCTGAGACCATTATGAGCTGAAAGCCCATGTCTGGAGCAGAGGGAGCAGAGAAGTAGCTTGAGACTGGAGAGGCCATAGTTTAGGTAAATTATGGGGCACCCCATGTGGAATACTATGCAGCTGTGAGAAAATTACACTGAGGACATATTCTATAAGCAGATATGAAGTGGTCATGAGTATAGTGTTAACTGAAAAAAGGAAGGTGCAGGACAATGTGAATAGTAGGGGTTTAAAAAAAAATGCAGCTTCCCACAGCCCCTGCAAATTCTCCCCCACCACCCCCGGCAATGGGGCCTCTCCTCTCCCTGCTCCCACCATGGCCTGCTGTAATTTGGGGCTCTCCTTGTCTAAATACTGCCATTTGTGTAAAAAAATAAAAAAAAAGGGCTTCCCTTGTGGCTCAGCTGGTAAAGAACTCGCCTGCAATGCAGGAGACCCTGCTTTGATCCCTGGGTTGGGAAGATCCCCTGGAGAAGGGAAGGGCTACCCACTCCACTATTCTGGCCTGGAGAATTCCATGGACTGTAGAGTCCACGGGGTTGCAAAGAGTCAGACACAACTGAGCGACTTTCACTTGCGTAAAAAAACAGATGAGAGAGGCCTTGCTTGTGCAGAGTGTCTCTAGAAGTGTTTACGAGAAAGAGCACTGGTTGTCCGTGGGGAGGAGAACTGGTGCCTGGAAAACAAGAGTGAGAGGGAGACGTTTTGCCCCTTGTGATTTCTAAATTGTGAACCGAATGAAAGCGCTACCATGTAAAAAAAAAAAAAAAAAAGTAATTTCAACGAAAAAATGCAATTCTGGTCATAATTGCACTCACACAGATCCTTGATTCTCATTCAGCAGCTAGCACGAGCTATTGTCTGTTTTTAATTATTCTTCTTTTTGGCTGTGCTGGGTCTTCATTGCTATGAGGGGGTTTCCTCTAGTTGCAGTAAGCGTGGGCGACTCTTCACTGCAGTGCGAGGGCTTCTCACTACGGCGGCTTCTCTTGTTGCAGAGCGGCTCCGGGGCTCCAGGGTTCAGCCGTTGCGGCACACGGGCTGAGCTGCTCGGCAGCATGTGGAATCTTCCCAGACCAGGGATCAAACCCATGTTTACTGCCTTGGCAGGCAGATTCTTATCCGCTGCACAACCGAAGAAGTCCTGCTTTTAACTATTCTTTAATAGGCAAGATTCTTGGTGGGAAGTGACAGAAACCCAATTCCAACTGGACTAAACAAAAGTCATTAAGTTGTTGGTTCATATAATGGATGTCTGCTTCAGCCAAGACTGGATCCAGGAGCACAAGCCATGTCATTGAAAGTCATTCTCTTGGCTCTGTTTTTCTCTGTGCTGGCTTTATTCTCAGATAGGCTCTTCCCTCAGAGTGGCAGAGCTGGCTGCTGGGGGCCCTGAGTTGACGTCTTGCCATTTGTCGCCCTATCAATCACAGGCTGAAGCTCATTGCTCATATATGGTGGTGAAAGTCGCTCAGTCGTGTCCGACTCTTTGGACCCCATGGACTATATACAGTTCATGGAATTCTCCAGGCCAGAATACTGGAGTGGATTGCCATGCCCTCCTCCAAGGGATCTTTCCAACCCAGGGATCAAACCCAGGTCTCCCGAATTGCCTGCAGATTCTTCACCATCTGAGCCACCAGGGAAGCCCTTGCTGATATATGCCTATCCCTAAACCATCCCCATCACTCAGATTGGGTAGACCAGGGTCTCAGACCCACTTTTAGAGCTTGGCAGTGGGGTCAATCATACTAGAGGCTCTGGAAAATTGATGGGTGGTCCCCAGAATAAGAAGGATGGGAGGTGGGCAAGGCAAATGGTGCCCTCTACCCTCTTGGTCTTTCCCCCTCTTCTATGCCACGGTCTGCTAGACATCTCTTGTTTCCTGATCACACCATGCATCTGCTCGCACTCCTTCTGGCCTCTGCTTTTGCCCTTGCCTGCTCCCCCTGAAATACCTTTTCCATTCTCCAACTGGCAAATTCCTACTTATCCATTAATATCCTGCTCGAATATCACCTCTTCCTTGAAGCCTTCCTGGCTCTTCCACCTGCTTCCCCACCACTAGCAGAACAAACCCGTCTTACTGCTGTTCTTTTCAGTTCTTCTTTCAACCCATTTCCTAGGTGGCATTAGTGGTAAACAGACTGGCTGCCAATGCAGGAGACTTAAGGGATGTGAGTTCAACCCCTGGGACAGGAAGATCCCCTGGAGGAGGGCATGGCAACCCACCCCAGTATTCTTGCCTGGAAAACCCCATGAACAGAGGAGACGGGAGGGCTAGAGTCCATAAGGTCGCAAAGAGTCAGACACAACTGAAGCGACTTATTAATATTATGCATGCAATCCATTGTCGCTGACTGGGCCTCATCCATGCCGCCTGGAAGAAAAGAGATAAATCAGAGCTGGCCTCTTCTTTCAAGGATCTCCATTATGGCACAGAATTGGTCATTTGTTTTACCCAGGGTATCTGTTTTCTAAGGGCTGGAACCAGCCTTGGCCATCTGTGTCTTCTCCAGTTGGCACAGCCCTAGGCACAAGGTAGATATCACTGAGTTTTCAAAATGAATAATGACAAAGTGTCTCGAAAGGGTGGGAAGTGTTGAACACAACCTCTGCTAACTCTGTGTTGCCCAGACCAAAAGACGGCCATGTGGCTCAGAGGTTCCCAAGGAAGTGCCTGGACTGGTCCCTTCTAGGACAGGGCTGTCACGACTCTGGAAACCCCCTTGGCCCTGGGCCTGGGACCAAAAATCCAGACCCACAGAGAAGTCCCCGAGTCGTGCCCTACCACCCAGTTCCCACGGATGGGACCAAGGCAGAGGCAGGAGCTGGAGGCACGCTGGGGGCACTCTAGGGGAGCTCTCATCTGGAGTCCCAGTCTCCGTCGGGTCAGAGTTCCCTAAAGGCGGGTGAGAAGCGAGGAGGGCAGGGCTGGAGTTGGCAGGAGCCCAGGGGAGGAAGGAAACAAGAAACAATCAAGGAAAAATCCATCCCAGTCCGGGGGTTGGCTCAGGCCATAGGGCCCTGCAGGCTGACCTCAGGCCGCCACGGAGGAGGCTTCCTAGGGGCGGATGCAGCCTGTCCCACTCCCTGCCTCCAGTAGCAGGAGATGGGGGTGGGGGGAGCTGAGGCCCTTTCGGGGACCTTGTCTCCTCTCTCTGCCCCCTTGATGTCCCTTCCCCTGTGATGCCCTGTCCCCAGACCTGTCCCCAGACTCCTGGTCCCCCTCGTTCCACCTGCCTCCCTAGGTCCCCAGTGGGAGGGGCCGAGGAGAGCTGGCTCCAGCCTGGGAGTCTTACCCTCCGGCTCGGTTCCTCCATCATTCTCCCCAGATGACCTTGGAGCAGGGGGCCTCCAACTCTATCCCCCAGGGCCCTCAGGGGCTGGGGCTGCTGACACCGGCGATTTCCAGGAAGAAGATGCCGGGAGGGGAAGGAAGGGCTGAGTCAGTCCCTGTGTGGCGATTACAGGTCCTTGGGTGGGGGAAGCAGCTGTGGGGTTGAGGGGCAGGGTTATGGCGTCCGGGCCTAGCTCAGGATCAAGGCGAGGCTCCAAGCTGAGGGGAAGGGACTTGAATGACCCATTGGGGCATTTCTCCCTCCAGGCTTCCTCACCTCACGCCTCCCCTGAACGTCCCTCAGGGTCCTACCCCTTAGGCCCTAGGCTGTCCGGGACCCCTTCCGGCAAGACCAGTTCAGGCCCTGAACAGGAGGCACTTGGCCTGAGTGTCCACTGGGTCAGAAACGCAGGACACCTCGATGCTCCGTTGGCCCAGGGTCCCAGCCTCGTCACCCGTACTCAGGCCTTTACACACGGCCTGAGACATTGCATAAAAAAAAAACAATTCTAGTCAATGAAATCCTGTATTATAAATGCTCATTAACTGCAGGGCTACCATGGCAACACGGGGCGTGTCTGCAAGGATCCTGTCCATTCAGCAGAGCTGAGAGCAGCCAGCAGCAGGCTCCCCAGGGACTCTGCAGGCCCCGGCCAAGCAACACAGCTGCCTCTGTGAATGGGGAGAATGGACCGCCTACCTGAGTGCTTGCAAAGCGCAGAACCCAGTGCCAGGCACAGAGTGGGCCTTGGATGTGGGCTTTGCAGGGGCCGGAACTCCGGTTGATAACAAGGGAAGTAGGAACCGTCCAGGGAGCCAGCTCTGGGTGGAACAGTGTCACATCCAGGTGGGCTTAGAACGGCCCCAGAGCGCAGGTGGCACTTCCTGTGGCTTTGGGCCCTGCTTGGGAGCCCTGACCGCACAGCCAGGCTGGGCAGATGACTGACTGCAGAGGGAAGGGCCCAGGATTGGGTCAGGCTTGGGGGACAAATCATCGCCCAAGCGCTCTGCCATCCCCAGTGCTTTCCAGTTGCCCTCCCCCATACACCAGAACTTCTCCAAAGAGCCCCGGAGTTGCTTCCTGGCTTTGAGTGGCCTTGGATAAGGGTCTTTGCCTCTCCAAGCTTTAGTCCCTGTAATTTTGTTTTGTCACCAGCCCTGAATGGAGCTCCTGACCTTTCCCAGGTCCCTTCCCCCAACGGAGGATGCTCACTGATGGGCAGAGTGGGGGCCGCGTCTCAGCCTTATTCCCACAGGCTCAGAGGAGTCATTAACAGAGTCAGCTATTCATCATTAGACTTATTCCAAGTCAGGTGGCAAGGCCATCCGCCATCCCCCAAAGCTCCAGTTATAATGTTTCTACGAAACTCCTGCCTGCAGGGACTGTGTGTTCCATCAACAAAACAAGCGCAAGTCCCTTATCTTGTTTGGGACTTATGGAACTCCACTTTTACAAGCAAGGAGGCTCAGAAAGGGATTGCCCTTTCTTGTGGCCACAGAGCAAGTCGGCAGCACAGCCAGCTCAGAACCTGGGTCTGTGGCTCAGAGACAGTGCTCAGGGCTGGGCATCGAGCTGTCCCCCCAACCTGGTTGCTTTGTAGGAATGAGGGGATGGCAGGGGTGACAACGGCTGGGCGGGAAGCTTGAGCAGGGAGGAGGACCCAGAGCCAGCAGGTCTTGCCCTTTCAGGCTAAGTAGATCACTGTCAGTGCCCCGAGTTTCCGTTTTCACTTTTATAAAGGGGGATAGTGATGCTAGCTCTGTCCATCTCACTGGCTGTCAGAGGATTTGAGGAGCTCAAGGGCAAAAGGCACTGGGCAAGGAGCATAGGCCGGCCTAGGTGAGTTGGTGGCTGACAAAGCCTGGGTGGTAGGAATGGGGAAGGTACAATACTTACCCACCCACACCACAACTTGGCCTAGGGCCCCCTCCCTCCACTGTCCAGGTCTCAGCTTTCCTCTGAGCCACTAGGCCAGTCCTGGCAGAATCCACCTAACTGATGCTCCTTGGGGAGTTGAAGGAGCGGCCAGGAAGGCTCTAGATTAAAAGTTGAAACTTCCCTGCATTTGTTTTCTATTGCTACTGTAGCAAATCGCCACCAACATGGGGGCTTTGTTGTTCAGTCGCTCAGTCCTGTCCAACTCTTTGGGACTCCACGGACTGCAGCATGCCGGCCTCCCTATCCTTCACCAACTCCCAGAGCTTGCTCAAACTCATATCCATTGAACTGCTGATGCCATCCAACCATTTCACTCTCTGTCATCCCCTTCTCCTCCTGCCTTCAATCTTTCCCAGCATCAGGGTCTTTTTCAATGAATCGGCTCTTCACATCAGGTGGCCAAAGTACTGGAGCTTCAGCTTCAGCATCAGTCCTTCCAATGAATACTTAGTACCAATTTCCTTTAGGATTGACTGGTTTGATCTCCTTGCAGTCCAAGGGACTCTCAAGAGTCTTGTCCAGCACCACAGTTCAAAGGTACCAATTCTTCGGTGCTCAGCCGTTTTTTATTGTCCAGCTCTCACATCCATAAGCTGGAGGCTTAAAACAACACAAATTTATAAACTTCCAGTCCCATTGATGAGAAGTTCCAACATGGGTCTAAAATCAAGCTCAGTGGGCTGTGTTTCTTCTGGATGCTCGAGGGGACGACCCGCTTCCTTGTTTTTTTCCAGCTTCTAGAGGCTGGCCTGCTTGTGGCCCCTTCCTCCATCTTCCTAAGCAGCAACACAGAGTTTCTGCATCATCACATCTCTTTTTCTGACACTCCAGTCTCCCTCTTCCACTTTAAGAACCATCAGTCATTATTGTGCTGGACCCACCCAGATAATTCCGATAATCTCTCTGGTTTTTTGTTTTGTTTTTTAAAAGCACAACACAATTTTTAAAAACTCATTTATTTGTCTGTGTTGGGTCTTTCTTGCCTCATGTGGGATCTTTTGTTGCAGCACAAGGGCTCTCTAGTTGGGGGTGCACCGGTTTAGTTTCTCTGCTGCACGTGGGATCTTAGTTCCCTACCCAGGGGTAGAACCCATGCCCCTTGCATTGCAGGGTGGCTTCTTAACCACTGGACTACCAGGGAAGTCCCAATCTCTCTGTTTTAAAGTCAGTTGATTAGCAACTCTAATTCCATTGGCAAACTTAATTGTTCTTTGCCATGTAACAAAATACATTCACAGGTTGCCCCTCTTTAGGGGGAGCCATTACTCTGCCTACTGGATTCTGCTTCTCCCCATCCTTCCCTCCCTCCTGGCTTAGCGGACCTTCACCTCCACCCTCAGCATCCTTCCCTCCTTCAGGATGCCTTCCTGACCCCCCTCTCCTCGAGTCCCTCCCACATTTACAGAATGGAAGATTTTATCATCTTGGTCATATTGTACTGTCACAGCTCTCAGGTCCCCTTACCTCAGTACCATCCACCCTTTGCAGGGTATGCCTTTCAGTAAATGTTTCTTCCACTGAATGAACGAATGAACCCACCAACCAACCAATCAATAATCCTCGTGGTCAGCACCATTGGCGAGCCCCAGGACCTCACCCTGCAGCAGCTCAAGCCCCACCCAATCTTGTAAAGAGTCTGAGTACCAGTCCCACCCCCGCCCCGGAAGCCACCTAGCCTGAAGATAAATACGGTAAATACGGGAGTGGCCGGGCCACTCATCCCGCGCACACCCCCAAAGCCTTCCTTTCTAGGAGACGGCAAACTTTTGAAAGCTCTCGGAAGTCTGTAATGTATTGACGTAAGCGCCTCCGAGGCCTCATTCATTTCCTCAGCAGTCACTAAATACTTTTATGCCAGTGCCCTCCAGGGAGGGAACCCTCCGGGGACGCTTCTCTTCTGAATTCTAAAGAATTCGGTCTTCCGGCTACCTCCCCCCTCGGCCGTCGTAGAACCGAGAGTTTTGGCTCTGACGGACATAGCCGGAGTCCGCGGAGTCCAGCTCCATTACCCGACGCGGCCCGGCCCGCAGCCTCCCGAGCTCGGACTGGACCCCCGGGTCCCCGCGGCTGCCGGACCTCTACGCTGCGCCTGGGAAGAGGGAGCCGAAGCGGGCCCGCGAGTGGGGCGAGGCTGTGGGTGTGGCCTAGATGGGGCGGCCCCGGCATTGGCTCTACGGGCAGGGGGCGGGGCCTCAGGGGCCACGGTCTTCCCTGTAAGTTCGCAGCTCAGGTCTATCCCACCGCCGCGCGGTCCAGCTCCTGCGCTTTCGCCTCTCTCGGGTCAGCCGCCTAAACGCGCGTCAAGGTGAGTTCAGGCCCGACTCTGCAGCCAGACCGCGGCTCCTGGGGCGGGGCGGGGTGAGGCGGGGGGTGTCCCTCTAGAGGCCCATCCTTAAGGCGCCTCATCCTTGATCGCGCCTCGGGCCCCAACTCATCTCTACGTAGGTCCTTTCTGCCGTGAGATGCACGGCCTTTCTCACCCGCGCCTCGGTCCCGGCGGCCACGCCCGCGTTCCCCTCGGCCTGCTGGGCGCCGCGCATCCCGAACCCAAATTCCTGGTCCAGTCCTCCATGCTGCGCCGGGCCCCCCGCCCCACCCCCGGGACCCGGGAGTGCCCTCCTGCCTTTCAGCGCTCTCGCCTGGACCCGGGGTCGTATTTTTAGTAGACGGTGAGGTGTCCTCCTATCTTTAGCCGTGGCCGCGAGTGTCCTGAAACGGATCCGGACTGGGCTGGGCTGCGCTCGAATAGAGGGCGGGGAGGGGGTCGGCCCCGGAACCGGAGCTGGGGCTGAGTAGCAGGACCCGCCGGAGCCACGGGGCGGGGGCCGCACGCCCGAACTCTGGCCCTGCGCCGAGCGGACACTCGGACATCGCCTAGGCCGGAAAGCACAGGGGAGGCCCCTCCCTGAGCTTGGATAACCGGGCAGGGTCCCCGATCGCTCCCTCTTCCCCCTATTGTCTGGTTGTGAGCCCAGAATCCTCCAAGGGAAGAAAATCCTGCAGACAGTCCCCACCTGGTACGCGAACGTGCGTGCGTCTCCTTGGGAGGCGCCTGCCTAGAACTGTAGATTCGCTCGAGACCCCGGTGCGTGCAGGACCCCTCCGGGACAAGGAGCGGTAGAGGGAGAGCGCGCGCCACCTGGTGGCCACGGAACCGAGCGCTGCTCTGCACAGGGAAGTTGGGAGACCCCGCGGCCAGCGAGGGCGCCTGTACTGGAGGACCCCGCCGCCCAGGGGCTGCTCTTTTTCGGTCTTGTCTGGAGCACTGTCCCCGGAGAACCAGAATGCTTGAGGAAGTCCCTATAGCTATTTGTTGAATAAATGTCGAGGCTGACAGTGACCCGCTAACCCCCTCCTACATCCACACTCTCTCTGACTTCCAGTAACTCCCTGGTAATGGCCTTGTTGTCATCCCATTTCATGGATGAGGAAGGTGAGGACCAGAGAGAAAAGATGTTTTCCAGGTAGCAATGGGTTCAAGGTTGGGGGCCTACCTTTGGATCATCCCTGGTGGGGAGTGGCCTAGTATTCCTTGTGAGGAGGGGGCTCTGCCTCCAAGAAGTCATTACCTCTGAAGGAGGCCCCGGGCTCTTTCCAGAGCAGGCCCACAGAGCTGGGATGGCTCCTATCTACTCCTTCCAAAGCTGCAGGGTGCAGCACAGCCCAGCCCAGCCCCTAGAGCCTTGTCCTGATGGACAGCTCATTCTCATATATCTGGACACTTGCACGTTGAGAGATGGAAGCAGCCAAGAGGTAGGACTTAAATGGAGGAGGCTTGGGGACCTGGCAACCCCAGCCCAGGTGGATCCGTTTCCCTCTTGCTCCCCAGGCAGTGCACATATTTTGGCATGGCCCATTGTATCAGAGCCACTGGACTCAGCTGGGTAGCCGTGCCCACTCTTCCTCTTACTAGCTGGGTTATCTGGGCAGAGTTGCTTGATGTCTCTGAGATTCAGCTTCTGCCTCTGTAAAGGCCAGTGATGACACTGTGTTGTGCCTCGGAGGTTAAATTGGAAACCATGCAAGCCTAGCTGGAGCGTGGGGTCTTGGAGTTGCCAAATCTGAATATTTGGGGCTTGATGGTTGCAGTTCCCAGCTCTCCCCTGGTGGTTGACACTGGCCCAACCCTCCCCCCCCCCAGCCTCAGTTCTCCTCACATCTGGAATTGGGTGGATACATCTGGCTCAGAGCTCGAGAGCTGTCAGGGACGCCGGATCTGTTGTGGAAACACTCAGGCTGTCTTGGCGGCCCTGTATGATGGAGGGTGGGAGGAGGGGGGAGGTCTGGCCCAAGTTCTGGGCAGATCCCACCAGTTGGCCTCCTTCTCCATGAGTGAAAAGGAAGGAAAACTATCCCAGGATTTCTCGCCTGCCAAGGGGACAGATAGGATATATGTCAGCATGCCTCCAGACCTGGCATGGTGGGCACAGATAAATGTCTTTTAGGTAAATGAGTGATGGGAGTCCAGGACCTCAGAGCACGTCCTGCCTCCCTCCCCTGCCCCCCCAGCTCCTTCCAAGCTTAGCTGGAATTCTGCCACTGGAGAGTCATTCCTTTGTTTCCTGTTAAGCTGCAGGTGCTCTGGGAGGGGCAAGATGTCCGGTCTCTGGCTCAGCACCACTGACCCGAGCTGTCCGGTCCTGGGGTGGGGTTTCCTGAGTAAGGGCCTGGCTGGGGGGAGGGCTGTAGTTGGGATTCTGCCTCTCCTGCATCCTCCTTCCTCCTTCCTGCTCCCTCCTGCCAGCCCCCTCCTTCTTCTTTCACCCTGCTCCTGAGGCTGAATGCTGCAGAGGGGACTTCCCTGGTGGTCCAGTGGCTAAAACTCCGTGCTCCCAATACAGGGATCCTGGGTTCAATCCCTGGTCAGGGAACTAGAAGATCCCATGTGCCACAAGTAAGAGTTTGCTTACTGTAACTAAAGACCCTAGTGCAACAACTAAGACCCGACACAGTCAGATAAATTAAAAAAAAAAAAGAAGAAGAAGAATGGAGCAGAGGAACTGGCAGAGGCTTCTTGACCCTTCCCCAGCGATTTCCCACCTGCTCAGCCCCTCCTGGCCCCAGGAGGGTGGGCTCACGTGGTCACCCATTGGGCGACTTTGGACAAGTTTCTTTGCCTTTCGTGCTGATTCTACACATCAGGCCAGTCCCCTGCTGCGGGAACTAGAGGCAGTGCTTGTTCCACTTCCTTTTTCTGTTAAACCTGTATGACATCCCTCCAGAGTGTATTTATTTTTTCCACCTTCAAAATATCTGTGTTTATTCTGACTACATGAATAATATGTGCTCATAAATAATACATGCTTCTTATTAAGCATTTGAGCTTATAGAAGTATGAGCAAGAAAGGGGAAGTCACCTGAAATTCTACCATCTTGAGAGAACTACCATCAACATTTGGCAACCATCCTTTCATAGTTAGCTTATGTATATCATTTTTTAGTAAAGAGACCAGATATTAAATATAATTTTTATTGAGGGCAACTTTTCCTCCCATGTCACAGACCCCACACTCCATCCCTGCTTCTCCCTGCATCTAGGTAGCCCTTATGCCAACCTAGTGCCAGCCTTCTATATTATTGCCTGCTCCGACATAAGATATAATCCTATGCAGACCTGTATGTGTAGGTACACATACATGCATGTATGGGGAGTGGGGAGCGGAACTGCTTTCAGCAAATGGAATCTTCTAGACTACATTTTTGCATTTTGCTTCTCTCATTTTGCAATGCCTTATGGGAATCTCTCCAAAATGTCTGATAGCTCTAATTTTATTTATTTATTTGGCCATGTCATGTGGCTTGCAGGATCTTAGTTCCCCAACCAGGGACTGAACCTGGACCCACAGCAGTGACTGCAAGTCCTAACCACTGGACCACTATGAAGTTCGGAGTGCTCTAATTTTAAATGGGAATGAAAGGAGAGCCTTTGTGATGACTGAATGAGATGGGTTTGCAAAGAACCCAACAAAATCCCAGGCACGGAGCAGGGCCTTCACTCCCCAAGTATTTATATCCCCCACTCCCTCCTCCCCTTAGCTGCTGGGACAGAAAGGAGGGGCAGAAACTACAGCAGACTCAGTTCCTGCCCATAAGGAACTCCTAACTGGGAGGAGGAGAAAAGGGAAGCTCTGAGCAGGCATCTCCCTTCCAGGTGGGATGTGATTGGGCCAAACCGGTGTTCTTTTGGCTTGGTGGGCTGAACACCTGCTGTGCATCCAGTCCTGGGCCCAGCCTAGGTGGGTGAGACAGAGGTCACAAGACCTCCATCCTCAGTCAAGTCAGGAGCTGAGACAAATCTGAGACAAGTGCCCCCGTCTGCCCCCCACGCCCCCAACCCCGATGACTTGGCACTGGTCCCGTCTGGGGCACAGTTGAGTGCAGATGATGAAGATGAGCAGAGCTGCGGACTCAGCAGGAGACCAGAACCAGGGCTGTGTATGTGACTTCAGGCCTGCCACTCAGGGTCCCCGCTCATGGAGGGAGGGGCTTGGCGCTGGGATCCAGGCCTTGGGGCCGCAGTAAGTCTGGAGGAACACAGGAGCTCTCCAGGAGGGCTCCCCACAAGAGTAGGCCCCGGGTAGGCTCCTGGGGCTCCTGAAGGGCACCTGGAAACGAGACAGGCGCCTCTGCTTTTGTCCTTCCATCTCTTACTCATATCCTTCGTGTTTCATCTCCTCAGCCCGGACCGGAAAGAATCGAGGACAAGCCCGGAGAGCATTGCTGCCTGCCTGCTTCCGGTTTTCAGAAGCGTCTCCAGCCTTCTCGGGAGAAAGTGATTTTGGCTACCTCGACCCTCTGACTTCGCTGATCGTTTCTTAGCCCTTTGGCAAGTGTTTGCTGTCTGGACACCTCGCTCTGGCTGTTTGTGGTGGACAGGGGTGAAAGGAGACAGCGGAGGGCGCGGTCCCCGGGGGTGAGGTCGCGATGTCCACCAAGGTGCCCATCTATCTGAAGCGCGGCAGCCGCAAGGGCAAGAAGGAGAAGCTGCGAGACCTGCTGTCCTCGGACATGATCAGCCCGCCGCTGGGAGACTTTCGCCACACTATCCACATTGGCAGCGGAGGCGGCAACGACACGTTCGGTGACATCTCCTTCCTTCAGGGCAAGTTCCACCTCCTGCCGGGGACGGCGGTGGACGAGACCCAGGAGGACAGCGGCTTCGAAATGCCCTTCCAGTTCACGCGCACGGCCACGCTGTGCGGGCGGGAGCTCCCGGACGGGCCGTCCCCTCTGCTCAAGAATGCCATCTCCCTGCCGGTCATCGGCGGGCCCCAGGCCCTCACCCTGCCCGCTGCCCAGGCCCCCCCCAAGCCCCCTCGCCTGCACCTGGAGACCCCGCAGCCCTCCCCGCAGGAGGCGGGGACTGTGGACGTGTGGAGGATCCCAGAGGCTGGCGCCGCCCACAGCGGGCTGACCCCCGAGTCCGGAGTGGAGGAGCCCTTCCTGTCCCACGCCAGCTCCCTGCTGTCCCTGCACGTGGACCTGGGGCCTTCTATCCTGGACGACGTCCTCCAGATCATGGACCAAGACCTGGGCCACCTGCAGATCCCCACATAGGACCCGAGAGCAGCTAGTGGGGTGAATGCCACAGAGGCAGGGGGTAGACACCAACCCTGGTCTAGGACTTGGGGTCCCCGGGTCCCTCCTGTGTGGTTGCTGGCCAGCGATTTCTCACTTTGAGCCTTTGTCTCCCTCTCTCCCACCCTCTCCGCGTGGACAGAGTGGGCTCTTTGCTTCCCCCTAAGCCCCACAAGGACACATGCTGATGTCAGCTGGAAGCACCCCGGGCGTCACGGGCCACCTGGACCCCCACTGCCAAATGCTCCTCAGATCCCTCGGACGAAGGCTCTGCTGAAATGGACTCCACATTTCACCCACCTCTAACTCAGCCTCGATGACACCCTGATGGGAGGGGGGCCAGGGAAGAGGCGGGGCACAGCCAGCTGGACCTTTGGCTCCATGCTGTGGATTGGGAACGTGCCGTCAGTGACCGCTGTCCCTCCGCCCCAGCCCTCCCATATGACCAGGGGATTCTAGTTGCAATAAAACTTGCTGCTGCTGGTACCTGTGCTCCCGGTACTCTGTTCTGGGCCCCTCCTCAAGACAGGCCAGGCTCTGGGAGCTGTGGGCTCACTCACTCCAGGCCCAGAGGGCTTTATATGGTGGGATGGGGTGGGGGAAAGGCCTGCCTTCTGGAAGAAACTGTACGGCCTTCTGGAAGAAACTGTACGGCATTCTGAACCCCTAGTGAGAAGCCGGAAGGAACCAAGTGCCAATTGGGGATATTCCGACATTGATTGGGGTGTCTGATGAGAGCTAGCTGGAGTAGGCCAGGCACTGGGCCTAGGAGACTGAGGTCTAGCAAGAGAGGCCCAAGAGCCAAGGATTAAACACAGGCCTAGTGCAAGGGACCAACAGCTTCTCTGGCGTCAGAGGCCTGAGGGAGCATGCAGGACAGGCTAGACCTGGCGCTGGGAGGGATCCGACTGTGTTCCTCAGTGGACCCATCTCATCAGTGCTGCTTGTTGGTCTACAGTGCATCCCATGTGCTCCAGGGGCTGGGACATGACCCCGTGCTCTCCTGGAGCTCACAGTCTAGTGGGGGGAGGGATAGCAAATCTGTAATCAAGTGCATTTTCAATCGTGTTGAACACTGTGAAGAAGACACCAAGATCATGAATGCCTGGGGCAGGGTGAGGTGGTGTCAGGATTCTGAGCCAAACCTGAGGGCGGACGGGATTATGCACCTTCTTGAACAAAGGCACTGAGGCACCTGAGTGAATGAGAGGATCCAAAGCTTGGCCAAAAGGGCCTAGGTCTCTGAGTCCAACCTAGCCTTGTTGAGAGTCAGTTTTCCCATCTCTAAAATGGGAGTCAGTGACACCTGCCTTGCAGGGTTGCTGAGAAAATCAGGGATAACATTTATTTGCAGATAGCAGGTATTCAAACATGGTTATGATGTGTGACTTAAAGGAACCCAGGGTTCAGGAAAGAGGACTGTGAAGCTGGAAAAATAGTTTCAGAGTCAGTTTAGAACAGTTCTACTTGCAAGACTGAGCTGAGGCCGTGGGAGCCGCTGAAAGAGTTTTAAGGAGAGATACCTGGTCAGACCCAGGTTTTAGAAGGGTCACTACAGGGGCTGAGTGGGAGATGGATCACAGATTAGAGAGGAAAAAGCTGTTGCAGGAAGAGAATTGGCCCCAAGTGGGGACTGAGAGGGTGGGGCTTGGTGTCTGGAGGCACGTGCTGGCCTCAGTGACCCCCCCTCTTCCACTCTGCTGGTTGTCTTCCATCCTTTTGACCCTACAAATCTGACTCCCACCTCACCTCCAGGCTTTCCTGCTTCTAGGCCAAGATTTCATACTAGAGGCAGAGGCAGAATTGGAGCAGGGGACATTTTTCTTGGCCATACTACCTTTTTATTTTTCAGTGATTTTTTAAAAAACTGTGGTAAAACATATATAACATGCAATTTACCATTTCAACCATTTTTAAGCATATGGTTGAGTGGCATTAAATACTTTCAGATTATTCTGCAACCATCACCTCTATCCATTTCCAGAATTTTTTTCATCTTCCCAAAGTGAAACTCCATACCCATTAAACACCAACTTCCATCCCCTAACCCCAGCCATTGGCAACCACCTTTCTACTTTCTCTTCATGACCTTGACTTCTCCAGGGACCTGACACAAAAGGAGTCACATGTTATTTGTCTTTTTTGTGATTGCCTTATTTCACTTAGCATGACAACTTCAAGGTTTACCCATGCTGTACCAGGCACTGAAATTTCATTCTTTTAAAAGGCTGAATAATATTCCATTGGGCTTTCCACATGGCACTAGTGGTAAAGAACCCACATGCTAACGCAAGAGAATTAAGAGACAGATTCAACCCCTAGGTCAGGAAGATCTCCTGGAGAGGGAAATGGCAACCCACTCCAGTATTCTTGCCTGGGAAATCTCATGGACAGAGGAACCTGGTGGGCTACAGTCCATGGGTCATAAACAGTCAGACACCACTTAGCGACTTAGCACCCAATATTCCATTGTCTGTGTATTCCACGTTTTGTTTATCCATTCATCCAATCAATGGACACCTGGGTTGCTTCTACCCTTTGGCAATTATGAATAATGCTTCTATGAGCGTGGGTGTACATATATCTGAGTCTCTGCCTTCACTTCTTTATGTGTATGGAAGTGAGATTGCTGAACCCTATCATTACTCTATATTTAATTTCTTAAGGAAGAGCCATTTTCCACTGGAGCTGTACCATTTTACATTCCCACCACCAAACTTTTTGTTTTTAATCTGAAATTTTGGCCATCATTTAGAGAATAGGAGTTGCAGTATCTGTAGTGGGATTTTGAACCCAGGTCTGTGAGGCCCCAAAGCCCGTACTTGATTGCAACCCTCTACTCCCACTGGTGTTCAGCTTCAGACCCTGGTAACGTATGAAGGCAAAGGGTGGGGAGCTGAAGGCCAGCACCGTTTTGCCTGCAGGCTCCTTGTCAGTTTTTGGGTGATTTGGCCCCACCTGCCCCGGAGGGGAAGACAGGAAACACAACGCCTTCCTTATAGCTTCACCCAGCCAGAAAACAGTATATCACCTTGGACCTGCGATGAGGATAAAGTGGCCAGGGAAGGCGGACCTTCTTGTCCTGGGTCCCGGAAGTGCTCCCTACCTAGCAGGCACATTCAAAGGACTGGGCGGAGAAAGGGAACTGGATGGGGAAACTGAAGCATCGGACTATCTAAACTTGGGACTAAGGTGGGCAGAGGTGGACTGAAGGGTCTTCCCCCTTCAGCTTGTATAGAGCTGTACAAACTCCCTACAGATACCACTCCCACAAAGGAATACCCCTATATAGGAAGTGAAGTTGTTGGATGGCCAAAAAAAAAATATCCCACAGGAATTTCCTGGTTTCCCGATGGTTAGGACTAGTGATTTCACTGCTGTGGGCCTGGGTTCAATCCCTGGTTGAGGAACTAAGATCCTCCAAGCCATATGGTATGGCCAAAAAAAAGCAAATATCCCCATAGTCCACTGTTTTAAATAGCTGACATTCATGCATGTCCTCATTGGAGTATTTACTTTTAAAAATATTACATGTATTATTTTATATAGTCTATATATATCATCTCTGGTATAATATGTCTATCCCTGTCAAAAATACATTCACTCGGGACTTCTCTAGCGGTCCAGTGACTAAGACTCCGTGCTTCCAATGCAGGGAGCTCGGGTTCGATCCCTGGTGGAGAATCAGAGCCCACGTACCACAACTAAGAGTCTGCATGCTCCAACTAAAGATCCCACATGCTGTAACTAAGACCTGGGACAGCCAAATAAATATTAACTCATTAATTATTATAATAACAATTTTAAAAAGACATTCACTCATTTCCCAAAGGGAGACAACTCAAAATCTTGTAAAGGATCACATCTACTTTCGAGTCCAGGATGTTGAGATGATGTCCATTACCCCTGCAGTCCTTTACCAGCTCATCTCAATAGTTTGCAAACTATAAACTACACTGTAAAGTTAATCACCACTGTGTACAACAGTGGAGAAAAACAGAGAATGGGAGAATTAAAATATATTAAAAAATATA
The DNA here is from genome assembly GCF_016772045.2 of Ovis aries. Taxonomy (NCBI): domain Eukaryota; kingdom Metazoa; phylum Chordata; class Mammalia; order Artiodactyla; family Bovidae; genus Ovis; species Ovis aries. The sequence continues at coordinate 39,978,331 of NC_056074.1, forward strand.
CTTGACACAACAAGAAAAGAAATATATGTAGAAGCTATAGACTTTTCTACAACAAAGCTGTAGCTGGTATGAATAACCTCCCTTCTTTGCTACCCAGCTCCTGTTCCCTGTCTCCAGCCTGCATTTTGCCTGTTCAGGGTTCTTCACCAGGTTGACACATCCCAGACCTACTGTTTTCAAGAATCTGAGCACTTGGTGGATCTCCCTGTAGAGAACTAATATTTCCATTTCAAACCTACAGAAATACTGAAAGGCTAGTAGAAGGGGGCAACAGAGGATGAGATGGTTGGATGGCATCACCCAATCAATGGATATGAGTTTGAGCAAATTCTGGGAGATAGGAAAGGACAGGGAAGCCTGGCATGCTGCAGTCCATGGGGTCGCAAAGAGCTGGACATGGTGTAGCCACTGGACAACAGTAAGAATGTACACCCACATATCTGCATCTAGATCTGCCAATTATTACCATTTTTCCTAATTTGCTTTCTCTCTTGAATATAAAAACTTTCTTCCTGACCTTTTGAAAGTAAGTTACAGACATCACAACTTGTCAGTATCTTTTCTGTTAAGTCTTTCTTTAGCTTTCTTGGGCTTTATTTGGCATCTTCAATGTGTGAATTGGTGTGTTTCATCACTTTTGGAAAATTATTGATCATTTTCTCTTTAAATATTGCCTTTACACCTTTTCTTTCTCTTCACCCTCTGGGACTCCAACTAAATATATCTTAGATCTCTATATTTATCCTCTGTTTCTACTCTAATTCTGTATTTCCTGTCCATATGTCTTCCATGCTGTATTAAGGACAAGATAATATCTTCCTGCGTATCATACAGTTCAGTGGTCCCCAACCTCTGGGATCTAATGCCTAATGATCTGAGGTGGAGCTGAGGTAAGAATAATGAAGTGCACAATAAATGTAATGCCCTTGAATCATCCTGAAACCATCCCACCCTCCTCCAGTCCATGGAAAACTTGTCTTCCATGAAATGGGTCCCTGGTAACAAAATGGTTGGGGACCACTCTGGTAGCACACTTGTTCTGTCTTCAGCTGTGTCTGATTTTCTTTTTAACCAATCTATCGTGTTCTTAATTTCGGTTATTGTATTTTTCAGTTGGAGGAGTTCAATGTGATTCTTTAAAAATTCTGTTGTGACACTTAACAGAAACTTGTTACCTGCAGATATTTTTACGCTTGTCTTTATCTTCTTTAAACTCAGTAAGCAGTGTTCTTTTATGTTTGGTATCAGATAATTCCAGCATCTGTAATCTCTAGGTCAATTTGTGCTTTCTATTGGGTGCAGTCAGTTCTTATGCAAGGTTTCTCAGTTTTTTCTGTGCCTGGTTGTCTTTGACTAAGTGCTGGATATTGTATATGAAAAAGTACTTTTAAGACGTAATTTAAGGCCTTGGATGACAGCATGTTCTTTCAAAAAGGATACTGCTTCATCCCAAACACGCTCACTATACTAGGTGAACAGAGGCATTATAAGGATCAGTTGCTCAGTCGTGTCCAACTCCTTGCGACCCCATGAACTGCAGCACGCCAGGCCTCCCTGTCCATCACCAACTCTCGGAGTTCACTCAAACTCATGTCCATAGAGTTGGTGATGCCATCCAGCCATCTCATCCTCTGTCGTCCCCTTCTCCTCCTGCCCCCAATCCCTCCCAGCATCAGTCTTTTCCAATGGGTCAACTCTTTGCATGAGGTGGCCAAAATATTGGAGTTTCAGCTTTAGCATCATTCCTTCCAAAGAACACCCAGGACTGATCTCCTTTAGAATGGACTGGTTGGATCTCTTTGCAGTCCAAGGGACTCTCAAGAGTCTTCTCCAACACCATAGTTTAAAAGCATCAGTTCTTTGGCGCTCAGCTTTCTTCACAGTCTAACTCTCACATCCATACATGACCACAGGAAAAACCATAGCCTTGACTAGATGGACCTTAGTTGGCAAAGTAATGTCTCTGCTTTTCAATATGCTATCTAGGTTGGTCATAACTTTCCTTCCAAGGAGTAAGCGTCTTTTAATTTCATGGCTGCAATCACCATCTGCAATGATTTTGGAGCCCCCCAAAAATAAAGTCTGATACTGTTTCCACTGTTTCCCATTTATTTCCCATGAAGTGATGGGACCAGACGCCATGATCTTCATTTTCTGAATGCTGAGCTTTATAAGGATGGATCCACTTTAATCCAAATTCAAGGCTTGAGTTCCCAGGACCACCAGTCCATTGATGTTGGGAGCACATCTCAAAGTATATATGTATTAGTAGTCGGGTATCTGACGGGGTATCTGACCTTGCGCAGGCTCTGAGTTTTGATTTTGACCCTCCCCACCAAAGACCACCAAATAAGAGCTCAGTTTCAGTTATATCTTCAAGATCAGTAAATGTCCCCAAGACAAAAACTGTCTTAATTCTGGGCTTACAGCTCTGGGTTTCAACTTTCTAAATGTTGGATCAGTAATTCTTCACTATATTATTAGCTTGTCAATGCTTTTAAGATTTTTTCTTTTTTAAGATTTTTTCCTCTTAAAAAGAGGAAAAATCTTTTTAATTTTCTATTTCTCCCTTTTTTATTTTCTATTCAGTAGAAAGGTTGGAATTAAATACCCAACCAGGAGGCCTGTCTCCCATTAACTACCTGAATGCAATATTAGAAAGATCTCCCGGGTTTTGTTTACATTTCTCTTTGTCCTCAACGGGTAACAGCAATCCTGCTTACCTTAAACCATTAGAATCAATCACCCCAGCCATCAATGATACTTCCTTTTTACTTTCTTGCCCAGTGACAGGCAGAACTCAAAACAGCCCATTGGCAATCTCAGATCCTATTAATAATTCAGAGAAATCATTATTGCGCCCCCTGGTGGAAGCCTTCCTCCCTTGTGTCCTAGAGACTCTGGATCAGCCAGAGCCCAGAGTGGCGAGAACAGAAAACAAATATTTTGCAAAATAACCATCAGCTGAGATTGCAAGAGGCTGCACCCCCACTTCCACTTCTTGGTTCCTGTCTGTAAGAAAAACACTATATGTATCAGTCACTGGTTCAGAGGATATAGAGGATCTACTGTTCAATGATGCAGCATTTCTTAAAAGAATCCTAACAGAGACTTCCCTGATAGTCCAGTGGCTAAGACTACACTCCCAACGCAGAGGGGCCCAGGTTTAATCCCTGCTCAAGGAACTAGACCCCACATGCCTCAACAAAGTGTTCACGTCACAACTAAAGATCCCACATGCTGCAACAAAGATCGGAGATCCTACGTGTGGCAATTCAGACCTAGCACAACCAAATAAATTAATAAAAGAAAGAAAAAATCCTAAAAGAATCAAAAGCCATTGGTACTGGGCTCATAAACTGCCTTTCCAATAACAGAGAACTAGGCTACTTATCATTACCTATCAATAGCTTTTATTTAAAAACTTTAATGAGACATACCTACAGAGAAGTGCACAAATCTTGGGTGGGTCGATGAATTTTTACAAAGTGAACAAACTTGTGTAACCCAGACAAGGAATATTACTAGCACCTTTGTAGCCACCTTATGCCCCCTCATTATTATCTTCCAAAGTGAACCACTTTCCTGACTTCTGCCCCCATAGTTTAGCATGTATGATTATTTAATTTGATATAAATGGAATCACACAATATGTCCTCTTTGGAAATTGGCTTCTTTTTTTTCAAATATTACGTTTTTGAGATTCACTCACGTTGTTGTGTAGCAAGTTTGTTCTTTTCCATGTTGCTTAATCCACTCTAGTGCTATGGGCATTTGGAATGTTCTAGTTTGGGCCTAATACAATTAATGCTATTGTGATCATTCTTACACATGGTTTTCCATATATGCATGCATGAATAGAATTGCTGGGTCAGAGGGTATGTGTGTGTTCAGCTTCAGTGCTCACACACTGTCTTAGCTCAGGATGTTGTAACAAAGTACCATAGACAACAGATATTTATTTCTCACAATTCTGGAGGCTGGGAAATCCAAGATCAAGGTGCCAGCAAATTTGGTTCCTGGTGGAAGTCCACTTCCTGGCTTGTGGACATCTGCTTTCTTGCTGGGTCCTCACATGGCCTTTCCTCACGGATAGATCTCCAGCTGCTTCTTCTAATGAGGGCACTAATTCCACCATGAGAACTCCACCCTCAGACTGCATCTAAACTTAATTACCTCTGAAAGATCCCACCTCCAAATATTATCAGACTTAGTGGGTAGGACTTAAACCTATGAATGTAGGGGTGGGAGCTTCCCTGGTGGTTCAGACAGTAAAGAATCTGCCTGCAATGCACGAGACTGGGGTTTGATCCCTGAGTTGGGAAGATCCCTTTAGGAGGGAATGGCTACCCACTCCAGTGTCCTTGTCTGGAGAATTCCATGGGCAGAGGAGCCAGATGGGCTACAGTCCATGGGGTCGCAGAGTCGAACACAACTGACCAACTAACACTTCTACTTTTCACATTCATGCTGAAACACATACTTATGAATTCTTTTGGTATCACCTTTGATTCCCACAATCATTTGGGGAACAAGAGTGCAACAGTATTGTCCCTAGGTTTTCCTTCCAAGCTGCTGACATCTATTCTGCAAATTTGGTGCAGGGTAAACAATGACAAATACCACTCAACTCTCATCTGCCAAACCTGATTTTAAGGCACAATGATGGTAAGATGTGTCCTGATTCCGAAATACTAAAATGGGGGGAGGGCAGAGAATATGTGCATCTTAGAATTGATGAAATACGGCATATTACCAGGATCAAAGACCAAGCCCTGGGGACTCTGACGGGTCTAGGTAGATGTGAGGACAGAGAGCCAGTAAAAGAAGCTGAAGGAGCTGGCAGTGTGATAGGCAGCCAGCCAGGAGAGTGTGTGTCTCAGAGATGAGTTTGAAAAAGAAGTGACTGGCCAGTGTTGTCATGAGGGCTGATAGGCTGATAAAGACAGGGAGATCTCGAAATCTGTTGAAATGGAGATCGTGGTGTCTTTGTTAGATGTTTCAATGAACTGATGAGAACAAAATCGCCATTAAACTGGGCAGAGAGACACTTGGAAATAAATCAGCAGGGATAGTAAGTATAAACAAGAATATGTGCTCTGAAAGGGTGAAAAGAAAGAGGGTGATAAAGGCAGAAAGGGCTTAAGGAAGGGCTCTGATATTTTTTAAAGAGGATATTAAGCCATGTTTGCAGATGAATTTGCATGATTCAATAGCGAAGGAGAACTGAATGGTACAGGAGAGGAAGTTGCAGGAGAGAAGTTCTTCAGAGGAGGACAAGAGCTTAGGGGTAGGAAGCAGGGAAGAAGAGGTGGAGATCAATTAAGTTGGTGGCAGGAAGGTGGGGGAACTTTTGTCAGACCCAAATATTCAGGCCAAAGATCTGCCAGGTTCTTGGAGTTAATATTTCTCTCACTAAAGTGGGCAGCCCAAGAGGAGTGTGCACTGCTCTTACCTTCGGCTACCCACCAACCCCTGAGTCTGTACGTGAGGGCAAAGGGTTATTAACCACGAGGTTAAAGGTCAGCGAGGTAACAGGACGCATGACCTCCATCTAGACCACCTCTGGGCTTGCCAGTTCTCACCAACCTCTCACCTTCTCATTTATGGACCCGGTCAGATCCTCTCGCTTCTACCTTCTCACTAAAAGGATGAGGCAAAACTGGAGCAGAAGCCTCGGGGCGCGCGCCCGCCTCCATTGCGCCTGCGCATTCGTCCCCGGATTGCCAGGCCGGGGAGAACTGGCCAGAAGCTCATTCTCCGTCGCTCGCTCTCGGGCGCACGCGCCCCGGTGGCGCCTGCGCAGAAAGACAAGGAAATTGGTTCCCTCTGCGGTCCCAGCGCCTGCGCGCTGCGGGCTCCGGGCCTCCCGGCCTGAGGGAGAGAAGCCGGGAAGATGGCGGCCGTGGTGGAAAATGTAGTGAAGCTGTGAGTGGCCGTTTCTTTCTCTTCTAGCCTGGGAGGTCTTGTAAGGGACCTGGAAGCAGGGGGCGGTGTGGGAACGGACGAGGCGGAGAGAGGGACGTGCCCAGAGAGGCCGTGTTGCGACTCCTAGAGGGGAGGGCAACAGGAGACTCGGGAAAGACGTTGCGCTTCTTTGGAAACTTGTGGAGGCCCTGAGGGGGGCACACGGGAGCCCGTGACGGGCAGCCTCCCTGTGGGGCTGGGCGCTCCCTCAGGCGGAAGGTTTCCAGAGTATGGCGCCCTTGTTGCGTACGGCACACGGTCCGGGCTTCGCCTCCGTCCGGGAGAGCGGGGCCGACCCCCGCGAAGCCTGGCCGCCGGCCCCTCCCCGTCGGCTGCCCGCAGCGGGCCCCGGAGGAGCAGGCTCGGCCGCCCTGGCGCCGTTAAGCGCTCAGGGCTGTTTTGTTCTGAACAGCCCCGTGACGTTCCTGGGCGGGCGGGGGCGGGGGTGGGGTGGTCCTTGAGTATCAGGTACCCGAGACCAAAAATATTCCTGGGGAGAATTTGTGGAAGAGCAAGATCCAGAGGGAAAGAACTTCAGGGAAGAGGGGCTTGGCGCCGGCCAGTCCCAGCCATCGGAAAGTGGGCACTGGACGGACGCAGTCCAGGACGCCCTGGCCGCCCCGAGGGGCATCTGGGTCGACCTTCTTCGCTCTGCAATACTCTTGGACTGGGCAGATTTCAAGCAAAGTTAAAGTTCATGGTTGTTTGGCAGACTGAGAATGGCCTGTTAGCTGTGAGTTAAAGATGCTTTGGGACTTGATTTAATCCAGCCTCCTCCCCGAAGAAGAATCTCAATGAGTTTTCCAATGGGTTCTTGCACCCCCACCCCCGTCGGCCAATACAGCAAGCTCTTTAATGGACACATTTGGCTTGGTGCAGGGGTAGGAAAAATGAGGTGACCAGTTGTGCAGCTTGGCTTTTGGATTTTGACTGGGTGAGAAGGTAAAGGTTTGGGAACTCTTCTAAGGGGCACATAGCTTCTCAACTGTCTTTGTAGTAGGCTGAGCCCCACTCTTCCCAAGAGCCTTTTTTCTAAGAGTACATTGCTTCTCTCCCTCCCCCTGCCTGGAGCCTTTTCTTTGAGAATGCTTTCCCACTTCCATTAAGCTAAGTGCCTTCTCCTTGTGGGTTTTTTTTTTTTTCCTAACGTGCTTTCAGCTCCATCCTGCTGCCTATTTCAGCCACCCCTACTCCCAGCACTATTTATTATCTTCCTCTCTGATCTACCCACTTCAGTTTCCCCAGCACTCTCTCCAAGCTGACATTTCCCTCAATTTAGAAATGACGCTGCTGATCTACCATTTATATGTTATCCATACTGACTCAGATGTTCTTTCTTTGTTTCCCTGTCTTTCTCTTTGTTGACTGCCCCTGTCCCATTGTAAAGGGAGGTTTTACACAGGTTTCATGCCTCTCAAAAAAGAATCAAAGCTTCTACCTTGGAAAGCTTACTGTAATGGGGGAATGTCAAAACTTGCCTAGGTTTAAGAGTTTTATGTAGTGAGATTGTTTATGTTGGAAGACTTTCATCTGAGAAATAAGGTCACCAACCCTTTCATGCAGTATTGGAAGTGAGGGGTTGCCCGTTTAAATAGAGCTTGACTTCTTATTTCTCTTTAAAGATCTGTAGAGATAGTGAAGGTCACCAACTGCTGATTCCTGAGTACCAGTAATAAATAACCAACTTTCTACTCCTCAGTTCTAGCTGTAAAGAGCTGTGGACCACAGTTAATACATTTTCGTACAGAACCTGCTCTTTAAAAAGAGACTTCCAGTCTTCCTGTACCATTCTCATCCTGTAAAGAGACGCTTTTCTTGACCACGGTGTGCCTAGTCTTCTGACTGCTGAGGTTTTACATTGAGGTCAGGACTACTAGCTCATCTTTTCTGACTTGCATCTTGTTCTGGGAGAAGAATTTTCCTGTTTGTAAATTCTCCATCCCTCCCAAACGTGGTGTCAGAATTGAAACAATCTTTAAGAGGTCTTACAGGGCAAAATAATAGTATAAAAGAGCTGTGGTTGCTGAAATCCTCTGAGTTAGGTAACAAGATCTGGAGAATGTTAGCTTAAAATTTCTTGTAGGAGCCTTAGATTCTTAAGAGAGCTCTCTCATTCTTTTTTGCTCTATCCTCATCAGATCCTCTCTTCCTCCAACTTGTATTTCGTTATCAGCTCTCACTCACAATGCAGTTTGCCCCACCTTCTGAAATCCCATTTAACTCACCGGAGCTTTGATAGAACATCTCTCGTCATATCTCAACCCCACCCCCGACAGTTTCCAGCCTCCTTGCTCTGACTTTGCAGTTCTCAGCCTGTCTAGCCCTTCTTTCCATCTGACTTACAGTGTCAGTATCAATTTCCATCAGCAGAAACAAAGGCGCTGCCGCACTCAGCCTTGTTTATCCAATTTTCCTCTGTTTAGTGAGGACATGGCTGCCTCCTAAAGGCGAGCAAATATGAGCCTATTCCTTCTCTTTATTCTCCAGCACAGGCTTCATGCCTACCTCAAATTACAGTCATTACAGCACATTGAATCAAGCCAGACTATCTTGTGATGTCACTGCCTGCGTGCAGTGTATGTCTTTGTTGGTTGCTGGGAACGTTCTAAGCTGTGCCTCAGTGGCTGCCCCATGAAAGCCCCTCTTCGATTCCAGAGCAGGGTTTGTTGCTGCAGCTTGAGTTACGAACATAAACGACAGAGATTTACTGTGTTCAACTTCTCATGCTTGGAGTCTCCCTCTTGTAGAATATGTCAGAGCTTATCTAGTTCAGCCTCCCTAGTCAATAGCATACCTGAGATCCACGTGGGTTGACTAAATGTCCATATATGTGGTGACTTGCAGCCAAGCCTGATCTTTTTACTTCTGAGTCAGGATATTCCAGACACCTTCATGGGTGCTGAGGATATTGTGGGAAAGAAATCATCTGCCCTCAGTTTGTTTACTTTAAGATCAATCAAGGGAAATTCCCTGGCGGTCCAGTGGTTAGGACTTGGCGCTTTAACTGCTAAGGGCACAGGTTCAATCCCTGGTTGGCAAACTTTAAGATCCTTCAAGCCACGTAGTGCGAAGAAAGAAAAAGTTTGCTCGAATATATAAATGTGAATTGTGTTAGTTTAAGCTCTAGTATTACTGTGCTTGTTAAACCCTGAAGGATGAGAACAAGGTTGGTTCTGTATACATGCTTCTTAGAACCAGATTACTCCTGGCACTGCAGTTTTGCAGCTTTTTAAAGCTCTTGCTGCTGCTGCTGCTGCTGCTGCTGCTGCTGCTGAGTTGCTTCAGTCCTCTATGCGACCCCATAGAGGGCAGCCCACCAGGCTCCCCCGTCCCTGGGATTCTCTAGGCAAGAATACTGGAGTGAGTTGCCATTTCCTTCTCCAATGCATGAAAGTGAAAAGTCAAAGTGAAATCACTCTTAAAAAATTCAAATTTCAAAGGAGGTCTTTTGAGTTCAAAAAGGTTCTTAAAAAATTTGTTGGTGTGAGAATGGAGAAGGGTCTAGAATAGGCCTTTCTGCAAACAGGTTTTGTATCAGTGTAATGGTACTCAGTAGAAAGTAGGCTTCAAGGGTGTTCACATATTTCCAAATGATTTATATTGATTGCAAAGTTAGTATATAGAATTAGCTACTTTGCAAATACCTAGTTTAAAACTCAAAAGATATAAAATGGCACAAAGGAGAAAGTCCCCTAGTCACCTGGTTTTTCTCCTTGGACTCCTACAGTTTCTTTTCCACCACTTAGGGACATCCCATAGCACTGCTCAGCCCTGTACCCCCTCCCCTTTTTTTGTAGTTATCTTGGAGATTGTTTAATGTTTGTACATGAAGAGCTTCCTTTTTTTCTTATAGCTAAGTTGAATTTCTTTGTATAGATGGAGTTTGATAAACTTTAGTAAGTCCCCCCAGATCTTTTGAACTCTTCTCATTTGTAAACAGGAGTAACTTCAGCTTCTCAGAATCCTGAGGGTTAAGATAAGTAGCTCTTTGGTTACCAAAGTGTTGGATTCACGAGAGGCACAGAACAAACATTATTTTCTTCCCCTCTTTGTGGGTTAGACTAAGGACTGATTAGACACAGGGTGCAATCATGCGCTCTGACGGTAATTTATTTGTAAGGTACTTTTCCTCATAATGGCCTAGTGAAGGGGTTTGGTGTCCCATGAGGCAGAAATGGAAGCAAATAAAAGCAGAGTGACATTCTCCCAGTCCCTTGAGCCTTCTAGAGAAGCAGATGGCAAGGGAAAGGGATAGCCCAGCACATAAACACACACGTGCGCAGTCACACCTGAGTTTTGTCTTTCCTGAAGCCTTGGGGAGCAGTATTACAAAGATGCCATGGAGCAGTGCCACAATTACAACGCCCGCCTCTGTGCTGAGCGCAGCGTACGCCTGCCTTTCTTGGACTCACAGACGGGAGTAGCCCAGAGCAACTGTTATATCTGGATGGAAAAGCGACATCGGGGTCCAGGTGAGAATCCACTCAGGAGCCCAAGGAGGAACCAGCTTCCTCATCTTAGGTGATGAGCCAGCTGAATAGGTTTTCCCTGTTGCTTTCCACCCAGGGATGCATACAGTCTTCCCGTGATTAGAAGCCTGGAGAGGTTGAAACACCTTTTGTTGTCCACAGGGCTACACTGCTCAGGGTCTTGCTGGGCTCTGGAGAGCTATGTGTTAGCCAAGGCTCCTGAGCTTAATCTGTTTTCTTGTCCATAAGCCATGCCTCCTCCAGCCCCAGGTGCTTACCATCCATATTCCTCCCTTGCTCTAGAACGCTACTCATGTAGAAAGTGTTTGATACTATTTTCTAGAGCTGTGTTAGGGTTTGATTTCTCTCTTTTCCTTCCTTCCTTAGGATTGGCCTCTGGGCAGCTGTACTCTTACCCTGCCCGGCGCTGGCGGAAAAAGCGGCGAGCCCACCCTCCTGAGGATCCAAGGCTTTCTTTCCCATCTATTAAACCAGGTGAAGCACAGTCCTCCCTGAGCGGGATATACCCTGCTGCATAGTCAGAGGCCTGCTAATCACTTGTTACATACCAGGCCCAGTGCTAGATTTTGAAGATACTAAAATGAATGACATGTGAGTCTTTCTGTAAAGAATTCAGTCTAATAGTTAAGAGACAAGTAAACAGATAAGTTATGGTGCCAAGTAAATGAAAGCATCTTGGTTCCTGGGCAGCCAGAGACCAGAAGACAGTGACTGGCTTGTGATTGGTCTGACACTGTAGGTCAGGCAGATCTGCGTTCAGCCCTTGTGAGCCTCACCTCCTCCTGACCTTGCCCGCAGACACAGACCAGACCCTGAAGAAGGAGGGGCTGATCTCTCAGGATGGCAGTAGTTTAGAGGCTCTGTTACGCACCGACCCCCTGGAGAAGCGAGGCGCCCCCGATCCCCGAGTGGATGATGACAGCCTGGGCGAGTTTCCTGTGACGAACAGCCGAGCACGGAAGGTACACGATTAACACTATGGTTAAGGAAACTGTGGTGGAAACCAGTCTCCTCTTCATCCGAGGCCACCCAGTAATCAGGATAGAAGCAAGAGCTATGGGCCAGGAGGGGCCCCTGCTGTTCTGCCTGCTCCATTCCTTAGTGAGCACTGCGTACTGACGGGCTGCACTGTCACCATCCCGTCTTGCCTGCTCCTTTTCTAGTAACTATAGACTCTCATCTTCTGCTGCCACCCGAGTTTTTTTAGTGCCTGGGGTTACCTAGGTGATGTCTCTGCCAACAAGGAAGCGAAAACTGTACGTAAAAATATGTCAGGCACTGCTAAGCGCTTTTCCATCATTTTCTACAGTCTCTACAATTTTAGGAAATAGGTACCATTGCCCATTTCACAAGGAGGGGTGGCGCGCTACAGCACATTAGGAAAAAGGAAAAACCTGCCTCAAGTAAGCAGCATTGCTCCAGTTTAACTCTGGGATGTTAGGTGTTGGAAGGGAACCACTGCTGACATGCTCCCAGGTGGCAGATCAGAGGCAGGAGAGGGCATGCCACTTGGGGTATCAGGGAAAGTTTTATGAAAACGTGGCGTTTGATTTAGCTACTTGGAGATGGTGGAAAAGGCATTCCAGACTAGGGGAACAACATGAAGAAAGGCCCAGAGGAAGGAGAGCCCAAAGCCTTGAAAGAACAGCAGTGAGGAGTGAGGCTGGAGTGGAGCCGCTGGGTCACGGAGGCGGTTCTGGCAACCTTGGCCAGTCCCAACGTGGGGGAGCTGTTGGATGTTCTCATTTCTGCCCATCCTAATCCTCCTGTCTACTCAGCGGATCCTAGAACCAGATGACTTCCTGGATGACCTTGATGATGAGGACTATGAAGAAGACACTCCCAAGCGTCGGGGCAAGGGGAAGTCCAAGGTGAGGGGCAGCCCAGGGGATTGGGGAGCCTGCAGAGTCCCACTGTCTTACTGCTGCTTGTTGCCATCATCCTTCCTGAATGAGATTAGCAGCCGCTACCAAGAGAATAACTCTTCAGGCCCAGACACCGTAGTTAAGGGCTCTTCTTCTTTGCAGAGTAAAGGTGTGGGCAGTGCCCGTAAGAAGCTGGACGCTTCCATCCTGGAGGATCGGGACAAACCCTATGCCTGTGACAGTGAGTGCCTCACGAGTGGGTGGGTAGTCCTTGCCTTCGACCCAGCTCCTCGGGATATGAAAGGAGGGAAGGTTGTATTCTTGCTCAAAGTGGTAAAACAAGCTTGGACTCTTGTCCTGCCTGCTGACTGGTTCCCTCTGAGATCCCTGAGAGGCCCCGGCCTCTGCTGCACGATGGGTGAGCCTTGCATGCTCTGGGGGAGATTTCTGCTGTCCTCTGGGGTGGGGGTGCCCATGAGGGACACACAGCAGGCAAAGTTGGCCTCTCAGTAGATGACATCTGGGCCTGCTGGCCCCAATCAAGTCAGGCCCCAGGAGTCCAGCGCTGACTTTTCCGATGTCTGTTCCCTCTTCCCCTTTTCTCTGACTCGCCCCACTTCTGTCCCTGCACCCTGGGACCACCGTCTCCGCTGGGGTTTCTCTCTCGTTTGCTCTGCTTTCCTGCTGCTGCTGTACCTGTCTCAAGTGTACCAAGGCCCTCTTCTCATGACTTTTCTTTCTGTCTTTCAGATAGTTTCAAACAAAAGCATACCTCGAAAGCGCCCCAGAGAGGTAGCTCTCTCAACTTCTCAGACTTTTGGTTTTCCTATCCCTTTTTCCCTTCTCCCTTTGTTCCTGCCTTTCTCATCTGTGACGCTAGTGTTAAGGTCCCTGGAGTGGCATGGAGAGAGGAGCCCTGGCCCTTCTGTTGCAGTCCACTCCTCACAGTCCCAGAAGCTGCCTCTCCCTGCTCGTCTCCCACCACGTTGCTCTAGGGCTGCTTGGGCCCACTGCATGGGGTGGCTTTAGAAGCATTCTGAGGGACCCATTGTCCCAGATCCCTCTGCTTCCGCTTCCCCAAAACAGACATGTGGTGGTCAGCTAACGTTCCCCACCATCCCGCCACCCTTCCCATCCCTTCCCCATTCCTTTCCTGCCACCCCTTATTCTTCTTGGTATCACTGCTCAAAGGTACAGGGTGCCTCGTGGGGATCTGCTTTCCTTGGTGGTTGAGGGATTGTTGGTTGGACAGAGCACTGCTGTGCGCATGTCTTTGAGTTTCTCTGGGGAACAGCTACCCCAGCAGACTCAGTTGATAGATTTTTCCCAAGAGATCCACCCTTACTTCTTTATTTGGGCAGAGGTGGGCTGTGTTGTATGTAGGGAGTAGCATGAGCCTACATTTACTGATAGGATAAAAAAGTTTAGAGTCTTAGCTTTCCTCCTGCCTGCCATTATTGCAGAATTATTGCAATACTATGGAAGGTCCCTTTCCTTCCTGACCTGGAGCTCCCCAGACTATTCCCAAGGCAGGCAGAAGGCAACGGCTCAGTCTCCCAGACAGCTTGAGTGGAGGAGCAGAGGTGGCCGTGCTCTGGGCTTTAGTAAGTGGAGGACCCGTGGGAGCTTGAGACCCCCGGGCCTGCTGTTCCTGGCCACGGGGAGGCGGCTCTCAGTAAAGGTCTGTCCCTGAGCAGAGCTGATGGGGGCGGTTACCTCTGCCTCACGTGGAGCCCACAGCTTAGAGGGGCAGGGATGAGGTACCCTGAGATCCTAACACCTTTCTCTGCAATCTTCTCCCCACTCAGTTTGTGGAAAACGTTACAAGAATCGACCAGGCCTGAGTTACCACTATGCCCACTCCCACTTGGCTGAGGAGGAGGGCGAGGACAAGGAAGACTCACAGCCACCCACCCCTGTTTCCCAGAGGTCCGAGGAGCAGAAATGTAAGCTGGTGTCAGGGGCGAGGCAAGCAGGAGTCGGCTTGGCTGTGAAAAACCCTTCTTGTGGGGATGTCAGGAGACCCAGAGGCCCGCCTGGGTATCATCTGAGTTCTTCCCTTTCTTGTTATAGCCAAGAAGGGTCCTGATGGATTGGCCCTGCCCAACAACTACTGCGACTTCTGCCTGGGGGACTCCAAGATCAACAAGAAGACAGGACAGCCCGAGGAGCTGGTGTCCTGCTCTGACTGTGGCCGCTCAGGTATCTGAGCCAGTGCAGCCCCTGGCGGCACCCAGACCCTGAGGGCCCGTGGCTCACCAGCATCCCGGTGGCCGCCCTCGCCGGGCCCCCTCGCTGCTCCGCAGTCCTCAGCTCCCTGACCTGCCCGCTCTCCTCCACAGGGCACCCGTCCTGCCTCCAGTTCACCCCCGTGATGATGGCAGCGGTGAAGACCTACCGCTGGCAGTGCATCGAGTGCAAGTGCTGCAACATCTGCGGCACCTCCGAGAACGACGTGCGTGCCCCCGCCCGCTCCTGCTCGGCTTCCCTCTCCTTCCCACCAGCGGGCACTGAGATTGGTTTGGCAGGTGTTCACTGAGTATCTGCTTTGTGTCAGACCCTGTTTTAGGCACGAAGGACACTAAACAACGTCCCTGCTTTCATGGGCTTCACACGCTTGTGTGAACAAACAGTTAGCAAAGAAATGAGTGGCATCTTCATACTGTTCCCTGCAGAGAATGTTCCATGCAGTAGTGTGGTTAACTGTTAGAGTAAGTGAATAACTGATTTAGATAGAAAGGTCTTTTCTGAGGCTGTTGGGGTCCCAGTGGGATGACAGTGACTTCCTAGACGGAGAGGGACAGCAGTGGTTTTCTGGCCAGAGGGTCCCTGCCATCTGCCCCTGCCCCTCTTGGAAGAGCCCTCCTAACCCATTCCCAGCGGCCCAGCCAAGGGGAGTCGTTCACCTCCCCCTTCCTCTTCCATCTCACCTCCTCTAGGACCAGCTGCTCTTCTGTGATGACTGCGATCGTGGCTACCACATGTATTGTCTAACCCCGTCCATGTCTGAGCCTCCTGAAGGTAGGTTTCCCTGTACTCTTACTCAGAACAAGTATTTATTAGTGACTTGAAAATCACTTATACAATGAGTGTATTTCTGTATCAGTGATACGGTCTTCCAGGTTAGGAAGTAGGCTCTTAGCCTTCACTCAGTTCAGAGTGCTTTACTAGCATTGCAACTTCTAGGGTTTAGCGTTTGTACATTATCACCAGATAACATGCACAGCCACAGAAAACGGACAGCCTGAAAGAAAACAAATGCTGAGCAGAAAATAATTACCAGAAGGAGAGATCTGTTATCGTTCAACCAGCCTACAAAACTCAGTCATAGTTTGTCCAGTGAGGGACTTTGGTTTCACCACTCCATGCCTGACAGATTTGAGTGTTCATTTCCACCAATTGGGAGAGGGAGCTGAACCTGGGACCTGAACAGTTTGCTCTGGCCCTCCAACAGTGCTTAGTAAGATGCTTCAAATTTATGGAAGGTCTTCGATGAAACCACTGGGGACACCAAAAAGTGTCTGCCTCTCTGCAAGTCCTCTTACCAGATTTCTGTGCTGAAGTCCCTCCTTTATCGAAATTCAGAAGCTTACTCAGGAGTACATGAAGCCCAGGAGCTGTTAGTGTGGCAGAGGATGTGGGCCAGCATTATAGGCGAGAGAAAGTAGCTCACTGCCTGATGTGAGCTGACTTGCAGTGTAGGTCAGACTGCTGTCACCCCCTAGAGGAGGATGCCACTAACAACGTCTGAGGGTCCTTTAGCAGCTGCAGGGAAGCACTCCCTCAATCTTTCATCTGTCACACCTCATTTATTTGTTTTATCTGTCAGGCCACATTTAGGGAGAAGTAGCATGTTTTGTGTTTTATTATTTTTTAACCATAAAATACCAATTCACAGGCACAGTTCTGCATGAACTGTAGAAAGGTGTTCCTGAGGAAGTGCTGTCAGACACTGCGGTGGTAGACAGCAGGCAGCTGGGGAGTGCCCGCCAGAGCCATCAGGCGGTCTAGCCTCTAGGCCAGGAGTTCCACACTATGACCCCAGGCCGAACCTAGCACACATAACTCACAAGCTAAAAATTATCTTTACATTCTTAAACAGTTTTTTTTAAAAATAAAAAAAATGACTGAAACTGTGTGGCTCACAAAGCCTAAAGTAGTTAACACTGTCCGGCAGTTTACAGAAAAAATTTATCAACTGCTATATATTGACCTTTGGGTTAGAAAGGACCTTAGCTTTTTGAGAGTCACCTCTGAAGAGCTGTTAAAAGCTATGGATTCTTTCCCTCAGAATGATGTTGAAATACACATATGTACAATTATGTTTATAGTTTTGAGGCATTAAGGGCTAATTTTGTTTCTCAAAAAAGAAGGCATAGAAGAATTTAGCTGTAGCAAGTATTAATAAATGAGCAAAATAAACCAGTTATTTTGCTTATAAGGAATATTGTTTCCTGTTGTTTTTTTTTTAATGAAACCAGACTTGGGTCACAATAAGTTGCATCATCATAGTTGGCCCGCTTTTCCTCTCACTGGGTCCTCAGCCTCTGCTCAGACACCTGGTGATGGTGGCGAGCCCTTCTCTTCTGTCTGTGGGCTTTGCAGAAAACTGTCTTCTGTGGAATCAGTATTGGTTTCTCTAGACCCTTTATTCATGATCTTTATTCTAGCCTTTGGGGTCATGAGAACAAAAGTCTTGCTCTTCTGTAATCACAAGTTTAAAGCTCAGTTGCTTTAAAAAAAGTTCTCTGTCTCCCCAGGTCCTCTTTAGTGATTATAATTATAGGGCCCAGAGGGCCTGGGAATCTGTATTCTAAAATAGGCCTCCAGGTGATTCTTTCTTTCATCTCCATTGAGAATTATTTTTCCTGCTGTCTGAAAACCTAGAGCTTGTCCCTGCTCAAGATAACTGAAACTTTGCTGTTGCAGCACATCTCCAGTCTTACCTGTAGCCAGCTCTGCCACTGGAGGTGCAGGGTGGAGGTCGAAGGACAGCAGGGGAGGATTGTGTGGAGCCCTCCTAACCCTCTATGCTTCTCTGCAGGAAGTTGGAGCTGCCACTTGTGTCTGGACCTGTTGAAGGAAAAAGCTTCCATCTACCAGAATCAGAACTCCTCTTGATGTGGCCACCCTCGACCCCTCATACATCTAGGGCTGTTTCTCTCCTCCTCTCTGTTTTTCATACCCACTTTCCCTTCCCCCTCTCTTTCTCAAGTCCAGAGAATCGCAGGGTGGTCATGCCAACCTGCCTTTGGCAGCAGCAAGCTAAGGTGGTAGCTCTGACCACCTCTGGCCCCAGGCCCTCAGCGAGAACGGAGCAGCACACTGCCCCAGGGCATAGCTGTGGGCCCAGCTTCTCCCTGCTCTCCCTGAAGAGCATTCACTCTGTCTGCCTTGGGCCGAGGCCCTGGTGATCACAGGGTTCAAGCAGTGTCCTCCGGGAAAGAGTGGGAGAGCAGCTCACTTCTCTCAGCTCAGCCTCCACTCTGGTCCCAGGGTTTTCCCTTCCTGTGAAGGTGAGTCAGACTGGGGCATATGCCAGAGCAGCTGGGAGTGAGAACTGAGCAAGCTGGCAAGCAGCTGGCCATGCCCTCATGCTGCTTAGCCTCACCGCCTCCTTCCCCCAGAGTGGTTTACTGCGGCCCTCTGTTCCTGCAGCCCAGGATCCTTTACCTGAGCCAGGATGCTCTTGGTCCTGCTCCTGGCTCTACCGCGTTCCCACCAACTTACCCCAGGGGGAGTAGCAGCCTCACCCTGATTGTCCCTTGTGCTTGCCTGTCTCATTCTCACAGGCCCTGGTCTCTAATGACTGAAGCATTCCCCACCCTTGTTATTTTCTGTCTTCTGCCCCGCCCCCCTCCTTATTCCCTTTGGTTTTGTGGGGAGAGGGGAAGCATCACAGGGCCAGGCCAGAAGCTTGGGGGCCACTGGGAGATATTGGATAATGTGCCTGTTTTTTAACTCGATGAAAAAGCCTACCTCCGAAATCCCCTTTTTGTTCTTCCTGGACCTGGGCATTCAGCTCCTGCCCTTAACTGAATTGGGAGCCTCTGCCGCCTGCTCTGTGTATCCTGGCTCCTGGGTCGTGGGGGAGCCACCTAGACATCTCTTTCCTCCCTCGCATACTTGTTAGCAGCTGGTAAGGTCTTCACACCCTGATTCTTTAATTTTCTGCCTGGTGACACTTCAAGTAATAGGGGGGACTGTTCATCCCAGGACAGCCTGGAATGTCCTTCCCCTTGGCTGTGGGCAGGCCCTAATTCACTGTCACTTTGGAGTTGAGGTGTCTTTTTTTTCTTTCTTTCCTTAGTTCCTATATTCTAAGCATTAGTACAAATAAACATTTTTACACAGAGCCTTCTGCTGGATTCTTTTATCTCCAGATCTCCTTTCCTGTTTAAGGCCACTTTATCCAAAAGTGGTTTTTAAATGTTTTGAAGCGTAGCTTTTCACCCAACTTAAACTTTTTGCTTAACCTTAGTAGATTAAGTTGATACAAAATTGGATACTTTGTTTTAATCTTTTATGTAAATTAAGTTATGACAATTTCTTATAAAGAAAAACGAAGTTGTTTTGATTAATTCAAAATTTGAGGGCACTCCTGGTGGCTCAGTGGTAAAGACTCCACCTACCATTACAGGAGAAATAGGTTCGATCCCTGGTCTGGGAAGATTCTATATGCCTCGGAGCAACTAACCCTAACCCGCAGGCCATAACTATGTAAGCCTGTGCACTAGAGCCTGGAGCCACAGCTACTGAGGCACTCACCCTAGAGCCCCTGCTCCCCAGCAAGAGAAGCCACTGCAGTGAAAAACCGGAGCATTGCAACTAGAGGAAACCTGTGGAACAACGAAGACCCAGTGCAGGCAAAAATAATTTTTTAAAATTGTAGTTTAACTTTAGAATCCTGTTTGTTTCCGTATTTTTGTGTCTTTGGGGGAAATTCTGCTGGATTTGTACATGCAAGTAATGACAGCTTTATGACAGTTTACCTTGCAATTTAAGATACTTAAAAATAGGTCCAGAAGCTTGATGATTATATAAATAGAATGACAGGAAGACTCATGACATCATGATGAGACACAGGACTTTTTGTGTAAGCCATGAACATGAGATGAGAGACCCCAACCTTGCTTGCCTGGCGTTCATTCGTTTAATTGAATGCAGTGTGAGTGAGCCCACAATGCACTGCCACAGCCTTCCTCCAGACAGATTTATGAGCACAAAAGGGAGTTTCCTTTCCCTGCAGCCAACATGTGAAAGGTATGAATCAGTTATGAACCCCCTGAAATACGCTTAGGGTTTTCTGGGCCAGCCTGAAAGCCGCTTGTTTCCTCCTGGAAGGCAGAGTGGCCTGGGCCCCTGTGCTCAGTTAAGTAAGCCGGGTGCTTCAGTTTGGAATTGTATTAGGGACACAGCACAGCCCCCATCCTGTCTGTACCTGGAAGTAGGCCTAGAGCAGAAGGAGTAAAGCAGTGAGACGATCCTTGCAGGTGGAGTAAGTGTAGAAGATGAGAATGCTGATGAGAACCCTGCATTGCTGAGATTGGGAAAGGTTGCTGAAGGAGGATTTAGGATGAGACATAGAAGGATGGAAGAGGGATCAGGGATGGGATGGGAAGGAAAGCTTGTGAGAAGGGGGACTCACCTGTGGCCCCAGCCTTTCAACTGACTATGAAGGGAGAGGAAAGCAGGCTAGAGGCTGAGGATTCGGCACTCTAGACCCGGGGTTAAAAAGTCTATTGGATTTCAAAGAACTGAAGTCTACCAAGGAAAGAAATACTACTAAATCTTGACTTTAGGAACTTGAGTCTTGCCCAAAAGGTACCAAAACTAAAAAATTAATCTCCACGTGCCCTAACTCAGCTAGCCCCAAGCAAGTAAGTCTTGAAGGAGGAGACAGAACAGGCTCCATTTTGAGAGCAGGACTCCATCTTGGGCTGGACTGTGGGCTTGGAGCTCTATGTCCAGTATCTGAAACGACATACCAATTGGAAAACCAGACCCCCTGATGGAAGAGCCCCAGGGCTCATACCTAGACTCTCTGTCACCTGAAAGAATACCCTTATTACATACCAATTGGAAAACCAGACCCCCTGATGGAAGAGCCCCAGGGCTCATACCTAGACTCTCCATCACCTGAAAGAATACCCTTATTATCTGTGTAACCCAATAGAGTCATAAATTTTATTATGCTTATTGGGGTATGACCACAGGCCTGTTGATAATTCTCCACTGTTAACCATGTAGGCTTAAGGCATATGAATCACGGGTTAACTTTGTATCTTTCTTTTCCTTTGTTCAGACTAGTTTCAGGGAATTTGGTGAGGTGGGTTTGGGCAGATATACTTAGGGTATTGTAGCCACGCATTCCGGGAAACAAACTCACTCAGAAGGACAATGCAGATAGTGGAGGGCAGTTTATTGCACCGGCGGGCCCAAGGCAGAGTCTCCTCTTAGCCAAGGACCCTGACCAGTTTTTGTGAAAACCTTAAATACCCTAAGTGTACGTGCCCAAACCCACTTCCCCAAATTCCCTGAAACTAGTCTGAACAAAGGAAAAGAAAGATACAATCAAAGTTAACCCGTGATTCATATGCCTTAAGCCTAGGTAGTTAACAGTGGACAATTATCAATAGGCCTGTGGTCATACCCCAATAAGCATAATAAAATTTATGATTCCATTAGATTATACAGATAATTAGGGTATTCTTTCAGGCGGCAGAGAGTCTAGGTATGAGCCCTGGGGCTCTTCCATCTGAGGGGTCTGGTTTTCTAGTTGGTATGTCGTTTCCATAGATACTGGGCATAGAGCTCAAAGTCCACAGTCCAGCCCAAGATGGAGTCCTGCTTTCAAGATGAAGCCTGTTCTGTTTCCTCCTTCACAGATATATAAGGTTTTCACAAAAACAGGTCGGGGTCCTTGGGTAAGAGGAGACTCTGCCTTGGGCCAGCTGGTGTAATAACCTGCACTCCACTATCTGCATTGTCCTTCTGAGTGAGTTTGTTTCCCAGAACGCGTGGATACAACAGTCTGTTGTACCTTGGCTGACCGACCTGAGGTCAGTGCTGTCCATGGTAACATCTTTTGTGTGGCTTATAACTTGCTTCTATTTTTTAAAGATCACTGGGTGAGAGGAACGAGATCTGTTTGGTAGATGAGGAAGCTGCCTAGGGTCACGGCCAGGAAGACGTCCTGCGTCCACGCTGCCGAGTCCTGTCAGGCTCTGAGGGCCGGGTCCTCTGAGGCTGGCGGCGCATCCAGGACTCCCGCCGCGACCAGTCTCCGCCTCGCCACCCCTTCTTGCAGAAAGCTCCGTCCCCCCGGGGACCTGACGACCCGCCACTTTCTCAATGTCCAATGAGACTTAGCCGGGGGCGGGACCGAGTCCACCGGAGGCCAATCTAATTGGTTCGGGGCGGGGCTGCGGCGGGTGGGAGCTGAGCGGCGGACCGCGGTCTTCCCAGCCTGGAGAGACCCCCGCGCGGGCTGCGCGCAAAGGGTGCGCGCGCCCGCCGCCCGCGCAGTCCCTCTGTCCGCTCGGCGCGTCCCTCTCCTGCTCTCCGGTAGCCGCCGGGAGAGGGGCTCGAGAGTCCGGCCCTAGCCAGGGCCGCGGGACGAGCGCCTGAGGTGGGTGCGGAGCGGAAGGGCTGGAAGCAGGGAGGCGGGGAGGCCGGGCAGGCAGATGACTGGGTCCGCCCTGACGATGGACTCCGGGTCACCAGAGGGAGAGGCCGGCCGAGTTGCGGAGCCCGACTCCTGGCCTGCCTGGGTCCCGGACGCTTGTTCCCCCGCCCTCCCAGGCCACAAGCCTCTCCGCCGAGGACAACCCGCCCCTCTCGCTGCCCGCGGCCTCCTAACCCCTCCTGCCCTTTGTCGCCTGTGCACCTGCCTTTCGGCCTTGTGCTCCCACCCACCCCCTCTCCAGCCCGGACCCCGGCCCAGCCTTTCCTGCTCAGGACCCAGCCCCAAATTAGACTTGCTTCTTCAGCCCCTAGTCCGTCCCTCTTTGTCGTCTGTACACCTGTCCCCCCAACTCTGTTCATTCACTCCACCACCCTGCCCCCAACATTTTCATCTAAATTCAGCCTAGGCCCACCGCCCCTCCCCATCCTGGGGATTCCTCCCGCCCGCTCTGATTATCCCGTACACCTGCCCGCCTCGGCCCCAGCCCCCTGTCCTCCCCCGTCCACGCTCCTTTGTTGTGTCTGCAGCTGTCCCCTCGGCTCTATTCATCCTTCTCCCGCAGACCCCTTTCTCCCTCTGACCAGGGGGCCACCCCCTCCAGGCTCCATTCTGTCATTCTTCCCATCAGTGCCCGGCCCACTGCCCACCCAGCCTGGCCTCTTCCCTTCCTTTCAGCCCAGCCTTCTCACTTCCTACCCAGGGTACCCTCACCCTCTCCCAGCTGGTCCAGCCTTCCCTGGACTGCCCCCCCCACCCCGCCCCTCCACACCAACCTGTCTCCCTGCCCCATATACTCTCTTTTCCTTGCTGCGCTCCTCTCCTAACCCGCGTGGCCTCCACCGTCGGTCCCCTGCTCACCCTTTCCTCCCCGCCCAGGTGCCGCTGAGAGGCCATGGAGCTGTGTGGCAAGAAGAAGCTTCATGCCCTGTCCCTGGCTGAGAAGATCCAGGTGCTGGAACTCCTGGATGAGTCCAAGATGTCCCAGTCGGAGGTGGCCCGGCGCTTCCAGGTCTCCCAGCCTCAGATCTCCCGCATCTGCAAGAATAAAGAGAAGCTGCTGGCGGACTGGTGCAGCGGCACGGCCAACCGGGAGCGCAAGCGCAAGCGGGAGTCCAAGTACAGCGGCATCGACGAGGCTCTGCTCTGCTGGTACCACATTGCCCGGGCCAAGGCCTGGGACGTGACGGGGCCCATGCTGCTCCACAAAGCCAAGGAGCTGGCCGACATCCTGGGCCAGGACTTTGTGCCCAGCATCGGCTGGCTGGTCCGCTGGAAACGCCGAAACAACGTGGGCTTCGGGGCCCGCCACATATTGGCACCTCCGTTCCCCCCTGAGCCGCCTCCCCCAGCTCCCACTCCCCAGGCCCAGCTGCCTCTTTCTCTTAAAGATTTCTCCCCAGAGGACATTTTTGGCTGTGTTGAAGTGCCCTTGCTGTATCGGGCAGTGCCCGGCAGAGTGGGTACGTGTGATCGGGTGCAGGTGCTGCTGTGTGCCAACAGCAGGGGCACAGAGAAACGGCGGCTGTTGGTCAGTGGGCCCCAGGCTGCCCCACGATGCTTCTTTGGGGTCAGCAGCGAGGCCCTGCCTGCCTCCTACCACCCTGACCTGGCCATCCCCTGGTCGGAGTGGTTGTCACAGTTCGATCGGGACATGGGGCGGCAGGGCCGGCAGGTGGCCTTGCTGATGGCTGCCCGAGTGGTGGAGGAGGTGGCAGGCCTGCCTGGGCTCTGCCACGTGAGGCTCTTGCCTCTGTCTGCTGCGAACCCCACACCGCCCCTGCCCAGCTCCGTGGTCCGGGCGTTTAAGGCCCATTACCGGCGGCGTCTGTTGAGCAAGCTGGCTGCCGCCCAGAGCGAGAGGGCTGGCACGTCGCTGGCTGAGGTCGGGGCGGGCATCACAGTTCTGGACGCTCTGCACATGGCAGCAGCGGCCTGGGCCAAGGTGCCTCTCCAGCTCATTGTGAGCAGCTTCATTCGGGAAGGGCTGGCTCCCGGCAAAACGCCACTGGCCCAGGACCAAGCCTCGGAGGTGCTGGAGGTGCTGCAGGTCCCTGGCGGGCTGAGCCTCGAGGAATTTTCCCGCTTTGTGGATCTGGAGAGTGAGGAGCCTGTGTCTGGAGCATGCAAAGAGGAGGTGGGCACTGCAGATGAAGCCGGGGGAGGAGAGGACAGCTTCGAGCCCCTGCCCACCAAGGCTGATGCCCTCCGGGCTCTGGGCACCTTGAGGAGGTGGTTGGAGTGCAGTGGCACCACCCCGGAGCTATTTGAAAATTTCTATGCCTGTGAAGAGGGGGTGGAGCGACTCTGCTGCCTGTGAAGGGCTCTTCCTGCCGGAGTCCCCTCCTCTCCTGTTTCCCATGGAAACGCCATCTCTCAAAAGGCAGGTTGGGGGCTGGTCTCTTTCCTGTGGAAATGGAGCTTTTGTGAAAGGTGTTGAAGGGAGACAAGTTGGGAGACCAAGTCTAGGCTCTGAGTGAAAGTTGTCCAAGCCCTAGAGAAGAGAGTCTAAAGACAGGGCGGTAGGGCAGTGAAGCTCAGCTGCGTAGTTGCTGAACCTCTGTGGAGGCTGGGACTTAGGAAGGTGGAATAGGAATTTACAGACAGACCGACCCCTTGAACTTCGTGTTCAAAACAGTTCTGCTTCTGGAAATAAAGCTTTTAATCAGAAAAGAGGCCAAGGTTTTGTTTTCATGTGCGTATGTGTGCTCAGTCATGTCCAACTCTTTGCGACCCCATGGACTGTAACTCACCAGGCTCCTTTGTCCATGGAATTTTCGAGGCAAGAATACTGGAGTAGGTTGCCATTTTCTCCCCAAGGGGATCTTACCGACCCAGGGATTGAACTGGCGTCTTGCATCTCCTGCATTGGCAGGCAGATTCTTTACCACTGCGCCACCTGGGAAGCCCATTATTTTCATGAGAGGAGGGTATAGAAACTTTCAACTCAGGTTTTTTTGTTTGTGTTTCATGCAGGCCACTTTTAAAGTCTTTATTAAATTTGTTACAATACTGTTTCTGTTTTATGGTTTGGTTTTTGACTTCAAAGTATGCAGGATCTTAGCTCCCCGACCAGGATCTGAACCCTCATACCCTGCATTGGAAGGCGAAGTCTTAACCACTGGATCACCAAGGAAGTCCCAGGACTCAGATTTTTTAAACTGATTGCCAGAGATTGCTGCCATGCAGCTGTCTAGAGCTGTCTGAGAATGACCAGGAGTGAACCTCCTCTCCCAGAATTCCAGCAAGAAGGAACCCTGGGCATGAAGATTCCTCATGGGCTAACAGACAGACAGATTCCCAGGACATTCTGCTTCTCTGATCATCCCTCTCTTTGGTGAATTCATCTCTATTGGGGTGCTGTCTGAGAAAGAAAAAGGGGCAGGCTAGGAACATTCTAGGGAAGTCATTCATTCTTTTTTTTTTTTTTTCCATTTATCTGATTATTTCACATCTCTTTAGCAAGGTTTCTTGAGGGAAAGGTTGCAAAGGTCGTGTCACTGCCAGGCAGGACCTTGCAGACAGTGGCAGTGGAGTGTGATTAATGGTCATCCTAAAGGCGTGTGCACAGGGCTGTGAGCCTAGGAAGCCTCCGGAGGAGGGGAGCTTTGAGTTGCAGATGAAGGACAGACAGACAGGAGAGTCAGGGACAGACAGACAGGAAAGACAAGGACAGTCCTGGCCAAAAGGCAGCGGGCATGGAGGCAGCTTTTCCCAGAGCGCACAGGGAGGCCCAGGGGGAGCAGGAGGGGCCTGGAGCCCACCGAGCCTAGTGGTAGGGCACCCCCAAAGAGTTTCAGGTTATTTGTAAGGTTCTAGAAAACAGATGTGGAGGATGGGTCAGAGATGTGAGACCTAGAAGAAGAGAAACTCTCACTGGTCCCCGTGAGAGATGGGGCAGCCCGAGCCAGATCGAGGGAGCAGGGCAGGAAGGGGATGGTTTACCTGGAAAGGATCGGGACTTTGGACACAGACAGACTCAGGCTGGTGAGGAGTCCAGCTGTTGGCAGAAATCATACATGTGGCCTTTCAGGTCGGCTGCAGGAATCAAGCCAGCACAGTGCAGTTTTCTGGGGGCATCGCTGGCAAGGACACAGGCCAGCTGTGCATCTCCAGCCCAGGCTGCTCCCCATGGGGCCTCAGCTAAGACCCTTACTGGGTCTTACTGGGATCCTTACTGGGGTTGTGGGCTGAGACACTTCTTGTACCTTGATGAAGCGTCTTTCACTCCCAGCCCTTCTCTCTGTCCCTCCCCCACTCCAACCCCCAGAGCCCATAAAGTGGAAGGAGCCCCTTCAGCAGCCTGCCATCTGACCCTCCCCTCCAGACTGGTGAAAATGGGCCCCTGGGAAGCTGGTGCCTTTTTCTGCTCCTCACAGGGACACCTCAGTGAATAAAGGCCAACTGTTCTTTCAGTCTGGCTCATCGTCCTCACTGACCACCTCCACACCTGGCTGCTCAACAGTGAAACAAAGGTATGTTCACGGTCCACTCATAAACTGTTCCGAAGCTTCTTGCCAGCTTTCTATTCCCAGCATAAGATCCCAAATCATTCGCCTTTCCCCGCAGATTCTGCTTTCCTACCTGCACTCATTCCTTTTTCCTTACATTTATTTATTTCCCTGCTCTGGGTCTTGGTTGCGGCATTGGGGTCTTGAGTTGAGGCGTGCAAACTCTTAGTTGCAGCATGTGGGTCCTAGTTCCCTGACCAAGGGTGGAACCTGGGGCCCCTGCCCTGAGAGTGAGAATCTTAGCCTCTGGACCACCAGGGAAGTCCCCCTGCCTGTACTCAAATATTTAAGTTGTCCTTTCTCTGAAGTCATTCCAGTTCTGACATAACTCTTTGAATGTGGAAGCCAAAACTTAAAGGATCTGTAAAGACGTGACCAGAGTAACAGAGGGGACAGATGAGCTCTGTTACCAGGGATCCCTATTCCTGTTGGAGGAGCAGGATACAGCACAGGGTTTTCTCATTGACTTCATCTCAGAGCCTTTACTTTTTTCCTTTTTTTAAAATGGGTTCATTACGTCTTCCTTTCTTGTATTGTTACCAGGTATCATACCTCTTCCTGGGTGGCTCCATGTGCTCATTTAAGCAGCATTCACTGACATTTACTGAATGCTTTGTTTGTGAAGCGGATCCTGTTCCAGGACCTGAAGCTAGTGCTGAACAAGACAGAGAGAAAAATAGAAAGGATCTTCCTCACTAAGCCCTTCTTTCCTGGTAGAGGGGATAAAGAAGAGACAAGTAAAGAAATATGCATGGTCATTTTGGACAGCAATAAGTGCAAGATGAAAATAAAATAACGGCGTTCTAGAGAGGGCTTCCCTGGTGGCTCAGTAGTAAAGAATCCTCCTGCCAATGCAGGAGACAAGGGTTTGATCCCTGGTCGGGAAGATTGCCTGAAAAAGGAAATGGCAACCCACTCCAGTATTCTTGCCTGGGAAATCCCATGGATGCAGGAGCCGGCTGGCTACCATCCACGGGGCCGGAAAATAGTTGGAAGCGACTAAGCATGCATGCACACAATAGAAATTATTGCTGTTGTTACATTCATTATCAGCATCAGTATGGAGGTGATGAACGTGGGATGCAGAGATCCCCAAAGCAGGAAGATCGGTCCCCTGTCTTCTTATATCTGCACTGTCCTGTGAGAAATCACTCCCCATCTACCTTCTAGTTCTCTTCAGCTGTGACAATTCTTTTGGATTGTTTTTTTTAATATATATAATCATTTTTTTCAATGCAAAGAAATAAAGGAAAATGATAGAATGGGAAAGACTAGAGATCTCTTCAAGAAAATTATAGATACCAGGGGAATATTTCATGCAAAGATGGCACAATAAAGGACAGAAATGGTATGGACCTAACAGAAGCAGAAGATATTAAGAAGAGGTGGCAGGAATACACAGAAGAACTATATTAAAAAGATCATGACCCAGATAACCATGATGGTGAGATCACTCACCTAGAGTCAGAAATCCTAGAGTGCGAAGTCAAGTGGGCCTTAGGAAGCATCACTGTGGACAAAGCTAGTGAAGGTGATGGAATTCCAGCTGGGCTAGTTCAAATCCTGAAAGATGATGCTGTGAAAGTGCTACACTCAATATGCCAGCAAATTTGGAAAACTTGGCATGGACTCCACAGGACTGGAAACTCCACAGGATTGGAAGAGGTCAGTTTTCATTCCAATCCCAAAGAAAGGCAATGCCAAAGAATGTTCAAACTCTCGCACAGTTGCACTCATTTCACATGCTAGCAAAGTAATGCTCAAAATTCTCCAAGCTAGGTTTCAACAGTACGTGAACCAAGAACTTCCAGATGTATAAACTGGATTTAGAAAAGACAGAGGAACCAGAGATGAAATTACCAACATCCACTGGATCATAGAAAAAGCAAGTGAATTCCAGAAAAACATCTACTTCTGCTTCATTGACTACACTAAAGCCTTTGACTGTGTGTATCACAACAAACTTGTGGAAAATTCTTAAAGAGATGGGAATACCAGGCCACCTTACCTGCCTCCTGAGAAACCTGTATGCAGATCAAGAAGCAACAGTTAGAACTAGACATGAAACAACAGACTGGTTCCAAATTAGGAAAGGAGTACGTCAAGGCTGTATATTGTCCCCTTGCTTATTTAACTTATATGCAGAATACATCATGCAAAACGCCAGGCTGGATGAAGCACAAGCCAGAATCAAGATTGCTGGGAGAAATATCAACAACCTCAGATATGCAGATGACACCACCTTTATGGCAGAAAGCGAAGAGGAACTAAAGAGCCTCTTGATGAAGCTGAAAGAGGAGAGTGAAAGAGCTGGCTTGAAACTCAACATTCAAAAAACTAAGATCATGGCATCCAGTCCCATCACTTCATGGCAAATAGATGGGAAAACAATGGAAACAGTGACAGACTTTATTTTCTTGGGCTCCAAAATCACTGCAGATGGTGACTGCAGCCATGAAATTAAAAGACGCTTGCTCCTTGGAAGACAAGCTATGACAAACCTAGACAGCGTATTAAAAAGCAGAGTCATTACTTCGCCAGCAAAGGTCTGTCTAGTCAAAGCTATGGTTTTTCCAGTAGTCACATATGGATGTGAGAGTTGGACCATGAAGAAGGCTGAGTGCTGAAGAATTGATGCTTTTGAACTGTTGTTGGAGAAGGCTCTTGAGAGTCCCTTGGACTGCAAGATCAAACTTGTCAATCTTAAAGGAAATCAGTCCTGAATATTCATTAGAAGGACTGTTGTTGAAGCTGAAGCTCCAGTACTTTGGCTATCTGATGCTAAGAGCCAACTCATTGGAAAAGACCCCGACTGAAGGCAGTAAGAGAAGGGGACAACAGAGGATGAGACAGTTGGACGGCATCACCAACTTGATGGACGTGAGTTTGAGCGAGCTTTGGGAGTTGATGATGGACAGGGAAGCCTGGAGTGCTGCAGTCCATGGGGCCACAAAGAATCAGACACGACTGAACAACAACAATAAATCATTTTTTTAAACTTTTTTAAAAATGATTTTATTTATTTATTTTTGCCTGTGCTGGGCCTTTGTTGCTGCACAGGCTTTTCTCTGCAGGGAGTGGGGGCTACTCTTCAGCTGCGGTGCGCAGGCTTCTCATTGCAGCGGCTTCTCTTGTTCAGAGTGTGGGCTCAGTAGTTGTGGCACATGGACTTGGTTGCCCCGAGATATGTGGGGTCTTCCTGGACCAGGGATCAAACCCATGCCTCCTACACTGGCAGGTGGATTCTTTACCAGTGAGCCACCAGAGAAGCCCTATAGTCATGTTTGTACTCTCTTGTTTCCTCTCTTTTAATTCTTTTACATATTTAGATCTTTCATGCATGGTTATTTTAAATTCTGTATTTGCTGAGTGTAATGCCTGAAATCCTGGCGGGCTAAATCTTTTGCTTTTGTTTCTCTTGATGCTTTAATTTGTGGTGGCTTTTTTCTTAGTGGGTCTGGTGGTTTTTTGGTCCTGGAATTTTTTTTTTATTGGTTGCACTTAATCTCTGGAAAACCTGAAAATCGCCTTTTGGGGACTCTCCTTTGGAAAAACCTGTAGTTACTCCTATGAGACACAAGGGGGCACTACATTCATGATAAATTAATTTCTGGGAGGAAGGTGTCCCACAGCTGGAGGACACTCTGGTAGCAGATGCTGTGGTTCATAGGAGCCCATCTGTTTTAAAACTCTTTATTTGAATTGGATTATAGTTGATTAACAATGTTGTGTTAGTTTCAGGTGTACAGCAAAATGATTCAGTTATACATACACATATATCTATTATTTTTTCAAATTATTTTCCTATTTGGGTTATTACATAATACTGACCAGTTACAGGAGCTCATCTTATTGCGAATATTTTCCCACCACAGGGAAAGGCAGTTTTCTCTGTAGGTTCCCTTTACTGGTGGGTGGAGTCTTTCTGTTCTCCTCTCACTAAAGGTGTAGCCCTTTCCAGGATCTTGACTTAATTTGGGCCAAAGTCTTCTGTTCTGTGTGTTTCTTTCAAGTTCTGTGTCACCATTTGCCTCAAGGGCAGCACAGTTCCAACACATACTCACTTCCTTGTTTTGAAGGGGTCTTTGGAAAGTTCCCTCACTTCTTGCAAAGTTAGCAATGGTTTTACAATCACGTTTGTTATCATGGTTGAAACCTAATGCCTTATAGTAGGAGGGCTCTGTGTAAAATCTAGAGTGCCAGCCTGCTGGGAGGAAGTGGGAAAGACCAGTTTTCATTCATTCATTCATTCAACAATTATATATTGAGCTTCTGTAAGCCCACTAGCATTTTAATGAGCAAAAGAGTCAAGGTCTCTGCCTCATGGAGCTTGTAGTTTAGAGAAGAGACAATTATAACCAAAGAGAAAATGTTAGTTACTCAGTCATGTCCGACTCTTTGCAACCCCATGGACTATAGACCACCAGGTTCCTCCGTCCATGGGATTCTCCAGGCAAGAATACTAGAGCGGGTAGCCATTCTCATCTCCAGGGGATCCTCTCCAACCAGCAATTGAACCTGGGTCTCCTGCATTGCAATAGATTTTTTACCATCTGAACCACCAGGGTCACACAAATGAAAGTATGTGATTACAGACTGAAAAGGGGAGAGAACACGAAAAGTACAAGCCAGTGGTTCTCAAACTGGCTGAAACCAGCAGCATCCGGGAATATACTGTGCAAAGCAAATTCTCAGATCCTCTCCAAATTTCCTCAATCGGAAACTCTGAGGGGGACCCAACAATCTGTATTTTAACAAGCCCACCAGGTAATTCTGAATCACTGGCCTAAACCAAAGGACACTGACCTAGAAAGAGGAGCTGAGGACAGTTTCACTATGGAAGTGATGCTGAACTGAGAGCCAGAGGCACACAGATAGTGAGAATAGCGTGAGCAACGCAAATGTCCTGCAATGGGAGGGAGCAAAGAGATGTCCGAGCGCTTTACAGGCCGTGGAAGGAAACTGCCTCGATTCCTCAGAGCAATGGGAGGCCATCGAGGGGCAAGAGGTGTAGAGGGACCTGATCAGATTTGCATTTGAAAAGTTATTTGTCCAGATTCCAGACAGGACTTGGGGTGTGTTAGTAGGATTGGAAAAGGGAGAATCAGTCCCAAGTTTAGCAGCAGGATTCACAGAGGTTGGGGACCCTTTTGAAGTGGGAGCAGGGGAGAAGGAGAGCTGCTCTTCTGGCCTCCGGAAACTCCAGGCACGTGTAGGATGCTCGAGGATCTGCGACCAGAGACAGTTGGCCATGTGGGCCGGGAGCTCGGGACAGCACCCAGGCCAGAGACGCCAATGCAGTGCGACTCCTCTTGGCTCAGTGCGTCTGGCAAACGTGGTTTAACCAGAATCAGCCCAGGGTGCTGCTTTGTCCTTCTTTACCTGCGTGTGTGGCCCTCGAGTCTCTATACCCAGAAATTAGTCTCCTCCATTTCTCCTACTGTGATTGATGCTGTAAGAATAAATACGACAGGGGACTTCCCTGATGGTCCAGTGGTTAAGACCTCACCTTCCAGTGCAGGAGGAACAGGTTCAATCCCTGGTCAGGGAACTAAGATCCCACAAGCCTCAGGGCCAAAACACCAGAACAAAAAATATAAGCACAATTGTAATAAATTCAATAAAGACCTTAAAAAAATAAGTAGGACATTTGATGGCCCAAATCCAGTGAGACACTGTTTAAGATGTTTACCCAAGTTGTAGACCGTTTATTTGTGACCCTCAGACACAACCCCCATGTTCAACCTCAAAGCAGGTTCCTTTACTATTTCCTAGTTTTCAGGGATTCCTCTCTGAATCAGTCTCAGATAATGATGCGTAAAAGTGAAAGTCGTTCAGTCGTGTCTGACTCTTTGTGACCCCATGGCCTATACAGTCCATGGAATTCTCCAGGCCAGAATACTGGAGTGGGTAGCCTTTCCCTTCTCCAGGGAATCTTCCCAACCCAGGGATCGAACCCAGTTGTCCGGCCTTGCAGGTGGATTCTTGACCAGCTGAAACACAAAGTAAGCCCAATGATGCCAAACAACATGCGTTAATTCCTTAAGGAGTTTAACAGGCGCATTCTGAGCCCCTGCTGAAATAAAAACATCTGGCTTTGTAAAATATCTTTGGTCATTTCCTGCCTGATCTTTGTTTGTCTTTCCACCCTCCTTTCCAAGAGGAGTGAGTTGTTTTCTCTCTAATCACACCGCGCTTAACCCTCGCCTCACCCCAGCACTGTTCTCCAGGCCAGCTGGCAGCCCTTGCCATAGGCCAGTGGAAGCGACTTTGGCTTGGGACCACATGGCCAGCCAGAGGGGGGCCTGCCACTCTCTCTGGTTCTAACGAGGAGCACAGAGGAAGGGAGGAAACAGAAACTCTGTGCCCTGCAGTGCAAAGGCAAGCTTGCGGGTGGAATTACAGCCCCCAAAGGATCTAATTCGGAGAAGGCCGTGGCACCCCACTCCAGTACTCTTGCCTGGAAAATCCCATTGACGGAGAAGCCTGGAAGGCTGCAGTCCATGGGGTCGCTGAGGGTCGGGCACGACTGAGCGACTTCACTTTCACTTTTCACTTTCATGCATTGGAGAAGGAAATGGCAACTCACTCCAGTATTCTTGCCTGGAGAATCCCAGGGATGGGGGAGCTTGGTGGGCTGCCGTCTCTGGGGTTGCAAAGAGTTGGACACGACTGAAGTGACTTAGCAGCAGCAGCAGCAAGGATCTAATTAAAACAAAGTTGCAGGACTTCCCTGGTGGCACAGTGGATAAGCATCTGCTTGACAGTGCAGAGGACGTGAGTTTGATCCCTGGTCTGGGAAGATTTCACGTGCCACTGAGCAACTAAGGGAGTGTGCAACAACTATTGAGCCTGTGCTCTAGAGCCTGCGAGCAACAGTGGCTTAGCCCAGGAGTCACAACGACTGAAGCCTGCATGCCCTGGGGCCTGTGAGCCACAACCAATGAGCTCTGTGCCACAACTACTGAAGTGCCTTGAGCCCGTGCTCTGCAACAAGAGAAGCCACTGCAATGAGAAGCCTGGGCACCGCATCTGGAGAGTAGCCCCCGCGCTCCACCACTAGAGAAAGGCTGCTTGCAGCAAGGAAGATACAGGGCAGC
Organism: Ovis aries; assembly: GCF_016772045.2. Taxonomy (NCBI): domain Eukaryota; kingdom Metazoa; phylum Chordata; class Mammalia; order Artiodactyla; family Bovidae; genus Ovis; species Ovis aries. Next base: position 40,011,949 of record NC_056074.1, read on the forward strand.
CAAAAAAACAAAACATAAACAGAAGCGATATTGTAACAAATTCAACAGACTTTTTAAAAATGGTCTACATCAAAAAATCTTGAGAAAAAGTCAAAAACTAATTTTGGAAATTCTATCATTATTATTTTAATTTTTTTTTGAAGCTGTGTGATTCTGTTTTATTTTTTGGCAGCACCACACAGCATGCGGGGTCTTAGTCCCCCAACCAGGGATCAAACCTGCGCCTCCTGCATTGGAAGTGCCGAAACTAAACCATTGGATCACCAAGGAAGTCCCAAAAAAAGCATTTTGGTGAGGTGGTGAGAAATGACAAACTGCAGAGGACCACTCTGACCTCCTTGCCCCGTTTCTAAGAACCACCTCCTTTTCTCACATGCATGCTGTTTTCTCCCTCTGAACCAGCCACCGACTCCCCTGAGAAGGTCCAATGACTGCTCCCCAACACTGCAGTGTCTGGCCTGAAATCCCTGACATTGCAGTCATCCTGGAGATCTGGGACTGGTCACTTGTGCTCGAGGATAGACCAGTTAGAAGGGATCTCAGAGGAAACTGGGGCACAGAAAGGTCACCAGCTGCCTCAGACAGACCCTGTTTTTCCACACCAGGAACATGGGTTGCCTGAATCTGTGTGAGAGTGGAGGCCACTGGAACTGAGTTCAGGTTACCAGAATGACAACTTCCTCAGCTTGAAAAGGTGGGGCGTTTCTTCCCTTAGAAACATCCAGAGCACCGTTTCTTAAACTTTAGCCTGGAAAGATCTGTATAGCCAAAGCTATGGCTTTTCCTCTAATCATGTATGGATGTGAGAGCTGGACAATAGAAAAAGGCTGAGTGTCAAAGAATTGATCCTTTTGAACTGTGGTGTTGGAGAAGACTTGAGAGATCAAACCAGTCAATCCCAAAGGGAAGAAACCCTGGATATCCATTGGAAGGACTGATGCTGAAGCTGAAGCTCCAGTACTTTGACTACCTGATACAAAGAGCTAACTTGTTGGAAAAGACCTTGATGCTGGGAAAGACTGAAAGGGGCGACAGAGGATGAGACTATTAAATGGCATCACCAATTCAATGCACATGAGTTTGAGCAAACTCCAGGAGATGATGAAGGACTGGGAAGCCTGGCATGCTGCAGTTCACGGGACACGACTGAGAGTCGGACACGACTGAGCAGCTGAACAACAAAAGATCACAGTGAGAGTTTTGTGCAGCACTGATTCCTAGGCCCCAGCCTCAGAGATTCTGATTCCGTCAGTTCAGGGTGGGGCCTGGGATTCTGCCTTTCTAACGCCCTCTAGGAAGTCCTCTTGCTGCTGCTTCATGGACCATGCTGGGATTACCCCTGACCTTACCCACTGTGTTAGTTCAGGTGAAGGCTAAAGAGATGTCAGAATGCAGCAGCCCAGGGCGGCCCGGTCAGCAGTGCTCACTGAGTCCCCAGGTTCCAGGAGCCTCCTATATCCTCAGCAGTGGCCCTTATTTCCAGCCATCAGTGAGGAAACTCCTCTGAAGCAAGCAATGGGCAATTTGCACACATTTCTTCTGCTTACATGTCGCTAGCAAGAAACCAAGCAGCAGTCCCCACAGAGGGAAACAGAGCCTCACTCAGCGGCCGCGTGCACAGAGGCCATGCTGTGAGAAGGGAAGAATGCTTAGGATACCGTCTGTCGCCTGTAACACATGATCCCATAAACAAGGGATCCGAAGAGCACGCGGGGAGGTCGAGTCCGCGTGAATCTGAGCTTAGGTGTCTCGTGAGGGACTGTCACAAGCCCCAGGCAGAGCAGGGTAGCAGAGCAACTGAGCTCTGGAGGCGGAGGCACAGACGCGTGCAGGTGAGCTGTGTAAAGCAGCAGCCGTGTGGCCTGGGACGGGTGACATGCTGTCTCTGAGCCAAGGCCACCTCCTGTATAAACCGTGGTGATAACACTGAGATTGTCTTTATACAGGGGCCCCAGTAAATGGCAGGAATCCCAGGCGTTCAGGGCACCATGCGCGGGTGGAAGGAGGCCCTGGTTGATCTCAGACTAGATTAGGATGTCTGCTCACTTTATTTGCCAATTAAGTGAACCCTTTCAGCTAGTTTTTAATTCCCCTTTAGCAATAGAGACGGTGAAGAAAACAAATGCCCTTGATGGGAGTGGGCGAGGCAGACACTGCTCCGCTGGAGACCCCAGGAGGGGCCAGGCGAGGGGATCTCTCAGTGGAAGCCGGTAAGAGGGTGACAGGGTGGGCAGGGATGTGGCGGCTGGGGTGAGGATGGAGGCTGGGAGTACACTTCATTTCACAAACATTTATCAGGCTCCTTCAAGCATGGGGCTCCGTGCTGGGAAATGACCAGAAATATGACCCTTGACCTCAAGGAGCACCCAGTCTAATTGGGAAGCCGAGAAGCAAACCCGCAACCATGATTAAGTACAGGCCAAGTCTGTGATCAAGGCATGGCGATGAGCGGAAAGGTCTGGAAACCCCAAAATCAGTTCCGGGCAGGGAGAGGCAAGCCAAGGAAGGACTCCAGGAGACAGGTCCAGGTTGGAGCTGGCTCAGCCCTGGGATGGGGGAGTCAGCCTTCATGCACTGCCCACTGCTGGCTGAGAGGAAAGGAATCTTCTAGGTGGGAAGCGATGAGAGAGTACGGCTTGCTTATTCAGGGACCTCAAGCAGGACTGGGCTGCTGAGAACAGGAGAGGAAAGCTGGGGGGCAGAGGGGAGGAGGGGGCCTTTTCCCGAAGGTGACAGAGTCACTGAAGGATTCTGGACTAGAGGAGGCATTAAGGCTACCCTCAAGTCCTGCACGGAGAGGTTTGAAGGGAAGTGAGGTGGGGGGGCAATGAGGATCTCCTCACTGGAATCCAGGGAGGGTGGTTAGCACCAGGCAGCTCTTAAAGGGGCGAAGTCACAGGACGGGGTTGGAGGGGGGGGCTGGAATGTCACCAGCACCACTGGCTCTGGGTTTACTTCTCAGATTCAGGAAGCAAAGAATCGGCACATGCTGCCGAGAGGCCCAGGCCAGCCTTGGACTTTGAGGGGGGCGACGTGCCAGGGACCCCAGGCTTCCTGACCAGGGACCCCACACTGTCTCTCCAGCCCCGTCTGGTCTGAGCACTGGAGGGGACTTGATAAAAGGGGGTTCACCCTCTGCATCAGACTCACGAGCCAGTGCTGTCAGCCTGGCCTCCAGTCTGGGCAGGTGGGCAGTGGTCCCACTGGGGAGCTGCCGGAGTCGCCTGGCCGGCTCACCCCCAGGACAGGAGGAGGTGTTCGTAGCTGAGGAAGGTGACAGCGTTGACGGGAAAGGCACGGGCACTGTTGATGGTGAGCCCTCGGAAGAAGACCCCCAGTCCTTCCTGCCGGGCGCTGCTCACCATGCAGTCCAGCAGCCCCCCGTAGGCCCTCTGCTTCAGCCCCGCCATCTGCATCCGGGACTTGATCACATCCAAGGGGGTGGCGGCAACCCAGGAGGTGATGCCGGCAAAGCCCCCTGCCACCAGCACTGTGCCCGAGCCTGGGGGACAGGAGTGGGGAGGCATTCAGCCGAGGAACGAAACAGCCCCCCATCCACAGTCCCCCTCCCCGTCCTCCCCTTTCCTTCCTCCTCTCTGTCCCTCACCCTCTGACGCCACTTCACTTACTGGGGGTCTGGCCATCCAGCGTGAATTGGCGACACAGCCATTCGTAGGTGACGAAATAGATTCCCAGAGTAGGGGTGTCCCTCAGGGTCAGGGCCCAGGCTCCCCGGAACAGCCCCCGGGGCCCCTCGGCCTGGAAGATGGAGGCGGCACAGTGCACGGGCCCCCGGTACTGGGGTGGGCGGCTCCCTGGCTTCGCCCTGGGCTCCGTCTGGTTTTGTAGCCGGACTTTGATGAGATCAAAAGGAGCCAAGCAGTAGGCCTGTAGGGAAGGAAGCACGAAGGGCCTGGGCGGACCTTGGGACAGGAACAATCCCTCCGAGTTGTCTTGATGGGAGGAAGGCAGCGAGCAGACAGGGCAGCATCTTTTCTGCAGGACCTCGCAGGCTCCGTGGCTGCTCTCAGCCTCTCTCACGCGCAGTGGGGAAGGGGCCAGAGCCCCCTCCCTTACCATCAGACCCCTGACAGCAAGGAGCCCTGCCCCTCCCCTCGGCCAGACTTGCTGACACACCCACGGTGCTAAAGAAAGAGTTCCCCAGCGGGCCAGTGCTTGGGACTTGGTGATTTCATTGCCATGGCTGGGGCCCAGAAAAACAAAAGAGAATTCCGTCTGTGCCCACGAAACAGCAGGGGATGGACCCCTCCCCACGGATAAAGAGGTCATCTCGATAGCATTGGGGACTCGACTTCATAGACTCCTCCGGCCTCACCCCCTGCCAGACGCCTCTCAGAGGCCCCTGGGTGGGGAAATTCACCTCACAAAGCCCTAGACTCTAGAGTCCCAAGAAGGTGGGTGACAGGGTGGGATCTGAGGGTCCTCGAATATGATGGCTGAGGCGGACGAGACAGATCTGGGGTAACATTGGTGCTGGGGGCTCGGAGGGAAGGGAGGGCCCAAGGTGTGAGTCAGGGGTGCAACTAGGGCAAGTTCAGGTGAGGACTGAGGTCCCAGCCGAGATTAGCACAGCATTTCTGGACTTGGGTGTTTTTTGTTTTCCTTTGTGGAAGGCAGCCAAGCTCACAGCCCTGGAGATGGCTGACGGCGGCGGAGCCTGCAGGCTGGCTCTGGTGGTGATCTTTCGAGGGTGGCAGTTGGCTTACTTCCTCCCCCGCAGGAATGGCTGTGGGCTGGGGTCCCTCCCTGTGAGGTGGTGCTGTGATGTCGCCCTCTCAGCAGAGCCCAAGGGCAGTACTGAGCTGAGGGCTGCTCTGGGAGGTGGGTCCCTGGGGGTGAAGACACAGCTGGGCCAAAGGAAGGGTGGCGGGGAGGGGTGGGCTCGGGTCCCTGCCCTCTCCACCCTGTGTCCACAGGGGCCGTGGGGACGTCATACACTTTACCAGCCTTAGCCGAGTCAAACACAACCTTTGTACACAAGAGGTTGTCATTCCCTGCTTTATGCTAACTAGAGTGTTCCTTCCCATCTCCATGCAAAATATACATTTTCTGCTCCAGGGTGGAAATCAGAGCCTTGGGCTTGCTGGTAAACGGGGCTCCACCTGGTCCCTGGACCCTGTCCCCATCAGCGACTGGACAGTCCCCAGTTCCACCATCTGTTCTGCTTTCTGAGGAACCAGAGAGGAGGGGAATGGAGAAGCTGGGCCTGGTTGAGCCTAAATCAGGCCATCTGGCCTGGGGGCTCACTCTCTTCCTTGTTTTCGTGGGATGCAAGTCTCGGGGTTTGGGAAATATTCAGGCATGAACCCCGCACTAGGGGCAGAAGCAAAGCCAGGGCTTTTTGGGTCTCATGAATTATTAATTCACTCAGTGAGCCCCTGACTCTGTTCTTTGTCCTTGCTCTCTCCCCTGAAGTGGACAGAGCATCAGGGCAGGTGTCAAGTAGAGGGTGACCTGGGGTACTAGCTGGGGGCGGGGGGTGAAGCCAGGTATGAACCTTGGGCTCTGCGCTCAGGCCCCCCCTTAGCTGAGGTTCCCCCTGCTGCCCTCTCCCCTCTACCCCACCCCTCAAAACCCAGTACTCGAGCACCGAGAACAAAGACCAGAATCAAATGGTTAGTCACTTAATAATTAACACTCTGGACCTCTCCCAGTGAGATCTGTGGATGGGCCAAGGGTGAGGGTCAGAGATGGCAACAGACACCCCCCGAGGTGGGCACCAACGGCTGTCCTCTTGGCACTGTCCCCCCCTCACCCCAGCTCTCTCGCCCCTTTGCCCCTTCTGTTCTCCATGACTCTCCCCTCCAGACCTGCAGCCTAGAAGGCCACTGCTCTGCCAGGCCAGGTCCCAGGAGCAGGCCTTTCCCCACCACTCCTCACGTTCCCTTTGAGAAGGCCAGGGGTCTGCGGCTGTGGGTCACTAGAGGCGGGTTGGAGGGAAAGGAGTGAACTGATCATCACTATGCAAGTGTGTGTGTGTGTGTGTGTGTGTGCCTGTGCACCCCCTCACCTGCAGGAACCCCCCGGTGCAGCCGGCTATGAAGACGTGTGTGTAGCTGGGCGGCTGGGCCCGCCGCTCCTGGTGGGAGGTGGCCGTCAGCACCAGCAGGGCGTTGCTGTAGACCCCGAACAGGACGGAGTTGACCACGGCTATGCTGGCGATGGGGAAACTCATCCCCTTGAAGAAGCCCAGGAGCTGCAGAGACACGGTGCGAGCTGGCTTGGGGCTGTGGGAGCCTCCCCTGACCCTCTCCAGGCCTGGCATGGCCTCCTCTGGCTGGAAACCACTCCCGAGTCCGGCCACAGGCAAGTGGAGGCCAGCTAAGGCCGGGGATGGCCTCAGCTCCACTTTGGAGGGCATAGAGCTACTGCTCAGCCCACCCCCAGTGGCCCCAGACTTGGATCTTCTTTCTCTCTTCCTGAGGGGGCAGAGCCCTGCTGGGGGAGAAGGAAGCTGGCCCTGACCGCCCAGAGGCCTCTCGCCCCCAAACCCCCCAACCCAGGTCACCCACCGACTCATGGCGGTAAGTCTTGACCATACAGTCGACGATGCCCCGGTACGTGGTCTGGGTCTGCAGCCGCACCTGGACAGGGAGGACAGAGCAGGCGGGAAGGCCAGGCGTCCAGCCGGCTCACCCCTCGGGCCCTTTGGGCGGGACCCCAGTAGGGCGGGAGAGGCGGAGAGGGCCTCTGCGAGCCAGGCCCTGCTCTCTCCCTGATGTCTGCTTCAGGCAACATCTTTCCTTTCTTGGGCGCCTCCCCTAGACTCACCTTCACAGTGTCAAAGGGGTGTCCCAGGACCAAGCCCAGAGCTCCTGTGGGGATGATAAAGTGCTAGGAGTAAGGCCCCTCAAGCTGGGCTGAGGAAGCCAGGGTGTGCCAGGGGGGAGTGGAAGTTGCCCCCTGGCACCTTCCTCCGTGCCAGGCACTGGGCAGGGAAGGTGTGGGGAGCAGAGAGAGCGAGCGAGCCTGGCCCTGCCTGGAGGATGCACATGTGGCGGGGAGGAGCCAACCCCAGACACACAGAGTCATCGCCCATCCGAACTTGACCCCCGAGCATCCTGCTGACTTGTCTAACTGGGGGATTCCAGGGCTCCAGCCTCCCTTCAGCTCACAACTGCAGTCGAGTGCAGGGCCTTGTTCCAGGCCCCGTCCTCCCAGCGCTCTGCCCTGGCAGTGCAGTCGGGGGCTCTGAGAGGACGCCTGCTGGCACCAGGGGGATCCAGCCCCCTCAGCATCTCGCCACCTCCTGGTCCTGCCCTACTTAGCAAAAGCTGGTCATGCAGCTTCAGGGAGGTCACAACACCGGAAGGCGAGTTCTGACGTTTCTTTCTCCCAAAGGGGAATGTCACTCAGATGCTGGGCCGGGGCTACAGCTCAGCTGGCCTCAGGGCTCACAGCCCATTGCCAGGTAGGACAGAGGTCCAGAGCGGAATGCAGGACAGTGGGTGATGTCAAAGGTGAACTGTCCTCTGAGCCCTGGAGATGAAGCTGGTGGCACAGGTGAGTCTGGGAGAGCGCTCACCATGGCCTCACCTCTGACAGGTGTCCAGGTTGGGGGGGTGCAGCCTGGGGCTTGGCAGTAGCCTCCACCCACTGCACCGTCCTCTCCTCGCCCCCTTGGGCAACTCCCAGGAGGCCCAGGGACAGCTGGTTCTGGGCTCTCACAGGCCACCAGGACTTTGGCTGCAGCTCCTCTCAGGTCACCCACCTTCCCCAGGAAGAGTGACCTGCAATTGGCATTGATATGACAGAGGGGAGAAAAGTGTCTCACCGGAGATCCAGCCGGCCACAAACTCCTCCGCGGGCATGTCTGGCAGGGGCGGTACAGGTGGCTCCAGCAGAGGAGACGCTCGTGAAAGTGTAATTCCACCCTCCCCGGACCCTGGACTGATAATCTGCTACTAATGTTTAACCCTGGGTGAGGGCCAGGTGCCAAGACCTCAGGGGACCAGGATGGTGAGCCAACCAGCTCTAGAGATGTGCAGGGTGTGAGATCTCACGGGGCAGGGAGGATGGCCCACCGTGGCCCGAGCCCCCTGACAGCCAGTGAGGGCCTCATAGTGTGACCAGGCCCGGCAGCTGGGCTCGGGCCCTGGGGCGGTCCTTCCGGGGCCACCTCAGTGGACAAGGATCTAAGGAGCCAACCCCCCTTGGCCCAACTCCTGCTCATCCCCCGGCCCTGCACAGCAAGCTGCTCACCCCAGCTGGGGTAGGTGGAGCCTGGCCACCAGGAGCCAGGCCCAGCCGAGAGGAGTGACTCACCAGGGCCGGAAGCCGCCTTCTCCGAGGGTTGTTTACCACTGACTCCCCAGCATGTATCAGAAGCAGCCTCCCTAGCCCTCTCTTCCTGGAGCCTCTTTCCCAGGGGAGAGCTGGGGACTTGGTGTTCAAAGGATGGTGTGTCTCTCTGCCTGGGGTGACCAGGCTATGATGCCCACTTCTCTGTGGACAACAACCCAAGCCAACGGGCCAGGGACCGGAATCCCGGTCTTCCTCTCTGCTTCCTTAAACCTTCTTCCCCTGCTGCCAGCTCGCTAAACGAATGGTTACTCCAGTCACCCTCTTGCTCTGTTATGAGCTGTGCCATGCTAAGTCACTTTAGTCGTGTCCAACTCTTTGTGACCCCACAGACTGTAACCCGCCAGGCTTCTCTGTTCATAGGGTTTTCCAGACACGAATATTGGAGTGGGTTGCAGTTTCCTCCTCCAGGGGATCTTCCCGACCCGGAGACTGAACCAGTATCTCTTAGTTCTCCTGCCTTGGCAGGCAGGTTCTTTACCACTAGGGCCACCTGGGAAGCCCCAAAACGCACATGCTTTGTTTTGAAAATGCTATTTTGTATCGTTTAAAAATGTGTTGCCACTTGGCCTTACACCTGGCAACTAACGCAGCATTATAAATCAACTATGTTATTGTTGCTCTGTCCCTAAGACCTGTCCCATTCTTTGCGACCCCATGGACTGCAGCACACCAGGCTTCCCTGCCCTTCACTACCTCCTGGAGTTTGCTCAAACTCATGTTCATTGAGTCCGTGAAGCCATCCAGCCACCTCATTCTGTGCCACCCCTTTCTCCTCCTGCCCTCAATCTTACTGAGCATCAAGGTCTTTTCCAATAAATAAACTATACTTCGACTTAAAAAAATGTGTTGCCTCTTTTTATAAATCAGATGATTGCTCATAGGTTATGTTTTCTATAAGTGTCTGGTACTTTGGTTTTTCCTACTCTGTTATCTCTCTCTCCCCCACAAGGGGAGACATGTATCTGGAGTGAAAGAAGCACAGGGTCTGGCATCTTCTAACTGAGTTCCAGTCTCAGCTGCCCCAGTCAACAGGGCGATCCGGCCAGGCACGTGCTTTTTGAGGATCTCTTGTCCCATGTCATTTGGGAGGCTTGGGAGGTCATCAAAGGGGCTTTCCAGGTGTTGGTGTTGTAGACAAAAATAATCAGCAACAATCTATAATAAGAATTGAGAAGTTTTATTTGAGCAAAACTGAGGACTATACCCCAGAAGACAGCCTCAGGTAACTCTGAGGAACAATTCCGGAGAAGCATGGTTTTCAGCACAGTTTTTATGTCTGATCAGAAAAAGATTCGTCTAGTCTTTGGTTTGGTTTTCCAGTAGTCATGTACGGATGTGAGAGTTGGACCATAAAGAAGTCTGAGTGCTGAAGAATTGATGCTTTTGAACTGTGCTGTTGGAGAAGGCTCTTGAGAGTCCTTTGGACAGCAGGGAGATCAAACCAGTCAATCCTAGAGGAAATCAACCCTCAATATTCATTGGAAGGACTGATGCTGAAGCTGAAACTCCAATACTTTGGTCACCTGCTGCAAAGAACTGACTCATTGGAAAAGACCCTGATGCTGGGAAAGATTGAGGGCAAGAGGAAAAGGGGGTGACAGAGGATGAGATGGTTGGCTGGCATCACTGACTGAATGGACATGAATTTGAGCGAACTCCGGGAGACAGTGAGTGACAGAGAAGCCTGGCTTCTGCTCTGCTGGACTGCTCTGCTGCACTTTATGAGGTCGCAAAGAGTCAGACAAGACTTAGCGACTGAACAACGACAAGGACAAAGAACATCAAACGAATCAGTGATATATTCCTTCAAAGTTTCAGAAAAACAAATCAGCACGAACACAGTAAGCCAATATGGCCTTAGTGCCTGGGAAGGGTGTCTTATCATTGAAGGAGCACCTGTGTTGGTGTCCCAGGAAGACGGGCATTTCATCTTTATTTTTAAGATGGACGTTCTTTTTTTTTTTTTTTTTTCCGGCTGCCGAGCATGTGGGATCTTAGTTCCCTGACCAGGGATCGAAACCGCTCCCCCTGCAGTAGAAGTCCCGAGTCTTAACTGCTAGACTGCCAGGGACGTCCCTTAACACGGACGTTCTTTACTTCTGGTCAATAATTGAAGCAGATCTGCAGTGTATGTTTGATAGGCCACAAACAGGCTGCTCTAGTTAGCATCAAATTCAAGTTAACTCATGTATAAGCCGGAGTGACTCCCCCACACCTCAGTAAGTGAACATTCCTTTTGTCAGTGTCCCTGTTCAGGACCACATCATCCAGGATCATGTTTCTGATTGTCTGTTAATCTCACATGTATTCCTATGAGGTAAGCCCGGAAGACAGCAGCGGTGGGGATGTGGAGGCATGGGTGGGGCAGACCCATGGATGCAGGCAAGGTGCTGACCGCAAGTTTGACTGCAAACCCGGAGGAAGACGGCATTAGGAGAGCGTGGGGGCACTCCGATGGAACACGTGCTTCACATGGACAAACATGAAATATTCTGTCAGATTTGTATTCTCAGGAATGTTGGGCAGTTGGGGCCTTGGGGTGGAGGTTGAAGAGAAAGGGGTCTTCTCTCAAGGGCACGGAGACCCCGGGCTCAGGTGTCACTGCCCAGAGAAAGCTGTGATGGCCCCAAAGGCAGCCCCAACCCCTGGAATTGCCTGGACACCTCCCTTTCTCTCTACCTCACCACTGTTCCATGAGGAAACGCATTCACAGTACCTCCAAAACAGACCATGAATCCAATCCCTTGCCGGCTCCCCCGCTGCTTCTGCTGTGGCCCCAAACCACCAACACCACCACTTGGATACCCGCCTGCAGCTGGCCTCCCTGCCCCCGCACCACCCCTTCCACTTCCCCTTCCAGCCTGTCCTCCACCAGCACCCTGATGACGCAACTGAAATCGAAGTAGACCATTCTCTCCCCTGCTCCACACCCTGCAATGGGCCCATCCTGCTCAGAGTCAAAACCGAAGCCTTGGGGACTTCCCTGGTGGCCCAGCGGCTAGGAATCCACCTACCAGTGCAGGGGGCCTGGGTTCGATCCCTGGTCAGGAAACCAGATACCACGCCACAACTAAGACCCGTACAGCCAAATAAATAAATCTTTAAAAACAAAACGAAGCCTTCCAGGGACTTCCCTGATGGTCCAGTGGTTAAGGCTCTGTGTTTCCACTGCAGGAGCCACTAAGATTCCCCCCATATGCCTTGCATTGCAGCAAAAAAGGAAAAAGCCAAAGCCTCCCTAGGCTCTAGAGAACCTCCAGCCACGCTGGCTTCCATCTCCTCCCAACAGCCTCCCTCCTCCAGTTGGCCTCCTCTCGCTGGGCTCAGACATCACCTACGCAGTGAGCCCGCTCTGACTGGCTCGGTGAATGTTGTCGTCTGCCCCACCTGCCCAGCGTTCCCGGTGCCCCTTCCCTAGCCCAACCTTCTCTTTCACTCATCGCCTTCTGACACACTAAGCAATTAACTTGTCTGTCTGGACAGGTATCTCTGGCTGGTTTGTTCCTTCATGTTATCTTAAAGCCTTAGAACTATGCGTGGTACAGAGTATGCAATGAATGAGATATGAATGAGCGGATAAGTCAGGGAAGAGCATTAGAAGGGCCTGGGTCTCCAGTTCTCTCTCCCTATTTCCAAAGGGCCCCAAAGAATGTACAGTTCCCAAACACCCCCTACCTGCCCCTCCTGATCTCCAGCTCTTAGTTTCCCATCTGCCTGAGGATCAGTCCTGATGGTGCTTCTCTCCCGCAACTGTCAAAGCAGAACGCATCCCCCACCACCACTTTCTCGTGGGTGGACAGGTTCTAGGGAGCAGAACCTGCGACCTCCTCCCCCTGGAACGATCCTAGGCTCCTTGGGCTGCCCCCAAAGACCTTCCGGAGCCCTGGTCCCTCATGGACGGCTAAGTTGTAATCCTAGTTTTGCAACTTGTTATCTTCTGAGTGATGCCGGGCAATCCCTCTGTGGGCTTTTACTGCTTGCAAAAGTCAGGGACCAGCCCAGCAGATAGCTGAATCCAAGGCCTCTTGGCTGTAAAGGCCATCAGGCTGCCTGTCTCTTCTGAATGGGCCCCACTCTGTCCTCTAAGCCTACCACATGTCCCCAGCTAAAGGGAGACCCACAGCCACTCCCCAGAGCCTTACAGAAGGGCAGCCCCAAGCCTGGCTAGCTCTTCTCCAATTCTCCAGCAAGGTCCACCAGGTTAACCCTCAGCCTGGCAAAGCAGAGCTCAGGTCTTGACATTCTCTAGCTCACAGCTTCCAAAATGGCTTCACTGCCTGCCAACACCCCTCTCCGTGCCCCTCCCCATACTTCTACTCCTGGTGTTCATGCCATCCCTGACCCCCAGTGGGTGCCACCCCACCTTCCCACCTGCTGTGCTGTTTGCTCAGGCCTTCCCTGGTGTCCTAACCATGCTCCTGCAGCTCTTACTACCTGGAATGCTTTTAGGAATCTCTTCCAGCTCCCCTCCTCACTGGACCTGGGTTGTCTCTTCACCATCACCACACATACTGCCAGACATCAGCTTTGTTATTGAAACTTCTGATCCTGTTTTCTCACGAAATGGAAATCTGATGCTCACCTCTTAATGTCTTAGAAAGATTACAGCACTTAGAAAAGGATCTGGCACGTTTTCTATACTCCACAAATAGCAGCTACCATTATCCTTATCATCACTCACAGGGTCCTGGATGTTGACATGAGGAAACACACATGAAAGGGCCTAGCACACAGTAGGTGCTCAGGAATTGAAGACTCTGTTCGTCCTGCTTTTGACATTTTATAGCTCTTAAGGCAATTCTGTCACCTTATGGGCCTTTAAGGGCTTCCCAGGTGGCGCAACTTGGGACTTCCCTGGCAGTTCAGTGGTAAAGATTCTGCCTTCCAATGCAGAGGGTATGGATTCGATACCTAGTTAGGGAACTATATCCAGCATGCCACAGGGTACAGCCAACATTTTTTAAATAAATAAATAAACACAACATTGTAAATCAACTATACTTCAATTTTTTTTAAAAATTTAATGCAAAAACAAAAAAACATGCATCTTTCCTGGTGTTCTCTCTCCTCTCTCCCTCCACCCCAGTGAAACCATAACATAACCTTTCTGAGGGCAGGAGCCATGTCTCATCCAGGTCTCCACGCCCTGCCCCAGCCCAAGCTCCACACTCCAGTAAGCACTCAACACACTCAACTGTGTTTGCACTCTACCCCAGACAGTTTAGGGAAGACACTGAGCCATCGTGTCCCATCCCAGAGTCGGGAACCTGGAGCCAGGTGCCGCTTCCCACTGTCACAGCTGAGCTTCCCTGAATCCTTAGGTCATGTTGGGAAGGAAGACAAGATGTAATGGGCCAATCGTGGGGCAACCTGGGTCTTGGAGGGTAAGCAGAGAGCTGTTTCAAATATTGAGACTTGGACTGTTAGGCTGGAGCCGCCTTCCAACACGCTGAAATCAGGGCAGGTGAGCCCTCTACCCTCCACCCCTCACCCCACCTCCTGATCACCCAGCCCGTTGCTGTCATTTGGAACAATCTCTGGCTTCTCCATCTCGGGAAGGCAATCCATGGACCTTTTTTTTCTGAGATCTACACCCCAGGTACACACATGCTGGCCTTGCCAGGACACGTTGGTGACATGACCCTGGGGATAGGTGCTTTCACACCTGCCACCTCTAGGCCCCAACCCCTTTACCCAGCCTGGGAATGCTGCAAGGTGTCCCAGGATGTGTGTCTAAGATAGTGAAGGCTCATGTGACTGCTCCCTGGGATAACAAGAGTGCCCAGCCTGGATTCCTGATATGTAATCTGAGGATCTTTGGAGGTCATCCAATCCAATGTCTTCCTCTGACAGAGAGCGTAACTGAGGACCCGAGGGGAAAGGACTTATCTGGAATAGTCAAGACAGGCACCCCAGTTCCTGACCACCGTGGGGAGCTCATCCCCTCTCCCGGCCTCGAGGCACTGCGGTACAGCAGGCTGCCTGCATCACCTTTACCCCGCGGCCAGCACAGTACGGCTCCGGGACGCGTCCCCACGAAGCATCTCCCCTTTCACAAGTGAGGGGACTAGCCCAAAGTCACTCGCGTGTGAGCGCCAGAGCTCGCACCCCCATTCCCTATTTCCTTGAACCTTCGCCACGTTCTGTTACAGGCCAACAGGTGGGGCCTGTGTGTGGGGATCACGGGCTCCCCCGTCACTCTGGTAGGTGGCGAGTCAGTTTCTTCAGTCGGCCACCAGGAGCCTTAGGCCGGCGGCCGGGATAAGCGCGAGCCTGCGAGGGGCGTGCGCGCGCGGGCGGGAGGCAGGGCGCGTGCGCGGCGGGCCCGGGCTCCGATTGGCTCGCGCGGGCCGAAGAGGCGGGGCCGTGCGGGCCGCGCTTCCTCCGCCCGGGCTTCCGCGTCGCAGCCTCGGGAACCGGAGCGCGGGCGGGATCCTGTGTCTCGGCGGGCAGCGAGGACGCAGCGGCACCTGGGGGCCCGAGTCAGGGCAGGAACCTGGACTGAGGCAGCGGGCGCTGCGTTCCTGTGAGGTGAGAGAGCTGCGACGCCCTGCACGGGCCTCCGCCCCGGACAGGGGTATGCTGTGTCCTGCCTGGGCATCTCGGCGAGCCGAGCTTGACCCTTCTCCTGACCATTACGGCCCCGATTCCTTCCACCAGCCCCCATCTAAAGTTGACTGAGGACCCCCCCCCCCCCGCCCCAACCCCTCACCCCGCTAGTCTGAACACCTGTGCCTTCAGCCCTGGTGTTCACCTTCGTAGATCAGCTCTGAACCCCTTCCTTCCTTCCTCAGTGACAGCTTGAAGGGCTTCCCAGCACCCCCATCCTTGGACCCTCCAGGGACAACTTTTTCTCTTTTCTTCTGCAGATGGACGGGCCAGAAGGCAGTACCGGGCAGCCCGGCCCAGCTGATCGGTCCCATCGAAGCAGTGTGTCCTCCGTGGGAGCCCGAGGTGGGTCCGTGACCCTAGTCCCCACCCCACCGTAACTTCCTAGGGTTCCAGCCCCGAGGAAGTGGCCCTGGCTCATCATCTCTGTCATTGAAGAGAATTTTATTTATTAATTAACAAATAAGGTCAGTTGGGATGTGGAAAAGTGACAAGTCAGTCCGAGGATCTGGGCTCTGTCACTAGGCTACTTGCAAAGTTGGGTACTCACTTGTAAATCTTCCCCACTTGTAAAACCTGTGAAATTCACTTGAAATCTCACGAATGAAAAGTGACATATTCACTTTCTCTGTTTGGTAAATAGTCCTTTGAAAACAGGAATCATTATTTACATTTTATAGGAAGGAAATTGGGCCCTAGAGAAGTTAAGTACAGGACACTGGAGTCCATGGTGTCACAAAGAGTTGGATATGACTAAGCGACTGAGCTGAACTGGACATTATTTTATGATCTCTCAAGAAAGTGACTGTTAGAACCGAACAGACTGGGGATCCAAAAAGCACCTTCATTTGTGTTAGTAATAAACTATACCTTTGTGTTTCACAGGCTTCACCTCATTTGGTTCACAGAAGCTCTGGGTGGGGTAGTGGGGGATAGGAATTAGCCCTACTCGGCACGCGAGGCATGTGGCACACTGACTGGCTGAAGCCAGCCAGCCAGAGGCCAGTCAGGATTGGAGCCTTCAGGGCTTCTTCACGGTGCCTGTGGTTCCAGTGGTAGAGATTTGAATCTGGCTGCCCTTCCAAGGGTCTCCTTTGGGCTCCAGGCTCCAAACACGCGTCCAAATGCTGTCATCAGGGAACACTCAACTTTCAGGGTTGTACCTCAGCTGGCCTGTTTAAGACTTAAGTCCTTTTGAAAGGCCATCGTGTTGAGTCCTGAGGCTTGAAGAATCCTAAGCAGACTGAACCCTGAAACTTGCTATACTGCGGGGTGGCCCCACGTTAGCTTGGGCCAGAGAGAGATAGTGGCTTGTTTAAGGTAATAGCGTGTCACCAGCTCTCTCCCTCCTTGCTCGATTTACTAACTATTGTAACTTCAGGAAGGGTTCAGTCTCTCTCTGCCTCAGTCCCACCTGTGGAATGTTCTCTTTCAGGGGAGAAGCACAGCAGAGTCTTTGAGGCTGCAGGGGGAGTGTGTTGGGGGTGAAGCGGCCAGTCCCAGTTTGAAACTTTGGGGGCTTAGGGTGGGACAAGGCTGATTGCTGAGCCAGAGTTGCTGGCTTTCTGGGTGGTTTGAGGGTCTCCAGTAAGTCCTAACAGACTTAAAAAAAAAATTATGCATTTATTTCGGCTGCACCGTGGCTTAGTTGCCATGTGCAGGATCTTTAGTTGTGGCATGTGAACTCTTAGTTGAGGTACATGGGATCTAGCTCCCTGACCAGGGATCGAACCCAGGGCCTCTGCGTTGACAGCATGGAGCTAACAAGTGCTCTTCACAGGGTCCTTCGGGGATGCTGAGGCTTTGCCTCCGGAGTGTAGCCATGGTCACCCCAAGGGTTACAGGGTCCAACCCCAGCAGGGGAATGGAAGATGCTTAGATGGCATGCCTGTGCCAGCTGGCCCAGCTGACCTTGCCCGGCCCACATTGCAGCAGCCGATGTGCTGGTATACCTGGCGGATGATTCGATGGTGCCCCTGGCCGTGGAGAACCTGCCCTCACTCAGTGCCCACGAGCTGCATCGGGCCATCCGCGAGGTCCTACAGCTTCCAGACATCGCCCTGGACGCCTTCGCACTCTGGCTCGTCTCCCCTCTGCTGGGTAAGGCTTGACACTGAGAAGCCCAGGTCGGGGGGCTGGAAGGGCACTGGCAGGGGAGGAGGGGGCAGCTTCTAGAACCTCTGGCCACTATACATCAGGGAAAGGTGGGACTCATGTGTCCTGGAGCCACCCATGGCTTCCAGGACCCAGAGCCCTGGAATGATGCCTGGCTCCTCTGCCCCCATCTCCTTTCTTGGTGCTGGTGGCAGAGGAGAGGTCGTGCCTGCCCCTTACCTCAGGGCTGCTGGAGCCTGAGCATCAGGAGGAGCGGGATGGGGGACAGGGAGGGAGCCATGCACGTTCACAGAGCACGTGGTCCGTGCCACAACCTGAGCTGGCATTTTGCAAGTAGAATTTCACCTTATCCTCATGGCCCAGCCTGGTCATACTGATGAGGAAATTGAGGTTTGGAGCAGGGGGGACATTGAGTGGTGGGACAGAGATCGGAACAGAGGCCTGGGTGGGCCCCCAGCCAGCCTCTTTGAACTGTACCCTGCTCTTTGGAGGCTGGGAGGAAGGTGGGACCTGGCCCAGGACGCAGCCACCCCAAGGGTGAGACTTTTCCTGAGGGCGGGGATGATGAGTGGGAACCCAGCTTCTCTGCAGGGACGCTCCAGCCCTGCCCGGTTTCTGATCACTTTGTCCTGCTTTTTCAGGCTGAGATCCCGAGACGGGGGTGTAGCAAGAGTGAGGGCAGTGGGGGCTCTCCAGCCCTTAGGCCTGGGGGATGTGTGGCGGGCTTGCAGAGAGCCCCCTGGGGCCTCCGAACAGGGCCACTAGCCTGCTGACTTGGTTGGGAAAGGGGCCAGGGAGAGGATGCTCCAGCTGGTGCCGGGGCCAGGCTTGTTTTGGGATTAGATACTCTCCCTTGTAGAGAAGCAGGGTCAGAAGGGTGTGCCTGGTCCCTGGGCCCCTAGGAGTTTGTGCCTCTGCCCTGGAGGGAAGATATGCTGGCTTGGTGGGAAGGGGAATGCCTGTCTCCCCACCCCCACCCACCGGTGGGAGCTTCCTGCCCAGCTGTTGCTCTCGCCCACCCTCTTCCTGCTGACCAGTCTGTCTCGGCCGCTCCCCACCCAGCTCAGCCATCCCACCTTCACCCTCCGGCTACTGGACAGGACTGCAGGCCCCTCTGCTTGTGTCTCTGGAAAACTGGTGGGGGGGTGGTTTCATGTGGCCCCTGCCCGGCCTTCAGCTCCTGTCTCTGCAGTCAGCCAGCTGACTTCCTCCCCCACTCCCTCCTCGTCGCATTCCGTCTGCCCCCTCACAAGAACATGAATGGGCTGCCTGTGTGGCCAGTGGGTTATGCTGGGCACCACCCCAGCCAAGAGGCCCCAGCATGGGGTCAGCGCCCACTCTGTTCCCAGGCTGGGTTCAGGAAGGCTGAAAGGCCATTTCAGCTTTGACGTGGGCCCTCAGGACTCTTGGCCCCAGTCCGCCCCCAGAGTGGGTGTGGCAGTGACCCACGCCCCAGGGCCGTGAGGCAGGGAGGGGTGCCGCCTGCTGGAGCCACCCTTCAAGCTGGATGTTTGGGAGGGTTTGACCTTCTGAGTGCCATTGTCACTCCGCATGGAACAGTTCTCCAGGGACAGTCCGTCTTGCTGAGGGGACAGCCTCTAGGCAGGAAGGCCCCATCTGGAAGTGTGGGACCACAGTTCCATACTGATAATGGGAGTCCTCTGAGCTGCCGGGGCTTGGGTTAAGGCCATCTGGAGCCCAGAGCCCCCAGGGGACATGCTTGGGTGGGGGCTGGCAAGGGAGAGGCCCAGGCAGGGCTGGGAACAGGGAGAACAGCTCCCTGGGCCTTTGACCCTATCACCAGCTTTGGGCTTTGCTTTCCAGGTAGTGCCAGGGGCAGCAGGACGGCCACCCCCAGCACCTTCCAGCTGCCTCAGCCTCTCGGCTACAGCCCACGCTGGGTACTGTAGGGAATAGTCGGACTGGCTGCCTGGAACCTGACCCCCTCTCACTTGCTGTTTGGACAAACACCTTAACCTCTCTGAGCCTCATTTTTCCCTGTGGATGAAGTGAGAGTAGGGTTATTTCAGGGCAGTTGCTGTAAAGCACTTGAAATGGTTCGGTGAACGTTGGCCCTGAGTGCGTCGTCGCTGCTGTGAGTGTGGGCAGTTGCGCTGCTCACGGCTTCACGGCCGCTTTCCCTCTCCTCCCGCAGAGGTGCAGCTGAAGCCCAAGCACCAGCCGTACAAGCTGGGCCGCCAGTGGCAGGAGCTGCTGCTGCGATTCACCGACGCCTCGGATGACGACGTGGCCATGGGTCAGTGCTGCTGCCTGTGCGTCCCTGGCTCGGGGCCCACCTGGGTCTGGGGTGTGACCTCCCGGCCCAGCCAGGCCACCCCTGGCAGATGGAGCTGCGCTCGCTGACGGCAGAGCCGGCATCTCCCTCAGGGGAGGGGAGCCCAGGATAGGGTGGGCTGGGGGGAACAGTGAGCACCTCGAGATAAGCCACACACCCCCATCTCTGGACGGCTCTGGGGTTTCCTGAGCGGTGGTGGAGAAGACTCGGGAACTAAGGAGACTGGGTCACTCAGCGGGGAAGGCAGGGTGGCTGTGCAGGGCGGCCAGCAACCCCCTCCTCTCTCCCCAGATGAGCCTTCCCTACAGTTCCGGAGAAACGTGTTTTTCCCCAAACGGCGGGAGCTCCAGGTGAGGCAGGGAGCCCCAGGCAGTACCACCTCCCCAGGGTGTCCAACGGTCCCTTGGCCCCTGAACACGGGTGTCCCTCTGGACTGAGCCATTCCTCTCTGCCGCACCGGCTCGCAGATCCATGACAAGGAGGTCCTGCGGCTGCTCTACGAGGAGGCCAAGGGCAACGTGCTGGCCGCCCGGTACCCTTGCGACGTGGAGGACTGCGAGGCCCTGGGCGCCCTGGTGTGCCGTGTGCAGCTCGGGCCCTACCAGCCTGGCCAGCCCACCGCCTGCACCCTGAGGTGAGGGCCCATGGAGGGGAGCCCCTGGTCTCGGAATCCTGGTTGCAGGTGCTCTTGCCAGGTCCTGGAGTCAGGAGGCCCTGATGCTATGTGACCTTGAGTGAGTCACCCCACCTCTCTCGACCTCCTCTTCCTCATCTGCTCTGGGCTGAGGGGCCTGGGCAGTGGGAGACAGGTGAAGTGACACCCGTGAGAGGACCCCTTCTTGTGCACAAGGGTGGAGCCCAGCCCCCATCTGAGGTCAGAGGGAGTTGGGCTTGTTCTCTTGGAAGTCATCGCTGGGGACTGACCACATTGAGTCCCAGTTGCCACTGATTGTCTGATTTAGTCCTGAACTCCAGGGAAGAGGCCCCATTTCCTGACACTCCAGCGTGCTGGCTCCATGCTTCCTAGCTGTCTCAAGAAACTGTGCTCTTTGATTCGCAGGGCCTGGGGTTGTGACAATTGAGTCTACCCGGGAAGTAGACCAAGCCTGCCTCTGACCTCCGTGGATGAATCCTGAGGTTTAGTGATAATTGCAATGAGTATGTACTTGAAATACAGCCTGTTCTAGACTCAGGGTTCCCCCCAACACCAGCCCTTCGGTGTATAGCTGTGTTGCGGGGGGAAGGATGTGCAGAGACCAGGCCCTGTGCCCGGTGACTAACAGCTGGGGCCTAGCAGGGCCACCCAAGCTCAGCGGAGCCTGAACGCTCCCAGCTGAGCTGGCTTGAGGCTGGCAGCCATAGAAACCCCGGCTCTTGGGATGGCATGTCTGGTCCTATT
Organism: Ovis aries; assembly: GCF_016772045.2. Lineage (NCBI taxonomy): Eukaryota > Metazoa > Chordata > Mammalia > Artiodactyla > Bovidae > Ovis > Ovis aries. The sequence goes on from NC_056074.1 coordinate 40,032,693, forward strand.
GCAGGTGACAGCAGACCCAGCTCAGACTGTTTGGACTTGAAGGACTTTTTCAGGAAATAGATGAGTCCAAGGTGACTGAGGGTTTCTCAGGTAGCTCAATGGGTAAAGAATCCACCTGCAATGCAGGAGATGAAGGAGACCGTGTTCGATCCCTGAGTCAGGAAGATGCCCTGGAGAAGGAAATGGCAACCCACTCCAGTATTCTTGCCTGGAGAATCCATGGACAGAGGAGCCTGGCGGGTTACAATCCACAGGGTCCACAAACGGTTGAACACCACTGAGCAACTGAGACAATGGAGGGTGACTGAGGTTCAGGGGCTCTGATTGGGGCCCTCCCACCCACCAGACTGGTCCTCGCTCTCCTTGCCCAGCCCTTTGTCCTCCGGACCAGCTTGCACTCAGGCAAGCTCCTGCCACACAATGGCCAGGTGGCCACAGTAGTTGCATGCTGGCAAGAAGAGACCTCATCCCTCACGTGACCAGAGCCCTGAGACTCATTTGATGATGATGGCTGGGCCCAGGTCCACCCAAAGGAGACAGAGTGGCTGGGACACTGATTGGCTGAGGTCCAGATCCTCCCTTGGACCCTCCATGAGCCTGCACAGACCCCATGGACTGAGGGTAGGAGGCCAGATTTCCAAACGACAAGGGGGAGCTGTGGCTGGAAGCAGAGAAGTCGGGGGGCAGCCCCCTGGACGCCCCTCCTCCTGCTGCTCTACAGCCAGGCCTCTCCCCGCATCACGTTCCTTCCTGTGTCAGGGCCGCAGGGCTGGCCACCCTTCCCCGTGGCCTGGAGTCTTGCTCCTCCAGAAGCCTCCTCCCCTCTTCAATGAAAATGACAACTGCAGCTGTTTGTTCGGCCCCTGCCATGTGCCAAGCACGTGTCAGCACCCATCTGTATGAGCAGGGATCCCTGTCATTGAAACGGGCTTGAACCAGCTCTCATGCCCCGAGCCCCAGCTGCAGTCCACTGGAAGGGGCAGCGCCCAGCCACAGTCAGAGGGCTGCCTGAGGGGGAGACACGGTGCTGTCACACCAGGATTCTTGAGTCTGTGTGATTGAAAATGCCCTTTCCTTCATGAGCCTGTGCTGGTGGTGATTTTTTTAACATCTCTGTTTAGCAGAACAAAACATTGATGGTGCTAGGTCATTTGCACTATCTTTTGATTATAAAATTGCTGGCTTAGGAATCCAAAGCTTCCTGACTCGGTGACACAGACTTGGCCCCGAGACCCTCTGGTCACGGTCTGCTTCTGGGGTCAGCCTGGTTTCAGCTCTCATCTTGTCTCCTGGCTTTGCCTTCTGGCCTCTCGCCAACCAGGCGCGCTGCAGGGATGGGGGCAGTGGGCTCTCTGGGGGCTCGTGTCCAGGCGCACCCCGTGCTTCCCGCACCCCAGGACCGCGGTGTCTTCCCAGCCTGCAGACACAGAGCCATCCTCAGCCCAGCCCCATCTCCCTTCCTCCGCAGGGAGAAGCTGGACTCCTTCCTCCCTGCCCATCTCTGCAAGCGGAGCCACGGGCTCTTTGCTGCTTTCCGGGGCCGTGGTGCCAAGGCCGGGACAGGCGAGCAGGGTCTGCTGAACGCCTACCGCCGGGTGCAGGAGGTGGCCAGCAGCGACGGCGAGCGCGAGGCTTCCTTGAGCCCCCACTACCGCGCCTACCTCCTCAAGTGCCACGAGCTGCCCTTCTACGGGTGAGCAGCTTCCAAGTGCGGCCACAGCCCCGGGTGCTGTGTCCCTCCCTGGCCCGTGAACCCATCTCCAATCCCACTGAGCTCTGTCCTCACTCAAGGTGCGTCTAGATGCCAGCTCCTCAGGCTCCATGGGTCCCGGGCTGGACACTCTTCCTCCCACTCCCCTGTCATGAGCTCGGACACCGGGCAGGTCCTCTCCTCCCTCCTGCTACAGTCACGTGGCCCGTAGACCTGCCAGCTCTCTTTCACACAGGCAGTTCTAGCCCTTAGCTCTTGGGTACCTACTGGGCACCAGCACCCTTGAGGTGCTAGAGACCCCTTGGTGACCACTGTTCCTGCCCGTGAAGAGGCTGTTCTAGGGGCAAGAGAGAGAGCAAACAATAGAAGCAGAGAACAGACTGTGGGTGGGCAGGATGAGCTGTGCTGTGAGGACAGTGGCCACACTCCAGAGAGTGCTGAGGCTCAGGCTGGTGGTGGTGCCGCAGGCAGCGGGATTCCAGAGGTGGTCGGGTTCCAGAGGTGTTGCGGGCGGAGCTGAAGGAACTCGCCAGGTGTGCCGGAGAGGAGGCGAAGGGGAGCAGGCCGAGGGGACTCCAGATTTCTGCCCGAGCAGCTGGGAGGTGGAGTCACCAGCTGAGACAGGACGGGCAGGGTGGGGAGGGGTGCAGGTCAAGGCAGATCAGGGGCTTGTCTTTGGATGTGTTGATTTTGAGATGCTTGCCAGACCCTCAAGTGGCGCTTCCGGGCAAGCCCTTGGGTTTCTGGGAAGAGAGTCAGGTAGTGGATGAGTCATCAGCCAGGAGCCCCAAGGAATGGCCACAGAGGTGAGTGTGGACCAGGCAGGGGACGCCAGCCAGCCCGGTGAAGGGAAGGGTTGAGGAGGAAGAATGACCAAGTTTCAGGTGCTGCTGCGGCAAGGTCGAGTTCAACATGGCCCGTGTGGCTGATCGTTGACCTTGGCTCCCGCATCATGAAGGCGGCAGCGGGTGGAGGAGCAAGAGAAAAAGAATCGGTGACAGTCCGTGGAACCAGCTCTCTCAGGAGCCTCCCTGTGAGATGGAGCCCAGGGATGGAACCGCTGTGGGTGCGGGAGGAGGTCTTCCGCTGCCATGGTGGGTGAGAGGCGTGTGTGTGGACAGAGAGGACCCAATCGAGTGAGGAGTTGAGGTGAGGGCGGACCAGTGGCTGCTCTTCCTGTTGCTTCAGTTTCCTCCGTGGAGTCAAGAGTCTGCCCGGAGGGGGAGCCCTCCGCTGAGCTCAGAACTGAAGGCGGAGCAGGCTTGTCTCCAGTCCCCTCCTGGGGCTGCAGGGTTTAACTATGGCTCTGGCTTTGCCAGAAACCTGGCTTTGATCCCTGGGTTGGGAAGATCCCCCGGAGGAGGGCATGGCAACCCACTCCAGTGTTCTTGCCTGGAGAATCCCATGGACAGAGGAGTTAGGCAGGCTACAGTCCATAAGGTCTCAAAGAGTTGAACACGACTGAGCGACTACACTTCTGCTTTCACTGGCTTAGCCAGGGGTGAGGGCCCAGGGCAGCTGGAGTGTGACAGGCCACGATGGGGCAGGAGGGAGAGGGTGGCAGCTCAGTGCCTGGGTGTCCCAAGGCCCCTGGCCCCCTTCCCTTTGTCAGCATCAAATCCTGAAGTGGCCTCCCTGCCTGAGCAGCCCATGGGGGGACGGTGGGCAGCCTCAGCCTCCAGGCTCTCCCAGCCTCCAGAGCCTCAGCTCCCATTTCTGAGCTCTCAGGCTCCTGGCCATTCCGGGAACGTCACTCACTCTGTCTCACGCCTGTGTTCATGCTCTGCCTTCTGTCCATGGTGCCCAGCTCACTCTGCCACCCAGTTCCCCTCCTGTCCTCTGTCTATTCCAGCCTTCCTATCCTGCCTGATCAGCTCAGAGGCCACCACCTCCACAAAGCCTCCCTCTCACCTACCTCCTCTGTTTCTCCCTCCCTGGGATGGGTTTCCACTTAACCTTTAGTTACCCAAACAGCGTAAGCATCTCAGGTGCCTGGGACACGGCCTGGCCAGTGCACCCACTGGTGGCTGAACCCCGACCCTGGCCTTGTTCTTGGTGCTGGAGGGGACAGAATAACCCCAGTTTCCCTCCCCAGGTGTGCCTTCTTCCACGGCGAGATTGACAAGCCAGCCCAGGGCTTTTTGCACCGGGGCGGGCGCAAGCCAGTATCTGTGGCCATCAGCCTGGATGGCGTGCATGTCATCGACTGCAGGGAGAAGGTATGTCCTGCTCCTCCAGGGGGGACCTGGAGCAGGCGCCTCAGTGGAGAGGAGGGCAGTGGGATCCTTACCCAGGCCTTCCTGGTTCCCTTGGGCCTGTGGTTGGCCTCGGGCAGGGTGGGCAGCCTTTCTGGCCTCCCTCTCTCAGATGTCTCTGGGGCTTCCACTGGCATTCTGGGGGCTTTGTTGAGCCTGCTGTAGGTCAGCTTTCCTGCCCAGCCTGCAGCTGGTGGAGAGCATCTGGCAGGGCCTGGCTGGACACTGGTGGTTTTCTGGAAAAACCTCACGACTGGGAGCCCTCCTGGCTGTTGGAGTCTGGCTCTGCCTCCTGCTTTTGGCACCGGATGTCTCCGCTGGTTGTCTCAGCCTGTGTAGAAGTGGTGTCGGTAGCCCGCCCCAGGGGCTTCTATGCACCTGGGCGGAAGTCCCTCCCATGCCAGCAGACAAGTTTGGGGGAGACTTCTGGTGGTCCCCAGAGAGGGACCCCAGCCCTCCTTGGGCACCTGCTCCCCGACATGCTGGGCCCAGCTGCTCCTCCTGCCGAGATGCCACCCAGCTGATCTCTGGGGAAGGAGGGTCTCCCCTGTCCCCCATCCCAGCTCTTAGGGGCTTGTCCCACTAGTGAGAAGGGCTGTGGCTTAGGGGGTCTCAGCTCCTGGACCACAGCCCTCCTTGAGGGTCTGATGGAAGCAGGGATTCCTCTCCCAAGAGACACTCATACATGAGTTTCAGCTCAGCCTTGGAGGTAAATATAGCCTGGCCAGGTGTCCCCTCCTGGTGACGCCCTCGGGGATGGGGCAGGGCAGCAGGCCTCAGCCCAGAGGAGTCCAAGCTCTGTCTCCCGCTGGCCAGCACGTCCTGCTGGGCCTGCGCTTCCAGGAACTATCCTGGGACCATACCTCCCCCGAGGAGGAGGAGTCCGTGCTGTGGCTGGAGTTCGACGGGGACAATGAGGGCACACCAGTCAACAAACTCCTCAAGATCTACTCGAAGCAGGTAGGGGTGGGTGCTGCCCGCATCCCGGTGGGGGTGGGCATGGAGAGGGTGGACTTAGGGGCCCCTAGGCTATCGGAGGTCTCAGCCTGGCTAGCAAAGAGGTGAGAGGGCTGCTGAGGGCCTGGACACCCCGGAGCTGACTCCTGCCGACGGGGAGCCACCCTTGAGGGTTGGGAAGGCCTGGCCCGGTGGTGGGGCAGCTGGGGCAGTGGTTGGCGGGGGGCTGCCCAGCGCTGTGTGCCCAGTGTGCCTTTGTTTCCCTCTTGTGCGCTCAGCACCCTGTCTTCCCGCCGCAACCTCCACCCCTGCCCCTTCTCCCACCTTGGTCAGGGCCGAGGGCCCTTCCAGGACTGTGTGCCTCGGTGCTCCTCTCCCCAAGCGCAGAGATGTGCTCCAGCGACTCCCCATCGGTGAAAGCACACGGCCCTCCTGCCGCCGCCTTGAGCCTCTAAATCCTCCCAGCCATTCTGCTCCCTCTGCCCCTCCCTTATCACTGGCCTAGACTTTTTTTTTTTTGGTCACACTGGAGCCTGTGGAATTCTAGTTCCCTGACCAGGGATCAGACTTGGGCCCTGAGTGGTGAAAGCACAAAGTCCCAACCACTGGAACACCAGAGAATTACCCAGGTCTCTTTTTTTTTAATCTAAATGTCCTATTTTATTTCTTTAGCACAGTTTTTTGTTTTTTAAATCTCAGATGTCCTTTTCTTTTAAAAAAATACGCTTATTCAGCCACACTGGGTCTTAGTTGCGGCACGCGTGATCTTTGTTGCGTCATGCGGGATCTTTTGTCGCAGCACATGAATTCTCCAGTTGTGGCGTGTGGACTCTGGAGCACACGGCCTCAGTAGTTGCAGTGCACGGGCTTAGTTGCTCCGCAGCACGTGAAATCTTAGTTCCTGACCAGGGATCGAACCTGTGTCCCCTGCATTGCAAGACAGATTCTTAACCACTGGACCACCAGGGAAGTCTCCATTTTATTGAATTACAATATACATGCAGAAAAGTGCCCAGCTCCTAAGTGTATATATATAGCTCAACACATTTCCTAAAAGAAACGCATATAACAGACTTCCCGGGTGGTACAATGGGTAGGAATCTGCCTGCCAGTGCAGGGGACACAGGTTCAGTCCCTGGTCCAGGAAGATTCCACAGGCCGAGGAGCAACTAAAAGGCCGTGTGCCACAGCTGCTGCGCCCATACTCCGCAACAAGAGAAGCCGCCGCGATGAGAAGCCTGCGCCTGGAGAGTAGCTCCCATTCACCGCAGCTAGGGAAAAGTCCAAGCAGCAGCGAAGACCCAGTGCAGCCAAAAACAAATAAATTATATATTTAAAAAAGAAACCCATGTAACACCTTTCAGATTGAGAAAGACCTCGCCTCGATCTGCCTCCCAGCCGTGCCCCCCGCCAAGGGACCCCCGCATCCTGACTTGTGCCACCCCAGAGTCTTTATGCCTGGCTTTGAACTTTACGGCAGAGGGTCCCCACGGAGCGTTCTGTTCTGCCCAGTCTCGCACTCAGCCCTGTATCTGGGAGCTCCATCCTCGTCCCCACTGTAGGTGCCAGTGCCGTGGTCTCCCGCTTGCACTGGGCGGTCCCGCGTATGAATTTGCCCCCCTTGACTTTTCTGTCCCATTGCTGACAGGCCTTGGGTGTCCAGTTCTGACTGTGGCAGAAGGTGCTGCCTGCGTCCTCTGTGCGCACGCCCAGCTTCAGGCTCAGGAGCCGACTGGTCCCTTCAGCCACTCTGGTGGTTGAGAAGGGATATCTCCTCATGCTTCTTTTCTTTACTTGCTAGTCAACTTTATCGATATAATTTACAATAAAATGCACCCGTTTTGAGAGGTGAGTTTTAACATGTTCACATGACCACCGCCACCACAGGCAAGCTACAGAGCTGCTTATTTGCTGTCCACGTATCCTCCTAGAAGTGAAACGTCTCTTCACATCTTTTGCCCATTTTTTATTGGCGTTATTTCCATCACCCCCAAATCTCCATGTGATTTTAGTTGGCATTCCCCCACTCCACACACACACACAAATGAGGTTGAGCACCTTTTACATATATATCCACCATCTGAATGTCCTGTTTGTTGAAGTCTGCCAATTTTTTTTTGAGTTTTCTCTTTTTTTTTTTTAATTGTTTCATATATATCTCTTATGATTTCAGACTCATCTCTTCACTTGCTATCTGATACCTCCTCTTAGCTGTACCTAGAGTTTTGCTTTCTTCAGAATGTCATATAAACTCACTTACTGTATTTACCCAGGAGAAAGAGACATATGTCCGCACACAGATTTACACTAAGATGTTCATACAGCTTTGTGTGTCATAACCAAAGAACTGAACACCACACGAACGCCTGTCAGTTGGTAGATGAGAAACAAATAGCGATCCAACCGTGCCGTGTACACACTCTGCAGCCTTTTGAGCCTGGCCACTTTCACTAAGATTCACGCCCCTGAGATGGTCCACATTTCACGAAGTCCTGGTTTTTTGCTTTTGACTGCTGTAGCATTCCATTGGGTGGATATAACTACAGGTTAGCTCTTTACCCACTGAAGGATATTTCCAGTTTGGGACTTTTGTGAATAAAGCTGCTCTAGACATTTGTGTACAGGCTGTTGGGTGGGCGTATGCCTTCAGTTCTCTTGTGTAAATACCTAGGACTGGGGGTTACAGGATTGTATCATAACAGCCTTACTGGAAGCTACCTAACTGTCTTCCAAAGGGACTGTGCCATCCCGCAGTCCCTCCAGCCGCGTCCGAGAGTCCCAGGTGCTCTGCTTCCTCGCTCAGCACTTGGTGGTGTCAGTGTCTGTTTGTTTGCCATTATAATGACTGTGTGGTAGTGACAGGTCAGTGTGGCTGTCATTTGCATTTTCATTATGACTTATGATGTTGATATCCTTCTCTGTGTTATTTGTTATCTGTAGGTCTTTGATGGAATGTCTGTACAGATCATTTCTCCACTTGGTTAAAATCGGGAAATTTGTAAAACAGTTTGATTTGTGTGTTTTAGTTTTGACCGTGCTGGGTATTTATTGCGTTTTGTGCAGGCTTTCTCTAGTGGCAGCAGGCGGGGGCTACTCTTCATTGCGGTGCCCTGGCTTCTTATCGCGATGGCCTCTCGTTGCAGAGCGACAAGGGCTCCAGACGCTAAGGGCTGCGTTGGTTGTGGCACGCAGGCTCCGTCGTTGCAGCGCACGGGCTTAGTTGCTCTGCAGCATGTGGAATCTTTCTGGACCAGGGATCGAACCTGTGTCCCCTGCATTGGCAGGCGGATTCTGACCCCTTGTGTCACCAGGGAAGTTCCTAAACTGGCTTATTTGTTTTCTTAGTGAGCTATAGGAGTTCATTATATGTTCTGCATACCAGTCCCTTATCAGATAAATATTTTACAAGTGTATTGTCTAATAACTTGACAAAGTCTATAACTTTGTCTGAGTGAGTGAAGTCGCTCAGTCGTGTCCGACTCTTTGCGACCCCATGGACTGTAGCCTACCAGGCTCCTCCCTCCATGGGATTCTCCGGGCAAGAGTACTGGAGTGGGTTGCCATTTCCTTCTCCAGGGGATCTTCCCAACCCAGGAATCGAACCAGGGTCTCCCGCATTCCAGGCAGACGCTTTAACCTCTGAGCCACCAGGGAAGCCCATAACTTTGTCTACAACTTTTTATTTTCTTAACAATGTCTTTTGAAGAGATATTTTTAAATCTTCCAGTCCATTTATTTTAAATGACATTAAAAAAATAATTTTATTTATTTACTTTTGGCTTTTCTGGTGGCTCAGACAGTAAAGAATTTGCCTGCAATGCAGGAGACCCAGGTTTGATTCCTGGGTCAGGAAGATCCCTGGCGAAGGCAATGGCAACCCACTGCAGTATTCATGCCTGGAGAATCCCATGGACAGAGGAGGCTGGCAGGCTACAGTCCACAGGGTCGCAAAGAGTCGGACACACGACTTTCACTTTGCGCTGGGTCTTCGTTGCTGCAGGGGCTTTCTCTAGTCGTGGCGAGCAGTGGCTGCTTCAGAGTTTTGGTATAGAGCTTCTCATTGCGGCAGCTTCTCTCACTGTGGAGCACAGGCTCTAAGGCGCGCGGGCTTCAGTAGTTGTGGCACACCAGCTTAGTTGCTCCTTGGCATGTGAGATCTTCCAGGGTCAGGGATCGAACCCACGTCTCCTGCATTGGCAGGTGTATTCTTTACCACTCACCCACCAGGGAAGCTCCCGGCACATCTCCATTTATTTGTCTTTGATTCCTTTCACTAACATTCTGTGGTTTTCAGCATACATATCGTATCTATCTTTTATTAGATTTATCCCCCTCCCTATTTGTTTGGTGCTCCCAGAGATGGTACACCGTTTTTTAATGTCACTTTCCAGTTGTTGGCTGTGGCGTACAGAAACACAGTTGATTTTGTTTTCCTCATATCCTATCACCCTGTGAAACTCACTCGTTGAAAGCAGGTTTTCTGAGGCTCCTTTGGGATTGTCTCTGGACTGTTCAGCGTTGTCTGTGAAGGGGGCAGTTGTCCTCTAACTTGGCAGGCTGCCTGCCTCTCCCTGGTCTTGCCTGCAGCACTGGTCTCACCTGGTGAGTCCGAGTGAGCAGGCATCCTGGGCCTGAGGGGAAAGCCTTCAGCCTTGCTCTAAGTCAGTGTGGTGTTGGCTGTGCGTTCTTCATAGAGGCCTTTCATCAGGTTAAGGAAGTCCTCTTCCATTTCTAGCTTGCTGAGTCTTATCCTGGATGAATATTTCATTTTGTTGGAGGCGGCTGAGCTGTAATGGCAGCCTCCCCCAACCTCAGGAGCGTCAGGCGGTGTTGCAGGATCTCAGAGGGCGGCCTGGTGTGCTCAGCTCCGTGCAGCTCCCTCAGGGAGGTGCAGAGGATGTGTGGGGCCTGGACCTCCCGTGCAGTTTCCTGCCCTGCTTACCCTCCTCAGGGCAGTGTTTGTTGCCCTGGAGCAGCCTCGGGTCACCCCATCGGGCGGGCAGTCACCGACTGCCCCCTTGGCCTTTGACCCTGCTCTCCAGTGGGTTCTCATCTCGGGGTCCAAGGCCAGCCTGTGTCTACCCCAGTCCTTGCTGTGTCCGGCTCCCTGAACACGCCCTGCCTAGGCAATGCCACCTGCTGGCAACTTTCTGTCTGTGGCTCTGCCAGCCCTGGCTGTCCCCACCCTAAGGTGCCCAGACCCTGCCCGCTAGCATCTGGTCACATTACCTTTTATGTCAACGTGTGTAATGTTTCAAGTCTGTTGAGAAGGCTTGAGGAATGTGTTCAGGGGAACTGCCTACCCCACCCAGCTGACCTCACTATTTAGCAAGCCAGGCTCCCCTGTCCTTCACTATCTCCTGGAGTTTGCTGAGATTCATGTCCACTGAGTCGGTGATGCTATCCTACCACCCCAATCCTCTACCACCCCCTTCTCATTGGACTTCAGTCTTCCCCAGCATCAGGGTCTTTTCCAATGAGTCAGTTCTTCACATCAGGTGGCCAAAGTATTGGAGCTTCAGCTTCAGCATCAGTCCTTCCAATGAATATTCAGGACTGATTTCCTTTAGGATGGACTGGTTTGATCTCCTTACAGTCCAAGGGACTCTCAAGAGTCTTTTCCAACACCACAGTTCGAAAGCATCAATTCTTTATGGTCCTTCTTTATGACCCGACTCTCACATCCATACATGACTACTGGAAAAGCCATTGCTTTGACTGTACAGACTTTCGTCAGCAAAGTGATGTCTCTGGTTTTTAATACACTGTCTGGGTTTGTCATAGCTTTCCTTCCAAGGAGCAAACATCTTAATTTCGTGGCTGCTATCACCATCCGTAGTGATTTTGGAGCCCAAGAAAATAAAATCTGTCACTGCTTCCACTTTTTCCCCATCTGTTTGCCATGAAGTGATGGGACCGGATGCCATGAATTTATTTTTTTAATGATGAGTTTCAAACCAGCTTTTTCACTCTCCTTTCTTTCTTTCGGGAAGATCCCCTGGAGGAGGAAATGGCAACCCACTCCAGTATTCTTACCTGAGAAATCCCATGGACAGAGGAGCCTAGAGGGCTACAGTCCATGGGGTCGCAAGAGTCAGACACAACTACACAATTAAACAACAACAATCTGACCGCTGAAGTCAGCCCAAATGGGGTGGCTCCCCTGGCCCACAGAGCAGACTCCCCTTCTTTTGTATAAAAGGTATTTGTTTCCTCATTGGCCTCCCCCACCGGCAGGTAGGGCATGTGGGTCTGGATCCTCTCGCTCTGCAGCAAGTAATAGAGAGCCCCCCAGGCCTCACGCCGGCCCCCTCTCCTCCCCAGGCCGAGCTGATGAGCAGCCTCATCGAGTACTGCATCGAGCTGAGCCAGGCTGCCGAGCCCGCCGCCTCCCAGGAGGCCGGCCCCACCTCAGCCTCTGGCTCCTCACCACCCCCTCACCAGCGCCCCCAGCTGCGGAGGCAGGGCAGCGTGGTGTGCAGCCGCATCCAGCATCTCTCCACCATCGACTACGTGGAGGAGGGTGAGTGACCGCCTCATGCTGTGCACACACACCTACACGTGTGCACACGCACACCACGGGGAGTTCTGGAAGTGGGAGCAGTTCCAGATGCAATGAGTTAGCTTCTAGCCGGCAGGACCTGGCGGGAGCCGAGGGCTGGGGCCGAGGGCTGGGTGCAAGCATCCGGTCGTTTGATGGAGAATCGGAGGCTTCCCTCTGGGCCCCCAGCAGTAAGAGCCCCTCACTGCTGTGTCCACAAGCATATCCAGACATGAAAAGCTAGAGACAACTAGTGTCTGTTACTAAAGCTGTGGGTGTAGGAAGGATGGATGCACGCCCTGTGGGATCAGTGCAGCTGGTAAAGATGACATGGGTGCCCGAACGCACGCTTTGGCTGGTGGCTCAGTGGCAAGGAATCCGCCTGCAATGCAGGAGACACAGTTTTGATCCCTGGGTCGGGAAGATCCCCTATAGAAGAGAATGACAACCCACTTCAGTATTCTTGCCTGGAGAATCCCGTGGACAGAGGAACCTGGCGGGCTACCATCCATAGGGTCACAAAGAGTCCAGACATGACTGAGCGGCTAACAGACACACACACATGATCTGCAGTTGATTGAACTGGTGGGAGAGACGGAACCATGGGTCTATGAAGGGCCAGCTGGAAGTCATACTCTGATTCTTGACTGCACAGAGGGTTGGCCTATCAACCCACCTGTTATCTAAGGGCCAACTGTATTTGTAGTTCATCAGCTACTATAAACAGCAAACCTTACCTGGTAGCCAAATCCTTACCTGGAATCCATAACTGTTTCCTCAGGGGAAATTACTGGAAATGGGGTTTCCAGGTCAAAGTGTGCACCGACTGTACCCACTCCAGGAGAGAAGGAGGCACCTGCCTCTCCATCCTCACCCACAGCAGGTGTTACCACCCTGAGGGCAGTGAGCTCGTCAGAGTTGGTGTTCGGATGCTGGTGAAGCGGGGCCGTTTTTCCGTGGAGTTTCTTCATGCGTTACCATTTATTTCTGTTGCCTGTTTTTCTTCTGTCGCTTGCTTTTTTAAATTAACGTATTATGTTAATACGGTGTGTTTGTTAGAATTAATGAACTGACACGATGCAGTAAATTAACTCAAGTCCTTAGTTTTCACCTTCCCTAACATCCTCTTTCAGATGCAAGGTCCCGTCCAGAACACCACACTTCAGGTGGCTGCTGTGTCTCCTTAGGCTCCTCTTGGCTGTGACAAGTTTCTCAGACCTTCCTGGTTTTGAGGACCTTGAAGTCTTGAGGCGGACTGGTCAGGCATAGTGTAGGATGCCCCTTTACTGGAATCTCTCTGGTTTTCTCATTATTAGACAAGAGTGAGCGTTTGGGGGAGGAAGATCACAGAGGTGATGAGCCGTTTTTACCACATCATATTCATTATCAGCATGATTCGTGACTTTAGATGTTGACCTTGATCACCTGGCTTGAAATTTTTAACTTTTAAGAAGTCTTTTTAGGGACTTTCCTGGCAGTCCACTGGTTAGGATTCCAGGCTTCAACTGCCCAGTTCGATCCCAAGTTGGGGAACTAAAATTCCACAAGCGCCACCCTCTCCCTCCTCCCCCGGAAAAAGTCTGTCTGTCTCATCGAGGATCATTTTCAGGCAATAGTATGTACTATAGGTATTTTGTGACTTTGGTCTGTTCTTACTTCTTCTTTTTTGTAATTGAATTATGTGTGTGCCCAGTCATGTCTGACTCTTTGCGACCCCATGGACTATACCCTGCTGGGCTCCTCTGACCATGGAATTTTCCAGGCAAGAATACTGGAGTGGGCTGCCCTTTCCTACTCCAGAATTGAATTACAGTTGACATATTATATATTCATATATATAGTGATTTTGACATAGTGATTCAGTATTTTTATATGTTATGAAGTGATCCTCCTAAGTCTGGTTATCATCTGTCACCATACAGAGTTATTATAGTGTTACTGACCATATTCCTTGTGCTATCTAGGACATCCCTGTGAGTTCTTTTTTAGCTGGACATTTGTACCCCTTTCCAGTCTCTTTTTGAACAGGTTTAGACACCACAGCAGGCCCACCATCAAATGGAAACACTGGTGACCTGATTTAGGAGACTGGCCGCCCCCCGCCCCGCCCCATGCTCTCACTATGGGAGGGTTGGGGGAGGAGCTGAGGCTCATGAAGCTGGTGGGAGTGAAGAGGGGAGCTCAGCCTGAAGGCTCCAGAAAGGGCTCCCCTGGAGCCGGGCCTTCCCCTGGGGGGGGGCCCCTCCTCAGTGCATCCCTCTTGTTCCCCAAACAGGCGAGACGATCAAGCGGGTGAAACCGAAACGCACCACATCCTTCTTCAGCAGGCAGCTGTCCCTGGGCCAGGGGAGCTACACCGTGGTCCAGGCCGCCGACAGCCTGGAGCAAGGCTGAGGGCCGCTGTGCAGGTGGGAGAGCATGGGGGCATCGTGCTGCCTGAAGCGCGGCTCAGGACACTCCAGAGGAGCGTGTGTGTCTTTGGTTTTTTCCCTGGACGTTGGTGACCACATCCCCACATTCCAGCTCATGTGGCCAGGCTGGGACGTGGCCCTGCGAGGAGAGGGTCAGGGGCCTCCACAGACAGTGAGGCCCCCACAGAGCCCTCTCCAGCTCGGTGGAACTGGAGGGACCCTGTGCCCCTCACTGTGGTCTCCCTCATGAGCAGGAGACCCTGACCAGCAGGAAAGCGTGCTTGCTGATCTTCGGTGATGTCACTGCTGGGAGGTGGCTGCCTTGTGGACCCACCAGCCTGTGGGCCCACACTCCACACCTGGAGGCGCTCCCAAAGCCCCTTGGGGCTTCCAGTTTCAGTTTTGATCTTTTTTTGATCTGCTTTGGTTCCATGAAGCCTGCAAACTCAGGCTACTCACGAGGGTGCCCCCACCATCTCAGAGCTGCGGGCGCTCCTTCCAGGATGGTGCTGAGGTTTCATCCAGCCCTAGGCCCATGCACGGGAAGTCCCTGGGCGAGAGGGGTCTCTTCTTTCTCGGGGACCTTGTAGGGAGGTGGATATGGCCTGAGTGGGGCTCTTCCCACAGCCTCCTGCCTCCTCCCAGAAGAGCTGGCCTCTCAGCCTTTGGCTCTTTCTCAGGGGTCACCCCCCCACCACCACCACTGGGGCGCTTCCAGGGACTTTCCACAGGAAGGAGGCAGGTCCAGCCCGACACAGGGTTTGCTTTGTCTTCCCTTCCCGGTGGAGAATGTGGGGAAGGGAATGTGAACCTCTTGTCTCCGGATGTCAGAGCCCACTCACCTCCTCCTCCCTTTGTTGGCTCTTGAACACTCCAGATGTTTCCAGGGGGGCTTGCCCTCCAGCAGTAGGGCCTTTGTTATCTGTCATAATGAATAGGTGTCTCCAGCCTTTCCTAATGTCCCAGCTAGAGGACATCTCATCTCTCCTGGAGACCTCACTGGCTCCCAGCCCCTCTGGCTCCTAGCCCTCCGGTTATCTGCTCCCACGCACTGTTTTGATGCCAGGTGAATTCTTACCTGATAGATTGAAGGGCCTGAGGGACATGATGGGTGTGTGTGTACACAGATTATTTGTTTTGACTCTTCAGCTTCTTCCTGTTTTCTGAGCATCCATTGTGCCTTAACTTTTTCTGTCTGCCCTTGTGGGAAAAAGCAGTGTTTCACTAAGTGCCCTTTGAATATTCCTATCCTTTTGTATCATGTGACTTATTAAAATCAATTTCCAGCAAACTTTATTATTGTTCTGTTGCGAAGTCGTGTACTGCAGCACTCCAGGCTTCCCGGTCCTTCACTATCTCCCGGAGTTTGCTCAAACTCATGTCCATTGAGCCGGTGATGCCATCCAAGCATCTCACCATGTGACTTATTATTAATAAAATCCATTTCCAGCAAATTGTGGGGTGGTTTATGTTATGAAATAATGAGAGTGTGTTAATTACAGTCTGGGAGTTGATTATAGGCTGCATATTTGCTTTCTATTAAATATGCATGAAGAAGGACTTACCTGGCAATCCAGTGGTTAAGACTCCATGCTCCCAATTCAGGGGGCACAGGTTCAATCCCTAGTTGGGGAACTAAGACCTCAAGTGCGGCAAGGAAGATCAAAGATCCCATGTGCTGCAACTGACTCCTGGCACAGCCATATCAATATTTTTTAAAGTAAAAAATCAATTAAAATACTTGATGAAAAGTAAATAAAACAACCCACAAGGAATTGCCTGGTGGTCCAGTGGTTAGGACTCACTGCTATCACTGCTGAGGCCCCGGGTTCAATCCCTGGTGGAGGAATGAAGAAACCACAAGCCATGTGGCATGGCCAAATAAATACAAATAAAACAACACACATTCATGATCTCACAGTTCTCGAGGTCAGTCTGAACTGAACTCTCACCAAGCTGAGATCCATGTCAGCAGGGCCACATTGCTTTCCTGGAAGCTCCAGTTCAGTTCAGTTCAGTTCAGTTGCTCAGTCATGTCCGACTCTTTGCCACCCCGTGAATCACAGCACGCCAGGCCTCCCTGTCCATCACTGACTCCTGGAGTTCACTCAGATTCACGTCCATCAAGTCAGTGATGCCATCCAGCCATCTCATCCTCTGTCGTCCCCTTCTCCTGCCCGCAGTCCCTCCTAGCATCAGAGTCTTTTCCAATGAGTCAACTCTTCGCATGAGGTGGCTGAAGTATTGGAGTTTCAGCTTTAGCATCATTCCTTCCAAAGAAATCCCAGGGTTGATCTCCTTCAGAATGGACTGGTTGGATCTCCTTGCAGTCCAAGGGACTCTCAAGAGTCTTCTCCAACACCACAGTTCAAAAGCATCAATTCTTCAGCGCTCAGCCCTCTTCACAGTCCAACTCTCACATCCATACATGACCACAGGAAAAACCATAGCCTTGACTAGATGGACCTTAGTCGGCAAAGTAATGTCTCTGCTTTTGAATATGCTATCTAGGTTGGTCATAACTTTTCTTCCAAGGAGTAAGTGTCTTTTAGTTTTATGGCTGCAGTCACCATCTGCAGTGATTTTGGAGCCCCCAAAACTAAAGGCTGACACTGTTTCCACTGTTTCCCCTCTATTTCCCATGAACTGATGGGACCAGACACCATGATCTTCGTTTTCTGAATGTTGAGCTTTAAACCAACTTTTTCACTCTCCACTTTCACTTTCATCAAGAGGCTTTTTAGTTCCTCTTCACTTTCTGCCATAAGGGTGGTGTCATCTGCATATCTGAGGTTATTGATATTTCTCCCGGCAGTCTTGATTCCAGCTTGTGTTTCTTCCAGTCCAACATTTCTCATAATGTACTCTGCATATAAGTTAAATAAGCAGGGTGACAATATACAGCCTTGATGTACTCCTTTAAGGAGAATAAATCTATTTCCTGGGCTCAGTGGCCCCCTCCTCCATCCCTAAAGCCAGTGAAGGCCAGTGGGGTCCTCACAGCACTGCTCTCTTCCTTTTCTCTCCATGTTTCTCTCTGGCTCTTCTGCCTTCCTCTTCCTCACGATTACACTGGGCCAAGGCTGATAATCAGTCCTGAATATTCATTGGAAGGACTGATGCTGAAGCTGAAACTAGAACACTTTGACCACCTGATGGGAAGAACTGATTCATTGGAAAAGACCCTGATGTGGGAAAGATTGAAGGCGGGAGAAGAGGACGACAGAGGATGAGATGGTTGGATGGCATCACCAACTGGATGGACATGAGTCTGAGCAAGCGCCAGGAGTTGGTGATGGACAGGGAAGCCTGGTGTGCTGTGGTCCATAGGGTCACAAAAGAGCCGGACACGACTGAGCGACTGAACTTAAGGCGGATAATCTAGGATAATTTCCCTATTAAAGTCTGAAAGTGAAAGTGAAGTCGCTCAGTCGTGTCCGACTCTTTGCGACCCCATGGACAGTAGCCTGCACCAGGCTCCTCCATCCATGCGATTTCTAGGCAAGAGTACTGAAGTGGGTTGCCATTTCCTTCTCCAGGGAATCTTCCCGACCCAGGGATCGAACCCCAGTCTCCCGCATTGTAGGCAGACGCTTTACCATCTGAGCCACCAGGGAAGTCCATCTATTAAAGTCTACTGATTAGCAATTTGAATTTCCCTTCGCCATGTAACCTAACATTCACAGGCTCTGGGGTTAGGATGCAGACATCCTGGGGGTCCTTATTCTGTCTACCACGCCATCCTTCCTGCCACAGAACCTCACTCACTGCTTTGTGCTGCACGCGGCAATGGATTTGCCTCCTCTCAGCGGGCTCCGACCAGACCTCCTTAGGCGGTCGCCAGGGGAGCTGGAGCGGCTGCCTGTAGGTTGCAGGTCCGGCTGTGGCCAGCAGGGAGCAGTTGAGCCCGCCCTTTCCTCTCCAGCTCAGCGGCAGAGGCGGAGCCCACACTTCCTGCCCGGATCCTACGCAGCCCGCAGCCCGGAACTCGGCCTGCTGCTTCTCAGGGGGACCGCCTGGCTTCTGACCGCCGCCACCTTCTTCTGGTCCACGATCAGGGGTTCTGGGCCTTCAAGAGCACCAGATACAGGGTTTCTCCCTCCGGTCCCCAGTTGGTGTTCAGTTCAGTCGCTCAGTCGTGTCCCACTCTGTGACTCCATGGACTGCAGCACACCAGGCCTGCCTGTCCATCACCAACTCCTGGAGTTCACTCAGACTCACGTCCATCGAGTCAGTGATGCCATCCAACCATCTCATCCTCTGTCGTCCCCTTCTCCCGCCTTCAATCTTTCCCAGCATCAGGGTCTTTTCAGATGAGTCAGCTCTTCGGATCAGGTGGCCAAAGTATTGGAGTTTCAGCTTCAACATCAGTCCTTCCAATGAACACTCAGGACTGATCTTCTTAAGGTTGGACTGGTTGGACTCCTTACAGTCCGAGGGACTCTCAAGAGTCTTCCCCAACACCACAGTTCAAAAGCATCACTCTTCGGCACTCAGCCTTCTGTATGGTCCCACTCTCACATCCATACATGACCACTAGAAAAACCATAGCCTTGACTAGACGGACCTTTGTTGGTAAAGTAATGTCTCTGCTTGCTTCTTAATATGCTGTCTAGGTTGGTGAGGGACCACATATTTCAAAGATCAGGATCTACATCCCAAGAACAGATTCTGCTTTGGGAGTGTGTGTGTGTGTGTGTGTGATGAAAACAGATTCTGCTTTAGGATTGTGTGTGTGTGTGGAATGAAAACAGAGTCAAAATATTTAAAACCATGGAATCCAGGAAGTGGGGTGGGCACACTCGGGGTCTGCTCACGTCTGCCCTGCTCTCGTCAGCCCTGCTCCCATGCCTGGGGACTGTCCCAGGCCCCAGCCCTCCCCCCATGCCGCTTCCCGGCAGTCCCGCCCATCTCTCAGCACCTCCCTTCCCCCACCCGTACTCTGCCCTCAGCTATTTTGAGCTACTTGTCTTAGGTATAATTTGCAAGCGGGAGAATAATAATAGCTCCTGCTCTTCCCAGGACCTCTGTGTCCCCTGCCTCTTTGACCTTGGCATTTGGGGAGGAGGAGGAAGTGGTAATAGCTGACTCTCTGGGTCAGTAAGCAGAGGCTTCGCTCCCAGCATCAAGGTCAGCAGCCTCCAGGGGCAGATGGACCATTTGGAGAGGTTCCTCTGGCAACCCACTCCAGTACTCTTGCCTGGAAAATCCCATGGACAGAGGAGCCTGGTAGGCTGCAGTCCACCGGGTCTCTAAGAGTCGGGCACGACTGAGTAACTTCACTTTCTCTTTTCACTTTCATGCATTGGAGAAGGAAATGGCAACCCACTCCAGTATTCTTGCCTGGAGAATCCCAGGGACGGGGAGCCTGATGGGCTGCTATGGCGTCGCACAGTCGGACACGACTGAAGCCACTTAGCAGCAGCAGCAGCAGCTCTGCCCAGAGGCAGCTCCCGCACCACACACGCCTTTCTCTGTCTCACCCTCTCTCTCCGATGCCACTCAGGCGCCAAAGGCAGTCGGAACAGAAACGTCCTCCTTCAGAGGGTCAAGGAGAGTCTGAACAACCAGTGCTCCAGCGGGGTCACTAAGGGGGTGAGACAGGCTCAGGTCCGAAGATGGTCCCATCTGCAGGGATGCAGCCTAAGCGAGCTCTGGCAGTGGGGGCTGCAGGTGGGCCTGGGAGAGGCGGAGGGGGCTGTGCAGACCCAGACATGGGAGGTGGTGGGTGTCGGCACCGTGCCAGCCCCTCACCCACAGGTGGACGCCTGGTGGGTGGGGCTTGGCGTGAGTCTGGCACGGTGGACACAGGCCAAAGGGTGGAAGGAGGCTACAAAAGCTGGGACTGACTTAGTCTCGTCAACTAAAAATGATGCACAACTTGGGAGCTGCGAGTTCAGTTTTATTTGGGGCAAAATGAGGACTGCAGCCCGGGAGGCAGCACCTCAGACAGCTGTGAGAGACTGCAAAAGAGGCAACGTGTGTGTGCGTGGTGCGTGCGTGCGTGCGTGTTAGTCGCTCAGTCATGTCCGACTCTTTGCAACCCCATGGACTATAACCCTCCAGGCTCCTCTGTCCATGGGATTCTCCAGGTAAGAATACTGGAGTGGGTTGCCATTTCCTTCTCGAGAGAGGCAGTGGCGGAAGGTCAATATGTAAGATTCCATGAAGGGGTAGTTCCATGCAATCAAGCACTTACTTTATAAGAGGTTTTCTGCTAGTCACAAGCATCTGATGTCATCATGAAAGGATTTATGTCATCATGAAGGGATTTAGTGCTTTTCTAGATATGAGGAGATGCAGGACTGGGACCTTGAAATCAGTTCCTGAAAATATCCAATTATCTAAAGACCTGCCCTACCAGGGTACAGAGTGCCTCACTCCACCCGGAACTCCCTCCAGGGGTTGAAGGTCACCAGCTGCAGCAGCACAGGGTTCAGCCTCCACAGAGGCAGATGGCAAGTGCCCTTGTTGTTCAGTCCTTGGCAAGGCTTTTGGCAAGTACCAACTTGTAGTTGAGAGTCTGCAAGAGCGGGGCTGGCAAGGAGATCTGGAAGCCACTAGTGGGGCAACAATGGTCAAGGAGGGCAAGGCTTGTGGGACCAAGTCGCTCATTCCACAGGCCTTCCCTCTGCTGGGGGCTGGGGTTGAGGACACAACCGCTCAGGGTGGGGTGGAGGGGACAACTGAATCTGGTCAGCACTTGGAGGTAGGGCTTCAGGGCACAAGGACTATGAACCTGTAAAGGAGTGTGAACTGCAGGTGGGCTGGCCCATCTCCTCCTCTGTTTTATACACAAGGGTCTGGGAGTATCCACCCCTGGCACACTCTCCCTGGAATGCCTCCTACCAGAGAGGCCCCCCTGGTTCCCTTGCTGCTGCTAAGTCACTTCAGTCGTGTCCAACTCTGTGCAGCCCCATAGATGGCAGCCCACCAGGCTCCCCCGTCCCTGGGATTCTCCAGGCAAGAACACTGGAGTGGGTTGCCATTTCCTTCTCCAATGCATGAAAGTGAAAAGTGAAAGGGAAGTCGCTCAGTCATGTCTGACTCTTAAAGACCCCATGGACTGCAGCCCACCAGGCTCCTCCGTCCATGGGATTTTCTAGGCAAGAGTACTGGAGTGGGGTGCCATCGCCTTCTCCGCCTGGTTCCCTTAGCAGCCCAAAAAGTGAAAGTCGCTCAGTCGTGTCCAACTCTTAGTGACCCCATGGACTATAGTCTGCCAGGCTCCTCTGTCCATGGAATTCTCCAGGCCAGAATACTGGAGTGGGTAGCCGTTCCCTTCTGCAGGGGATCTTCCCAACCCAGGGACTGAACCAGGTCTCCCACATTGCAGGCAGATTCTTTACCAGCTGAGCCACCAGGCGAGCCATAGAAAAGAGCTTGACTGTTAAGTCACCTCAGTCCTGTCCATTGCCTCCACGGGATCTTCCAGATCCAGGGATCGAACCTGTCTCTCTTATGTCTCCTGCATTAGCAGGCGTGTTCTTTACCACTAGCACCACCTGGAAGGCCCGGCTGGAGCTGCTCAGCAGTGACCAGGGTCACCCTTCATGTGAACTGCTGGGCGGGGGCCACAGGGAGCAACCCCTCTCCCTTCTCCTCCTCTCAAGACCTGGGAGTCCAAGGCTGGACAGGCCGCCAGAGCTGGACCTGTAATCGAGCTTGTGGGCCTGCTGCTGACCTGGGAACTCATTTCCTTCCTTCCATCTGTCCAGAAACATCACAAATATTTACTGAGAGCCTCACAGTGGACAGCACTTTTTGTTGTTCAGTTGCTGTGTTTGACTCCTTGCAACCTCATGGTCTGCGGCCTGCCAGGCTTCGCTGTCCTTCACGATCTCCTGGAGTTTGCTCAAATTCATGTTCGTTGAGTCGGTGATGTCATCCAACCATAACATCCTTTTGCAAAGTGACCTTTACAAAACATAATTGTTAGGGACTTCCCTGTCAGTCCAGTGGTTAAGACTCTGTGCTTTCACTGCAGGGGACACAGGTTCAATCCCTGGTCAGGGAAGTAAGATCCTGCATGCTGAGTGACCAAATAACAAAACAAAACCAACGTAAATTGTTTGGTCAACACATGCCTGGAGGTCTGTTCCATGCCAGGGCCATTTTCAGAGACTGCCGGGCCCAGTGGAGGACAAAACGGATAGAAACCCCTCTCTTGAGGAGCTGAGTCCCAGTGGGGGTGGAGTAGGGTAGGATGAAGCTGTTAGTGGCTCAGTCCTGTCCAGCTCTTTGCTACCTCATAGACTGTACCTCTGTCCATGGGATTCTCCAGGCAAGAATACTAGAGCGGGTTACCATTGTCTTCTCCAGGGGATCTTCCCCACCCAGGGACAGAATTCAGGTCTTTTGCATTGCAGGCAGATTCTTTACTATCTGAGCCACAAGGGAAGGGGTAGGGTGGGGGGCACTCAATGAGAAGGTGACCCCGGCAGAAGCCAGGAGGAGCTGAGTGTGGACTGGATCAGGCGACCACTGGGTGAAGTGCTTTTAGGCAGGACAGTATTCATCAGAATTATGAAGTGAGAACAGGAAGGCTTGCTGTGAGCGTGTGAGGGCCTGCCAGGGTCATGCTGCAAGGGGGTGTGGGGAGCAGGCTGAAGCCCAGGCTGAGGCCTGTTTTCTGCCAGGGCAGGCGAGGCCAGGGCGGGCTGGGTAAGAGTTCCCGGTTGTGGTTCCTCCTGGGCTGCAGTGAGGCTGGCCAAGGCAGAAAGGGCTCTGGGCCAGCACGCGGTGACTGTGCAGTTCCTCACTCAGGCCCTGGGACCAGGGGCCTCAGGGCTCCCGGCCGCAGGTCTCCTGAGAGTGGTGAGCCCAAGGTGACCCAGAAGGCCATGGCTCTGGAACTGGACCTGGGGGGGAGGGAGTGGGGGGCAGGGTTCTGGCACATTCTCTAGTGGCTGCAGCAATACTATCATCCTGCCCCATCTTGAACCTGAAGTACCACCCCTTTCTCACCTCTCTTCTCCGTTTTTGGGCCACACTTCACCCCTTACAGGATCTTGGTTCTCTAACCAGAGATGGCACTCGTTCCCCCTGCAGTGGAAGTGAGGAGTTCTAACCACTGGACCACCAGGGATGTCCCTCACTCCTCATTTTCTGTCTGCTGGGTCCTTCCTCCGGCTGGTGTGTATGTTTGTTAACAATCCAGCTGAGCTGGCTGCGGAACAAGTCAGGAAGGCAACCCTGGCTTTGAAAAAAAGACTTGAAGCCTGGACTTTGACCCTGAAATCCTGGGCGACACCTTCCTAACCTCCTTTCCCCTCCAACTTGAGCTCCTAAGTTGGCTGGTGGCCAGAAGCAGCAGGCTTCAGCCACCCACCCGGGTGTGGCGGACCCATCACTACCCAGCCCCACCCAGAGATCCAAGGTCATCTTGTTTACCAGCTGTTTCCTGGAACAGCTTGTTTTGATCTACAGAAATCTGCTGACACACTGGCTGCCTTGCCCCTCCTCCTCTGTCAGGATGGAAGTATTTTTAGCCTTATTTGCAGAGAAAGAGGCAGATCCCAAGTCCCACATTTGTCCACCGTACCATGAGCACTGCCTTGACCCCTTAAGGCAGCACAGAGCGGTCCCTGTGTGGTTTTTCTACCCTCATCTGAGCTCAAACACGTCACACATCCCATTTCCAAAGAAAACTAGCTGTGGAAAAGTCCATGGCCAGGAGAAACAAACCAGGACCCACTGCAACTGTGTCATTTTGTCCTCGAATGGAGCTGGGCTCCTCCAGACATAAGGGCACAGAGGAGGTCAGCCATTCCTTTTGTGCTGGGAGTCCTCAGATCTGTAGGATCCTAATGCTTTCTGTGTGGCTACTTCCACATACTCCTGCTCTCCTGAAAAAAGCTAAGACAGTGTGGTTCTGGAATTTGGGAATATGTGTGAATGAGAAAGGTTATTAGACCACGTAGAGAGCAGCACCCGGAGAAGGGTGTGGCAACCCACTCCAATATTCTCGCCTGGAGAATTCCACGGAAAGAGAAGCCTGGCGGGCTACAGTCCATGGGTCACAAAGAGTCGGACACAACCGAGAGACTAACACAAAGAAAGCAGCAAGCTGAGACATCAAGCAGACACACACCAGTGACTACATCCTCTCAGGCACCTTGTAGATAAATATAGAGCTGAGCCCACAGCCTGGTACTGTGACTCAGCAGAGAAGTTACTTGCTTGGTATTACACACATCTCTCAGCCTTTCTAGAACATTCTGACATGCAATTCCCTTTTTCCACACTGTTCTTTCAGGTCCAGTCTCCCCAACCCACCTATGAAAATGTCAGGACAAGACAGATGAGCCAGACCTTGGGGAAAAGTGAGCTTCCATAATCTTTCCCTGGCTGGAGAGAGCAGCTGAGCTGCCCTGTGAACAAGCCTGGGCTTGCCACATACTCAACCTTCTGGGACGACGGTCACATGAGCAACAGCAGTTTTCCGAGAACCAGGAAGGGTGCAGCAGCTGGCCCCAGCCCCCGCCTAGCAGCTGCTGATGCCATCTTGCAGAGGCTGAGGGAAAAAACCCTCCTTCCCCAGTTTCCCCCTTGTTGCCAAGGGAGCCTGTTGTCACAGGTGGGTTTGTTTAGGGTGTGGGTGGTTACCCTGGAAGAAGACTTCCTGGCTGGAGTTGGTCCAAGAGGCCCTTCTCAGCTCTCCTTACTCCTGACCACTGTCCTTCCATCCCATGCGGCAGGGCTGACAGGACGCCCCGTGGGGGTCTGGAGCTGCGACTTCTCCTTACTCTGACCCCTACACAGGCAAGGGAGATGCCAGCGACCCTTTCCAAATTCTCACCAGTCCCACAGGCGCTGCCAGGCCTCGGTGGAGGGGACAGGCGCTCACGGGGTTGCTTTTGCTTCCACTTTGGGAGAGCCACATTGAGAGCCTGCTCCCCGTAGGCAGTCACCAGGACGTGCCCGCCCCCCCCCCCCCCCCCCACCCCGCCCCAAGCATCAGGCAGACCCCAAGGCCCATCACAGGTTGTAAAGTAGCTTGGACAAACTAGGTCCCTTCGCACCCCAAATGTTTTTCCTCACCTCCCAACCCCAAAGGAAAAAGGGTTAAGTATCTATATACTTTTAGTCTTGTTGCCATCCAGTTACACGTTTCGTTTTCTGCACAAACAAGATCTTGCTTTTCCTTACCTCACAACTACCTTTTCCCAGTTAATAGAGAATGAATAATCATAAAGTACTCTAACCGAACAGGCCCAACTTTTCTGATGAAATACTTGAAGCCTCCAGGCCCCTGGTAACAGAATAACAAAGCGATGACACACGCCCCTCAAGCTACCAAGCAGCAACATGGGGGCTTAACTTTTTAACCAACTTTTTAAAAATCACAGCCATGTTTCTTAGTCAAAGACACTGAGCACAGCTGTGGGTGCGGTTCTCTAAGAGCGGGCCCGGTGCAGACGTGCTTACGATCCACGACACCCACACGCGGAACCCTGGCTCCAGCCCGGCGGGCCGCGGGCTGCCCCTCCCCCGCCCCGCTCCCCCCCGCAGGCCTCAGCGCTGACATCACCGGCGCTCACGAGGCCCAGCCGACGCCCGAGGAGTCACGCGCTGCCGCTCCACCCCCGCCGCCAGGGAGTGATGCGCCCTCTGCAGAGATCCCTCCGCGGCCGCCGCCCGGAATTTTCCAGACGCTCTGCCGGCGCTTCTTTTGGGCTTCTGCTGGGCGGGGGTGACCTGAGGCGACCCCCAGCAGTTCCCTTCGCTTCCTGAGAACAGCCCCAACCCGCCTCATCCACTCCCCACCCACACCTCCCCTCAAGGAACGGGAAGCCTCTAAACCCTCGGCTCCATCACAGGCTGAGAAGGGGATTTCTCTCCCCACCCTCGTCCCCGTTGGAATCCGCCTCCCCTCAAGGTGACCTTGAGATCTGCCGTCGATCTCAGGAAGCCCTTGCTTAGAGGAGTGGGGATAACTGGGGAATTCGAGACCTAGACACCCGGGAGACTGGGAGCCGCCCGGAGTCGTCTCCTTGGCCCGGGTTGGGGAGGGACTTTTTTTCCAGTGGCAGTGGAGGAATCGTCCCGTTGAGCAGTGCCCCAGTGACGCGGCCCAGGGCTATAAAAGCAAAAGTTGTGGCCTGTCCAGTAGGAGTTAGCCACAGGGAGGAGTAGGGGCTTGGGCTTAGTTGTGGAGGGCGGAGTTGGATAGTTTAGGGTCTTAGGAGATAGATGAGAGATATGGCAGCGTTAGATGAGGCTGGGGAACTTGGGGTGCCAAGAGAAGGAAGGTTAACGGGGGGACTAGATCTTGGGGAAATTGTGCTGGGGAGAGCTGTGTTGAAAGGGCCCGCAGTAGCCCAAGGGGAAGACGACACCCCAGGCCTGGCTGTCGCAGCTGTCTGCTGGAGCAGGGGAACTTGAACTTTGGGTGGGCGCCGCTCCTGCGTAGGCTGAGCGGGCCCCCGGTGCCCGGGTTTGTGTAGGAGGAGGAAAGCAGAGACGGAGAGGTGGAGGTGGAGGGTCTTGCCTCCCTTGCTGGAGGCGGAGTTGGTCAGTCGATGCTTTGAAAAGGAGCTGGAAGGCAGGCAGTGGGGTGCAGGGTGGCAGGTGGGCAGGGAGGGGAGGACTTGAACTTGTAAATACCAGCAGTCCCTTTTTTTCCAGACAAAGGGTTGTGAGCCCGCCTGGGGATGAGGCCTCGTGTGGTGGAAGCTGCACTTAGCTTCGCGGGGCTGACAGCTTTGGCCCAGGGCGGTATGTAAGTCTGGCTCGGCCCGGGACAGGGTCCAGCCAGGCCCAGCCTGGTGAAACCCAGGTCTGGGTGTGAGGGTGGTCCTAGGGAGTGAGTGAGGAGGTAAGGTGCCGGTCCAAGCGGTTACTGGTATGTTTGGCAGGCGGGGGCTGTAGGCGAACAAAATTGACCCTCACTTTATTTTCCAGGTGGCAGTGCTCCCCTTTGGACTTTTCCTCTAGGTTCCTCGCTAACCTGTTCTGTGAGCTCACTCTGCCCCCTCTCCTCCCCTTCACTCTCTCGAGGTTACCCATTCACTTAAAACATTGCTTCTGGTAATCTGGTAAGCCGGGAAAGTTGTTCCCATTGGAGTCGGTATCTTGGTAACCGTGAAGAGGAGAGGCAGCCCCTGCTGAGACTCTGGGTGGGCGGGGTGGTGTTGCTTGCCAGTGGAGAGGGTGGGGATTGAATGTGCACCCTTGGGTGGGCCCGCAGCGACGGTACCATCTAAAAGCTACGAAAATGCCTCATGGACGGTGGTTTGTTACTGTAGTGTTCATCATGGCGATCTGATGGCACCAGGAGAAATGGAGCCCCTGGCCAGTGTGAGTCGTAGCGGTGCAGGAGGGGAGACCCTGGAGGAAAGAACCCGTCTAAATTGCTGTCTGCAGAGTGAATTTCCAGAGGCTTAGGAGGAGGAAGTTCTCCAGTGGCATGTTTCCAGGCCTTGCTCAGGAACCCCTGTATTCAGGAGGCCATCCTTTAAGGTTTTCATGAGCTTATGAGGGGCAGTCTTTAAAAGGCCAAAGCAGATGGATCCGGGGCCGTCAGCAGATGTGTTGCTTTGAGTGTTTGATCCGGGAGCAACGATCTCTGGGCACGTGAATGTCAGCAGGCCGTTTCCTGGGTTGGAGGTTTCAGATGCTGCCATCTTCTAAATTGAGTCTCCTGTCATACTAGTGTGCCACGAACCTTGTTTCCAGAAGACTCTTAAGCTGTAGAACATTTTAACGCTGATGCCACAACTCAGATGATGCCTTGTAGATGGAGCTTGCACATGGATCCCAGTGACCCTCATCTACCCACCTGCCTGCCTGTGCTTTTGTCGGAGGAGTTCTTAGTGTGATATATAATGTGTGTGGGAAAGCGTTCCAGATTGAAATACATTAGGCAAATACTTAAATGAAGCCAACTGACTTAAATGAAGCCAACTGGCGAAGTGGGGGTGGGGGTGGGGTGTCATTGTGCTGTGCTAGGTGGGAGGGTGCTGGTCATATCCAGATTGTGATAAAAATGGCAGATTTAGTTTGGTCACTTTTGTTACCAGAAGGGAATAGTCAGGGTACCGATAGTAATCTGTTCATCTTGCTCTATATGCTTCTTAACTTAACTTAGTTGATTAGATTTCAGAGGAATCTTTGTGTTCAAAGGGGAGGGCCCTGAGGTGAGGGGTTGAGGGGTGGGAAACAGCCTGGCCCTGGGGAGGGTGAGCTGAAGAGAAGGCTGTGATTAGGTGTGGCTGGCGGAGGGTGGGAGGGGTAGGGAAAGTGGGTGGAAGGGAATTCTCTGGAGAAAAGATCAGTAGGCAGAACTCTAGGGGATAGAGCTCAAAGGCAAAGAGAATGCTAGTTAATAGTACATTGTTAATGATAGTTAAATTGTTACTTGAAGTTTCTACAGTGCTTCAAACTGCTAAGGGTGGGGAAGGCAAAAAGCAAAATTGTTTTGCTTTGCTATAAGAAGGGGAAGGCTGAAAAGGTAACTGAAACCTCAGTCTCTTGAAAGATGGGTGTCAGGGACTTGCATCAGCAGATTAACATCTTTCACTCCTTTGCAAATTTCTTAAGTGGTTTATCTGAAGGTGTGCAATGTTCAGGGACTAGTTTCAGAAAATACTTACCCAAATTGTGGGCTTTAAAGTATTTTGAGATTTTGGTACGCATTTAGATGCCCTCTTCTGGGTTTGTAACATTTTTGTTCACTTGGTATTTTGCAGTTGAAAGTTTGAGCAAAGTGAAAACAATGATTTCTAAAGGAATTTTGTATGTTACTTCTTGCTCTATAAACATCTTATCTTTTCTTTGTGATGAGTAATTAGTAATAGCCAAAGCTTTTTCTTTTCATCCTCATTGTAACAAGGAGAACTTAAATCGTGATCACTCTCTAATTACTGTAATATTTGGTAGCAAACAATCTATGTACCCTTGCTAAGGTTCCAGTTAATAGTTCACACCATCTTCAGTTTGAATGTTTGTGTTAAGTGAAGGAGTACTAGAGGGGAAACTTAACCAAAATCAGGTAGGGAAATAAAGAGTGAAACTGGGGGTGGGGAGTTATTTCCTGGATTATGGTGTTTGTAAAAATTTAGGGAAGTAGCAATCCTTTGTGATAAAGTAATACCAGTGACTCTATCCTGTCCATTTTTCCCATTGAATTTCGTTTTGAGAATTTTAAACCCTCAGTACTTACGACATGGAATTTTTCTGGGTTCTTTAAAATGTTTACAAGTATGTTGATAGTTGCGTTCTTAACCTGTAACTTGGGCATGTGATACAGTTACTGTCATTGGAATTTAAAGAGCATTAGTCATGCGTGTATGGGGAAATATGTTCCGGTAAGCTGTTGTGAAATTGAAACTGTAAAAACAGGTGGAAAGGAATCTTTCATGTTGCTCTGTATGGTAAGAACCAGTCCTTGTCGCGTCATGTGTGTAACTACTAACACTTTTCTTCCCCTTTACAGCACGAATAAAGGTTTGCGTTCTAAACTCATTAGAATTGCTTGTATTGCTATATTTTTTCAACTCTGATTTTGTCTGTATGTCATGAAGCGAAATGTACCTTCATACTGTAGACTTAGGCTTAGATTGACTAATGTAACTCCAGACTGAGGTCGTTGAGCTCAGTATGGTAACCTCAACAGAACTGGTAGGTCCTGAATGGCCTGCGTCCCCAGTGGCAGTTGGGGATGGACTCTGCTGACTGGGAGTGTGTGATGGTTGTGCAAAATGTGGTGACAAACCACAAGCCAACGAAGGTCATTGTCAGGGTGGGGAGACTATTTCCTAACTTCTTGGAATTTTACCGAATTATATTTCCAAATCGTTTGTTAAAAAGGGGATCTCTCTTGATGACTGTGAGCAGCCTAACAAATGGAAAGAACATGTAATATACGTTTGACATACTTGTGGTCTTTGGGAGGCTGGAATGTGTCTAGGATTTGGGTTTAAGCACATACTTCTCATTTTACTAATTGCATAAGTGCTGTGCTAAGCAATTTGGAATCCAGGGTGTGTGTTGTGTCTAAGCTGCCCCTGTGTCCTGGGCGGGGAGAGCCCAGCAGTGATGCTGGGAGCTCGTTTTTGTGCTGCTGTTCTGTGTTCATTGGGGCCCTAAGGTTTTGCTTTACAGGAGATGAACTTAGAATAGAAACCACCACCCGCCTCTGCTGAGGCGGCTTTTATGTCCAAGGGAGTGGGAAGGGGACAGGGACAGGCTGTTCTGTGACCACAGTGAGGGGCTGGGAGAGCAGCTGGGTGTGGCCCCTGCAGAGACTGGAATTAGGTGCCCGCCTGTCCTGAGGCTCACAGCTGTGCAGGTTCAAGGATTTTTCCCCTGCTCAGCACCCTGTTCTTGATTTCCCCAGAACAATCTAGGCTTCCTTTCCTACCTTGCCCTTCTTGTTTTTGCTCAGTTCTTTTCTGCCTGCCTTGCCTTTTTTTGGAACTTATTTTTCCTTTTGTTTTTATACAGTGATTACCAAACTCAGGGTAGCTGCTATGAGTGTCTCTGGGTACTGTTACCTAGCGATTGGTGGGCTGATGAAGAGTTTCTCCACGGGGGTGTAAATGTCGTTGAAAAGGGGACTGTGAAGTGGGCCTGATGGTTCAGGAGCAGAGCAGGCAGCTGGAGGCTGTACCCACGCCCTCCTGGCTTCTGCCTTGTCCCAGGGCCCTGCCTGTTCTTTATCCTCTGTTCACAGGTCAGGTGGGATATGTCAAAGGTATCGTTGATGGTGTTGGTGATCACTGCTGATCGGTTTGCATCCTCATACATAGATCTGAATTCAGCCTTCCGTCTGAACTCTGAGAGGCAGTGGATGGTACAATGAAATTCAGGGAGTGGGCTTGTAGCATTTAGGTGGAAAGTGGAGATCTGGTGCAGCTAAATGTAATGGGGTATAAAAATAGCAAGAGGTGAATTTGGAAGTTCTTTCAAAAAGAAATAGCCGAAGAGGAAGTGTTGGTTGAGGCTCCTTTGTGGGCCCAGACTGGACACCCTGAGAACTTTGTAAATGGCCTGTGTTAACAGAAGGGTTCCTCACCCCCACTTCACTCTGTTGGCTGCCCTTGGTTTGTCTTACTGGTTGTGGCCGTGGCCAGGGCTAACCTCTTTGTGTACTTAAGTTTCTGGAGGAAATGTTAACCTCTGGCCTTGGGCAGTACTTGCTATTGTGCAGTGCTGATGTTACATGAAATGGCAAGACATGCTTCAGATATTTGTGGTAAGTTTTAAATGTTTATGGGAGGTGGGAGGGGGGGTTCAGGATTGGGAACTCATGTACACCCGTGGCGGATTCATGTCAATGTATGGCAAACCAATACAGTATTGTAAAGAAAATAAAGTAAAAATTAAAAAAATATAAATGTTTAACATGCAAAAATACACAGATGCAGTCGAAATGACAAGAGAAAGATAGCAAAATAACCAAAAATAAGAAAGCTGTGTTTAGGGAGGGTGGCCTTGACCTTCCTCTGGGTGAAGGC
Source organism: Ovis aries (assembly GCF_016772045.2). NCBI lineage: Eukaryota > Metazoa > Chordata > Mammalia > Artiodactyla > Bovidae > Ovis > Ovis aries. The sequence goes on from NC_056074.1 coordinate 40,064,030, forward strand.
AGCCACTCCCACCCTCTGGTCTCCCAAGTAGGACGCCTTCTGCTGAAGGCTCTACCTTCCGGGGCCCCTCAGCATTGCACCAACATCCCTTTTATTTTAAATAACTGTTAGTTCTCATGTTGTAAAATGGGTTTATTGTAAAGTTTACAAATAAGAAAATTGACAAAAACAAACTCCTCAGTAATCTTATTGATAATTGTTATTGGCCTCTTTGCTTCTAGAGGTTTGTTGTTTTTCCCATGCATAGGATATATACCTTTTTACACAAAATTGGAATTATACTGTAGATGCTGTTGTGCAGCTCTTTTCACCTAGGCATCTTTGTGGTGACATAATGTTCATTGTGTGACTTAATCAATTTAAAATATCTTCATTTAGACAACATGGAAGTTATTTTCCACTTTTTCTTAGTAATGCTGTGATAACCCTCCTTCTAGCTCAGACTTTATCATATCTGATAGTATTTCTTGGGGATACATGAATATATTTCAACACATGAATTGCCTTTGTCAGACTTATTACGTCTAAGTTCATATTGCTAAATTGCCCTCCTGGGAGGGGTTTGTAAATAGTGTCCTCAATCTTAAGGTAAACCTTGTCCCTACTTTTTCTCAAATGAGGTAGTTTCACACTAAAAACCTTTGCTCCCCTTTTGGGTCCAGGCAGCTTTTTGTGTGTGTGAGCCCTGCTAGTGTACTGAACATCTGTGTGTTTTGACATCTGCAGTGTTGTGTGTGCATCCATGTGTGACTTTGTACTTTGAAATGGCTCGTTTTTCTATTTTGTAAAAGCACTTATGTATCACTAATGCTTCATTCTCTTTGATGCAAATATTTTTCCAGTTTGTAGATTGCCTTTTCATTTGTTTTTCAGTCATACAAAAGTCACAGTTTTTCTGAGTCCATCATTTTTCCTGTGGTTTCTGTACTTGTGTTAGTTTAGATCTCTCCCAATCCCAAAGCATGTAAGTATTAATCTCTGTTATTTTGTGACAATTGTATGATTTCATTTTTTACATTTAAACATTCACTCCAACTGGAGTTTATTAGCAGACGGGACTGGGGGTTGTGTGTGTGTGTACAAGGGGAGGCCTGGTACCCCCTCAGAGCCCCTGGGCTTGCTCCTTCCCTGTGGCTGGATGATGGAGTGGCAGAGAGTGCTTTCAGCTGGGAGACTTGTCACAACTGGACAGTTCACTGAAGACTTGCGGGCAGGTGGCCGTTGTGTTAACTGAGCCCAACTGGGGGCGGTTCTGGTGCAGACAGACGTGCAGATCTACTCCTGACTGGGAGCAGTTTCTGAGCCTCTCGGGGCTGGTTTTCCTCCTGTGTGAGGTGGGAGAATGAATGGATGTCTGTATTTGGCACGTGGCCGCTCCTCATTGAGTGGTGATGGTGATTCCTTCGCCTCCTTCGTGGCCAGCCTAGGTCCAGCCTCTTCCTTCTGGTTCCCACTACTCACTCACCTTCTCTGGGCCTTTCATGTAGTGTAATCTGTGTACATGTTCTGGGCTGTTCTGGTTTTCCACCTTAAGTTTGTTTCCATGCAGATTTTTTGTATTAGCAGAGTCCACAAATGTGTTGGAAGTGCTTTTTCTCAGGGATATTAATTCTCCCACAGAAATCCCATGGAGGACTCTTGTAGAAGCCTGTGAGTGCTCTGAAACTTTGTAGAAGAAGCCTGTGAGTGCTCTGAAACTGTTTTTCCGCGGAAACCATAAGCTTGCTGAAGGGGGTTCATGACCTCAAGAAAATACCATGAATGAACAGTTGCATTACTTTATCCTATTGTGCATATGCTATAACACGTTGAGCCGGTCTCTTAAGTTGTAAACAGTGTTTTAACTTTTCATTTGTGCTAGTATGAGCATCTCAAGTTTTGTGAAAATATGTAAATATGTATTGGTAGAAATATATATATATATATCCATATCTGTTCTCTAGGGTGGCACAGCCTGGTCACTGAGCAGACTCTCAGATACTTTCCAGATACCTTACACTTACTTTTGTGAGAATATCTATTTCCTTTCATAACTGCTAGCATCAGGTTTTTTTGTTTTATTTATTGCTACTTTCTAAAGAAATGAGTGGTAAAATATGCATAACATGCATCACCATCTTAACCATTCTACTGTACAGTTCAGTAGCGTTCAGATAATCTCCAGAATTTTCTCATTTGGCAAAATTGGAACTCTGTACCCATTAAACTCATCCTCTTCTCCCTAACCCTGGGCAACCACCATTCTGCTTCTCTGTTTCTATGAGTTTGAGAACTCTGGGTACCTCGTATTAAGTGGAATCATATAATATTTGTGTTTTGTGACTGGCTTATTTTATGTAGCATAATGTCCCCTAGGTTCATCCATATTGTACCATGTGTCAAGATTTTTTTCCTTCTTAGAAGAATATTGCATTGTATGTATACATCACAACTTGTTTATCCATTGGACATATCTATTGAACATCTCATCCTTGAACATTGGGTTGCTTCTACTTTTAAGTTGTGAATAATTCTGTTACGAACATGGGTGTACAAATGCCTTTTTGAGACACTGCTTTCAATTCTTTTGGATATATACCCAGAAGGGGTATGGTTGCCTCATAGGATATCGTTATGTTAAATTTGGGGAGAACTTTCATACTATCTTCTGTAGCAGCTGCACCATTTTATACTCCTATGGACAATTTACAAGGTTTCATAGCCTCACCAACACTTGTTTTTTTAGTGTAGCCATCTTAATGGGTGTGAAGTGATATTTCATTGTGATTTTGATTTACTCTTCCCTAATAGTGGTGTTGTATCTTTTCATATGCTGTCTGCCCAATTCTGTATCTTCAGAGAAATGTCTTTTCACCTTTGCCCAGTTAAAAAAATGGTTTATTTGTTTTTTGTTGTTGATTTATGGGGGTTATTTACATATTCTGGATATGAACCCCTTATCAGATACATGGTTTACAAATATGTTTTTCCATTCCATAGGTTGCCTTTTCACTGTTGATTGTGTCTTTTGATGCACAGAAGTTTCTAATTTTGATGTAATTCAATTCATCTGTTTTTACTTTTGTTTCCTCTGCTTTTGGTGTCATGTCCAAGAAACTGTTGCCACGTTGAATGTTATAAAGTATTTATTGTTGCTTTATTTAAAAAGTACTTACGTGGTCAGCCTGTATTTCTGTAATTACTGTTTAGTCTGTTTTACCACTTGATTTACCATTTGTATTTTTTCTTTGACCATTTACCAAATGTATAAAATTGACCAAATATATAAAATTTCTATATTTTATAAAGATCATGAATTCCTTGTATAGTTGGGAAGGGAAGCTTTTGCCAGTGATTATCAAACTTACTCTCATTTTTTCCTTTTACTGTTGTGCTTAGAAAGTATTATACAAAGACATTTTAAAGATTGATGTAACAAGACTAATAGTAACAACTAATACGTTTAACTTCTGATTACTTTTTCTTTAGTAGCTAAACGTGTGTACTCCCACCTTACAGTAAATGCTCTTCTCCATTTAAGGAGTTATGTATCCAGCCTGCTTGGTGTATCTAAACTGATTACACTGACAAAGTTGAATTATCAGACTTTAAGCAAATACTGTCATCGTGCTTTTGTTGCAGGTCTGTCTGTATTAGCTGCTTGTAATTATCTGCCTGAATCTACTTCTCACATTTTTAGTCTTTAGTTTTTGCTGTTTCTAATCAAATGCTTTGGATTTTAATGACTAAGTGTTCATTATAAAATCTAGTAAGTGGAAGATATGCTACTCCTTAAGGCAAGAATATTCTTTCTCTTTGTTGGAACTTGAGCACACAGAACTGGGTTAATCTTTGGTTCGAGACGTAAAACATGGCTGTCTTATATTTGGTTCCGTGATGTTTTGATGCTGTGGCAAACAGTTTTGAATCTTCTAGTATATAACTAGGACATTTAGACTGTGACTTTGGCCACCTATGGGGTTCTACTCGTTTCCCTTCCTGCCTCCCTCTAAGCCAAAGTAGTTATGATCCTGAATACTAAGTTTCTCTTTTACTTCTTCTTTTCTCATATAACTTTGGAAAAAGAAAAAAACTTACCTAAGTGAACTATAATTTTCATTTTAGTAGTTTTTAACTTTATAGAAAAAGTATAAGCTTCTGGAATTTTTCTCATTTAATGGTATTAAGATTCATCCTTTACCTTGTGCGTAATTTTGGAGTCTAATGTGACTATATGGACATAGTTAATGATTCCATTTTTCCCATTGTTTTTTATTCTGGTCAGTGTAATTGGATAAGTGGTAGGTGGATGCTCTCTTATACAGAATTAAAGCTTGACTGACTAGGTTGTCACACCACCCCCCGACCCCAACCAACCCCACCTTGAGTGCTGTTTCCTGCTAGACCTTTTTCTATACATTTTAATCCACATTTAATATTTAAAAAATCTATGTAAGTGGGAAAATACTGTTTTATACCATATATCATTCCTGACTTGCCTTTTTCATTTGGCAGTAGGGAGATTCCCATGAGTACGTGTTGAACTGCCAGCCTTGTATTAAGCGGCTGGGTACTAGTCCTTTACTTAGATGTTCCATGAGTTATTTAGACCTGCTGCTGCTGGTGGATATTTACACTATTTCCAGTCCCTTTGGATGCTGTGTGATCGTTGTCATACACACCCTGTGTGCATACACATGAATATTTCTCGGAGTAGGTACCAAAATGTCAGACATTGTATGCTCAGTTCTGCCCGGTTCTCCGGAGTGGGTCTACAGATTTGCTTGCCAGGGGATGAGTGTATATGTGCATATCCTCTCTGACAGTCTGAAAAGCAAGCTCTAAGATTCCTGCCAGTTGCTGTCTCTGATCTGTCATGGATTCACAGTGACCCACTGAGACTTTAATGGGTACAATGGACTCTTGCCATCTGTGGGTTTATATTTGTGGACTTGAAGCTGATGGAGGTGCCAGAATGCAAGGCATATAATCATTTGTAATCTTCTTAAAGTACAATTTTTTCAATTATTCATGTCATAAGGCTACTGAGAATACCCAGCCAAACACTCTCCATCCACGTCCCCCTGTGGCTTTGTTCTGCACTTGTCTCTGCATTGCAGCAACTCTTGAAGGGACCAAAACTTGGAAGATTTAGGTAAGTTCATGGCTAATGTTACTATACTGTGTACTGTGGTAATGGATGGGACTGTGGAATGTACATTTGTGGCAGAATTTATATTAATCCCTCTATAAATCACTAGTTTTGCATTTAAATTTTAAACAGTATGTAGAAAAACATAGAACATAGATGTTTCTCTGCAGTTCTTCTCCCAAGAATAGTTATTAATAGAAACTTCATTTATTGTCCTTCAGACATTTCCCCTCCGTGGACATACAACAGTTTTATCCTGTTATTATCTGCTCAGCTGCAAACATGCAAACATCTTTATTATTTTCATGATTCTATAATGTTTATTTAATCTTGCGCATGTTGGCATAGTCATTTTAACCGTTTTCCTGTTGTTGAGTTTCTAAGGTGATTTCCAGGGTTTTCTGGCCATACAGATAGTGCTGCAGTGAGCATCTTGTAGATACCTCTTTGCACATGTGCTATGCCAGCCCTCAGCTCATGATGCCTGCAGGAAGCGTGAGCTCCAGGCACACCTGCTCCACACGCCCTGTAGCCAGCTCTCCTACCCCGGTGCTGTCCAGGTCTGGGACTCACAGTCTTGTGAGGTGGCTTGAGAGTTTCTGCTGCCCAAGTAGAATAATGCTGGTCTTCTCCTAATGTGCTGTGAAATTCAGTTGAAACTGCTTGTTCATAACCAGATTTTAACTGAAGATGGTGTCCGACTTTTTAGCACAAAACAAGGACAGGCCTAACAAACCTCAATCTTTTCCAGTGTTCTTCCCCTAAGCAGGTTGAAAAACAAACTCTTCTAGAAAAGCAGTTGTGACGTTTGCAAAATTACCTTCTGTGTTTGGTCTGTTGAAACCTGACTGGCAGCTGTCTGCAGCATTTCTGTCCTCAGGGGAAAGAGGTGTGTGCAGGTGAGGCACAGTCTGCCCCCTGTCTTCTCAGCACTGCCTCGGCTGCTTTCTGGTTTAGTATGTGCTCGCTCTCCTCTGAGAGGCCACCCAGTGGCAGGAACACGGGTGTGAATCCCTCTGTCTCTCTCTCTCCTCTTAGGGTCAGTCCCCCCAGCCTTGTTCTCTCCCCGCAGCTTCTGGGGTGATGGCTGCAGTGTCCCCCTTACTCTTCTGTCAATGTGACAGCTGTGTGACCCGTCGTCTTGGTGTCAGATCCAGGCCCTGCCTCTGCCCTGAGCTGACCCTAAGGGCAAAGACTTCTCTAATTCAATGTAAAGGTGTAAAAAATGTTCAGGGTAAAACCTGCACATGTTAAAATCCAAACCCATAAGAGTTACCATGATGTTTTCCCCTCTAACCCCTGGCCCTCCCTTCCCGTAGAGACTGCTATTGTGGCCAGTTAGTTGCTGGAGCTTTCTGGAGAGCTCGTGTATGTATTTTGCTGTGAGGCCCTATGTTACACTGGATGGTTCAGATAACAGTGCATTGAGCTCGCCGTGTACCTGTATTCTTGTCTGCCTTGGTGTAGTATCTGTACAGGTCCATGTTTGAATTATCCATTCCCCTTTTGAGGAACAAATAAGGTTGTTTGCAGCAACTTTTACTGTATGTAAATCTATACTAAGTATCCGTTTCTGTGTGTTTCGGTGTACACGGCAGCTGCATCTGCGCCGTACGTTTCTTTTGAGGGAAATTCTGGCCCGTAGTTCGTTCCTTTCCAAAATGAGGGAGCCGTCAGCTTACACTCCAGGAAGGCTGTTCTGGTTGACCATTCCCTACACCTTTACCGACACTGTTCTTGAACTTATTTGTCTATGTGAAAAGTAAAAACAGTTATGTCATTGCAGTTTTGATTTGCATTTCTGTTGGGCTGTGCACTTGGGGATTTTTAAGAGCTCTTAGGGCTCCCCTTGTGGCTCAGCTGGTAAAGAAGAGCTCTTAACATATTAGTTAATAACTCTTTGTCATTTGTGCTGCAAATACTGTTTGTCATTTACCTTTAAATTTTATGCTTCTAGATTTTTTGGTGTTCAAGAGTTTTAAATATATTTAAGCTTTTTTATGAGTGTTTTCTTTTATGACTACTGAATTTTATGAGAGGAAATGGCAACCCACTCCAGTACTCTTGCCTGAAAAATCCCATGGATGGAGGATCCTGGTGGGCTACAGTCCATGGGGTCGCAAAGAGTTGGACACAACTGAGTGACTTCACTTTCTTTCTTGTCTTTCAGAAAGACTAATCCAGCTCAAGATTATTTTTTGTTAAACCTTGTGTATTACCCAGTTCTTTTAAGGTTTTATTTCTATTTGAATCTTAGCTCCATCTGGACTTTTGCCATAATGAGTAACTGGCAACCCGCCTATCGTCCCTGCACCTTACTGGTTTACGTGCCTGTTCCCCATTTGTCTGCGCATGTTGCAGCTCCAGTTCCCCACACTGTGGCTCTGTGCCCCACTATGTGGTGAGGATAGGCCTGCCTCCTTTCACTCCCAGATTTTCCTGGGGTTCGTGCATGTCTACTTTTCCTTCCGTATGATGTCTTCATGCTGTTGCCTCCTTGTGCAAGGATAAGGCATGTCCTCCCGTTGACTCCCGTTATTTTGATTTGGGTCCAAAGGATGTGGAAAGCTGTGGCCCATTAGACTCATCTTAATCTGTCAGTAACTAATATTTTCATGACTCTAATGGTTACTCTCTCACATTTGTATGACTATTTTAGCCATTTTCTTACTGTGTGTCTGGGCGTCCCAACCTGCTTCCAGAGAGCCCCCAGCACCCACCCTCAGGATCGCCCCCATCACAGCACTTCATGTTTTCCTACTGAGCCTAATGGTTACTTGTCACTGTTGAACTTGCAATGTCCTGTTCAGTGGACTTTACAGGTGAAATGCTCCAAAACATACTGCCAACAATGCCAATAGCTTTCTGCAGACCCAGCGTGAAGAATGAATTGGGCATATTCTAGGGTCACCTCCTAGGAAGGGAGTTCAGCTGGAGGGTTTGCATTCTGAACCTCTGTCCCTGTGTGGCTGACTCCTGTCAGCTAGGATGATCTGTGTACCCAGAATGTCTAAGGAGAATCCTGTCCTGGAAAGCAGCGCCTGACCCTGAACTGCCTTTTTCTCCTGTCCATGCCTGACAGACTGTTTACAAAATGTCTTGCATGCTTTCCTGCCTTATCAGAGTGGTGCAAACTAGAATTTACCATTGCTTTAGTGTCTCAAGGCCACCATCCACATCCACATTGTCCTGTCGGGCACATGGCAGTTGATTTGGGGTCTGCTTCAGTGGCCTGTTTGTCCCCTCACTGACCATCCTCCCCAGCCCAGCCCTTCCTCAGGGTTGGCCCACCCCTCCTGTACCAGACTCGTGGTGTCTATACTAGGGATGAACTGAAGGTGACTGGAGGTGAGACAGCCAGGCCTTCCCTTCAGTTATTTTATTGTTTCACCTGTGCATCAGCAGTGGCCTGCGTCTCTTCAGAGGTAATGTGTATGGGTTTGTTTTTCAACCAAACACAATTCTGTTTTCTGATTATGATTTTCTCTCATTTACTGTTGAAATACACCAGGATGCTTTTCTTTGTCTTGGAAGACGTCATTGTGCAGAAATCTGATTGTTTCCTTCGGGGAATTTCTTACTGGTGACATGACTGGCTCAGTGGGCACGGCCAGTGTGAAGGCTTTGGTCTCACCTTTCTGAGTGCCTTCTTGAAAGGCCAGCACACTTCAGCCCGGCCCTGCCCTTGGCAGTTTAAGCCAAACTGATCGGCAGTTTAAGCAGTGTCTTAGTGTGTTAATTTGCACATTTTGACTCTAGGGCTGAATATACACTAATCCGTGTGTGTTAGTTGATCTCTGCATCTGCTTTGTGCTTCACTTTTATTTTTGTCGCTTCCTGAGAATCCTTTTTTATGTTGAGGACACATACTGTAGAGAACTACAAAATGTTTTTCAAGTTTGTAATTTGCTTTTTAAGTTTACATCTTGGATCTTGCTGTTGGTTTTAAATTTTGTAACCAAATCTGATTTTATCATTAGGGTTATGTACTTCAGTGTCGCTGCGCAGCTTGTGGGATCTTAGTTCGAATCTAGACCTTGGAAACGCAGGGTTGTAACCACTGACCTGCCAGGGAAGTCCTTTTTCTGGTTCTTGTGTGGTTTCATTTTTGACATTTAACATTTTTACTCCATCTAGAAGTTTTTGTGTACAGTATGAAGTAAGAATCTAATTTAGATCTTTTGAAGTGGCTAACAAATTTTCCCACACCTTCACTAAATAATTGGTCTCTCTACTGATTTGTTAATTATGGGCTAAATACTCTGAATCTGTTCATGAACTCTTCAGTCTGCTCCACTGATGTCTTTTCTTGTGCCAACTCAATGTTTTAAGTATTTGGCTTTATAATATCTGCTTTAATATAAGTAATACAGGCCCCCGCCATTCTTTTTTCAAGTATTTGGATTTTGTTGGAGTTGAATTGCATTTATATACATGTTACTGAAACTTCCCATTTAGGAACTAGCCTCCCTGTTAATTCAAGATAGGATGATTTTCACATCTCTTGGGAATTTTAGACTTCATTCAAATTAAGCACGTTTATGAAGTATGTTCCTAGAAGCATTCTGTATTGTGGTTGGATACATTTTTCTACTAAAATTTCTGACTATGGTAGCATATGGTAAGACTGGTTTTATGTATTTTATAAACACATTGAATTTCATTACTAGAGCCAGTTGAGACGCAGTATAGCATCTTGGCTGAAAGTGTGGACTTTCGAGTCAGGTGACCCTACTTTCATGCTAGGCCTGCCTCATTTCTGTGTGACCATCTCTGCCTCGGTTTTCCCATCTGTACAGGGAGAGGAATGTAATCGTATTATCTGAAGTGGGATGAGGACTAATGGAGCAATGTAAGCTTTGTGCTTGGTGCTGGCCTGCCATGGAGTGAGCACTGTTCAAAGTGGTTTCTAAGTAACTAATGTCATCTTTAATCATATCATCCGTATGATTTATTCCTTTTCATGCTTCTCTCCTGTCTTGTTTGCATTGGCTGTAATTACATTGTGATCCTGTTCCCTTCTGAGCCACCCATTAGCAAATGGAGGCGGCCACACAGGCAGCCCGCACCAGGTTGCCCAAGGGAGTGATTGTTCTGCTGGTGGTCCTCAGGATGAGTTGGGGTGATCTGCTGATATACATTTCAAATTTCAATATTTATGTGGTGTTTTTTTTTTAACATGTACTTTGAAATTCCTCATTTTCCACTTGTGGTAATACAAAGTTTCCTTTTAGCTAGATTTATTTTTCCTTTTTTTAACTGAAATATTCACAGTACCATAAAATTCATGCTTTCAAAGTGTATGATTAAGTGGGTTTTAGTATGTTCAGTATGTTGTGAATGTTTTGTGTGTTCACATTCGTTCACATACACTAATGTTCCATTTCCATTATCCATTTCCAAAACTTTTCATTATCTCAAACAGAAGCTCTCTACCCCTGCCGTTTCCCATCTTCCAACCCTGCCCCTCCCCATCCCTGGTTCCTTTATACTCTCTGGCTCTGTGAATTTGCCTTTTCTTGATACCTTGTATAAGTGGAATCATATGATGTTTGTCCTTTTGTGTCTGTCTTATTTAGCATGGCGTTTTCAAGGTTCATCCATGTTGTGGCAAGCAGTATTTCTTTTTGTGACTGAGTAATATTTCATGGTATGGATATACCATATTTGTTTATCCATTCATCAGTTGGACATTTAAATTGTCCCACTATTTTTGCAATTAGAAGTAATGCTTCTGTGAACATTTGTGTACAAGTTCTTGTGAAAACACAAGTTTTAAGTTCTCTGGTATATACCTAGGCGTGGAACTGCTGGTTCATACAACAACTCTATGTTTAACTTTAACCAAAGTGTTTCTCCGTGGAGCTATGCTGTTTTATGTTCCCATCAGTAATTTATGAGGGTTCCAGTTTTCTCACATTCTTGCCAACACTTGTTCTTACCTTTTTGGTTGTAGCCATCTGAGTGAAAATGATGGTGGCATCTCATAATTTTGATTTGCCTTTCTGTGATGACTGATAATGTCAAGCACATTTTTAACGTGTTAGTCATGTGTATCTTCCTTAAGGAAGTGTCTATACTGATCCTTTGCCATCTTTTTAATTGGGTATTTGTCTTCTCATCATTGAGCTGTGAGTTCTTTATATATTCTGGACACTATACCCTTATCTGATATGATTTCCTCATGTTTTCTCCCATTCTATGGGTTGCAACTCTACTTTCTTGATACTGTCTTTTGAAATAAGTTAATTTATATTTTAAAAGTTAGTTGATTTAAGGGGGGGAAATAGGACTACTGTATTCAGATGTGGCAAAAAGATGTGTGAATTAACGTTTGGGAAAGTGTCTTCTGTGAAACCACAAGTGTTTGGGGAAAAAAGTGTGAACCTTAAGTGAGAAGTGAGTGAGTGAGTAGCGCTATCCCTCCATAGTGATGTCAGCGGGCTCACTGCTAGATGCACTGGGATCATTTGTTAGTAGATAATGAGAAGGCGATGGCACCCCACTTCAGTACTCTGCCCTGGAAAATCCCATGGATGGAGGAGCCTAGTAGGCTGCAGTCCATGGGGTCGCTGAGAGTCAGACACGACTGAGTGACTTCACTTTCACTTCTCACTTCCATGCATTGGAGAAGGAAATGGCAACCCACTCCAGTGTTCTTGCCTGGAGAATCCCAGGGACGGGGGAGCTTGGTGGGCTGCCGTCTATGGGATCACACAGAGTCGGACACGACTGAAGTGACTTGGCAGTAGCAGTAGATAATGAGGAAGCTTCTATTTTATTTTTTAAATCGGTGATAGATAGGGATTTATTAATGTCTTTTCTGCATCTTTTGAGATGGAGCATCAGGTTTTTCTCCTTTCATTTTCTAATGATTAAGAATTAATGGTGGAGAAGGAAATGGCAACCGACTCCAGTATTCTTGCCTGGAAAAGTCCATGGACAGAGGAGCCTGGCAGGCTGCAGTCCATGGGGTCACATGACTGAGCATGTGTGCATGAGGGTGGAGGGTGACAGGCTGGTAGCAATAAACTGGTAGAACTAAAAAAAAAAAAAAAAGAATGAATGGGATAGTAAGCCCTCCTATGACTTCTGAAACAAACTTTTCCAGGCCTGGAGCTCTATTTTGTCGACAGAAATGAACCATAGGGTCGACTTGACTTGGGGCCTTGCCAGGCAGGCAGGTGTGGGGATCTCAGGAAGGGCAGACATAACTGCAGGCTATTGGTTTGAGCTCAGCTCAGACAGCTGGTCCCTGTTCCCTGCTTTGCTACGTATGGGCACATGCTTTTGGCCAAATTCCTTAAATTCTTAAAGCCAGTTTCCTGAGAATGGGGGTAAAAACATGCATCACTCTCCCAACAGTGTGAAGCTGAAGTGAGGGGTGCACTGGGAGGTGAGTCGCAGCGCCACCCTTCCCATCCGTTACGACAGAAACATGTAACGATGGAAAGTTCCCAGATCACACAGTGTGGGGTGTTCTGCTGCTGCTCTTTGGAGGTTGAGTGGTTCTTTGAAAACTGAGTCCTGGACTAGTCAATATTTCTATCTGATCATACACTTTTCAGATTTACTTTCTAAGAAAATTATGTTGTTCATCTGTATTAGTGTGCAGTATCCTTTTACATTTCATTTTATTTACATTTTAGTATCCTTAGTAGTTTTCTTCATTTTGTTGTTTTAAATCAATTTATTGTTGACTGTGCTGAGTCTCTGTTGTTGAGCACGCCTGTCTCTAGTTGCCCCGCGCAGAATTCTCACTGCCAGTGGTTTCTCCTGCTGTGGAGCACCAGCTCTAGGGCAGGTGAGCTCAGTAGTTGTGGAGCACGGGCTTAGTTGTCCTGTGGCATGTGGAATCTTCCTGGACCAGGGGTCACACCTGTGTCCCCTGCAGGTGGACTCCGAACCACTGGACCACCAGGGAAGTCCTTCACTATGTTCTTATTGCTCGTTTTTTTTTCCTTGAATAGTCTTTTAAGAACTCTATTTTACTGACCTTTTCAAAGAAGCAGCTTTAGATAAAATAGGTAGTTCTACTGCTTTCATTTTGTAATTCATAAGTTTCTGCTTTTATTTCATTCTTCTCTCCGGCTTTCCTTGGACTTTGTTCTGTTACTCTCTTTCTAGAGTCTTCCATACCTCATTCACTCATGTTCAGACTCACACACTTTTAACAATGGAAGGAGGTGGAGAATGGCATGGGGTGGCTGTGGCTTGAGGTCCTGCTCCAGCCCCGCGGTTCTGTCATCCCTGTGACCATGGACAGGGCCCTCCACTACTGAGGTGTGGGACCTGTCTGAGAGAGGCTACTGATGCCACCCAGGAGGATGTACCAATGCCAGTTGGTGGCTGGGGCCTGGCAGACCCATGGAGAGGGAATTCAGCAAAGAGAAGCAGTGAACCGCTGTCGCCTCCTTCAACTTTTGACTTCTAACGCTCATCTCCATGGCTAGACCCTGAGCTGGTCCCCAGGAACACAGGTAAACATGACGACTGGCCCTGCCTTCATGGTACACATTTTTTTTTAACCTATGGTAATCAGGCTGTGGTTTACTGAATGGTTACTTGAAGAACTGATGAGAAGTAGTTCTAAACACTACCGCTTTTTTGAATCTATGGTTCCCCTTGTTCATTGCTTAAAGTATTATTTTTATAAATGTTCCACGGCACTCAAGGTATTCTCTGATACGTTCCACGTTCTGGATTAGTCCCTTTGTGTGTTTTTTGATCTGGTTCAAATCCACTGTGTCGTTTTGCATGTGAGGAGTGTGGCTGCATTCTCAGCACCTCTTCTGGTTCTCCCCACTTCCCCCAAGATGGCTCAGCAGCTCTGTTCTCTGTGTTCTGCTGCAGCAGCACTGGACCAAGATCCGCCTGTTTGACTGCTGCCTGCTTGGAATTCACTTTGTCTGATGTAGACAGGGCAGACCTTCACCCCACCGCACCCCCGGCCTAGCCATGTCTCATTTGCGTTTGACTGAAGTACCCGTGGAAAGTTATTTTCAACTGAAATTTGAAACTATTTTTACGTCTTTGTGCCTATGTATGTGTGTTCATTTTACACTGTTAAATTGGTAGCTATTTTGCTCTTTCTACTTCAGGTTATGTTGTGGGCACAGTTACCCTCTGAAACCATGCACCTGTTCTGATTGAGGCCCCTGGGCATTCCAGGTGGGAGACTATCACTGCTGCCTTGTGGGCTACAGCAGCTGGGGTCCAGCATTTTGTGATGACAGATGACTGTCACAGATGCCTTTGGGCAAATCCCTCATGGCCTTGCATTCCCCCCTGGGACCCCAAAGGGAAGCAGCAGTCGCCTAGTCCTCCTTGCTCACTGCCCTGTGCCCCCCAGATGGCTCAGTGGCCAGTGACGGACTTACATCTGCTCACACTATGAGCGTGTGGTGGTTTCTTGACGCCACTTTAATGTTCAGGCCTTTAGCCGGTGGCATGTTTCCCTGTGTAGATCACCCTCTGGGTTTCCCGAAGTTCAAACAGTGAGGGCCTCGTCACTAACATGTCAAACTAACTCTTTGCTCATCTTGCAGAGTGTGTTGCTACCCCCATTTCTGGGGCCTTTTAAGGTCAGAGCTTTGTTGCTTCATCATCAGGTTGGGACTTAGATGGCCATGCACGTCTCTCTCTCCTGCTTCAATAAGTAAGTCCTGCCTTTTGTTGCATGTTTGGCGGGGGTGAGTTGAAGGAAGGCTGTGAGGGGAGATGGGCTAGAGAGAGGCACAGGGACACAAGGAATGTGGGTGAGGGGATGGAGGCTTGGGCCACAGGCTTGGCTCTGAGCTCACCTGGTGGGCCCCAGGCCTTGGGGTGTGGGGTGTGTGTGTGTGAACGGGGTCAGCTCTGCTCACACCTCTCAGCTTGATGTTTGTGGCCCTGAGCAGGTCTAGGTCCTCTCTGAGCCTCTCAGCCTTTCATCTGGACTTTGCAAAGGAAGGGGCTTCTGAGCTCCTCAGGGCTGACAGCAGGGGGCCAGGAGCCCTCTCCCTGTGAGAGGCCGGGGCAGAACGTCTGGCTGAAGATTACGGAGCTGGGAGGGGTGCACCCACTGGACCGGTCGTGAGCCCAGGGGAGGCAGAGCCTGGCCTGGGAGCAGTGGGTGCTGCGGGCAAGGGGCTGAGAGGGAGAGCTGGGGGAGGTACTGCCCAGGGTCCACAGTGAGCCCCTTGTACCTCTGGGTCCCGGAACGCAGGCCATGCTGAGTCGGTGAGAGGAGAGACTGGTGGGGACCCTGTGCTTCCGACTTCATCTTCCAGTCAAGGCAGTTCCCAGGAGAGATTCCACAGCTGACGATGGCTGAGATGGAGGACAGCAGGCAAGGCAGGTGGGCATGTCTCTGACCCCAGGCAGCTGGGGCACAGCAGACCTGCAGGACCGTTGGCATTGGTGCTAGGCCAGAGTGCTCAAAGTTTCCCCTGGCTCTTAGATTTCCTGTTGTGATGAAAGATTTAAGATTTTTGTCTTTTATTATAAACGTAATCTGCATAGAGTTAAAAAATCAAGCCATGGAAAAGCTAGAAAACAAAAGTAAAATTCTTTCTCCTCACCCATCCCAGCCTTACTACGCAGAGGTGACTTCTCAAGTGTCTCAGGGTCTCGGAGGTTTCTGTACCCATACACATCCTGTCACCGCTGGCCCTGTCCTAGAAACATCAGGACTGTGACTCGTGGGTGGGTCTGCCCGTCGGATGTCACGTGCTCCCGGATGCTGTGCAGCGCAGCATGACAGGAGACACATCTCTGTGAAGCCAAGGGGACACGTGTCCCCTGGCTCTGCCTGTGAAACGGGTGTCCGGGGAGGAGTGAGCCTGGGGGGTCAGGGGGTCATGGAGCCGCCGCAGGTGTTTCTTTTCCTGGATGCGGCTCATGGCCGCATCCAGGTTTTGCTTTTCACCTTTAAGTCTGTGAGAAAATGAGCAGGAAAAAGCAAAAGGCGCTGGTGGTGGCACGCCTGGCACTGCTGGGCTGGGGTTCGAGTCCCTGCAGCGTCCCTGCTTCCTTCCGGCTCCCCACTCCAGGCCCTTCCCGCCTCATCAGGCATCGTGGTCCCCAAGGAGAGAGGTGTTGGGGTGGGGCACCCAGGGCCTCTCCCAGGAGCCCTCCAGCCCCACTCGGCCCCTCACCCTCTGAAGGGGCCTGGCTGAGATGAGCAAACACGGAAGGTGGCTGGAGCTCAAGAGCTCTACAGGTTGCAGCCCCCTCCCCAGGGCCACGTGTGGTGGGCGGACACGGGAAGGAGAAGACAGCCAGGGTGTGCTCCCCACCTGGCCTTATCCACCCAGGGCTCCCGGGATCAACTCACCACTGCCCTCCTCTCTGCCTCTGAGGGCCAGGAAGGGCTGGGTGGACAAGGTAGGCCTGGCCGAAGTGGGCAGGTCGTGGAGTGGCCCTAGGCAGCAGGAAGAGAGGCCAACAAGTAGGCCTCAGTGCAGAAAACGCAAGAGGAGCCTGAGTGGCCCTGAGCCTGCACTCTCCCAGCACCTGAGACTGGAGGCAGGATCCCAGGAGACCCCAGCTCAGGACCCAACAGGGGCAGCTGTGATCCTAGGCAAGCCCCCACACAAGCTGACATTGGGTGCCTCATCTCTCAGCCTCAGAGTTTCCCTCTGCCCCTCCCCTAACACTGGCCAGCTTCCCTCATTCTCACCTTCCAAGAGGTCAAGAGGATCACAACCCATTTTGCTAGACCTGATGCTGACAGTCTGTACCTTGGAACAGGGCTGCCTGGGCTCCAGTCAAACCCTGCGATTCCCGAGGGAGCCCCTGCCCATCACTGCAATAATCTCTCCCTTTAACAACACGCATCCCATAGAGAACAGCTGGAAGCAGGAGGGGAGGTATGCCAAGTTGGCCTGGGACACAGGGCTCTCGAAGCCCAGTTTGAACACCAGGCCCCTGTAGGTCTTCTCAGCCCAAACTCCAGTCACATGATGAGACAGTTTCTCCCAGGAAGCCGGGCTCCCATACCTGGACAAGCCTGAGGGAGACACAGGCTGCAAGCCTGGGGTGGGGTGGGGGGAGGGATGGGCAGGGCAGAACTAGGAAAGAGAAGGGTGCGGGCCAGCCAGCCTTGGTTAAAAGAGTTCCTTAATAAGGGGCCTTGGCTTGGGCCTCCTGAATGAGAGCAGTGGCTGCTTTGCCATCACCTGCAGTGCCTCAGCCCCCTGGCAAGTTCTGGTGACAGAATCCCTCTTTGGAGATGGTGTTTCTTGAGGGTGGTGAGAGGAGACAGAGGAGGCCATGGTCTCAATGAGCAGACTGTCCAGGCCTGGGTGGTGAGATCGCCATGTCCACCAAGGTGCCCATCTATCTGAAGCTTGGCAGGCGCAAGGGCAAAAAGCAGCTGTGGGACCTGCTGTGCTTGGACACTATCAGCCTGGTGGGGGCTGACAGGCTTCTGCACACGCATGAGCAAAGGCACAGAGGCACCAGAGTTAACGCCAGAGGGCAGCCAGCACATGGCAAAAAGAACCTACTAGGTCTCCGAGTCCTGTGGAAGTCAGTTTCCCCATTTCCAAAATGCAGTCAGTGATACCTGCTTTGCAGAGTTGTTGAGAAAATCAGGGCTAACATTGCTTAATCTGCATGTGTGCGTGCACGGTCAGTCATGTCCGACCCTCTGTGACCCTATGGACTGTAGGCCTCCAAGCTCCTTTGTCCAGGGAATTCTCCAGGCAAGAATACTGGAGTGGGTTGCCATGCTCTTCTCCAGGGGATCTTCCTGACCCAGGGGATCTTCCCGAACCCATGTCTCCAGCATCTCCCGCAATGGCACATTTACCACTGAGGCACCAGGGAAACTATGGTGGGATTTGAACTCAGGTCTGTGAGAACCCAAAGCTGCCACGTCTGGGTGAAGAGAGGGCTCTGAAGTGGAAGAGACTGGTGGGGGCACCACAGCTGGCCTACCACCGTAGAGCCCTACAAGGGCACTGTCCTTCAGGCCCATCTCTGGGCCAGCTCTGCAGGGCCCAGCACCACCTGGCGGGGCACAGGGCAGGGGCTCAGCCATTCCTTCAGGAGACTGTAGGGGTAGTTGGCCTAGGAGGAAAGCCCACCCCGTCTTAAGTACCACACCCACTTACAGAGTTTAAGTTGCCTCCTGTGGGAGCTGGGTTAGGATACATGCTCCCACCAAGCAGAAGAGCCAGTGGCCCCACTAGTGAAGTGGGGAGGAAGTGGACACCAGCACCTTTCCCACACACTGCCTGGCTACTCCTGGTGGGTCTCTATAAATACCCCTCCCTGAAGGTACTCAGAGCCTGTCTTCCCCTGCTGATCCCTCCATGGGTTCCCACCCCCACCCCTTTCAGGGCAGAGCCTGGTTCCGAGGATCCAGTGACTGTGCTCCCTCAGTCACAATTCCAGCATCTCTCCCCAGCTCAGAGGCCCCTTGAGCTTGTCTGTAATACAGGGGACAGGCTGGCTGCCTGGCCAAACTTCAGAAGCCCTTCCCTAGGGGCCAGGAGGGAGCCACCCTTGGCCAACATGGTCCCCATTACCTCACTGATGTGAGTGATGGGCATCAAACCCAGCGGGGCTGAGGGGAAGCCCCCCACGTCCTGCTGTGGGCCAGGGGTAAGGTCAGGCAGGCCTCTCCAGGGGTCTCCTCCAGAAAGCAGTCTAGCCTTCTAGGTTCCTAATCCCCTATCCCTGAAAAGGCAGAGACCAAGAAGTCTGACCCACCCACTGGCCGAATGTCTCTCCCTCTCATCTAGAGCTGCTGTGGGAGGCTGCTGGGGGCAGCAGGAGCGCCACAAACTGGCCCTCAACCACAGATCACACCACGACAGCATGATTAGGCAGGCCTTGGGTCTGTCTGAAGCAAAGAAACAACCACCTTTCTCTCAGCCACTGGCCTCCAAGGATGGGAAGAAACTCAACAGGTGAAAGAAGAGCATTCCAAGTAGGAAGTAAGGCGGCAGGGGCCTGGAGGTAGAAAAGCACTGGGTTCAATTTGCCGGGAGTCTGGGAGACTAGTGGGCTACAAACTAGGTTGGAAAAAGGGTTGGGCTCTGATGTGTCTGCTCCTCTGACCTGTGGGACTCGAGTAAGGAGATGCATTTGAAGAATTCTGAAACAAACATTTGAATTACAGGTCTAATTCAAGAGGCTATTTATCTATTCTGTGCCAAACACTGTTCTGAATATTTTATAAATACATTAACTTGGGGACTTCCCTGGTGGTCCAGTGGTTAAGATCCCATCATCTGCGACAGTTCCACAGCCCGGCAGGGTGCCACTTTTCCAGCTCGTCAAGGCCGGACCGAGAACTGAGGACGCCATCTTGGGCACGCCCTCCAAAAGCTGTGGGGCGCCCAGGACGATGCCTGCGCCTGCGTGGATCGCAGGGGGCGTGGTGAAGAGGATGGGGGTGTGGCCTCAGTGGAAGGCATGAGGCAGTGATGCAATGCGCCCCTAGTGGCGGGTGTGTTCGTGCTCTGGCTTTGCAGCCATTGGATTCCGTTTCCACGGTTACGGCGGCCTTGCGAGACAGTGTCCCAGGTAAGATCTAGGTAGAACTGAAACATGAAACCTGAGAGACTGAAGTCTTCAGGGCTCCGAGGAACGGGAAAGCAGTGCCTTACCCTGGGTCCCAGGAGGCCTGGCTTGCTGGGCACGTGCCCCTTCTGTGACTCTCTAGGATGCTGTCTGGTCCACCCTTAAGAGCCACGAACTGTCCTGGATTCCCATCCTCCTCCCCCTACCTCGCCCAGCTCCTGACCTCATTATTCTCTGTTCTCCAGTCGCCAAGATGCAGTTGCTTGTCTGTGGCCAGGAGCTGCACACTCTTGAAGTGACCGGGCCTGGAAACCGTTGTCCAGATCTAGGCAAAGATAACAGAGTATCACTGAGCCATCCGCCCTTTGCCAATCCTGTGGCTTCCCAAGAGAATACTCTTGGCTCTGCCTTTCCTTCCTTATCCCATGTAGCTAGCTCCCTGAAGGGCCTCACTCCTGAGGCTAAGGATGTGCTTCTGGCAGATTTCCCCTCAGGATGAAGCTGCCCTGGGCCAGTGTGGGGTGGAAGCCCTGACTACCCTGGAAGTGGTGGGCCGCATGCTAGGAGGTGAGTGGAGCTACAGAGGCCCCAGACTGGTGCCCAGAGGGTGTTTGTGACCCTTAGGGTTATTTTGTTTGCCCTGCACAGCGTCTAACATTTTTTGTTTTAATTTACAATAGCTAAATGAGCCAGCTCATTTTGTGATAAAATGCACTGCTGCTGCTGCTCAGTCCCTTCAGTCGTGTCTGACCCTGTGCGACCCCATAGACAGCAGCCCACCAGGCTCCCCTGTCCCTGGGATTCTCCAGGCAAGAACACTGAAGTGGGTCGCCATTTCCTTCTCCAATGCATGAAAGTGAAAAGTGAAAGTGAAGTCGCTCTGTCGTGTCCGACTCTTAGCGACCCCATGGACTGCAGCCTACCAGGCTCCTCCGTCCATGGGATTTTCCAGGCAAGAGTACTGGAGTGGGGTGCCATTGCCTTCTCCAGATAAAATGCAATATCTGGCCTCAAAAATTGGGAAGCTCTGGTGACAATAACCTGTGTTATCAAATACCAACAGTCTGCCCTGCCTGCCTAAGGGCTGCTCCCTTTGGAAGGCTCTCCAGTTTACTATAGTCCCTCCTCCTCCCTGTTACTCCTTAAAACGGCGTCAGTTACCATTTACCAGCAGGTTTGTGCTGCTGCTTCTCTCAGAGAAAAGAAAAATGAACTCTCTTTTTGTATCTCTATCAAAAGTGGGAAAATGAAAGACAGATCCAGGGCATTGCATCTTTCAAGAAAAGTGGGAAGGAGCCTTTTTTTTTTTTTTGGAAGTTAAGAATAGCCCTGTGTGTTTAATATGCAACCAAACCTTGTGTCAAAAGAATGCAACTTAAGACACCCATTATGAAACAAACCATGGTAAGAATTTTGACTGGTATGCAGAAAAGATGCATGATGAAAAACTTCATGAACTCAAAAAAAGGCTAAACTTTCTACAGCATTTACCATCAAATACACATAAAATAAGTGATGCTGCTATGAAGTACACTTATAAGTGAAAAAATTGCCCAGGCATCAAAACCTTTCACAGATGGTGAGTTTATAAAAGATTGTCTATCCAGTGCAGCTGAAATCATGTGACCTGAACAGAAACAAGCGTTTGCAAAGGTAAGTTCTACATGGAGACACTGTTGCTCAGGGAGTAAAAGATATGGCTGAGAACTTACAGGATAAGTTGTGAGAAAAAGTGAAATAAATCATTTGTGACATTTTCTATTGCAGTTAATGACAGCACATACATAAATAATATGAGCCAGTTAATTATATTTATCTGCAGTGCTGAGAATTTTGACATCACTGAAGAACTTTTGGACATGGTACTTTATGACTTACTCAGCATCTGAAGATGACTTATTTTTGCATGTTTAGAAAAGTCTCAAAAAATTTGATCTTGACTAGTCAAAATTAGTGTGATCACAATGGTGCCCCTGTGATGGTCTGTGATAACACTGGACTTGCTGTAAAACTTTAATGCAAGGTCAAAATGTTTTTGCAAGGATGCAGAACTTAAATCCATTCACTGCATTATTCCCCAGGAATTGTTTTATACTAAGAAGTTAAAACTAGAACACGTCATGGATGTAGTTCATTAACACAGTGAACCGGATACACTCTCATGGCTCCAGTCATAGATAATTCAGTGTTTTGCTTGAGGAATTGGATATACAATATGATAATCTCCTTTACTATGCAAAGGTAAGGTGGCTTAGTCTGGCACGGTATTGAAGAGATTTTTTGAATTGATAAAGGAGATAGATTTGTTCATGTCATCCAAGGGCAAATCCCTTTCCCAGCTGAATCTTCCTTACCAGTGAAGATTGGATCAGAGGTCTGGGCTTTTTGGGTGACATTACAGACCATCTAAGCATTTTGAATACTTTTCTGCAAAGATGTTCACCAAGTAGTTACACAAATGTATGATAGTTTGGTCTTTCCTAGTAAAACTGAAACTTGGGATACTCATTTGGCAGTAAACAATCTGGCTCACATTGAGATTCGTTTACAGAAATAAAAGTTATGTTTTAATCTACATCCCCAAAATTGTAGAGTTGAACATTGCATCCCCAAAAAGATCTTTTGATTTCAAACATTACAAAAATGAGCTCACATTGTTTAGCTCACCTTTCTTAATTAACATTGAGAGCTTTAACAAAGAATTACAAATGGAAGTTATTGAACTGCAGTGTGATACAGTACTGAAGACTAAATATGATGAGATTGGGATACCAGAATTCTACAGATACCTTGGCAAGAGTTTCCCTAGATATAGAAACCATTGTGCCAAGATTCTGTCCATGTTTGGAAGCATCTATGTCTGTGAACAGCTATTTTCTGTCATGGAATTGAGTAAAACTAAATTTTGCTCCCAGTTAAAGGATACAAGATTGAATTCAGTCCTACACACTGAACTTCAAAATATGAGACCAGACATTGATATCTCGGTGCAGAAAAAAAGTCAGGTTTCTGGTTCCAATCAAAGGAGTAACAGATAATAAAAGAAATGTTTAATAATTAAAGATCTTTATTTTTAAATGTGTATTTCTAAATTTTATCTTTGGAATATCTGGTATTATAAATTTTGTATGTTATGTGCTTATACTGTGTTTAATGTAAAAATTGTTGCCACAGTTATTTTTTGTGTTTTTCTACTGGTCTCACACCCTGAGCAAAATGTACCTGAGCTGTAGAATTTCTGTGGCTGCTTGAATGAAATTGTGGCTGTTATCAATTTCTTGCCTCTCAGCCCCAAATTTATCCTTCGTTGTCTGCTCTCCAAAAACCGATCTGGGCCTTTAAATTTCTTTCCTTTGACACCTGGTCTGATGTTAAGCTTTGTCGGTACAGGGCACTGGACACACATTGCCAAAGAAAGGAGTTTTCCTTTCTGGTCTGCTCACTTGGCAGTTTCATAGAGTATGGGTGATGGATGGCAGGTACCAGGCTCCTGCAGTGCCCAGCAGTCAGCAGCCCCCAAGAACCAGCAGCTTCCCCTGCTTCCAGCAGTTACATAATTGAATCCTTCTGCTGAGACACTTCCTCATGAACAACTTTCCCTAGTACCCTAGAGGGCAGATTTCCAGAAAATTCTTTCACTGTGACAGAAGCTATTTCTCTGTTATTCCATAAGCCTGAACCATACCCTATCCAACCAGGTGTGAATTTTAGCCCGGCAGTGGGAAACTTCTTCCTTGGGCACCTATTTCAGCCCTGGGGGCAGTGGCTGCTTCCTGTACCTGCTCTTTCTTTAGAGTTTTTCTTATGCCCACTGTAGTTAATTCTTTATATGAAATTGTCCCTGTTCAAGTTACTGTGTGTTTTCTTTCTCCTCATTGTACCCTGACAAATTCAGATCCTATTTTTTCTCATCTGTCTTGGGATTCCCCCAAAATAAGACTGGGTTCTGGGCAACAAAAAGACCTTTGCCTGTGTCTTTGCCTTTACTTGAGTCAGCAAGTCACCTAAAGAAAAGCAGATGTCCCTGGGACCCGTAACACTTAATTAGGCAGACTCTTAATTACGTTTATAATAGTTGGTTTTAACTGATAACTATTGTACCTCAACTTTAAGCTTTTTTTTTTTTTTTTTTGGCTATGCCACATATCTTTTAGAATCCTAGTTCTCCAGTTAGGGAATGAACCCAAGCCATGCCAGTGAAAGCATGAAGTCCTAACCATTGGGCTGCCAGAGAATTCCCTAAGCTAACTTGATAACAGGAAAAAAAAATGATTGAGCCAATTCAACAAATATTTGTTGGCGATATACTATATGCAAGGCCCTACTCTGAGTTCAAGTCAGTTCTGTCTTTTGCTCATTCCTTGACCTTGATCTGGTTACCTTGTCCCTCTGAGCTTTACCTTTATCCATAAAATGAGGCTATTACTGTACATATTAATCTTCTGTTACTGCATTCAAGTTATATCAATGTGAAATGGCTTAAAACAACAAATATTATACTGGTATTTCTAGGTCAGGAATCTGGGAGTGGTTTAGCAGGGTGGTTTCAGCTGAGGGTGTCTTAAGAGTTTGCAATCAAATTGTCAGCTGGGCCTGCAGTTCTCTGAAGGCTTTAGCAGGATGAGAGGATCTGCATCCAAGATGGCACACACACATGGCTGTTGGCAAGAGGCCTCAGTCCTTGGCTACCTGGGCCTATCTGTAGGGCTGCTCACAACATGGTAGTTGACTTTCCTGAAGCAAATGGTGTGAAAGAGAAAAAGAGAACACACTGAAGAAAGACCCAGTATCTTTATAACCTGATCTTGAAAGCAACACACCATCGCTTCTGTCTTATTCTGTTGGTCACTGTATTTATCATGTATTTTATTTTCTGTGTTCTGATGCTCTAACATCTGGGGCTGTGCTCACCCTAAAGGAATTCTCCTCCCAAGATTAGCCAATCCCAAGGGATATAAACTAACCAATCAGAGCCTATACCCACAACCACTTCCTTTATCAGGCTCTCACACTCTAGGCCACTGTCCATATATCCAATCACCTCAAGGCCAGGCGTCAGACAGGCCCTGTGACTCAGAGCCTGATGAAATTATTCAGAGTAACCAATCCTAAACCCAGCCGTTCTGCCTGGCCCATTCCTTCCTGCAGAAACAGCAGTGAAGGCTTTCGCCAACACTCCTCTCTCTTGGAGTCTCTCGTGGTTGCAGTCAGCTGTCTGCTGGGGCTGTAGTCAGTCTGAAGGCTTAGCTGGGCTGGATGTTCATGATGGCAAACCAGCTGTGGTCCTGGTTTAAGCTGGGAGTTCCAGTTGGCTATACATGAGCTCTCCAGCACGGCAGTCTTGGGGAGGTTAATAATGGAATCTGACACAGCTGATGTCTCTCTCCTCCAGAAACATGTCCTTTGCTTCCCTTTCACCACATTGGCAACTCTTCAGCCTCCTTTCTGATTCTTTGTCACTTCCCAAATTCTAAATGTTATATAGCTCCTCAGGCTCTGTTCTTTTTCATTTACACTCCCTCCCCTGATGCACATTTCTCTTGGTCTCCTGGTTTTAAATGGGTGTTAATGTGCTCCTAACTCCCAAAGTTGTACCTCCCGCTAGACCTCTCTTTCCTAACTCCAAAACAGAGCTGCTGATTTTTCTCTTCAAAATCTCCTGCTGCAGTTGAAGGTGGTTCTGGTATTCCTACTGCTCAGACTAAAGACCCTGGCCTTCTCCTTGGTTCCTTTCTTTTCCATAGCCCACAGCCATTGAAACTTGTCCACTGGGTTTAGAGACTAGAATCCCTAGTGACCTTGGAGAGAGCCCTTCGGTGGTGTTATTAGGGGCAACATCAAAGCTGACACTGTCTCAGAACTTTTAGACTATTTATTCAGTAGGCATTGACTGGTCCACTACTGTTGGTAAGATTGTGCTTGGATCAGGCAGGTGGGCAGGGTACTACATACCCAGCAAGGGGCTTCCTGCATCCCAAAAGGGAGTCTTGAAGGCCTCTGAGGAGTTAAAATTAATAGGGAAATTCCCTGGTGGTCCAGAAGTTAGCATATTAAAAAGCAGACATGACTTTGCCAACAAAGGACCATATAGTCAAAGTTATGGTTTTTCCAGTAGTCACGTAAGGATATGAGAGTTGGACCATAAAGAAGGCTGAACGTCAAAGAATTGATACTTTTGAATTGTAGTGCTGAAGAAGACTCTTGAGAGTCCCTTGGAGAGCAAGGAGGTCAAACCAGTTGATCCTAAAGGAAATCAACCCTGAATATTCATTGGAAGGACTGATGCTGACGCTGAAATTCCAATCCTTTGGCCACCTGATGCAAAGAGCCCACTTATTGGAAAAGACCCTGATGCTGGGAAAGATTGAGGGGAGGAGGAGAAGGGGATGACAAGGATGAGATTGCTGGATGACATTACTGACTTAATGGACATGAGTTTGAGCAAACTCCAGCAGATAGTGAAGGACAGGGAAGCCTGGCATGCTGCGGTCCATAGGGTCGCAAAGAGTTGGATATGACTGAGTGACTAAAGAATAACAACAACCAGAAGTTAGGACTCACTGCTTTCATTGCTGTAGCCTGGCTTCAGTCTCTGGTCGGGGAACTAAGATCCTGCAAGTTGCATGGTGTGGCCAAATAAAGTAAAAATAAAATAAGCAAGAACATAGCTCTTGGAATCCCCACCTCACAGCTTCCTGATTTCTGTTTTACATATATTTGTATCAAGTGGGGTCTGATTTCCTCCAAAGCCAGAGCCACTGTGCGTGTGTGTGTGTGTGTGTGTGTGTGTGCACGCGCTTAGTCATTCAGTCATGTCTGACTTTTTGCAACCCCATGGACTGTAGCCTGCCAGGCACCTCTGTCCATGGGAATTCTTCAGGCAAGAATACTGGAGTGGCTTGCCATGCTTTCTCCAGGGGTTCTTCCCAACCCAGGAACTGAACCAGAGTCTCCTGCATTTTACAGGCAGATTCTTTAACAGCAGAGCTACCAGGGAAGCCTGCCAGAGCCACTAAGAAACAACGAATTACCACGAGTAGCAGGGTTGCTGCAGGTGGGCAATGGGCTGCCAGACTCAAAACAGGGAGAAATTAAAAAGCAGAATTCCAAAGGTACAACTGCAGAGGCCACTTAGTGTAGGACAAGCAGCCTGGCACACTTCACCAGAGGCTGATGAGGTCACGTCTGGGGAATCCACAAACCACCACAGGAGGGCCTGGCCTGTCTACTATCACAATCTCGCTGTGTGACGTTCAGTGAGTCACTGAACTTGTCCTCAGTCTTTTAGTTTTTGATTAGAAATATTAACCTTTGTCCTGCCTATTAATTAGAAAAAAATTCACTGTATATATACAGTTAAAATGCAGCATAAATACAGGGCTATTATGCAGTATAAATAAGACACTGGACAAGGTACATGAGAAAACAGAGCCTAATGTTTATTGATCACCTACTATGTGCCAAGTACTGATGCTCTGTTTCTGTGCTTTCACCCCACCAAAAAAAAATAACCCATTAGTGTAGCTACTATTGGTATTGTTGTTGTTCAGTTACTAAGTCGTGTCTGACTCTGCAAACCTATGAACTGCAGCACACCAGGCTTCCCTGTCCTTCACTATCACCCAGAGCTTGCTCAAACTCATGTCCATTGAGTTGATGATGCCATCCAACCATCTCATCCTCTGTCATCCCCTTCTCCTCCTGCCCCCAATCTTTGCAGCACCAGGGTCTTTTTCAATGAGTCGGCTCTTGAGAGTCCTCTGGACAGCAAGGGGATCAAACCAGTCAATCCTAAAGGAAATCAACCCTGAATATTCACTGGAAGGACTGATACTGGAGCTGAAGCTCCAATACTTTGGCTACCTGATGCAAAGAGCCATCTCATTGTTGGTATAGTTTTATTAATTAAAAAAAAAGAATACAGAGGAAATAACTAGCTTTTCAAAAGCACGCTGCCAGAAAAGGGCAGCAACTAGGCCTTCATAAAAGACGAAAGGCAACCTCCATCTTCAGGCTCAGCTGGATCTAGCAACAAATGACAGAATCAGTAGAAGTTAGGAGTTCCCCTGGGGGCCTAGTGGTTAAGATTCCAGGCTTTTACTACCTTGGCCCAGGTAGAATCCCTGATGGGGAAATGAGACCCCACAAGCTGCATTTTGCAGCCAAAAAAAAAACAGTTGAAACGATACCAAGCACAGGCAAACATGTGAAGCAACAAAAATTCTCATGCTCTGCTGGTGAGACTATAAAATAACACAATGATTGAGAATGATTTTGCAGTTTCTTATAGTTAAACATATAATTACCATATGACTGAGCAATGAAAACACATATCCACACAAAGACTTACACACAAAGAACGTTCAGAGTGGTCTTATTCATAAAAACCCCCAAATGGACATCCAAAATATCCATCACAGATGAATATAGAAACAAATTTCCATATGTCCATACAATGGAATATTGCTCAGCAATAAAAAGGAGAGTGCCGGGGTCCAGCCCCGGTGGATCCAGGGAATTTGATGGGTGGACGGCGTTGGCGTGGAAAGACTTGTTTATTTATTAATATAAGATTAGATTAAAAAACTATAGCGTAGTAGGAAGATTAAGTGGAGGAAGAGGGCTGAATAGCTTGGTTTACGCGGAAGACCAATAAAATTCCAGACAAGGAATTTGCACCATCTACGTTGGGCCACCGGCGCCTGCTTGAATATCTAAGGGTGCCTCGCCTTAAGCTCCCTTTCGTGCGGGTCTTAACAGCCAGGGCAAGTAAGTAGACCTGGCGAGCCTCCCCGCCCCAGGTGGAGATTCAGCCTGAAGTTAAAGTAAAGAGCAGAGAGAGGGAAAAGGAGAGAAGAAGAAAGAGAGAGAAAGACACGGGGGGAGCCAGAGTCCCAAGAAACCAGGCTGAGAGACTAGTTCGAGAAACTGGTCCGAGAAGCTGGCCCCATCCTTTATTGTTCAGAAGGCCTTTTATACTTTTGATAAAACATGGAGATCAATGGGTAACACAAAATTATGTAGCGTTCGCAACCCAGATTGTTTCCATATATCATTTTGTATACAAAAGGTCTCAGGTGATTTACATTATCTTCTGGCCAAGAGGCTTGTTAACACTTTTTGGCTCTCTTCCTTAATGAATGTTAATTTTGTTTCCCCTGAAGTGTTTTTCTTTAATCTACACCTCCTTAAAGCATTAAAGTTACATCTCTATAGAACAAAGGTGCAGTGGGATATAACAAAGAAGGTACTTAACTCAAAGATCTAATGTTGCTAATACCAGGTCTACTACTTGCATTTCTATATACCAACTATATCTAAAAATAAAGGATATGAAAATTTGGCAGCAAGCATTGATTCAACAAATGAAACTTTTAATCAGTCCTATTTTAAAGATTTTGACTCCGAGGAAGCTCCTACATTCCTAGGATGTTTTAAGCTTCCTGTGCCTCCTGCGGTCAGGAGGCCTCAAACAGTCACACGCGCAGCTGTACGAGTCCTGCAGGCAGGCTAGAAAGCCATCAGAGGGTTTTTTGGATTGAAACACTCTTTCAAATGCAGAAGACTAAAGCCCTGAATTGACTTTTTCCAGAAAATGTCAAGAGTGGAAAAGCAGAGCACAAAAGCCGGCAGATTTTTGTTGGGGTACATGCTTAGGAATTTCCAGAGGGGTCCCTGAAGTCTGAGCACGCCTTGCGTATGTCAGCTTCCTTCCTCATGACCTTGTCATGGGCGGGATTCCTCACACTGGCTCCCCGCAGGAGAGAACTATTCACACTTGTAACAACATAGATGAATCTCAAAAATATTGAAAAACAAGCCAGACACAGAAGACTTGCCTACTTTTTATGATCTTATTTATAGAAATTCTAGAAATCAGACCTGTGGTTGCCTGGCTGGGTGGTATTGGGTAGATTCACAGCAAGGGGACACAGGGAACCCCAGGGTACAATAGAAATTTCTCTTTTTAAAATATTTATTTAATTTATTTATTTGGCTGTACCAGCTCTTAGTTTTGTCACTCGAGATCTTTGATCTTCGTCTTTTTGTTGTGGCATGGGAACTCTTAATCACAGCATGTGAGATCTAGTTCCCTGACCAAGCATCAAATCCAGGCCCCCTGCATTGGGAGCATGGAGTGTTAGTCACGGGACCACCAGGGAACTCCCTACATTTATATTTCAGCAGGGCTCAGCAGGAAAATGAACAGACTCACTATACAAACACGAGGCAAATGAACAGAGCAAGCTGCTGAAAAGACCCCTGTTACCCAC
This sequence comes from Ovis aries, assembly GCF_016772045.2. Lineage (NCBI taxonomy): Eukaryota > Metazoa > Chordata > Mammalia > Artiodactyla > Bovidae > Ovis > Ovis aries. The sequence goes on from NC_056074.1 coordinate 40,093,952, forward strand.
ACACTGGGTCTGTGCTGCCAGCCCTCCAGTTACAGAGCTTGGAAAATGAGTCAAGGTCACTCTGTCCCCATCTCTAGTGAGGGCTGGGCCGGGCCAAGAGGTTGCTTGCTGTTTCCTCCCACTTCAGCCTTCATCTCCTAAACGCACACTGAACTTCAGCACCCAGATTCCTGGGGCCTCTCCCCTTGTCCTCTGATCCCCCTCTGCATTTCTTCCAGCCTGACTCTGTTTTGCTTTGACCCTGACACCAGCTTTTCATTTACCGATTTACTGGCTGCTCTGGGTCTTTGCTGCTACTCGCGGGCTTTCTCTAGTTGTGGTGAGCAGAGCCTGCTCTCTAGTTGCAGTGTGCAAGCTTCTCGTGGTGGTGGTTTCTCTCGTTGCCGAGCACGGGCGCTCTGAGCGAGCTCAGGCTCAGTAGTTGTGGGGAGCGGCCTTAGTTGCCCTGAAGCATGGAGAATCTTCCTGGACCAGGGATTAAACCCATGTTCTCTGCATTGGCAGGCAGATTCTTAACCCCTCGACCACCAAAAAGTCTGACGTCAGCTTCTCCCTTCCACTCTCCTGGGGTCTGATGAATCCAGTATTTGGATAACTTTGAAATACCTCCTTTAGCGTGCTTCCAGGTGTAGCATTCCACAGCAGGAAATCACAGTGAACATCCTTTTCAGCCAGTTAAACAAGCGTTTCCTGTCCTTCTGTACAATACAAACCATTGCTAAGTGATGTGAGAAGGCTGGTCTGAGAAGGAAGTCTCCTGGAGGACAGCAGGGCCTCACAGTGGGGAGCCTTGGAGAGCCCTGGGGCCAACTCTGCCCCAGGCGAAGACCACCTGTGCATTTTTCAACAACGTAATTCAATAAATACCCTTTTCTGCTTAGCCTCTTAAGCTGGTGTGGAAGTTTCAGGTGAAACTCAAGGAGGTCTGGGAGACCTTGGCGTGGACCTAGTGCACTAGTGCTGACATGCCTCAGGCGTGCGACGTCAGGCAAGTAACGACGGGAAAGGGCATGTGTCCTGAGGGGAGAGAAAAGACCAGTCCCAGACCTGGCCTGCTGTGGGGCAGGAAACGTGAACTCTAGACTGGCTTCTGCTACTTCCTCACTGAGCTGTCTCTGGGCCTGTGTTTCCCAATGCTGTGGAGAGGCTGCGGGAGTGAAGGCTCGGCCTCAATGCCCCCTGCCCAGGCTGCCAGCTGCACCACAGCCACCCGCTCCTCAGAGGGCAGTGTGCGCTCGCCCAGAGGACTCTTGGGGTCAGAACTCAGACTCGTGACTCAGAACAGATACATCCATTGCCAACTGACGAGATGGGAGAGGCAGGGGAGGCCAGGCCGCCTTGCCTACTGGCTCCCACTCATCTCTGTGACGGCCTGTCCCCAGCACCGGCACACTGGGAAGCCCCTTCAGGGTTCAGACTTTCCCTCTGTGCAGCAAAGAGGGGCTCCTCCGTGGCCCCCCACTCTGAGGAGCACGGGAGATTCACAAACTGGACCTTGCTGGTTCCTTGGGGCTAGACCTTGAGCCACAGCCTGGTGGTCCTGACCATGGCTCCCCGCACGCCCACCCACCCTCTCCCCCCAGCCTCCATGGGCCTTGGATCTGCTACTTAGAAATGATTTTCCCACCTCCAAACCAAGTCCCCTGCCTGCAGTGCCCTGCCCAACTTAGCCACCAGCTCATCCTTCCTGGCCTAATTAAAGCGCCACCCACTCTCGGAAGCCTCTTCCAAGCTCGTGACCATGACTGTCTCCCTGACGCAGGTTCCCAGTGCGCTGGGTGCCTCAGTTACAGCGTTGGCAGGCCCACGCGCATCACAACTATTTATAGATGTCTTCAGCTCCCTGGAAGGAAACCGACTCAACCCCCAAAAGCAAGTTCTAGAAATATGCTTAGGAAGGTAGAGAGGAAACCTGGGAAAAAACAATGTTGTTGCCTTGGGTAGGGGGTGTGTGTACTTCTACTTTTTGCTTCATACATTTCATCATTTATAAAATTATCAATATTACAAGGTTGTAAATATTACAACTGTTTTAATTTGTTAGAAAACATCTTTAATAACATTCTACATGAAATGTCACATACTTCTTAAATGTATTCCTAGGTATTTTATGGTTTGTGTTGCCATGTTAGCACTTAAAAAGAATAAGGTAGGTCTTATGTGCCAAGAGAGATTTTCAATTCTATTTTTGAGAAAAAGCAGGCTGCAAAATTTCTTCAGAATAATACCTTTTATAGAAGAAAATCTCCAGCCACTAAAATGATATTACATTTGTATATATGCATATGTGATATACACATGTATCAAATAGGGTATATATATATTTCTATAGCTATATATACATATATATATGTGTGTGGGTGTATATATATATATAGTACATTAATATATGTATGTCTGTATATATACCCAAACTAGAGTATATATATATTCTTCACACTGACATATTTGTGTTATATATATGATATCTACATATCATATATATAAACAGTTGTCAACTTTATGACAGGTTGAGCGGGACACAATGGTCCAAGGGGCTTTGACCACACTGTTTAAATTTTGTAACAGTAAAGTGGTGGATATTTCTAAATAAATAATAATATAAATACATCACAGGATGCAATCAGGAAGCCTGAGGTGGGAGAGGCATCGTCTCAGCTGAGCCCATGAGACACTTCAACAAAGTTTAATTGGCCCTGGCAGCTGAGTCTGGTTGGACGTCTTGGTTAGACAGTTTCTGGAAGAGTCACAGTATATAATTTTCAAAGTTAAAAGCATGACTCTCAATATAGAGTATGTGTCAAAGATTACTAAATGCCTTAAGGGAGGTACCCATATGGTGGAAGAGCTAGTTCAAAGAGAATTGGCGAGACGGAAGTATTGAGAGGCACCAAAAGCGAAAGTGCTGGAGTAAGACTGCTGGGTTACGCACAAACTGGCTAATGACCCACAGGGGTCACTGTCACCTTGGGGGTCATCTTCTCTGCCTGCTAGAGTGATTTACAGCTTCGCAGTCTGCTTCACACCGAGTTGGAGCTGACAGTCATCCTTTTGCCTTTTCAAATTCTGCATTTTTCTTAACTGCAGAGTGTTGCTGCAAACCTCTGTGGATCCCAAGTTTTCGCAGAGCTACTGGTCTGCGCTGGGTGGAGAGTGAAGTGTCCACACCTGGTGGCAGCACTCTAGGCTACTCTAGTTCTGGGGCCACTGGTGCTCCCGTCTTGAGAGAGCAGGAACCAGGCAGCCCTCTGCCTAAGGTCAGGGAGCCCTGCAGCAGGACTCACACTCCTGTCTTCAAGGAGGCTGCAGGGCAGAGCTGAGACTCAAGGACAAACTAGAATTCACCAGGACTGGGGCAGGGGGCAACTGGGTGAGTCAGGAACACTAGGAGAATAAACGCAGAGAAGCCAGGTTTACTCAAAGGCTGGGGTGGGACAGGACCAAAGACCGGTTCATCAAGTTTCCTGAAGGCAGATGGCCTGGGGCTCTGGGGAGGAGGTGTGCAGCACAAGGGAGAGGCCCTGGCCTGGGATAGGGAAGGGGGACTGTGGAGGAGGCCGACTCAGCAGGTCAGGCTCAAGTGAGGAAGCAGGCGGCCCCAGGCTGACAGAGGACAGCCCTGCCTCACCCTGGGGCCTTCCTGCACCGCCCAGAACCAGGCCCAGCTCTAGGGTTCTTCGAGAACCCTTTGGCTCCTGTGCTCCTGCCCCAATCACGTTACTGCGCCTTTGGATCAAGGACCACAGTACCCGCCCGACACTGTGCAGACACCAAGATGGGCCAAGCCGATAGGAAAAGCGGTTCTCAAAGGTCCAGGCCCATCGGGACCCAGGAGTTCCCTCCCCATAAGTCCCTCCTTCCCAGCCAACTCAGACACTGGCCAGGCTTCAGACATGGGGCCACCAGCAAGTGGCAGACCAGGGAGCAGATGCGAGGGGACCATGCAGTTCAGAGGGGGCCTGCCCCACTGGTGCCTGTCTCAGCCCCAGCTTGCACGCAGGCAGGTTAGACACGATGAGAATAGATTTTCTGGAGGCTCAGAGGTAAACAATCCGCCTGCAGTGCAGGAGATGTGGGTCTGTGGGTTCCATCCCTGGGAAAGATCTCCTGGAGAAGATCCCCTGGCAACCCACTCCAATATTCTTGCCTGGGAAATCCCAGGGACAGGAGCTTGGAAGGCTACAGTCCAAGGGGTCGCAAAGAGTCAGACACGATTTAGCGACTAAACCACCACCACCACCACCAGGGACTCCCAGAAGCCGTCCAGTGGATGTTTACTGGGACAGTCACGGGAGGATCTGGTGGGGTCCGGGCCTGGCCTACCTGCAGACTGTGTGTCTCTCCCCGCCCAGAGATCCCGAGGCTGGGTGGGGTGGGAGGAGCCCAGGCCCCTTCTCTGCCCAGGGTCTCTGCCTGGGCCTTAGAGATTGGGAAACCTGGTGTCTTTGCACCTGCACTGCCCTCCCTCAAGCCCCTCTTCTCCCCTTGGTGAACGCTGGAGCCAGCCCTACACCCAGCTACAGAGCAGCACACTCTCCCGAATGCCTTCTCTGCGAGCCTCTACCACCAGCTCCACTCTCAGCCTCACTTTCAGACCTCCCTCAGACGGGGGACCCAAGCGTGTGCGCGGCGCCTGTCACTTGCTGAGAAAAGGCTTCGGGCACCGCACAGGGCTCTGGGTGAATGGGCAGGGCACTCGGCCTCTGAGAATCGGGTGTCAAGGGACTCTGGAAGGGGTGGAGGGGGGACAGTGTTGGAAGGAAGGAGGGGTGTGGTGCTCGGGGCTCTGCCTGCCCCAGGTTGTGGGGGGGAGGTATGCGGAACTGTGTACCAGGCTGGTGCCCGCACTCCCTCCTCCCCTCCTCCTCCCTCTTCCTCCCCTCTCCGGTCCTCCTCCCCCTCCTCTTTCCCCCTTCTCTCTTCTCCTCCCCTCTTCCCTCCTCCTCCCCCTCCTTTTCTCCCCTCCTCCTCCTCTCCCCCTCTTCCCCTCTCCTCCTCCCCTCCTTCTCCCCCTCTTCCCCTCTCCTCCTCCCCTCCTTCCGCTCCACCCTTCTCCCCTCGGGGCTCCGGAGGCGGCCGCGCGCTGAGCTCACTCGGCTGCAGTGACGCGCGCGTGCTCCAACTGCGGCCCCCGCGGGCCCGCCTCGGAGCCAGCGAGCACGCCCGCAGCTGCGTCAGCTCCTCCGCCCTCCTGACGCGGGTCTTTAGCATGAGCTCCGCGCAGGGGTGGGCGCTTCTCAAGTCTGGGGGCCCGGGAGGCATGACTGCGTGAAAGAGGCCGGCGGCTGCGGGGACGCAGAGGGGTCTAGGGGACTGAGCCAGCAGTCTCTGTGTATATTGCTTTGTTGGACTTGACTTCCCCACTCCAGGTTATTCCAAGTTAACCTCACACCGCCCTGGATAGAAGGCTCTCCTAGGTCCTCACCACTCCCCAAGACGGGACCCCAGACCAGTGGCCATCCAAGAGGGCCAGAGGGTTCCTCCCAGTAATAAGGCACTCACTAGCTATTACTGCTAAGAAAGATCTTAACAGCCCCTGCCCATTCATTCACACCACAGATATTTACCAAGCAGCTACTATGTGGCAGAGGCTGGGCACTGGTTTAGATAATGAGGATTAATTTAGCCCTGATAAAATCGAGCCTTGGGGTTGATGTTCCAGGATTCTTCTGAGTGTGTGGATCACTGTCCCCTGGAAGCCCTCCTAGCTCTGCCCTCTGATTTAAGCCCCTCTTCTTTGTACAGGACTTCCCTGGTGGCTCAGATGGTAAAGCGTCTGTCTACAATGCGAGAGACCTGGGTTCGACCCCTGGGTCAGGAAGATTCCTGGAGAAGGAAATGGCAACCCACTCCAGTACTCTTGCCTAGAAAATCCCATGGATGGAGGAGCCTGGTGCTGGCTACTGTCCAAAGGGTCACAAAGAGTCGGACATGACTGAGCGACTTCACTTTTCACTTTCTTTGCTCTAGTAGCCCTCAGCCTCTCCCTTCATCAGCACCCACCAGACCTCCACTTCCTTAATCTGGAGAAGGCAGAGCCTCTTCTGGTCTGGACTTGACCAAGGTGTTTAGTGATGACTGATGCACCAACACCCGGTGAAAGCTGAATCCTGAGCTTTGAGAAATCCCCACAGCTTCCAGCTTTGCAATCTGGAGTAGGCTGTCCAGGGGAAACTGGGTCTTGCCTTGAAGCCCAGACCCTAGAGCAGGTATCCAGACAAACGTGTGGTACAGGAAGCCAGGATTGCAGGGGTTGCCTGAGGTGAAGCCCACAGGTCGAAAGGCCTGGGGCCCCCACCCACAAACAAGGAGGTGAGCATGTGTTTTCACACAGGTGGTGGTTGGAATCTAGGAGCAGGGAGGGCAGCTGCATATTTCACTTTCATTGGCCAAGGGCAGATGGCCTTGTCGCTGTTCAGTCACTCAGTCATGTCTGACTCTTTGTGACCCCCGTGGACCCCAGTATGCCAGGCTTCCCTGTCCTTCACCATTTCCTGAAGTTTGCTCAAATTCATATGCATTGAGTCCGTGGTATCATTCAACCATCTCATCCTCTATCGTCCCCTTCTCCTGCCTTCAGTCTTTCCCAGCATCAGGGTCAGGGTCTTGTCCAATGAGTCCGCTCTTTGCATCAGGTGGCCAAAATACTGGAGCTTCAGATGGCCATGCTGGGAGACTTCCCCAGGGGTGAGGGGAATGAACCCCCTCTCCCCATTGGGGAACAGCCCATCTCCCAGAGTACATCTTTGCGATCCTAAATTCCTCTGTCTACCCTTGTTTTTCCTTACAGCTGAAATTCCTCTATCTCTCCTCAAGGCCAGTTCATTTTCATCCTTTGACTTGCTGCTCAGATGTCACCTTCCTGGTCTACCCTATCTAAAATTGGTTCCCTCCTCTGGTTCCCTTTATCCCATCACTTTACCTTTTTCAGAACACTTACACTGCTGCTACTCACTGGGATTGTTGCCTCACTCCTCCGCTAGAAAAGAAGCTGCATGAAGGTAGAAACCTTGCCTTTCATCTGCCTTATTTCCATTAGTTGTGCCTTGCGTAGAGGGTATTTGTTAAACGAATGAAGTTCTGTTCTAGAATCATAAAAAGAATGAAGCTAGAAGTCGGGAAAACCAAATCCTGTTCTGATACTAATTTTTAAGTTTATCTTTGGGCCTTCCCTGGTGATCCAGTGGCTAAGATTCTGCACTCCCATTCTGCACACTGCACAATGCAGCAGGCCTGGGTTCGATCCCTGTTCAGGGAACTAGATCCCACATGCCGCAACTAAAGACCCCTCATACCACAATAAGGATTGTAGATCCTGAGTGTCACAACTAAGACCCAGCATAGCCAAACAAATAAATATTAAATTTTTCTCTTTATACCTACTTTTTACACAAAGGACTGGAGTCAGCTTTTAAATATACAGTGAGCCTGAGATAGGTAGGCAGCTAGATTGAAAAATCAGGCAGAGAAAGTTCAGGCAAGTTTAAAAGACCAGGGTAAAGGCCATATAGTCCTTTATCATTGCCAAATTTGTGCCTCACTTATGGCTTTGAGCTTCCTGAGAGCTAAAGGAAAACGGAACAATATTTATTACATGATTTATCTTGTCTATGAAGAGTTTCCCAGTTCCTCAGGGAAAGCAAACTTTTTGCGGGTAGTTAGTAGCTAAGAAGTTTCTCACATAGGCCTTCAGATGGGGATGCTCTCGACAGCAGTGTTTCGAGCTAAAGGCCTTATTCACAGAGCATTGCAGCATCAGCAGTGAGCTGGGTGCCAAGAACGACTCAGCACATGCAGTGCTGCAGAGTGGACAAAGGGGTTTTCTGGGGCTGTGGCTAGATCCGGGGCGGGGGGGGGGGGGGTGTGAGGCCTCAAATCAAAGAGGGATGGAGGGACACAATTCCTTTCCAAACACTGTGGCTCTCAGCTTTTGGGCTTACACGGTCAATAATTTTATTTTCTAATTGGATGTTTTCAACACCAATATTGCTACCGATATCAATAAAATATTCCTGTTTTAAAAAAAAAAAAGGAACCCAAATTGGATCAAGATCTAATCCCCTCTTTACAAAAACTGAGAAGAGACAGAATATGTCTCACCATACCACAGGGGTATAATCAGCAAAATCTACAATGTGGAAAATTCCAAGGGCCAACAACCTAGATTCCTCAGTAAATAAACTACAAGGGAAAAAAAAAAAAGTGGGGAAGGGAAACCTATAGAATATAAGAAAGTCTTAAGAGACATAATCAAAGGAAATGTTTGGACTCTTAAGATCTTAATTGAACTCAGTTCAATTCAGTTCAGTCGCTCAGTCATGTCTGACTCTTTGAGAACCCATGGACGCCAGGCCTCCCTGTCCATCACCAACTCCCAGAGCCTACTCAAACTCATGTCCATTGAGTCGGTGATGCCATCCAACCAGCTCATCCTCTGTTGTCCCCTTCTCCTGCCTTCAATCTTTCCCAGCATCAGGGTCTTTGCCAGTGAGTTAGTTCTTTGCATCAGGTAGCCAGGTATTGGAGTTTCAGCTTCAGCATCAGTCCTTCCAACGAATATTCAGAACTGAGTTCTTTTAGGATGGACTGGTTGGATCTCTTTGCAGTCCAAGGGAATCTCAAGAGTCTTGAATGCCACAGTTCAAAAGCAGCAGTTCTTCAGTGCTCAGCTTTCTTTAAAGCCCAACTCTCACATCCATACATGACTACTGGAAAAACCATAACTTTGACTAGATGGACCTTTGTTGGTAAAGTAATGTCTTTGCTTTTTAATATGCTGTCTAGGCCGGTCATAACTTTTCTTCCAAGGAGCAAGTGTCTCTTAATTTCATGGCTGCAGTCACCATTTGCAGTGATTTTGGAGCCCCCCAAAATAAAGTCTGTCAGTTTTCATTGTTTCCCCATCTATTTGCCATGAAGTGATGGGACCAGATGCCATAATCTTAGTTTTCTGAATGTTGAGTTTTAAGCCAACTTTTTCACTTTCCTGAAGAGGCTCTTTAGTTCTTCGCTTTTGGCCATAAGTGTGGTGTCATCTGCATGTCTGAGGTTATTGATATTTCTCCCGGCAATCTTGATTTCAGCTTGTGCTTTTTCCAGCCCAGTGTTTCTCACGATGTACTCTGCATATAAGTTAAATAAGCAGCGTGACAATATACAGCCTTGTACTCCTTTCCCGATTTGGAACCAGTCTGTTGTTCCATGTCCAGTTCTAACTGTTGCTTCTTGACCTGCACACAGATTTCTCAGGAGGCAGGTCAGGTGGTCTAGTATTCCCACCTCTTTAAGAATTTTCCACAGTTTCTGTGTGTGATCCACACAGTCAAAGGGTTTGGCATAGTCAATAAAGCAGAAATAGATGTTTTTCTGGAACTCTTGCTTTTTCTATGGTCCAACAGATGTTGGCAATTTGATCACTGGTCCTTCTGCCTTTTCTAAATCCAGCTTGAACATCTGGAAATTCACGGTTCACATACTGTTGAAGCCTGCCTTGGAGAATTTTGTGCATTACTTTGCTAGCATGTGAGATGAGTGCAATTATTTGGTAGCTTGAACATTCCTTGGCATTGTCTTTCTTAGGGATTGGAATGAAAACTGGCCTTTTCCAGTCCTTTGGCCCTTGCTGAGTTTTCCAAATTTGCTGCCATATTGAATGCAACACTTTCAGAGCATCATCTTTTAGGATTTGAAATAGCTCAACTGGAATTCCACCACCTCCACTAGCTTTGTTCATAGTGATGCTTCCTAAGGCCCACTTGACTTCTCATTCCAAGATGTCTGGCTCTAGGTTGGTGATCACACCATCGTGATTATCTGGTGATGATCTTTTTTGTATAGTTCTTCTGTGTGTTCTTACCACCTCTTCTTAATATCTTCTGCTTCTGTTAGATCCATGCCATTTCTGTCCTTTATTGTGCCCATATTTGGGTGAAATGTTCCCTTGGTATCTCTAATTTTCTTGAAGAGATCTCTAGTCTTTCCCCTTCTGTTGTTTTCCTCTATTTCTTTGCATTGATCCCTGAGGAAGGCTTTCTTATCTCTCCTTGCTATGTTTGGAACTCTGCATTCAGATGCTTATATCTTTCCTTTTCTCCTTTGCCTCTCGCTTCTCTTCTTTTCACAGCTATTTGTAAGGCCTCCTCAGACAACCATTTTGCCTTTTTGCATTTCTTCTTCTTGGGGATGGTCTTGAATCACTGCCTCCTGTACAATGTCTAATTGAACTATCAAACTGCAAAACAGAGAGATAAATTATATATCTGAAGACTAATATTTTAAAAGTACATTATTTTTTAAAGTATGAAAATGCTTATCTGGTTATATTAAAAGATCCTTTTTATTTTTTACATATGAATTTATTTGATGTCTGTGATTTGTTTTAGAATAACCCAGGGTACATGTTATTGGGAGACAAAAGTGGCAAGTAGTTAGGAATTTTGAAGCTGCCTAACCCAGGGATTCTTTAAACTATTCATATTAGTTTTTTGCATGTTTGAAATTTTCCACAATAAAACATGTTTAGGGAGTTCCCTGGTGGTCTAGTGGTTTAAATTCCGGGCTTTCACTGCCATGGCCCACCCATGTTCTATCTCTGGTCAGGGAACTGAGCTCCTGTAAGCTGTGTGGTGCACCAAAAAAACAAAAAGCTGAAAAACACTTTTAAAAATTGGATATGTTGGGCTTCCCTGGTGGTCCAGTGGTTAAGATTCTGCCTTGCATTGCAGGGGACACCAGTTCAGTCCCTGGCCCAGGAAGATCCCACATGCTGTGGGGCAACTAATTCTGTGCGCCACAACTACTGAGCCACCTTGCTGCAACAATTGAAGCCCGAGAGCCCTAGAGCTCGTGCTCAGCAATAAGAGAAACCCAAGCACCACAACTAGAGAGCAGCCCCTGCTTGCCACAATTAGAGAAAGCCTGAACACAGCAACAAAGACCTAGTGTAGCCAAAAAATTTGGATACCTTGACAAAAGGCTAGCCTTTCGTCAGTTAGCCAACTTTCACCAAATAAGAACATGACAACAAAATAGCTACCGTCTGGTATCATCATCGCTTCATAAGAAAAAGGACTTTATCAAATCAAAGATGCAGGAAAGGCTGGGTCTCTGATAAAGGCCAATCAAAACAGAATGTATTTTGCTTTCTGCAAAAGTCACAGCAGACACTACCATGGACCAGTACTGGTCAGTGGGCTCCAGCTTCAACCAATCCCTCCCAAACCTGCGTTTTTCAAAAGTTGAGGTCTAAGCTAGTAGACAGTCCATTGGTGCTGGACTTGTCTCCTCTGTGTCTCGGGAAGGGTGTCACCTGTCTCTTCTTGGTCAATTTCTCAAAGAATCTGTGTATTTAACCTAGAAAGGCCCTCAGAGATCTGGTTTAACTTCTTATTTTTACAGATGGGAAAACTGAGGCCAAGAGAACAAAAGTGACTTGCTAGAGGTTACACAACACAGAATGACCTGATGGCAGAGCCCACAGTTGAACCCAGGACTTTTGATTCCTATGCCAGGGTCCCCTCCACCCGATGTCTTACCTTCTTTGATTGACTCATGTTGTCTTTGTCTTCATTTCAGCTGGTGCCTGGAAAGATAGCTGCATGGACTTGCTGCCAAACCACCAGGCTTTAAATCTTGCCACCTGCTACTGTGTGACCTTGGGTCTACATATCTTCTCAGGGCCTCAGTTTCCTCATCTGTAAAATGAGTGGGAACTGTAATAATGATCCTCCCCTCTAAGGCTGCAGTGAAGATTGAACTGGGTGTGAGCAGTGCCTGCCACAGAGAACAGTGCTCGGTGTACGGCAGTTGCCTATGTTTTTACCTCCTGTGGGGATGATGAGGTCCACCGATTTATTTTGGAGAACATGTTGCTGGCCAAAATCTTGGCCTTCTTTACCCATTGAAGCCAAATAAAAAATAGAATTTGGAGGAAATAGAAAGGTGGCTTTAATTCTCAGCTGGCAGAGAAGGGAACACAGTAGGGTTCATGCCTCAAGAACTGTGCCCCCCTACCCCCATAAGGAGTCTAGGGGCTTATATAAGGCAAGGGCTCGAAGTCAGGATTCGGTGATGAGGAACAAAGGTGATAAGATCTTGATTTCTTCCCCTTGCATTCTTTCTAAGACAGTCACAGTCTGGCATCAGTAACCTAGTAATTGAGTCTGGTAGTTCAGTGGCTCTACAGCCTCCTTTCTGGTATGTAACTAAAAGGGGAAGGGTGTTGTAAGGGTAAACACCAGATACAGGATGTATTTAGCATGGAGTCAAAGGAAAAACTGAATTATAACTCCTGTAGAGTTAGGGAGCAGAAAAGCAAACTCAGTTATAGACATGTAGAGTTAGGAGCAGTTAAAGTAAAATTAAGAAAAAAAAAAAAAGGAATGTTCAGGCCTGCTCACATTTCTCTTTGTCTACTTTGCTCTTAGGAAAGAGAAAGAGAGAAACGCATTTCTTTTTCCCTTTTCATTGCAACAAGCAGGTAGGCCTTTAACTTAGATTCATGAAATGTCAGAGCTAGAATGGACTTTCCAAGGTCCTCTATAGAGGAATTCTTTTACAGAAAGAGAAAGGGAGTCCCTGGGAAGCTAAGTGAACTGCTGATGGTCCCAGTGACAGAACAGTAAGTGGACTTCCAAGGGGTCCCTGGGTCCTAAGGCTCTGGGCTTTGCTAAACAAGTCAGTAAGGCCCCCAACTCCACTTCATAGCGTTGTTCCACCCTACACTAATGTCAACGCTGGTTAATTAAAGACACATGGTGAATGCACAGAGCTTTACAGTTTACAATGACCATTTGCAAACTTAAAAAAATAATCACTAAGTCGTGCCTGACTCTTTGTGACCCCATGGACTGTAGCCTACCAGGCTCCCCTGACCATGGGATTTCCCAGGCAAGAACACAGGAGTGGGTTGCCATTTCAGTCTCCAAGGGATCTTCCTGGACCAAGAATCAAACCGGCATCTCCTGCATTAGCAGGTGGATTCTTTAGCACTGAGCCACCAGGGAAGCCCATTTGCAAACTAACTCCAGCCCTAGAAGATAGGGTGTCCTGAATGAATACTCCATTTCACAAAAAGAAAGCAGGGGTGGACTGATAACCAAAGCCATAAGTAGAGGCTCAGAAATTCCTTGACTAGTGTGGATGATGAGAGTATTCACCTTCAAAGAAGATGCTTAAGTCAGTGTAAAATGGCTGCCACTCCTTCTGCCTTTGGAAAAGTACTTCAACTACAAAGACGTCAACTATTAACTCCTAAGAGAGCAGAAAGGAAAGCAGTTGCTATGGCAACATCTCTGGCAGCCTATTTTCCATCTTCCTCTGGTTCAAAACAACAGCTTCCAGCAGGTTCCAGCAGTGGCGTGGGGAAGGTCTAACTCCAGCCCAGTAACTGCACTTGGCCAATCTCCTGCTAGATTTTGGTGGCAAGAGAATGTGGCAGCCAATGAAGAGGCTTGGGGCTTGTGTCATCGGCCTTGAGCCAGGTTGGAATAACCAGAAGGCAGGCACACGTGACCGTTTCCATGGTGACCACAGTTAGCAACCCAGATGGCCCTGTTTATGAGCACTGGAAAATTCCACCCAGTCTCTGGCCTGATTTTGTTATTTTCTCTGCCTCCTTCCTCCTCCAAGGCAAGGATGAAGTCATTGCCGTGTTTAACCCCTTCCTGAGATGTGCCTGGCTCCAGTCAGATCTGGGAATCTGGGAGGGGGCTACCTACTTAGTACGGGAGTGGGGGGAAGGAAGGTGGTGACGGCCACCGTTTACAGGGTGCATCATTTGAGCCAGGTGCTCTACTAAGCTCTGGACATCCTCACAACTCTGAGAAGGGAATACTACACAGATCACCCCTATTTCACTGAAGAATAAACTTGATTCAGAGAGGTTAACTTACTTGCCACATAACGGGGCATAGCCAGCAAGGGGGGAGCCAGGCTGAGACCAAGTGTGTGGGACTCTCAAAGCCACTCTCTCCATGACCCCTCTATAAAGGCCAAAGAGTTATAGAACCAGATGGGGTGCAGAGGGGGAGAGATCCATGATCTTCTAGGGGACTGAGGGAAGGTGACTTTTGACTGAGTGGAAGAACAGGGAGGGGACACCTGCTTGGCTCCAGGACATCCATGTTGTTGGGTTGGGGCTGAGGGCTGGTGGGCATGGCCGCACAGGCCCCAGGGAAGGCTGTGGCCAGGACCCCGGGCTGAGTCCCCATCATTCATCCTCTCTGGGATTCGGACAGGGGTTGGGGTGGAGTGGGGAAAGAGGTCAAGCCTGTAAATATTCGTGCTGGACTCCTGCTGGGGAAGTGCAGGCTTGGGTTGAAGGTGAGTCCTGGGGACCAGCAGTTGGAATCTGGGGTGAGCCTCTCAAGAGTCTCACCAGCTGGAAGACACACAGGATGTTCTGTGTGGATGCTACACAAGCTATGTAGCCCACTATTTTGAGCTGAGGCAGGGCTATAGGAAGACTTGGACTGTGTTTTCAAGGATAAGTGATAAACAGCAATAAAAGTCACAGACCATGGCTGAAGGTAACAGATGAGTCACTAAGCAAAGGGCATGATCACAAGAGTGCTGGGGAGGTCACTGGACAATGATGGCCAAGGGTGACCAAAGGACAGATGGGCCATTCAGCAGGGAAGGCTTCCTGCAGGAGACAAGGGGCCTTGATGTGGCTCCTAAAGCAGGGGCTTCCACTGGCCGGGAGGTTGGCTGTGTCCTTGAGGGAGAGGTGGTGGGATGTCTCATGAAACTAGGAGACTGATATCAAGTGGGGCTGGAATAGAGGGGACACAACTGATTGAGTTTTATGGCCCAGGTTCAGGGTGGGGCAGCTGATGACAAAGATCTGGGAGAATGAGGAAGGGTGATTCTTTGTGACCTTGATGGTTTCTAGCTCCCAGGTCTGTCTCTGTCTTGGGCCTCAGCTGAAGCCTCTGCTTTGGCAGAAGAGTCATGGAAATTTCCACCCATATACTTTTCCCAGTGCTGTTCTTGGCTCCACCTTCTTCCCAAGCTCTTCTGTGTCTAAAGTTCTTGGGTTTTTGCAGGCTGCAGGCTGAAGAGGCCTGAGGCAGCCTGAGACTTGGTGACACCAAAGGCCCGTCTGGCGTGGACGTGTCAGAACTGCAGTCATGCTGGGCACTGTGCTGCCATGGGATGCCAGGGCTGGCCCCCAACCGATGTTCCCAGGAGCCCCAGGATTCCTGCTTTGGGGGAAGGCAAAAGGATAGGAATGACAGCTTCTATCACCATTTTATGGTTCTTGAGCCAAGTCACTCTGTTGGGCATGCTCCCCCCACCCCGCCCCCATTCCCCCCGCCACGCTCCTGGAGTATAGGGCAACAGGCTGAAACAAGCCCAGGGGCACCCAAGTATTGGGGGTGTACCACTTCTGCTCCCCAGAAATTATCTGGATGCTCTGATTTCTTGGAGGGAGTATTTCGTTTGTCCATTTCTGGAACTCACAAGCAGAAGTGACATCTATGGGGAGCAGGGAAGACGCAGGAAGTTCTCTCTTCCTTCTCCCCTCCCCCACTTCCCTCCTCTGGATTCTAAGCTGCGCCCCATCTCAGGTTAGCTGCTCCCCAGCAGCAGCAGCTGGGAATGCAGGGGCCAGAATGAGCTCTGGCCTTAGAGAAACAAGTTTTCAAAAGAAGCCAAGGGACATCTCTGTGGAGTTCCCGCCCTTTGTCCACAGCTGGGACTTGTAGGAAGGATGGCACAGACCCATCTCTCCTGTATCTATGAAGAATGAGCCCGAGGCTCCTCTGTCCCCCTTTCAGCCTCCAGCAGTGACATCCCATCCTCCCTGCCAACCAGGCTGCAAACCCTGGAGGCCCTTTGACCCTCTGAGGATAGAGGGGGACATGTTACCAAACACATACTCAAGTAGGAAAATATAGGCTGTGTTGTGACAGAGTTACTGCGGGGTGATGATACGGGATGTGCTCGTCAGAGAGGCGCTTTCCCAGGAGTGACGTCTAGGCAGGGTAATGAGAATGAGTGTCATCTGAAGAGAGGGGGAGGGGCATTCCAGGCAGATGTGTCATTGAGAGTAAGGAACAGGCGTCTGGACTCACAGATATAGGAACAAACTAGTGGTTACTGGTGGGACGAGGGAAGGGGGAGGGGCAATACAAACGTGGAGGGAAAGGGTTATTATGGGATTATATGAAGTCACATGCATGAAATTGTTAAAAAATTATTTATTTAGCTGTGTCAGGTCTTAGTTGTGGCTTGTGAGAGCTGTTAGTTACAGCATGTGGGATCTAGTTCTCTAACCAGAGATCAAACCTAGGCCCCCTGCCTTAGGAACTCGGAGTCTTAGCCACTGGACCACCGGGAAAAACCCTGTCTGAAACTTTTGAAAATTGTAAAGCACTATAGAATTTAAAGAATCTTTCTTTTAATAAACATCTATTGAGTGCCTGGGATTCTCTGATAGCTCAGCTGGTAAAGAATCCGCCTGCAATGCAGAAGACCCTGGTTCAATTCCTGGGTCAAGAAGATCCCCTGGAGAAGGGATAGGCTACCCACTCCAGTATTCTTGGTGGCTCAGCTGGTAAAGAATCTGCCTGCAATGCGGGAGACCTGGGTTCAATCTCCCACAAAAATAAATAAATAAAGATGAACATGAATGCTTAAAAACGTGGGGAGACTTCCCAGTGGTCCAATGGTTACTGCATTTCCACCGTAGGGAGCACAGATTCCATTCCTGGATGGAAAACTAAGATCCCACATGCCACACAGTGTGGCCCAAAAAAGGAGGAAAGAACATGAGCCTGGAAAGGGCTGGGGTGCTGAGGAGGAGGCCAGTGTGGGGAGCCCAGAGAGCCTCTGCAGACCTATACCTGTCTTGTTTCTCTTGTCCCATGCCACCATCCACCCCAATCCAAGCCTCCATGATGTCTGGCCCAGGCTGGGACGACGGACTCTGGTGCCCTCCACTCGGTCGCCTCTCCCAGCTCAGCCACCTTGCAAAGAGCAGCTACACAATACCACCCAAAGCCAGAGCCTCTCCCAGCTCAAAAGCCATTCTTCTGTCCAAAGAGCTGAGTCCCAACTCCCTCTCCAGGTAACTCAAGTCCTCCCAGACCTCGCTTCTCTCTTCCCGCCTGCTCCTCTTGCTTTCTAGTGAGTTACCATCACCTAAAGGGCTTTAAGGTCCATTCTGCCTCAATTGCTGCAAGCCTCTACTATTACATCAGCCCTGGAGAAAGACCCATGATGCCGTGGGCTTCAGTTTTTATCTGGCATGTGCTGAGGAATACGTGATGAGTGAGCATGCACACAGGCACACAGGCAAGGTTCCTAGAGCTTCGTGACCTCCACCCCTATTCCATGAGACTGGTCTCTGCTGGACGTGGGCCACAGCTATGTGGAGAAAGAATGGACACCTGTGTGTGTGAGTGTGTGTGTAGGAGGGGAGGAGTGTTTTCTAGCCTTGTGCTGGGTGTGTGATGCTAACACAGCATCCGTCTGGACCTCAGTGGGTGACTGAACACATGCATGCTGCCCACTGGGAAGCTTCACAGTCCCTCCAGGCTACTTTGGAAGGTTTGCTCTCAGGCCTCAGAGGGTAAATAACCAGAGAGCACCCCCACACAGGTCAGGGCTAGACACAGCGACTCCTACAGTGAGTCCTCCAGTGAAGTGATAGTGAGACCTGCCCTCCACTCTGGAGGCCAGAGCTCCATGGACACTGAAGACAGCCTTCGGCACCGCCCTCCCCCCACCGCTGTGGGTCAGTCTGTCTAGAAGTTCTGCAGTTTCTTGCCCAGTACAGCTCAGTCAGTGCCATTTTACTCCAGCCTGCTGGGCGGCCATGTTTGTGTCACACCTGAAAGCATTTTGTTCCCATCAAAGCACATCAGCTTTTGTCTAATCACTGCCTTCTTCCTCACCACCACCCTCCAACACTTACACAGTGCAACAAAGTGCAACCACTGAGTTCACTTTATAAAAGTGTCCCTGGACTGGACATTCCTGGATGGGGGCCAAGTTATCCTTTCCCAGCCCCTCCCTGGCTGGGTTACCAATCACTCTGCACTTACTGGGCATCTACTGTGTTAAAAAAAACTATTCTATTTTTTAAATTTAAGGATTCGCTGGTGGCTCAGGGGGTAAAGACTCTGCCTGCAATGTGGGAGACCTGAATTCGATCCCTGGGTCAGGAAGATCCCCGGGAGAAGGAAATGGCAACCCACTCCAGTATTCTTGCCTGGAAAAGCCCATGGACAGAAGGGCCTGACGGGCTACAGTCCATAGGGTTGCAAAGAGTCTGACACGACTGAGCGACTTCACTTTCACTTTCACAAGAGATACTATTTCATTGTATTCATTTAATAGACACATTTTGAGCTTCTAGTGTGTGCCAGGCACTAGTGATGCCAAGAGAGACAGCCTTGGCCTCAGTTTTCTCATCCATCCAAGGGGTTAACAACAGCATCTCCCTCACAGGGTGATCGTGAGAACTGAAGAGACTGTCCACGGGATGCGTGTGGCACAGTGCTCAATAGACATTATAGAAAATAAAGCTGCCAGTGGATTTCCTGTCCTGCAGGTGCACCAGGCACAATGAAGGGATTGAAGAAAGCTGGGAGACCCTGTTCCCTGCCTAGGGAGGGGGTCAGTAGACCGTCTCCACTCAAGGCTAGCCATCACAAGAGAAGAGGCCACAGGGAGGGCGCACAGCCTAGGAAAGGAAGGTCTGGAAGTGCTGGGCGAAGCCGGTGAAGGGCCCTTAAGCTGGGGAGAAACAGGGTGAAACAGAGCTGCCTTCTGCCTCTTGTTGTCATTCTGTCCTCCTACATCCTATGATGCTACAGATTGGCCTTCCGGAAAGATCCACAAATAGGCTGCAGGGCCCAGGGCCAAGAACATTATGTGGCAAATAAACTAAAGAAGGAACTAGCAGCATGTTCTCGGACTGGAGATGAGAAACCTCTTTTTCAAGATACTTTTGCCTATATTCTCCCCCAGAAAGAGGATTCTACCTATACAGAACTCTTCCACTACGTCCTACACTTAAAGATGGATTCTTTTCTTTCTTTCATTTGGCTGTGCTGGGCTTTAGTTGCAGCATGTGGGATCTAATTCCCTGACCAGAGATCAACCTTAAGCCCCCTGCGTTGGGAGCACAGAGTCTTAGCCACTGGACCACCACGGGAGTCCCTGGATTCTTTTTAGTGTGTTAGTTTCTGCTGTACAGCAAAGTGAATCAGCTACATGTTTACATACATATGCCTTCTTTTTTGGATTTCCTTCCCATGTAGTTAGTTCACCACTGAGCATTGAGAAGAGTTTTCCATGTCATACAATAGTTTATTATTTATCCATTTTGCACATAGTGTAATAGTGTATAT
The DNA here is from genome assembly GCF_016772045.2 of Ovis aries. NCBI lineage: Eukaryota > Metazoa > Chordata > Mammalia > Artiodactyla > Bovidae > Ovis > Ovis aries. The sequence goes on from NC_056074.1 coordinate 40,113,316, forward strand.
ATGTCAATCCAAACTCCCAGTTCATCCCACCTTCTCGCCCCTCTTTTTCCCTTGGTATCCATACGTTTGTTCTCTACATTTGTGTCTCTATTTCTGCTTTGCAAATAAGATCATATACCATTTTTCTAGGTTCCACTGTATTTCTCTTTCTTACTTCACCCTGTATGACAGTCTGTATGTCCAGTCACATCTCTGCAAATGTCACAATTTTGTTCCTTTAAGATGGCTGCTTTTCTGGGGAAGAGAAGAGGAGAATGTTTCCCTTACTCTTCAGCCTAGAGACGTTCAGTGCCTGAGCAAGCGAGAGCAGCTCAGGCTGCCTCTTCCCAATAGTTTGGAGAAGGCCGATGACACAGCCATTTTTAGTTTCTGTAACTTGTTTTTGCTAGAATTGCCCACAGTTCTCTGTGAGGTAAACTATGTGTCTGGTGGATTTCAGTGGTTGATTTTAGATTTTCTCTGGGTACATTTTTAGCTGTCCAAAATCCCCTAAAAAACAATGACCTCTTTTTTGCATAATGGAGCTGAGCTGCATCCTCTCTGTGGGTTTTTCCTACAGTGTGAGTTGGCTGCTGTGCAGAGAGGAGGGAGCTGAACTTTTGTGCAGTCATCATTCCAGAGATCAGCTTGGGGAAGGTGGGCAGCAGAACAGCGCTGGGAACTGCAAATTTCTTGAGTCTTTAGAAAACAAGAAAGTTGTTCTCCGGGGTAGGGGTTGGGTGGGTATTCCCGTGGGTATTCCCCTTGCCTTTTATTGCTGACTGGACTTCCCTGGTGGCTCAGATGGTAAAGCGTCTGCCTACAGTGCAGGAGACCCAGGTTCAGTCCCTCAGTGGGGAAGATCCTCTGGAGAAGGAAATGACAACCCACTCCAGTACTCCTCCCTGGAAAATTCTGTGGACGGAGGAGCCTGGTAGGTTACAGTCCATGGGGTCACAAAGAGTCGGACACGACTGAGTGACTTCACTTCACTTTATTGCTGACCAGCATTTCCAAAACTGTCTCTGGCAACAAAGGATTAGCTTAATAGCACAAGCTCAGAGGAAATACAAGGAAAGAGGTGTGGGGGATTCCCAGGTATCCCTGAAGACTCACTCAGACTGGCCTCTGAACCTTAAACCCAGAAAGGAAAGGCCTCAGAAACGTCTCTTGACTAAGCCCCACTGGCCTTATTAACAAGAGGAGGTGGAGCAGATTCTAGCATTCTTTGGAGGTTTCTGGCCTGACATGATGTGATGTGATTCTGGACGATTAGGTGACAGAAGCTGTAGAGGCCTGATTCTAAATTTTTGCTACTTTAGTCCTTTTTAGTGCCCCACCTCCTTGGAGCTACAGCCAGGAGGCCTAAAATCTTCCATGTTCCCTTCTCATCTCTTTGTTTACTGCATTTTATAGAATCTGCATCATCATTCCTTTTCTCTAATCTCATTTTACACGTAAGAAAATTACCACTGAGAAGCTATTTGGGTTAGTACCCAAGGTCACACGCTGTCAGGAGAGTAATTGCCAGAAACCAGAACCAAGAGCCTCCTATTTTTAGCCTGGGCATTTTGAGGGTGCGGTGGGAGCACAAGGTGACCCATCAGCTGAAATGGATTAGCCCTCTCATACCTGTGCCCTTAGGCCCAAATAAAGACCAGGTTTCAGACTGAGGTAGAGGGGAATAAACAGGGTTTTGAGACCAGCTGCCTTAGAATGTTATGAAGTAAAAGGAATATGAACGAGGGCCACAGAAAAGATGCCTTGAAGAAAATTTAGTTTTGTGTTAAAGAGAGCCTTGGTTCAAAAGAATTGAGAGAAAGGCTCATAATCAAATGTATTATCGATCTCCTCACCAAAGAAAATGGCAAATTTAGGCCATCTTGTTTAAATTATCTTACAGAAAAAAAGAGACTCACCATATAAAGAAGAAGGAGGAATTAGGAGTATTTTGGAGACCGCTAATTTTGTGAAGCAAAAGCTAGGAGAGATGAGGGCCTAAATAGTAAAAAGAGGGTCAGTGTTCATAACTTCTAAAACATTTTTTACTTACCAACCGGGGAAAAAAAGGTAAGAATTGTCTCTTTAGCAAGCCATACCTCTCACCAGTTTCCTGACTGCTGAGCTTCATTCAAATCTCTTTCCCCAAATTCAGGGGGAATTAGCCAAATACAACATAGCCATTCTCAGAGTATAAGCGAAATGGTACACCTGTGTGTAAGGAGAATGGAAATGACTAGTTAGCTATGTTCAGTTCAGTCGCTCAGTCGTGTCCGACTCTGCGACCCCATGAATTGCAGCATGCCAGGCCTCCCTGTCCATCACCAACTCTCGGAGTTCACCCAAACTCATGTCCATCGAGTCTGTGATGTTAGCTATGTTGACAGTTACTTAAAGCACTTCAGGGATCTTATTTCAGTGGCTCCTGAAGAGAGAGAGTAGGCGAGAGATCGCAGACAAGACAGGGGGCCTAGGTCTCCCCGAGGAGATTGACAGAAGCCCTGGGAGAAGGGGCGTTAAGTGGTAAGAGGGAGTGGAAGAGAAAGGCAGGTGCCATGAGGTTGGAATTCCTGGATTCAAGGAAAACTTCTGATACTAATTAGCTGTGTCTGATTTTAAGCAAATCCCAAACTCCCCAAGCCCCTAAATCTCCGTTTGTAAAATGAGGTGATCCAACTGTTTTTCCTCCTTCCCGTCCTAAAAATCTAAAAAATTTCCAGTCCCTGAGCAAATATCAAAACTGCGTCTGAGGGGAACCATCGGCATGTCAGTAATATTCCACTCTTAGAGGGAGAAAGATTGATTAAACAAGTGCAGCTTCACCAACATCACTTTTATCAGTTGATTAAACCAGCCCTGCTTTATCGGGGGTGGGGGTGGCTGGGGGGGGGGGGTGGTGGATAAAGTTATGAGGTTAGCACAGGGTACAGAACCCTCACTTGCTAAAGGCCCCCAAGCCTGCTCCCTCACCCTTTCACAACCAGTGCCCTTTTTAGGAACCAAAGGAGTTTTAAAAATACAGATTAGAGATTTTAAGAGGCCATCCTAACCTATATCGTGCCAATGGACTCTATTTACCCCTTTTGGAATGTACTGCGTAAACATCTTCACACGTTCTAGAATTGAAAACTCTGTGGAGTTAAGAGAGGGCCAGAGAATGGGTGTCACCCTGTCCTGGGGTCTAGGTTTAAAATCACCACGTGCCCTGGAGCGCTCCACTTTATCTTACCACCGCTTTCCTCAAAAACAAAACCAACATCCCCTTCCAAAAACACAAACAATAACGGGCAGCTGTGTTAGGTCAATCTCTGAGGCCCCTTCTGTTTCAAGCAATCTAGGTTAACAAAATCTGGTGACTTACGAACACTCAAGGGCTGTGACAATAAACAAAGAGCAAAGATGATGTGAGAAAATTTTTAGTTACTGGATGACTTTGCGATAATGGAATGACAAAAGACGGAGGACGTGAAAGAAAGGCCATCCGGGCGGAAAAGGCAGGCAGCATCGCCCGGAAGAGGAGAGGAGCCCAAGAGTTGCGAAAAGTTGGAGCAGCAGCCAATAAACCCCCGACCAGGGACAGCTGCCACCCTCCCCCACACATTTCTCCAGGTTAGGCATCGGCCTTGGGGGTGGGGCGCGCGTGCGCAGTGGCGCGCTGCGCCAACGGCCACCGCCCCCGGAGGCGGCCGGGACCGGTTGGAGCCGGTTAGAACCGGCAACACCGCCCGCGAGTCGACGCCTCACAAAGGGCGGCGGCTCACGGCCAGCATATCCCTGCGCCGTGCCGGCGTGGGGTGTGGGGAACGAGCCTCACCCCCCCACCCCCATCCCCGGGCTCACTGGCCGAGGTTATACCTATCCCGCTTGGCCTCTCCCTGGTTTCTTGTCGCCGCAGTCGCTTTAGCTCCGTGGAAGGCGTGTCTAGAAACCCCCGGCGCCATTGTCTTTTCTAAATCCTCAGCCCTCGCGACAAGTGCCCCTCGCAGTCGGGCGAACTGAGGCATCTTTTCAAACATCGGAGACGCAGCAGTTCTCCTTTCCCGGTGCTTCCCTCGGTTTTCCCTTTTGGTAGGACAGAGAACGTCTTTTAAAAATGGACTGATTAACCTGCAGAAAGAAAAGGCTTTGGGTTTGGGAAAAAGTTATTTCCCTTTGTGCTCTACTTTTAAAAGTCTTAAGGGAATCAAACCGGAGATAATACAAAATTTGTAGGGAAAAAAAAACGAAACGTAGTAAACACTTAAGGTTCACAAACATTTTAGAACACGAGTGGTAGCTGAAGGTTGCTCTGTATTTGACGGTGAAACCGTTGGCTTTTCCGGATACCTGAAACAGCACACGTTTGGAAAGAACAAAAAGTCCAGGCTGTCTAAACAGGCTACCAAAAGTGTAGGAGTCTAGCTGGTATTTAGTAAATACAAAATCAACAACAAAAGCCAAGTAACACAACCCCACCCTAATGATTTGAATCTAAGCCTTCAAGATGGGTCCAGCTCTGTTGCAGGGACAGCAGTAAACGAGAGATATTTGTTGAAATATTTTCCGGAAGTGGATTTCTACAATTAGAATTCTTAAGTGGATAACCCGGAGTAACTATTTTACGAATAAAAGGCCAAATGAGCCGGGTGAGGTATAAACATCAAAACCGCCTCGCAGGACCTGAGACCGTTTTTTTTGGGGGGGGGGGTGCCTCCCAAAACTTGACGGCTTCTAAAATGGCTGCGGTCTGTAGTTGTGAGGCTGAAGTTCGGTTACATAATGGAAAGGAAGGCCGTCAGGAAACTTAGTTTAACCTTCTTTCCAAAACCACTGACTTGTATCCAATATACTCCAAGGAAACACGAAAAGTATTTTAAAAGCTACTAGAAACATTCCCATGTAACGGCGCTTAGTTTTTATGAGCTATTCAATGTTTATTTAGATGTGATTTTCATTGTTTTTGCCCAAATTTTCAGCTCAAATCTACTTGCTAATAAGTACAAGGTATAGGGCTTGCAAGCAAGTTGGATAAACTGTTAGGAAAAGTCCAGAAAACTCTTGTAAATGAGATTCTATTTTTACATCTTCAGAGGAGCTATTTTTGCTTTCCTCACAAAGGCGGCGGAGGAGTATTGAATACCGGAGGTGTGAGTTGTCCTTCCTCTATAAATACACTGCTGCGGCCTGAGCGACAGGCATAGAGGCAGCGAGCGCAGAATCTGCTTTAAGGCTGGAGGTGCTGCTTAAGGAGCCTGCAGATAAGTTTTTCTATTAAAAAAGATAGGCGTTAGTGTGTTTCTTTAGGGATTGTAAGTAGTGAGAATACGGAGATACTGCTTTGCATTAAGTTCTTAGATAAATTTTAGGGAAAACATGAAGACTTACTTAAAGAGTAGTTGGAGAAAGGAAGAGGGAAGAAAAATAATTTTAGAACCTGATGGAGGTTAAGAGCTGAAATTTTTTCATGGAGTGGAAAATTTTAAGAAAATTTCTGAGCTAGGACTGCTAAGTCTGGATTTTTTTTCTTAAGCCTTAAGTTGAAGGGCAACCTTTTACCTTAACATAAAACGTTGGGTTACATAAATCGAACCTAAACGTTTTAAAAGGTTGAGTTGTAGATGATTAAAATACTATATACTATAAAGGCCATCTTAAGATTTAACTGAAGGTGGTTTCAGAAATAATGCCTGCAAATTCACGGCGCAGTAAAAATGGCGTCATTTGAAGCTTAGTTGATACTGAGGCTTTGTTTGGCTAAAGTTGACGGAAGTATTAGGAATGGTAGGAAAGAAAATTGGAAGTTTGAAGTGGAAAATTCGGAAGACAAGTACAGGAAGCAGAAGAAAAAACTAGGGAAGATAGAGATACACGTATTAGAAGACAGAAAACCTGAGCCTAGTAAGTAGGCAGAAGAAAAAGACAAATCTAGGAGAAAATTGAAAATACGGGCGAGTGCTTAAGATAGAATGAAAAGAAAGCTATTGGACGCAAACATACAAGATAGACGTCCAGAAATTTAGAAGATAGTTAAAAATCAATGTTGGATAAGTTACAGGAACAAAAACTGAGGAAATTTTTATAGCCGATAAGAATTTATTGTAAAAGCCCATCAGCTTATTTGTGGTGGTGCGGAAGTTAGATCTCAGAAGATGAGGGTTTTTTAAAACTACTGTAGACCAGGAACAACTTAGAAGAAAATCCGGAAACTAGAAGAAAGTCAGTTTAAAATCTCAGCAAAAAGTTACTTAAAGGGACTGAAGTAACTTAAAAGCTAAGAATGTATTTGGAAGAGTTAAAAAATTTGAAAGGCCTTAAATGCGGTAGCGTAGTTTCCTTTGGAAAATGTAAAGGACTTTATAAGTGAATTAAATGGAAGAGCAAGAATTAACCATCGAGTTATTGGACTTTGAGCTAAGATGAATGTTTAAATCCTGACGAGTAGGCGCTAATTAACAGCTGACGCAGGTGCTACACAGAAGTGGATTCAGTGAAGCTAGGAAGACAGGAGCGGCAGACAGGATTCCAGGAGCCAGTGTTCGGTGAAAACTAGGACTGAGGAGCCAGCAGCAGTTCGTGAAGATAGGAAAGAGAAGCCCGGGAGCCGGTGCGACTTGGTGAAGGAAGCTAGGAAGAAGGAGCGAGCCCTAACTATTTGGAGGTGAAGCTAGGAGAGGATTCCAGGAAAGAGGAAGCCAGTGCGGTGTGGTGAAGCTAGCGTGCGGCTTGGCTTGGCAACCACGCGGAGGCGGCGAGCAGGCGGAGTGGAGGATAGATAGAGGATCCTAGAGCAGCAGCCCAGTGTACGAGCCCCGCAGGGAGAGCCAGTGGTGTGGTAAAACTCCGTGAGGTCGGCACTGTCGTGGGTTTTTTTTTCCTCCTGTAACTCACTATGGTAATACCTCTTAAATTTTCCTAATAGTAATGGGGGAGTTGTGTACTTAAGCATAAAGGGGATTTTATTACGGGGATGTAGGCCGGTTTTCGGGTGTCGTAGGTTTCTCTTTTTCAGGCCTATTTTCTCATGCATCTTGTCTGGAGCTTTTGAGGGCAGACTGCAAGGCCCGGAGAAATGGTAGATGGCAAGTGTTCTTTTTTTTTAACCAATATGAGGGATATCCTGAATTTGATAGAACAACTGAGACAACTTCAGCAAGCTTTGTAAACAGGTTTTATATTGAGTTTTTGGGTAATGAAGCATTTCAGTTTTGTGAGTAGAGGGCCTACTTTTCTTTCCTCACCCTGTATTTTAAAAGTTTTCTAAATATGCAGTTTCGGTGTATAATTATGGGCGGGGGGAGTTTTTTGTGGGGGGAGCAAAATATGTTTTGAGTTCTTTTCCCTTTAGGTCTGTCTAGAATTCCAAAGGCAGATGACTCGAGGTAACAGGCGAAAAGAAAATCCAGTATCAGGATAATCAGAACACTGCAGGTTTACAGTTTATAGAAACTAGCACAAGCAGCTTTCACTTTGAGGTCTGTGGCGCAGCTGTCCATTGGAGAAATGGCTGGTAGTTTATTCTTTTATTCCCACCCCTTAATTATATTTTTATAAAGTACATAACTGGTTATTTTTACTTAAGTATTTTGGGGTGGTGTGAACAGGGAAGAGGGTGGGGGAGAAACGGTTTTTTTCTAAGATTTTCCACAGATTCTATAGTACTATTGACAAACTGAGTTAGAGAAGGATTGTACTGCTACGCTGTTTGGCACCAACACCTTCAGGGATTGGAGCAGCTTTTTTCCTTGGAAGAGTATTCCCAGTGAAGCTGAAATGTACAGCACAGTGCAGCTTTGGTTCATATTCAGTCATCTCAGGAGAACTTCAGAAGAGCTTGACTAGGCCAAATGTTGAAGTTAAGTTTTCAAGATACCTTTTAAGATACCTTTATTAAAGGGGAGGGGCAAATTTTGGCAATTTGTAGTTGGCAGTGGCTTGTGATGATTGGGATGGGGGGGCGTGGGTTTAGGTAATTGTTTAGTTTTTGATTACAGATAAACTCATGCCAGAGAACTTAAATACTTAAGATGGAAAAACTAAAGAAATCTCAGCTTCCAAGTTGGCAAGTAACTCGAAATCCTCTGGTTCTGTTTTGCCCCAATTTTTGAATTTAACAGATGGGGAAGTTCATGAAGATTCACTGGATTTAAGAGTAGGGCTTGGGAAAGGAAAATGACTGGGGGTTGGTCCGGCCCTCTGCGCTTAGATAAAAACTTGGGGAATTTTTTTTAAATGGTAAAGTTGTTTGGATATAGTAGTGTGTGGTTCTCTCTTGGAATTTTTTTCAGGTGATTTAATAAAACTTAATACTACTATAGGAGCTTCAGAGCAAAGGAGGTGGCTTAATGATCCTGAAGGGATTTCTTCTGGTGGTAGCTTTTGTATTATCAAGTAAGATTCTTTTTTCGGCTGTATATAAGCAAGATTGTTTGGTTTATTTTTTTCTTTTTTAGCGTAGGAAAAGTTTGCTGTTAAGGTATGCTTCAAAATTATTGTTAATTGTATTTTGAATTTACATCTGAGCCTTGTAAATCATAACTGATAAGAGGGGGTGGGCTTTTGTTGATGAGGGAGGGGAAACCTTTTTTTTCTGTAGACTTTTTTCAGATAACATCTTCTGAGTCATAACCAGCCTGGCAATCTGATGGCCTAGATGGAGAGGGGAACAGCTCCTTGGTGAATGATAAGTAAAGGCAGAAAAGATTGTATTTCATACCTACATTGGGGAAAAAGCATAACCCTGAGATTCTTTCTTCTGATGAACACATTGTCTGCACATGCAAAAAAAAGCAAATGAAAACTACCAATTTAAAGTTAATGGAATCTACTACTATAAAGTTAATGGCTTATCAAGCTGTATCCACAAAAATAATGAATTGATGAAAAATAATGATGAAAAATAACGATACATTGAAGATCAAATGTCCATCTCAATACTGCTTTTACAAAAGCAGAATTTAAAAAGTGAAATGAAAAAAAAAGTGAAATGAAAATAGTGCTACATATTAATCCTGGAAAAAAAGAAGCTGAAATAATTGAATGAGTGGGATCAAGTGAATTGAGAGGAGGAAGAGGCTGTGCCGTTTGCCAATCTTTCGTTTGCCTCAGACAGGTTTTTCTTCATTATCAGAAGAGTTGCTTCATTTCATCTGGGAGCAGAAAACAGCAGGCAGCTGTTAACAGATAAGTTTAACTTGCATCTGCAGTATTGCATGTTAGGAATAAGTGTTTACCTTTGTGAAGAGCTATGGAAGTCCTAGGTCCCTTACCTAAGGGATTCCAGGATTCTGAGGCTTCATCCCATCCAGCCTTTTAAAATTAGACAGGACACCGTTCCTGTGGGCTTCGATGATGGGAGGACAGCACATTTCACTCAAGAGGCAAGTAATTCCTTGAAGCCTCTTGAGATTAGCGAAAATTTTTATAAACTTAACATTTGTTTAGCTTTGAATCTGACAAGCCCTATTTAAGGCATAGTATTGTACTGTTAAGAATTCAGATTTTGTTAATCTTGCTAAAATTTAAATGTTATGTGTATTGTGCAGAAAACCATTAAATCATTCAAAATAAAATACTTTTATTTTTAGAGAATGTATGCTTTTAGGAAGCTGTCTCCTTATTTAAATAAAACACTGTTTGTCTGTAGTTAGTGTTGGGGCAATCTGGGGGGGTTTCTTCTCATCTTTCAGAAACTTTGTCTGCGAACACTTTAATGGACAAGATCAGGAAATTGAGCAGAAGAACGAATTTAAGGCAGGAAAAAATTTTATCCTTCATAAAAGTGATGAGCATTTAATAATTCCAGGCACATGGCAATAGAGGCCCTGTAAATAAGGAATAAATACCTCTTAGACAGGTGGGAGATTATGATCAGAAGAACAGGTAACTTAACACCTACAATGTTTACAGAAAGTCAGGAGTCTGTCTAGTGGTTAGAGTAATGGAATGTATTGTCAACATTTCCAGTTTGCATGTTAACTTTGCTTAGAGTCATCTGGTGTTAGGCAATGTTCACATGTTGGCCTACTTTTTAGATTCCTGGTGGGGGAGGTTTGGGTTTTTGTTTTTTTTTTTTTTTTTAAAGAATTTTCCTTTGCAGAGGCTTCATTTCATCCTTCGTGAAGCTTTTCAGGATTTTGGCTTTCGTATAAATGCTTGGCTCTGCCTTCTGTTCTCCTAGGGAGTGTGTCAGACTTTGCAGTGAGTTTATCGGCATATTTAAGTATATACATTTTTCCCCTTGAATTTGGAGGGAAGGGAGGAGAGGGTGGGGCTTACTTGTTTTAGCTTTTTTTTTACAGACTACACAGAATGCAGTTGTCTTGACCTCAGGTCTGTCTGTTCTGTTGGCAAGTAATACAGTACTGTTCTGAGCCGCTGCTATTAGAATGCATTTTGAAACGACTGGAGTATGAGTCAAAGTTGTGTTTCCCCCAATGCTTGGAGTGGAGTAGTGATTGTTAAAAGAAAATCCAGCTGAGTGATAAAAGGCTGAGTGTTGAGGAAATTTCTGCAGCTTTTTAAGCATTCATGTTTGTGATTGGAGCAGAGTCCCTTTTGCTGTGCTTTTTTTTTAGGTAAAATGCTTTTTGTTCACTTCTGGTAAGGGGGTGGGGAGGGCACTGAAGCCTTTAGTCTTTTCCAGATGCAACTTTAAAATCAGTGACAAGAAATAATTTCAAATGAACAGCAGTCTTCAAGAAATTTAACTGGCAAGTGGAAATGTTTACCAACAGTTCAGTGGTCTTAGTGCATTTGTCTCTGTTCCGGGTGTCTCTCTCTCCTCCCCTGGTCTTAATTTTATATACAGGAACATTCAAAACAACAGACGTATGCGAAAGGCCAGAGAAGCCAGACCCAGTAAGGAAAAATAGTTTACTTTCTTTTAAAATAATAAACCAAACATTGCATTTTAAATGTGGGGATTGGGAACCACTAGTTCTTTCAGATGGTATTCTTCAGACTATAGAAGGAGCTTCCAGTTGAATTCACCAGTGGACAAAATGAGGACAACAGGTGAACAAGCTTTTTGTATATCTACATACCAAGTCAGATCTGTTATGACTAAACAATTCAGTGTTAAATGACCTTTCAGCTTTACGCTGGAGTCAACAGCATGAGCAAGTTGTTTGTTGGCCTGGGGGTGGAGGGGTGAGGTGGGCGCTAAGCCTTTTTTTTAAGATTTTTCAGGTACCCCTCACTAAAGGCACCAAAGGCTTAAAGTAGGACAACCATGGAGTCTTCCTGTGGCAAGAGACAACAAAGCGCTATTAACTAAGGTCAATCAAAATTGTGTCGGCCTTACAGCCCCATCTTGTTAGAAACGAGGATTTGACTCAACCCCCTTGGCAGACAATGTGCATTGAGGCTCTTTCTTTGGGGGAGTGAGCATTCAAAGGAATGCTTGAGTACCTTGTATATATATATATATATCCCTGTGCTTGTCCTAATATTTGGCTGTTTTCATAGCAGCTGTTAATGAAGCCTGAACCTCAAGTGATGCTTGAAGGGGAGGGAAAGGGGGAAAGCGGGCAACCACTTTTCCCTAGCTTTTCCAGAAGCCTGTTAAAAACCAAGGTCTCCCCACAAGTGACTTCTCTGCCACATCGCCACCCTGTGCCTTTGGCCTAGCGCAGACCCTTCACCCCTCACCTCGATGCTGCTGGTAGCTTGGATCCTTGTGGGCATGATCCATAATCGCTTTTAAGGTAATTGCCAAGGTCTTCCGGTGGGCTGCACTACTAGAAAAGACCATTAACTTACCTGCGGACAGGTAATGATATTTAGACCACAACTAAAAAGCTCTTAAAGTGTTATAGATGTGTGGCATTGTCCAATGACTAAAAAAAACATTTCAACCAGTAAGTGGAGAAACAGCATCTAAGAACTGTCATATTGGGTGGGAGAGTACACTTATGAGCTGACAGGTGTTTTGGCAGTTGAGAGGGCTGTTGGGTGGGATTGCAAAAATTCTCTGCTAAGACTTTTTCAGGTGAACATAACAGACTTGACCAAGCTAGCATCTTAGCTGAAGCAGATTCTCCAGTGCTCTTCAGTAGGGTTACTTAAAAAGGTTTTTCTTTTCCTGAGAAAACAAAATCTTTTTTGTTTTCTCAGGTTTTGCTTTTTTGCCTTTTCTTATCTTAAAAAAAAGCAAAAGATGCTGGTGGTTGGCACTCCTGGTTTCCAGGACGGGGTTCGAATCCCTGTGGCGTCTTTGCTTGACTTCTACTCTCCAGACTCTACATTTTCCTCATTTTTCAGATGCTAGGCCCTAAAATTAGGGGAGGTGGAAGAAAATAGCATCAAACTCTGCCTTTGTGTTTACATGAGAACGTAATGTAACTATCATGCCTCTAATTTGCAGATATTCCTCATGCAGTTAGTGTTTGGAGAAGCCTATTTTGAAAACTTGATTACACATGCCAGACTCTTTGCAACCCCATGGATAGCAGCCTGCACCAAGCTCCTCCGTCCATGGGATTTTCAAGGCAAGAGTACTAGAGTGGGTTGCCATCTCCTTCTCCAAGGAATCTTCCCAACCCAGGGATCGGACCCAGCTCTCTCACATTGTAGATAGACGCTTTACCATCTGAGCCACCAGGGAAGTCCCCTAATAAAAATTGAAAAAACTTCATTGGTGTGATTCATTTATGTATATACCAAACTTCTGTTCATGAATAGAAAATGAGTGTGTGTGGGTGTTCCTCCTGGTTCCTATATAAGTGTATGGTTCTGTCATGCAGCCCCATCTCCAGGAAGAGCAAGAATCTAGGGAGGAAAGGGGTGAAATGGGTGAGTGACCTGAAAGACACTTGTTTAAAGACGCCTCCTTTCTGCTGCTTAGTTGCTTGTGAGCTGGGCTGGGATGAAGAGAAACAACTGGGGAACATGGGGAGGGGAGGTGTTAACCACTGACAAAGTAAGGCCAAGCTCTGACAGTAGGTGACTCGGACACAAATCTTTCAGTTGTCAGTTCCCAAGCTGCAAGTTGGTTATGTGGTCACGTGTCCTGTGGAATGACCTTGTATGTTCAGTCGCCAAGTCGTGTCCAACTCTTTGTAACCCCTTGGACTGCAGCATGCCAGGCTTCTCTGTTCCTCACCGTTTCCCAGAGTGTGCTCAAAAACTAGCATCCATTTGAGTCGGTGATGCCATCCAATAATCTCATTCTCTCTCCCCTTCTGCCTTCATTTATTCCCAGTATCAGGGTCTTTTCCAGTGAGTTGGCTCTGCATATCAGGTGGCCAAAAATGGCCTGTATACCAGCAGATAATCCTTTATTTGCAACTGAAATATCCTCTTGGTCCCACCCATTCTCTCAAACCCTAAGATGTCCTAGCTCCTCAGATTGTATTCCCTGCACGGGTAGGTAAAAGGCTCCTTCCAGTAAACCTGGCCAGCTATAGGTCTTCAGACCTAGGTCTAAAGGAGATGCTGTACCTAGCACAGGTCTCCCAGCCTTGGCTATACCCTCGGCCCCTCAGGTTTTTCTGACTGCGCTAGCCCACCAGGCTTCTCTGTCCATGGAATTCTCCAGGCAAGGATACTGAAGTGGGCAGAGGCTTTAGCAAATGAATCTCTGTCCTATATTTCTGAACTCAAGTTATGTGTTGCAAATGGAGAAGCAAGCTCTGACTGGGACACTGGCAAGGTGGGAGGGCTGGAATTTGAACCCTAGCCTCCAACACTTCAACTCTATGGTCTATGTAAGTGCACGAATGTCCTCACATAACTATCCAGGGACTTCCCTGGTGGTGCAGTGGATATAAATTGGTCGGCCAGTGCAGGGGACACGGGTTCAATCCCTGCTGCAGGAAGACTGCACATGCTGTGGACAGCAACAGCCTGCACTCGAGCCCAAGAGTCACAACTGCAGAAGCCTGTGCACCTAGAGCCCACTGTAAGCAGAAGCTCATGCACCTCAAAGAACAGTTGCCCCTGCTGGCTGCAACTAGAGAAAGCCTGCAGGTAGCTATGAAGACTCAGCACAATCAAAAATAATTTGTTTTGAAGAATCAACTGTCCAATTATACGTAACAAGGACCTAGCGTATATAGCACACGGAACTAGTCAATATCTTGTAATAGCCTATAATGGAAAAGAATCTGAAAAAGTATATAATGTATTATGCAATTTATATACACATACATATAATCTTCACTTGCTGTTCACCTGAAGTACAACATTGTAAACCAAATATACTTGAATTAAAAAAATAACTGTCTAGTGGGTCAGCAGCAATCTAATCTCCAACATGATGGTCCCTGGGCTTGGTTAAGTCTTTGTTCTTCCAGAGCTGCAGGACTCCCTGGAAGGACTTACCTGGAGAGCAAAGGAGAAAGAAGAGTGGCTAGGGATTCACCAGGGGCTACATGGTTCCTGGCACTGCTTAGGCTCAAAACTGGCCAGGATCAGGAAATGTCAGCACCAGGGTCAGCAATGAGAAGGGCCAGAGAAGCAGCCTGGAAGTCATTTCCTCCTTGGCACAAAAAGAATGCAGAAGGAGGCCAACATCAAACTTTTCTGAAGGCTATATCCAAGTCAAGGGGCTAGGTCTCAATAATATAAATGAACCCCAGGCAAGTCCTTTATATACCCCTTCAGCTGTACCAAGGGCTTTCACACTGGGCTTTTTGGGATTCCATTATCCTGATAATTCTAGTAGTACTGTGGGTGCCTAACAAACATGAGCTCAAGTGAGATAGCTCCATTTTGTAACCTCTCCAAACTTGCCCTGAAGTCTCCCAGGCCCAGGGCTAGTTGGTCTGGACTTGGGAAATAGATTCCTGACCTCAGCAAAGGGTGCAACTAGGAGAATGAGACTGGAGAGAGGGCAGGGTACAGGGAAAGTGAAAAATGGGAGTATCTAGCTGAGTTGCTGATTCAGATGCTCTGAAAATCTAGGAGACGTGAGTCAGATCCTGGTGTCTTGGCTGGCTCTGACAAGTTGGCAAACTGGGATGTCATGTGTGCTTTCCAGGTCCTTGCTTTCCTGCTGGTTAAATGGAGATAATGTCCTGTCTACCTGCTATGGTAAGGATGGCTAGCCACAGGAGATGCAAATTTATGGAACTGGAATGAGTGTGCTTTGCCACCATCTAGGGGACTATAACAGTATTGCACACCCTGTCCGTGGAGTGTTTCTTAATGCTACCCTTGTTTGTTCAACAAATGTTTACCTTTATTGCTGACCATTCAGGTATGACCTGAACCAACTCCCTTACGATTATACAGTGGAAGTGACAAATAGATTCAAGGGATTATATCTGATAGAGTGTCTGAAGGACTATGACCAAAAATTCAGGACATTGTAACAGGACGTGGTGATCAAAACCGTCCGCAAGAAAAAGAAATGCAGAAAGGCAAAATGATTGTCTGAGGAGGCCTTACAAATAGCTGAGAAAAGAAGAGAAATGAAAAGGAAAGATATACCCATCTGAATGCAGAGTTCCAAAGAATAGCAAGGAGAGATAAGAAAGTGAAAGTGAAGTTGCTCAGTTGTGTCCGACACTTTGTGTGACCCCATGGATTGTAGCCCACGGAATTTTCCAGGCAAGAGGACTGGAGTGGGTTGCCATTTCCTTCTCCAGGGGATCTTCCTGACCCAGGGATCAAACCCAGTCTCCCACATTGCAGGCAGAGGCTTTACCTCTGACCCACCAGGGAAGCAAGAACACACAGAGAACTCTACAAAAAGATCTTCATGACCCAGATAACCACGATGGTGTGATCACTCACTAGAGTCAGACATCCTGAAGTGTGAAGTCAAGTGGGCCTTAGGAAGAATCACTACGAACAAAACTAGTGGAGGTGATGGAATTCTAGCTGAGCTATTCCAAATCCTAAAAGATGATGCTGTTTAAGTGCTATACTCAATATGCCAGCAAATTTGGAAAACAAAACAGGGGCCACAGGACTGAAAAAGTCAGTTTTCATTCTAATCCCTAAGAAGGGCAATGCCAAAGAATGTTCAAACAAGTGCACAATTGTACTAATTTCACATGCTAGCAAGGTAATGCTCAAAAATCCTTCAAGCTAGGCTTCAACAGTATGTGAACCGAGAACTTCCAGATGTACAAGCTGGATTTAGAAAATGCAGAGGAACCAGAGATCAAATTGCCAACATCCATTGGATCACAGAAAAAGCAAGATAATTCCAGACAAATATTTACTTCTGCTTCATTGACTACGCTAAAGCCTTTGACTGTGTGGCTCACAACAAACTGTGGAAGATTCTTCAAGAGATGGGAATACCAGACCACCTTACCTGCCTCCTGAGAAACCTGTATGCAGGGCAAGAAGCAATGGTTAGAGCCAGACATGGAATAACAGACTGGTTCAGAATTGGAAAAGTAGTACATCAATGCTGTATATTGTGACCCTGCTTATTTAACGTAAGTGCAGAGTACATCACGTGAAATGCTGGGCTGGATGAAGCACAGGCCGGAATCAAGATTGCCGGGAGAGATATCGTCAATAACCTCAGATGTGCAGATGACACCACCCTTACGGCAGAAATGATCACACCATCGTGGTTATCTGGGTCATGAAGATCTTTTTTGTAGAGTTCTCTGTGTGTTCTTGCTTCCCTGGTGGGTCAGAGGTAAAGCCTCTGCCTGCAATGTGGGAGACCGGGTTTGATCCCTGGGTCAGGAAGATCCCCTGGAGAAGGAAATGGGCAACCCACTCCAGTCCTCTTGCCTGGAAAATTCCGTGGGCTACAATCCATGGGGTCACACAAAGTGTCGGACACGACTGAGCAACTTCACTTTCACTTTCTTATCTCTCCTACCTCTTGATGAAAGTGAAAGAGGAGAGTGAAAAAGCTGGCTTAAAACTCTACATTCAAAAAATGAAGATCATGGCATCTAGTCCCATCGCTTCATGGCAAATAGATGGGGAAACAATGGAAACAGTGACAGATTTTCTTTTGTTGGGCTCCAAGATCACTGCAGATGGTGACTGCAGCCATGAAATTAAAAGACGCTTGGTCCTTGGAAGAAAAGCTACGACGAACCTAGACAGTGTATTTAAAAGCAGAGACATTACTTTGCCAACAAAGATCTGTATAGTCAAAGCTATAGTTTTCCCAGTAGTCATGTATGGATATGAGAGTTGGCCCATAAAGAAGGCTGAGCACCGAAGAACTGATGCTTTTAAACTGTGGTGCTGGAGAAGATGCTTGAGAGTCACTTGGACTGCAAGGAGATCCAACCAGTCAATCCTAAATGAAATCACTCCTGAATATTCATTGGAAGGACTGATGCTGAAGCTGAAGCTCCAATACTTTGGTCACCTGATGCAAAGAGCCAACTCATTGGAAAAGACCCTGATGCTGGGAAAGACTGAAGGCAGGAGGAGAAGGGGACGACAGAGGATGAGATGGTTGGGTGGCATCACCGACTCAATGGACATGAGTTTGAGCAAGCTCCAGGAGATGGTGAAGGACAGCGAAGCCTGGGGTGCAGCAGTCCATGGGGTCACAAAGAGTTGGATATGATGGAGCGACTGAACAACAGCAACAGTATTCCATTGCATGGATATCATAATTTGAGTCTTTTCCCATTCTTTCTAATTATGACTAAAGATGTTATGAACGTTGCATACAAGTCTCTGTGGATATAAATTTTCCTTTTTCTTGGTATGTTGTACGGTAGGTATATAAGTAGTTTTTAGGAAATTTCCAAACTATTTTCCAAGGTGGTTGTACCGTTTTGCATTCTCACCAATAGTGTATGAAAGTTCCAATTGCTCCATATTCACCATCATGTGGTATGATCATATCTTTAAATTTTAGCTATTCTCATGAATATGTAGTGATATCTCATTGTGATTTTAATTTGCATTCTGACTCTTGCTCATTGGAAGGAATGCTATGACAAACCTAGACAGTATATTAGAATGCAGAGACATTATTTTGCCAACAGAGAACATATAGTCAAAGCTAGGGTTTTTCCAGTAGTTGTGTACAGGTGTGAGAGTTGGACCATAAAGAAGGCTGAGCATCAAAGAATTTATGGTTTTGAATTGTGGTGCTGAAGATTCTTGAAAGTCCCTTGGACTGAAAGATCAAATCAGTCAATCCTAAACGAAATCACTCCTGAATATTCATTGGAAGGACTGATGCTGAAGCTGAAACTCCAATACTTTGGCCACCTGATGCAAAGAACTGGCTCATTGGAAAAGACTCTGATGTTGGGAAAGATTGAAGCAGGAAGAGAAGAGGACAACACAGGATGAGATGGTTGAATAGCATCACCGACTCAATGCACATGAATTTGAACAAATTCTGGGAGGTAGTGGAGGACACAGGAGCCTGGTGTGCTGCAGTCCATGGGGTCCCAAAGAGCTGGGCATGAGTTGGCACTTGACGACAACACGACCGATGATGTTTAGAATCTTTTCATGTGTTTACCTGCCATTTATGTATTTTCTTAGGTGTAGTGTCTATTCCAGTTTTTTTGCCAGTGTCGTTATTGGGATGTTTATCTTTCTATTGCTGAATTGTAAGAGCTTTTACATTTATCAGGTTCAAGTTCTTTGACAGTGTATGTTTTGAATATATTTTCTTTCAGTATGTGCCTTGACTTTACATTTTTTTTGTAACTGTCTTTTCAGAGTGGTGGTGGTTTAGTCGCTAAGTTGTGTCCGACTCTTGGAACTCTGTGCCCTGGAGCCGGCTGTGCTTCTCTGTCCATGGAATTTTCCAGGCAAGAATACTGAAGTGGGTTGCCATTTCCTTCTCCAGGGGATCATCCTGACCCAGGAATCGAACCCAGGTCTCCTGCATTGCGGGCAGATTCTTTACCAACTGAGCTACGAGGGAAGCCTGTGTTTTCAGAGTAGAAGTTTTAAATCTTCAACAAATCACTAATGTGTACAGTAACATGGAGAAATTTCAAAATAATTACATTGTGAGGAAGAAGCCAGTTTTTAAAAAATACATACAGGAAATTCCCTGGCAGTCCACTGGTTAGGACTTTTCACTGCCAAGGGTGCAGTTTCAATCCCTGGTTGGGAAATTAAGATCCTGCAAAGTGAGTGACACTGTCAAAAAAAAAGTACATACAGTCCATTTCCATGTATGCAACATTTTTCAAAAATAAAAACTAATCTAAAATAACAGCCAAGGAATTCCCTGGTGGTACAGTGGGTAAGACTCTGCCTGCCAATGCCGGGGATACAGTTTCGATCTCTGGCTCAGGAAGATCCCACATGTCGCTGAGCAGCTAAGCCCATGTGCTACAGCTACTAAATCCAGGTGCTGCGGCTACTAAAGCCCGTGAGCCTAGAGCCCGTGCTCCGTAACGAGAGACGCCCCCACAGTGAGAAGCTTGTGCACCACAATGAAGAGGAGCCTCCGCTTAGGCAGCTAGAAAAAGCCCTCACATAGCAGCAAAGACCCAGTGCAACCGAAAAAATAAGAGAAATGACTGAAAAAATAGAATAGCTGACTAGGAGTTACAGAGGAGCACAGGGAAACCTTGGGAGTAATGAAGATGTTCAGGGCCTAGATTGTGCTTTTCAAGGATGTTCATTTACGTCAGAAGTTATCCAATTATGTACTTCAGTTACTTGCACTTTATTGTACATTGATAAACTGTAAAATAAAGTGCACACATGTGAGCTAGCATTTCTTGATCACTTACTGTGTGCTAAACACTGACCAGATGCTGGGGATGCGAAGAGAAACAGTGGGCTGTCTTGAGCAGCTCAAGCCTTGAAGTAGAGCCCGCCTCGTCACTTCCCCAGGGCTGGGCTGACAGGGTGTGTTCCAGGCCCATCTCCGCTCCTTGCCCCTCTGCTTTCACAGATTCCCTGTTAGGGTTCCCTTGCCAATTCCAGCTGTGCGCACCTCACTGGCCTCCACCCAACCTCTGTACCCACACCCCACTTGACCAGCAGCTTTCCTTCCCCTACAGGAACCACTCACATCCACACACATCTTCTCCTGTCCCATCTCTGGCCTTCCCTCATGACTTTCCCCCTTTCTAGAATACTCTCTGTCCCCACCAATCTCCAGGGTGAATCCCACTCCTTCGAGGCTCAGCCCCCTCCCTCACCCCTCATATGGGCTATCTTGCCTGGAGCCCCCATCCCGTGTGATCCCCAACCTCCTGGAGCCTGTGTCCTGGTTTCCATCCAAGCCCTGCCTGGGCACCAACCCAAGACCATGCTCTGGCTCACTCCACTGAAACAGGAGGACCACACCAAGCTGAACAGATGTGCATGTACACGCATGTACATGAGAGCCCTGGGCACAGCCCCTGGTGTTGTTGCACACTTGCCAGAGCAGCTCTTACAAAATTAAGGAAGTTTTTGACAGTGACTTTTTTTGGCTGCACCATGCAGCTTGGGGGATCTCAGTTCCCGCATTGGGGCTTGAACCTAGGCTCCTGGCACTGAAAGCGTGGGGTCCTAACCACGGGGCCGCCAGCAAATCCCCTTTCTTTTTTATCTTCATAACCTTTTTGTTTTCTGACGCTTTTAGACTTACAGAAAAATTGCAAAAATAGTACAGCAAGATATAGTGACTTTTTTTTTTTAACCGAGAAACACATCGAATCGACACACTTTTACAACATTACAACATCAACAACTAATTCAACATCCAGGGAAAGAGACTCATTACTGAACTCAACACAACAGTTTGGACCAATCTGGAACAAATGGAATCATGGCTCAGATTTGGTTGAGACAAGAGCACTCAGCTTTGGATGGCAGTCCTGCCAAGCCTGAGAGTGGGCAGAGTGGAAACAGAACGGGTGGTCCTGGACTTGCAGGCCTAAGGAAGGAGTCTGCCTTCTTGCTAAGTGAAGTGGGAGCTGTTGGAGGGTCTAGAGTAGTGGAGTCAGGTGACCTGCCTTACCTTCTCTAAAGATCTCTCTGGTGGGTGGAGAACAGGGGCTTGCAGGGGACGTCAGTTCCCTTAGGACCCAGCAAGAAAGGCTGGTGGCCTGTGGCTGGGGGAGGGGAAGCAGAGGTGGTGGTGCCAGGTGACTGGACCCCCAGTCCCCATGCTGGTGGCCTTCAAGGATGGGAGCGGAAGCCTTGGGGTTACCTTGGCTTCTGGCCTGGAATGGTGGACTTGCTGAGCTAGCTGGGGACACGGAGAGCCGTTTAAGGAGTCTGTTAGACATCTGGGCTGGGTGAAAGGGAGGGTCCCCACTATGGTGAGGGATGCAGATGGCACTTAAAACCCCAAACTCCATGAGATGACCTGGGATGATTTGCCCTGGCCAGATCAGCTGCCTGGCCTTAGTTCCTCAGCCTAAAATTCTTCCCTGGAAGCCACCCTCCTCCCTAGCCCACCTCGGCGCCCATGACCAGGGATGGGAACTCTGAAGGCACCACCAGGATTCAGCGTCACAGACCTGTCATACGGACACTGCCAATACCCAGCAAACAGTGTGGTCATCCCCTCCTCTTCCCACCAGGGAGAGAAACCACATCAGCCCTCCTGGCAGCCCAAGTGCCCTGAAAGGGCATCATCAGTTGCTCAGTCATGTCCGACTCTGTGACCCTGTGGACTGTAGCCTGCCAGGCTCCTTTGTCCATGGGATTTTCCAGGCGAGAATACTGGAGTGGGTTGCCTTTTCCTTTTCCAGGGAATCTTCCCAGCCCAGGGATTGAACTCCGGTCTCCTGTGTTGCACGCAGATTCTTTACTGTCTGAGCCACCAGAGAAGGTGGACTCAAAAGGGCTCTACCTGGAACCTGGAACAATGGCAGTGGGGGTGCAGGGTGGTAGGAGGCCAACAAAACTGGGAAGGAAGATGCGAGCATGTAGAGCAGAGGGGGATGAGGGTGTCTCACCCTCCTCTGACCTGGGCCACTTTCCCCAGAGAAGTGATGCTGGGGGAATGTGGGGGTGGTGGCAGAAGCTGACAGGTTCCCAGGCCAGTGCTGAAATGGTGTTACTGGGAACCGGGCATTCCCTGGCTCAAGCAACTGACAGTCAAACAGGTGGCTCAAGCTGCACCCATTTCTGCCCATGTGGAGCCAGGCCACCTGGAGACAGTGCAATCCCTTCATCCCTTTGCCTCACTAGACTGTTCCATCCTGCCTGCACTCACTCACTCATACCAGTCATCCACACACCATCAGTAGTCACTGCACTGAGGTTTGAACCCAGGCAGCCTGGCACGCACCCAACTCACATTCTTAGCACACATTTGCCAGCCAGCTGGGCCTGGGCCTGGTGACAGGGTAGGCATGGGCCCTAACACCATCAGCCCTGACACGCTCACGAACGCTGGGTGTACAGGCCCTTAGGGTCAGGCCAGGAGCCTCGGGACTGGGAGGAGGGTAGGCTTCCTGAAGAAGCAGGCATCTGAATTCAATCTTGACAAAATGTTGGGACTCACTCATGCAAGGACAGGGGGACGGTCTGCCCAAGGGAGAGCCAAGGCAGGAGGCTGAAAGTGTGTCTGTCCATGGAGTTACATCCTCAATTCCAAGTGATCGTGGTTCCCAACCTACTTTATGTCACCCCTGAGCTGTGGGGACCGCCCCACCCCAATCCCCACTCCAGATCTTTTCTTGGGCCTCCTCAACATTCATTTTCTCTTGATTTATTTTTTCCTCTCCTTCCAAAGCTTCAGGGCTTCCCTGGTGGCTCAGATGGTAAAGAATCTGCCTGCGATGCAGGAGACCCGGGTTCGATCCCTGGGTTGTGAAGATCCCCTGGAGAAGAGAATGGCAACCCACTCCGGAATTCTTGCCTAGAGAATTCCATGGACAGAGGGGCTAGGTGGGCTACAAACCATTGGGTCGGAAAGACATGGGCACAACTGAGCGACTAACACTTTCACTTTCCACTTTCCAAGACTTGCACTTATTTCTGATCTTCTGTTGTCACTCATACAAGGGCTTCCCTGGTAGCTCAGCTGGTTAAGAATCTGCCTGCAATGCAGGAGAGACTGGTTCGATTCCTAGGTGGGGAAGATATGCTGGAGAAGGGATCTACTGGAGTAGGCTACCCACTCCAGTATTCTTGGGCTTCCCTTGTGGCTCAGCTGGTAAACAATCTGCCTGCAACAACAACAAAAATAATTTTAAAAAGACAAAAAAAAAAAAAAAAAAAAAGAATCTGCCTGCAATTCAGGAGACCTGGGTTTGATCCCTTGTGTTGGGAAGATCCCCTGGAGAATGGAAACAGCTACCCACTCCAGTATTCTGGCCTGGAGAATTCCAGGTCGCAGAGTTGTACACGACAGAGCGACTTTCACTTCACTTTATACATTTGTACCCAGGACACTGATTATTCACACTGGCCCACTTCTGTCCCAGCTGCTCAGCCCTCCATTGCTTTCTTGGATCCTGTTTCTTCCTTCTGGGCTCAAGGTCCTTTTTTTTTTTTTTTTTTTAATATTTATTTATTTGGCTGCACGAGGTCTGCACTAGTTGTTGTCACACGAGTGTATGTTCCTCGATTCTTTGTCTTGTGCCTCCTTCCATCCCAGGGAGGTCTCCTGGGTTTGTGACATGCAAACTCTGAGTTGTGGCTTGTGGGATCTAGTTCCCTGACCAGGGATTGAACCCAGGACCCCTGCCTTGGGAGCATGGAGTCTTAGCCACTGGACCACCAAGTCCCAAGGTCCTTCGTCCGAAGGTGCTTCTGGAAGTTCTCTCAGCATGGGTCTCTGAGCAGTAAATACTCAGAGCCTTTGTTTGAAGTATCTTTATTTCACTGCCTGCTTTCACAGCTAGTTGACCTGGTATGGCACTCTCGGTAGCCCTCACTTCCCGGCACCTGTGAAGATGCTGTCTGGATTCAGTTGTTGCTTTTCAGAAACTGCCTCTGCCCCCCCTTCTGCCTGCTTGGACCCTGAGTCCTCACAAGCTGCTTCTGGTTCCTCTGGGCCATTTGAGGAATCTACAGATGGAAATCTTCCAAGTATGAAGCTCTTGCCATCCTACATTGCCCCAATTTCTGGGGCAGTCAGTCCTCAGAGAGGTCTGCCATTGAAGGAAGAAACAGAACAGGCTTCATCTTGAAAGCAGTACTCCATCTTGGGTCGGACTGTGGACTTTGAGCTCTATGCCCAGTATCTATGGAAACAACATACCAACTGGAAAACCAGACCCCCCAGATGGAAGAGCCCCAGGGCTCATACCTAGACTCTCCCTTGTCTGAAAGAATACCCTAATTATCTGTGTAACCCAATAGAGTCAGAAATTCTATTATGCTTACTGGGATATGACCACAGGCCTATTGATAATTGTCCAC
The DNA here is from genome assembly GCF_016772045.2 of Ovis aries. Taxonomy (NCBI): domain Eukaryota; kingdom Metazoa; phylum Chordata; class Mammalia; order Artiodactyla; family Bovidae; genus Ovis; species Ovis aries. Next base: position 40,137,505 of record NC_056074.1, read on the forward strand.
TGTTAACTACCTAGGCTTAAAGCATATGAATCATGGGTTAACTTTGATTGTATCTTTCTTTTCCTTTGTTCAGACTAGTTTCAGGGAATTTGGGGAAGTGGGTTTGGGCATGTACACTTAGGGTGTATGAGGTTTTCACAAAAACTGGTCAGGGTCCTTGGCTAAGAGGAGACTTTGCCTTGGGCCCGCTGGTGCAATAAACTGCCCTCCACTATCTGCATTGTCCTTCTGAGTGAGTTTGTTTCCTGGGATGCATGGCTACAATACCATCACCCCGTTCACAAAGTACCCCACTTCTCTGCCCCATGCGGTCCTGGGGCCTCTCTCCTCCTGTGTGACTCTCCCCTCTCCTGCTCCCTACCCCAGATTCCCTTCTTCCTCCTGCATCATCCTAGCTTCAGCATCACCCATGCCTCCCACTGCCCACTGCCTCTGCCCTGGTCCAGCCACCAGCTCCCTGCACTGCACATCTACAACCCTTCCTGAGAGTTCTCTACATGATAATTTTACCCCTTCCAGTCCTTTTCCAGGCTGTGGCCTGATAGATGCTTCGACAGTGCAAATCTGATCCTGCCGCCCACCTCGTTTTCTTCCAGAGTCAAGCTCCATCACCTGACTGAGGGGTCTTCCGTGATCACCCATTCTCACTTCCATCTTCCCCACCTCAAACCAAGGACTCCTTCCAAGTCTCCCACAGGAAGCGGTTGGGAAACAATTTTATCTATAGACAAACAGCATCAGATAAGCCAAAAGCAGCTACATTGGCACTTTGTCAAACATTGCAGTCTATTGTGGGTAAATATAAAACCCCTCTGGCTGGGTGAAATGCTGAACATTATATTGTATTTTGGTTTCTTCTTTGAACCAGAAGGCATTTTTTTTTTAACTCTATGTTTACATACAATAAAATTCATGTCTTTTAAGGATGTAGGTTGATGAGCTCTGACAAATTACCTGTGTAACCACCATCACAGTCAAGGTTTTTCAAAACTCTTAATTCTATTCCATTTCTCTGTTTATCCTTATGACAGCACCACACTTTCTTGCTCACTATTGCCTTGGAGTAAGTTCTGAAACCAGGAAGAGTGAATCCTCCAACTTTGTTCTTTTTCAGGATTGTTTTGGCTACTTTGAATCCCTTGCAATCACATGTGAATTTTAAGATCAGCTTGTTAATTTCTGCAAAGAAGCCCTGTGGAATTCTGGTTGAGATTGTGTATTCGTGAAGAATTGATATTCTTTTATAAATGTTTGGTGAAAGTTACCAATTAAATCATCTGGGCCTGGATTTTTCTGTGTGTGCAGGGTTTTGTGTTTTTTGTTTTTTTTTGACCACACCACGCAGGCAGCTTGTGGGATCTTAGTTCTCTGATCAGGATCACACTTGGGCCCTCAGCAGTGAAAATGTGGAGTCCTACCCACTGGACTGCCAGGGAATTGGTTTTGTTTTGCTTACTAATTCAATCTCTACTTGTTATAGATCTACTCACATTTTGTCTTGGGGGCTTCCCAGGTGGCACTAATGGTAAAGAACCCACCTGCCAATGCAGGAGAGACATTTGGGTTCAATCTCTGGGTTGGGAAGATCCCCTGGAGGATAGCAACCCAGTATTCTTGCCTGGAGAATCCCATGGACAGAGGAACCTGTTGGGTCCATAGGGTCGCAGAGTTGGACATAACTGAAGCAGCTTAGCGCACATGTACACATTTCTTCTTGAGTCAATTTTGGGAGCTTGTATCATCTAAAAATTTGTCCATTTCACCTAAGTTATCTAGTCTATTGACATAAATTGCTTATAGTACTCCTTTATAATTTTTTTATTTCTATGAAGTTATTAATACAGTCCCTTTTTTCACTTTTGATTATATTAATTTGAATCTTCTTTTTTCTTAGTCAACCCAGCTAAAGGTTTTTCAAGTTTACTGATATCTTCAAAGAACTAGATTTTGGTTTCATTAATTTTTCTCTTTTGTTTTTCTATTTTCTATTTCATTAATTTCCACTTTTAAAAAAAAGTTAAAAATTTAAAATCTTTTTCTAGCTTTATTGAGAAATAGACTTAATTTTTTTGTTTCAGATGTACAACATAATAATTATATATATATATATATCTAGCAAAATGATCACCGCAGTAGTTCAGTTATCCATTAGCATTGTTATTCAGTTGCTAAGTCGTGTCTGACTCTGTGACACCACGGACTGTAGCGCACCAGGTTCCTTTAGTCCTCCACTGTCTCCTGGAATTTGCCGAAATTCATGTCCATTGAGTTGGTGATGCCATCCATCTCATTATCTGCTGCTCCCTTCTCCTGCCTTCGATCCTTCCCAGGATCAGGGTCTTTTCCAATGAATCAACTCTCTGCATCAGGTGACCAAAATATTGAAGCTTCAGCTTCAGCATCAATCCTTCTAATGAATATTCAGGGTTGATTCCTTTAGGATTGACTGGTTTGATCTCCTTTGCTGTCCAAGGGACTCTCAAGCATCTCTTCCAGCTCCACAATTTGAAAGCATCAATTCTTTGCTGCTCAGCCTTCTTTAGGGTCCAACTCTCACATCTGTACATGACTACTGGAAAGACCACAGCTTTGACCATATGGACCTTTGTCAGCAAAGTGATGTCTCTGCTTTTTAATATGCTGTTTAGGTTTGTCATCACTTCCCTTCCAAGGAGCAGGCATCTTTTAATTTCATTGCTGGAGTCACTGTCCCCAGTGATTGTGGTGCCCAAGAAAATAACATCTGTCACTGCTTCCACTTTTACTCCTTCTATTTGCCACAAAATGATGGGACTGAATGCCATGATCTTTGTTTTTTTAATGTTGAGTTTCAAGGAAGCTTTTTCATTTTCCTCTTTCACCCTCATCTTCACATTCTGTCTTTAAAGTGGTATCAGCTATTTGTAAAGACTGCTCAGACAACCAGTTTACCTTCTTGCATTTATTTTTCTTTGGGATTGCAAACCATTTTTTTCTTGAGACAAGAATTTTCAAGATCCATTCTCTTACCTACTTTCCAGTATGCCATACAGCATTATAAACTACAGTCACCATGCTCTACAGTATCGCCCACAGCTTGTTAATTTTATACTGGAAATTTGTACCTTTTGACCCCTTCAATCAATTTTCCCACTCCCCACTCCCAATTCACACTTCCATCTTTATTATTTCCTTCCTTCCACTTGCTGAAGTCTTAGTTTTCTCTTTTTCTGATGCTTTAAGATAGAAGTTTAAATTATTGATATGAGATATTTCTTCTTCTTCTGAGTGAGTAAATTAACTTTTTTTTTTTTTTTTTTTTGGCTATGCCACATGGCATGTGGGATTTTTAGTTCCCCATCCATGGATCAAACCTATGCCTCCTGCAGTAGAAGCATGGAGTCTTAACCACTGAACCACCAGAGAAATCCCTAAATGCTTTCTTTAATTATCAATTTTTAGACTTAATACAATTGAAATACTTTCTAAAATGACATTTGTGTAACTGCCACAAAAAACCTACCATTGTTTAATTTAATTTTTTTGTTTCGTGACTTAAATCTCATAAAATAAGTAGAAAAAACACAACTGATGGTTTTATCCTGTGGTAAGTCAAGGAACAAAGCATGGACCATTAGCAAGTAGCTCTTGGGATCTTGCAGTGAGTTGAATGAGAAATAGTTTCCTCTTAAGTCTTTGGATCTCCGTTAGTTAAAGTTTCTATTGTATCATAGGGGAAGATACTACTACTGGCAAAAGACAGTTGGACTTCCCTGGTGGTGCAGCAGATAGCAACCTGCCTGCCAATGCAGGGGACATGGGTTCGATCTCTGATCTGGGAAAATCCTACATGTCTGTGGAGCAATTAAACCCATGCAGCACAGCTACCGAAGCCCACTCTCTAGAGCCTGTGCTCCACTACAAGAGAAACCAGTTCAATGAGAAGTCCACACACCGTGACAAAGAACAGCCCCCACTCGCCGCAACTAGAGAAAGCTCACGGACAGGAATGAAGGCCCAGTGCAACCAAAACTAAATAAATAAATACATTTCTAAAATTTAAAAAAAAAAAAAGAAAAGAAAAGAGAGAGAGACACTTGGAGGGGAGACTTTCCAAAACCTACATCGTAATATGTACCTTTACATCAGCTGGTAAAGAATCCACCTGCAATGTGCGAGACCTGGGTTCCATCCTTGGGCGGGGAAGATCCCCTGGAGAAGGGAAAAGCTACCCACTCCAGTATTCTGGCATGGAGAATTCCATGGACTGTATAGTCCATGGGGTCGCAGAGAGTCAGACACAACTGACTTTCACTTTCACATTATGTATGTTTTTATAATGAAAAATATATAATTACACATATACAATGAAATTATATGTATACACATAAGTATACATGTACATATATACATAATTTCCTATTTACAAAAGGAATTCACACATTGTGAAAATTTCAAACTCACATCTCAGAAATAAATATTACATTGCACTTATAAGTTTGCCAATATTTCACTATTTTTTGATAAATTCAGTTCAGTTCAGTTGCTCAGTCATGTCTGACTCTTTGCGACCCCATGAACCGAAGCACGCCAGGCCTCCCTGTCCATCACCAACTCCTGGAGTCCACCCAAACCCATGTCCATTGAGTTGATGATGCCATCCAACCATCTCATCCTCTGTCGTCCCCTTCTCCTGCCCTCAATCTTTCCCAGCATCAGGGTCTTTTCCAATAAGTTAGCTCTTCGCATCAGGTGGCCAAAGTATTGGAGTTTCAGCTTCAACATCAGTCCTTCCAATGAACACCCAGGACTGATCTCCTTTAGAATGGACTGGTTGGATCTCCTTGCAGTTCAAGGGACTCAAGAGTCTTCTCCAACACTACAGTTCAAAAGCATCAGTTCTTTGGTGCTCAGCTTTCTTCACAGTCCAACTCTCACAACCATACATGACCACTGGAAAAACCATAGCCTTGACTAGACGGACCTTTGTTGGCAAAGTAATGCATCTGCTTTTTAATATGCTATCTGGGTTGGTCATAACTTTCCTTCCAAGGAGTAAGCATCTTTTAATTTCATTGCTGCAATCGCGATCTGCAGTGATTTTGGAGCCCAGAAGAATAAAGTCAGCCACTTTTTCCACTGTTTCCCTATCTATCTGCCATGAAGTGATGGGACCGGATGTCATGATCTTAGTTTTCTGAATGTTGAGCTTTAAGCCAACTTTTTCACTCTCCACTTTCACTTTCATCAAGAGGCTCTTTAGTTCTTTTAGTTCTTCTAAAGACAGCAACTTTCTACTGTCAACCTAAGAATATATAGGAGGACTCCCTGGAATCCTTGTGTCCTAGAGGAAACCACTGGCATTCAGTATACATTCCTTCATGCTGGAGAGTATGTCCGTGCACGTTTAAGGTTAGTGGAGTTACCACCACAATGACATAACATGGATAATTTTGCCACCTGCTTTTTAATCACTTTGTAGAACAAAGCAATATTCATTGGAAGGACTGTTGCTGATGTTGAAGCTCCAGTACTTTGGCCACCTGATGCAAAGAACCAACTCATTGGAAAAGACCCTAATAATGGGAAAGTTTGAAGGGAAAAGGAAAAGGGGGTGGCAGAGGATAAGATGGTTAGGCAGCATCAACCACTCAATGGATATGAATTTGAGCAAACTCTGGGAGACAGCGGAGAACAGAGAAGCCTGGTGGGATACAGTCCTTGGGGTCGCAAAGAGTCAGACACGACTTAGCTACTGAACAAGAGCAAAGCAAAATCCTAGCACTGGTTGTGCCATTTCCTTTTGCTGGAGCCTCAGTTTCCTTACTTGTAAAAGTCAAACTAATGATTCCGTTCCAGTTATTAATTTACTGACTCTCATCTCAAAATTTATCATATTTGCCTTCTCTGTGAATATGAATCCAGGCCCTTTTCATTTTTTTCCCTTTGCCAGATGGCGGAATGTTAAATTTTGCCGGTAGAGGGCGCTAACAGTCACTGCTTGAGGAAAAGGTTTTACTTCCGGGTTTTGATGAGCATCTCGGCGCACTTCCGCAGGACGCCCAGCCTCCCCAGCTCAGCTTCCTGAGACAGCTTTTGCAGCACCGGGTCTCTGCAGTGCAGGTGGCCAGCACCCCTTAGCCCGCAACCTGGGAGGAGTGGAACACCTCTACGGAGACTCTTCATGAACAGTTTTTCCCAGCATCGTAGGGGGTGGTTTTCCAGCAAGCTTCACGGGGCGTGCACAGCATTTGAGTAACTTCTCTACTATCCAGTGAGCCCCAGCCATTCCCTCTCTAACAGGTCTGGATCTCCGCCCAGCCCTGGGGATGGGAGCTGCTACTCATATTTGCTATTCCTGTGCCCTTTAGAGTTCTCTTTACTTCTTACTAGTCAGTTCCTGGTTACCCCAACCCCCTGTAAACAATTCTTATATTAGACTTTAATAAAAGTCTTATATGGGCTTCCCTTGTGGCTCAGGTGGTAAAGAATCCGCCTGCAATGTGTGAGACCTGTGTTCGATCCCTGGGTTGGGAAGATCTGCTGGAGAAGGGAAAGCCTACTCCAGTATTCTGGTCTGGAGAATTCCATGGATTGTATAGTCCATGGGGTCACAGAGTATAAATAATATATGTTTATAAAAATATAAATATAATAAATATATTTATTTAAAATAAATATATTTATAAAATATAAATAATTCTTATATTAGACTTTAATATGTCTAATATAAACAGTTAGTAATTCTTTATATTAGACTTTTCTTGTTCAAATCACTTTGTGGTTTTTCTCTGGCACAGATTCCCTACACTGTCAAAAGATCAAATTGCAGGCAGAGTCTTTACCAGCTGAGCCACCAGGGAAGCCCAAAAATACTGGAGTGGGTAGCCTATCCCTTCTCCAGCAGATCTTTCCAACCTAGGAGTTGAACTGGGGTCTCCTGCATTGTAAGCAGATTCTTAACCAGCTGAGCTACCAGGGAAGCCCAAATAATTCTTATATTAGACTTTAAGTCTAATATAAACAGTTAATGATTCTTTATATTAGACTTTCCCTATTCAAATCACTTTTTTTTTCTCTCTGACTGACACAGATCCCCTGCGTTGTTACAAAGATCAGACGAGATCCTGCAAGGAGAGCTCCTAGCTCAGTGCCTGCCGGGCAGCGAGCACTCTCTACCACAATCATCATTTCTCCATGTCAGTACCTGTAGAGCAGCCTCTTTCTTACCAATTATTGTTGTGGTTCTATAGTATGGATGGTGTTGTGAATCACTCCATTCCTGATGGACATTTGGATTATTCCAGTTTTCCATGACTACAAACAGCCCTGTGATTGCTTCACAGAAGAGCTATCATTTATTGAGCTGCAGCAGTTGCACATATTAACTCAAGAATCCTCACAGCAGGCCTAATGTATTAGCTCCCATGGCTGCTGTAATGAAGTGCCACAATCTTCGTGGCTTAAAACAACACATATTTATTATCTTACAGTCTGGATGTCAGAAATCTACAATGAAGGTGTGGGCAGGGCTGTGTGCTTCTGAAGACTGCAGAAGAGAATCTGTTTCCTTGTCTTTTTCAGCTTCTAGAGGCCACCTGCATTCTTTGGCTCATGACCCCTTCCTCCCATCACTCCACCTTCTTGATCCGACTACTCACTGTGATTCTCCTGCCTCCCTCTTACAAGGACCCTTGTAACTGCATGAGGCTGGCTCAGATAATCCAATATACTCTCACCATCTCAAAGCCCTTAATTTAATCAAAACAGTAAAGTCCCTTTGATTGTATAAGGGAACATATTCCTGGGTTCCAGGGATCAGGATGTGGATATCTTTGAGTGGGCATTATTCAGCCTCCCACACCTATGAACTTGATACTACTATTCCACTCATTTGACAGGTGAGAAAACCAAGGAACAAGGAGAGTAATTAACTTGCCCAAAGTCACACAGCTCATAAGCAGCAGAGTTAGGATACAGGCAATCTGGCTTGATAATCCAAGCTCTAAGGATTACATGTTGCTGCTCCTGCTAAGTCGCTTCAGTCGTGTCCAACTCAGTGCAACCCCATAGACGGCAGCCCACCAGGCTCCCCTGTCCCTGGGATTCTCCAGGCAAGAACACTGGAGTGGGTTGCCATTTCCTTCTCCAATGCATGAAAGTGAAAAGTGAAAGTGAAATCACTCAGTCGTGTCCGACTTCGTGACCCCATGGACTGCAGCCTACCAGGCTCCTCCATCCATGGGATTTTCCAGGCAAGAGTACTGGAGTGGGGTGCCATTGACTTCTCCAAGGATTACGTAGCTTTGTTATAAATCTTCGCATACCTGTATAAGCATTTGTGTAGGATATATTTCTAGAAGTGGAATGACTGGGCAAATTGTTTTAACAGTTTTCGCTAATTCTTCCTTCACGACAGCCAATTATTTCCCACCAGCAGTGCCTGAAATCCTGAACTGTTACCCCAACTCTTGATGCTCTAGGGTCAGAATGTTACTTGAACATACAAAATCAAAGGATTTTTACTGCTTCTTATCAGTTTAGGGACTGAAAAGTGTTTATCTTCATGAGAGGAGAGGAACGTTCCTTAGCTAATAGTAACCAGAAAATTACAGTTGGAATAAAGAAACATCAGTTTCCTGGAGAAAAGAAAATAATTTCATTACCTTAACACACTGTAAGACTGCAAACACTGTCCTAATACTGATCATGAAGACCAGCTTCCTGTCTTCACCAAGACTTGAACATTCTGCCTTGTCAGAAGCACTGCTTCTGAGAGTTTTGTTTTCCACCTAAATGAGCTGTTTTCATCTCCCAGGTCATCTCCTGAAGATCTCTGGGTAATAAATCACTTCCTTCATTGAGCCTTTTCAATCACTCCCTTTTGGGGGGGGGCGGGGTCACACTGGTGGGATGGAGGATCTTAAGTTACCCAGAAGGTGGAACCTGTGGCTCCTGAAGTTGAAACATGGAGTTTTAACCCCTTGACCACCAGGGAAGTCCAATCACCCTTCTTTATCTTGCATCCACGCCACACGTGTTATTTATAGCTTGCTTTTCAAGGTTTTCCATTTTCCTTCCCAGTGAATGGGACCAAATACTTCACTAACCCCGATGGCAAACACTTAATATAGTTACTTTTACAGTCTTCACTTTACAGATGAGGAAAAGGAGTGAAGTGACTGGTTCAAGTTCCCACAGAAATGAGATTCAAATAGGCATCTGCCTAAAGGTGCTCCTGATCCTACCGTGTCTCCTCAGGAGCAACTGGCCTCCTGGTGTGCCCTTGAACCCCAGGCCTGACTGCCCTGGGACTTCCCTGGGTCACGGCCAAGCTTGCAGGGTTGCTTGCACTCGTGCTGACAGGTGAGGGAGGCAGCCAGCAACACTCAGGCCCTGCTAATTCCTACTGCGTGAGCCTGCAGAGCCTCAGCTTCCTCATCTGTAAGATGGGAACAATATTGGTCCCCCTCATAGGCCAGTAATGAGGAGCTGGTATTATCCCCATTTTGTAATCGGTGAAATGGAGGGGCCACACTGTGAGGACAGGCTGTTCCCTTCCTAGGCTGCTAGCCTCTGTGTGCCAAGCTCCGCTGGAGAAGCAGAGTTACAGAATCTGGGAGGCCGATCCTTTATCTGGCTCTTCTTTTGTAACTCTTCCTGGTGTCCCCTGTCCATCCTGTTGTATCTCCTCGCTGTTCTTCTGTGCACTGGGACTTTCAGATGCCCCCTACCCCTGCCCCAGCTCAGTGGCCCTGCCCTTCCTGCTCTGATTTCCTCTCTAGGTGAGGCCCCATGCATGGCACAGGACTGATGTTTGGCAGGTGCTAAGAGAACGTGCCACTAACTAAACAACACCGCCGGGCCCCTGTGTTGTTAAACCCTCCTCTCCAACTGTGATCTCTACCCCAAAGCATCACTCCAGCCCAGCCTGCCACAGTCCATCATCCCACAAACACAGTTCAGGCTTCAGCAGGGCAAAGCTCCAGACTCTGTATTCAAGCCCCCTACTTGATCCCTTTTCGTGACAAGATGCTCCCCACCCACAACGTTGCCAAGTCCATATTCACAATGTTGTCACCATCTTCCCAGGGAAGTCAGAAGACTCTCTAGTTGACATTTCTATTCTGCCTCAAGCAGCCAGCACTGTGTCTGATCATCCCTCTGAGTGCCCTGCACAAGTAGTTGGATGAGAAAAAGGACAAGACTCTGCTGAGCAGCTGCTCTGTGTCAGGTAAGGCACCCCAGTTTATAGATGGGGGAACTGAGGCTCCCAGATAATGTGAGTTCCCACAGGCAGTGATGGGGGCTGGGCCAGGATTTGAACCCAGGAAGTGGCAATCCACTCCAGTACTCTTGCTTGGAGAATTCCATAGACAGTGGAAGCTGGTGGGCTACAGTCCATGGGTTCACAAAGAGTCATACATGACTAAGTGACTAATTTTGATCAGGTTTTTTTTTTTTTTAATCTACTGATTTTAAGGGGCGTGTCCCTGGTGGCTCAGAGGGTAAAGAATTTGCCCACAATGCAGGAGACCTGGGTTCAATCCCTGGGTTGGGAAGATCCCCTGGAGAAGAGATGGCAACCCACTCCAGTATTCTTGCCTGGAGAATTCCATGGACAGAGGAGCCAGGCAGGCTATAGTCCACGGGGTCGTAAAGAATTGAACACGACTTAGCATCTGAGCAACAATAACTACTGACTTTGGCATCCCTTCCCCTTGAATCTGCTCTCAAGGGTATCCCAACCAGACATTTCATAATCAATCTCAGAACGCTTATCCAGGCTCCATAGGGTGTGGCTGTGGGTCTTTCCCCAACCTTGAGTCCCCTGAGACCTTACCTTTGGAGGAGCCCCTTGCCAGCCCAGTCACTCTTGGACATTGGACTCTGTCCAGCTAAGGGGCCAGGTCTCCATCAGTGTGAAAGGCATTTGAGCTGCTGACAGACCCTCTCTGCACAGACACTGGGGGACCTCGAGGCGATGCTGGCCCTAGAGACAGAGAGCCAAGTCTGCTGGGCTCAAGGGAGCAGGGGGCCCTCTTGACCCCTTGGCTTCCTCTGGACTTGCTGGGCTGTTCCTCCTCTACCCTTCTTCTTTCCTAGGTTCACTGCCTTTTCCCTCCCCCAGGCTCCCTCCCTTGTCCCAGGATTCCTAGACCTTCCCAGGACCTTTACTTCACTCTCTGCTCCCCAACCACGCTCCTTTTCAGAGGTCCTGCTTCCTTATGCCTCTCTCCCCTGGTCACTCCATCATTCCACCAACACGATGCCTCACTGGATTCTAGAGGTGCCCACCGGGAGGTGGGTGCGAGAGTCTGGCTTGGGGACAGTCGCCCTCCCCAAGTTTTTCCCGACTAAACACTGCATCCTTTCGTATCTGTCTGTCTATCGACTTGCTCTTCCATTTGTCTATCTCTCTGATTCCTTGCCTCGGTTTCCCTATCCTGTTTCTTCTCGAGGTCTCATCCTTATATAACGCTGGGAGGTGGACTCTATTACCATCCACATTTTAGATATAAGGACACGGAGGGGCTGAGAGTTTAGGTGACCTGCCAGGGCGGCAGACCGGGTAATTGGCTGCGCCCGACCAGTTGCGCCGAAGGTTGGTCTCCTGGTCACCCTCCGCCTCCTACTCCGCCCACCGACCACGCCCACCAACCCAAAGCCCCGCCTCATCCGGTTATGCCCCGCCCTCGCTCCGCCCCGCCCCGGCTCGGGCTGCCGGAGGACCCGGAGCTGAGGCACCCGAGGCCGCCGCGGCGGCGGGGACGATGTGGTTCTTTGCCCGGGACCCGGTCCGGGATTTCCCGTTCGAGCTCAGCCCGGAACCCCCCGAAGGCAGCCCGCCGGGACCCTGGGTCCTGCACCGCGGCCGCAAGAAGGTGAGAGCGGCCCAGCTCTGCAGGCCGCGGCCGACCTCGGTCTCGCCTAGCCAGCGCCGCCGGCTCCTCCGTGTCGCGCCCGCCTGACGTGGCTGCGGAGCTTCTAGGACTACGGGCCGAGGGAGGGGGACGGGCAGTGTCGACGTGGCGGGCGGAAGGACCGAGGGACCCACAGGCGGACCCAACCAGGGTTACGTGGGCCGGGTTCAATCTCCAAGGGCTGACTTGGGGAGAGACCCGGCCGGCGGCCCTTCCCTTCCGGCACTGAACCAGCTCCGGGGACTATCTCGGAGGTGGAGTGGTCAGCAACCTGAGGCCACAACCTGAGGCCCCTCTGCCCTCCCCCAGGCCACAGGGAGCCCGGTGTCCATCTTCGTGTATGACGTGAAGCCCGGTGCCGAAGAGCAGACCCAGGTGGCCAAAGCTGCCTTCAAGCGCCTCAAAACTCTCCGGCACCCCAATATCCTTGCCTACATTGATGGGCTGGAGGTACCTACCAGCTGCTCAGGCTACCCCACCTCTGTCCCTCACTTTCTCCCAGTCCTGTTTTCTGTCTTCCTGTGGATTTCCAACCCTTCTGCGCCAGCGCCCCCCCCACCCCAGATTTGACTTCCCCTTCTCTGCCCCTATCCCCATCATGTCTCTCATCGCTTCTTCCTCACCCCCATCCCTCCCTGATACCCTGTGTTCTCTTCTTCAGACAGACAAATGCCTCCACGTAGTGACAGAGGCTGTGACCCCGCTGGGAGTATACCTCAAGGCTCGAGCGGAGGCTGGTGGCCTGAAGGAGCTGGAGCTCTCCTGGGGGCTACACCAGATTGTGGTGAGGTGGGGGGGCAGTGGGGATGAGAGCAGGGGTAGAGGGGGCTGCAGCTACTGGACTGTGATGGATCCTTCTGCCCCTAGAAAGCCCTCAGCTTCCTGGTCAACGACTGCAGCCTCATCCACAACAATGTCTGCATGGCCGCTGTGTTCGTGGACCGCGCTGGCGAGTGGAAGCTTGGGGGCCTGGACTACATGTATTCAGCCCAGGGCAATGGTGGGGGACCTCCCCGCAAGGGGATCCCTGAGCTTGAGCAGTATGATCCCCCGGAGTTGGCTGATGGTAGTGGCAGAGCGGTCAGAGAGAAATGGTGGGTGACTAGGGGGAGTATGCCCCATCCTGCCCTATTCTGAAAGCCTCCTGTAGTCTCAGGACCCCTAGACTAGCTGGCATTGCCTCCATCCCCTCCTGCTTGGCTGGGGAGGGAACCAGGGTCCTCAGGGTGGAGCCCACTCCTCGCTCCCAGGATCCTGAGGGAGGAAGGGCAGGATAAGCACAGGCTTTGGGGTTAGGTGGTTCAGAATTTGAATGTTATGTCACTTGGGATGGATGTCCTTGTTTCTCTGAGCCTCAGTTTCCTGATCTGTCAATTGGGGCTAATGAAACCTGCTTCTTGAGGCTGATGGGATGATCAGCTAAGGAACACAGCCCAGGGTTTGCCATGCAGTGAGTGCCTGGTGCGCAGGGTAGGTTGGAGGCGTATGCTGGCAGGTGGCAGAGTCTTGAGCAGCTCTGGTCACTGCCTCAGGTCAGCTGACATGTGGCGTTTGGGCTGCCTCATCTGGGAAGTCTTCAATGGGTCCCTACCTCGAGCGGCAGCCCTGCGAAACCCTGGGAAGGTGAGTGTCCGACCCCACCTGCACCCCAGCCCCTCTCCCTCAGCCAACCAGCCACTGCTCTGACCCTGACACTTCTCCCGCAGATCCCCAAATCACTGGTGCCCCATTATTGCGAACTGGTCGGAGCCAACCCCAAGGTGCGTCCCAACCCAGCCCGCTTCCTGCAGAACTGCCGGGCGCCCGGTGGCTTCATGAACAACCGCTTCGTGGAGACCAACCTCTTCCTGGAAGAGATTCAGGTGAGCCCCTTGCCCTACCCTGGGCTCTGGCCCTACATTCCTCACCTCTGTGCACCTCCCCACTTTACAGGCTCCTTGATAATTAGACCCTTGGAGACAAGCACAGATGATGGAGCTAGGCTCTTTGGGTTCATACCCTGGCTCCAACTATTGCTTATTTAAAATACTTATCTATTTATTTGTATCTTGCGGATCTTCCATCTTCATTGTGGCATGCCAGATCTTTAGTTGTGGCATGTGGGATCTAGTTCCCTGACCAGGGATCAAACTCTGGCCCCCTGCACTGGGAGCTCAGAGTCTTAGCTACTGGACCCTCAGGAAAGTCCCTCTAGTTATTATTTATGTGCGACTTTCCTCGGCTGAAGTTCAGTCCTATTAATAGTACCTGCTTCAGAGGAGCAGGGTGAGGAGTCAGTGAGTCTGAAGTGCACAGTACAGTGTCTGGCACATAGTGGGTGTTTTGTGAGTGTGCCTGGCACTCTGTTAACTGCACACATACATTCCAGCCCTGCCCCTGATGTTGGCTGCAGGGTAGGGAGGAAGAGTCAGACCCAGACCCCTGCCCTCAAGGCTCTAGCATGGGGTGAATGATCCAGGTGTGCACCCTTGGGGACTCTCACTGGGGAAAAGGGACAGAAAACATGTGAATGAAGAAACGTGCTTCCTGGATACAGATAAGTGCCGGGAAGGAAAAGAGTGAGGGTGGGGCCTGGGCAAGGGTTCTCTCAAGAGTGACGTTTGAGCTGTGACCTGAAGGGTGTGAAGGTGGGACTCATGGGGATGGTAACTGGGGAAGAAAGTTCCAGGCAGAGAGAACCTCTTTGCGAGGAGGGAGCCCGCAGCTTAACCTCACTGAACCTCAGTTTCCTTATCTGTGTGGTGAGGATAATGGCGGTGTCTGCTGACCCAAGGGGTTGTTGTAGGGGCTGCAGAAGGGAGGCTCTGCCCCCTGCCCCGGCCTTGTGTGGGGCATAGAGAGGTGATGAGAGTCTGGAATGGGAGGGGTGACAGGGCTTCCATGGCCCTCCTTGGTCTGTGGAGTCTTGACTTAGATGGGGCTGGGGGGCCGTCAGAGGATGGGAGCCTGTGCCGAGGAGAAGGTGCTGGAGAAGTTGAGTCTTGCCGCCCCCGGGCAGTGTAGGGCAGCAGGAGGTCGGTTACACAGTGTTCTCACACAGCCGGCTTCGCCAGGCTGCCCTTCTCCTTAATGCGTGCCCCGTAGGAAACAAACTGTTTCTGGAGGGTCCCGAGGAGAATGTGGGAGGGCTGTGCCGGAGGCCCCCCCTTCCCATCAGAGAGCAGAGCGGTGGAGGAACCCAGCTGTGACTGTCGGGGCAACCTTGGATGTGGCTTGGCCTCTCTCTGGGACTGTGCTCCCCCAAACCCTGTGTCAGAGCACCAAGCCTGCCTGCCACGCCAGACTGAGCTGCTGCAGCCCAATCAGGTCCTCCCCAACCCAGGTTCGAGGTCACTTCTGGGTCAGGCAGCAGCTGTGGCCATGAGGGTACAACCAAGAGCACAAGAACTCTGGAAGCACACCGGACGGGGCTATAACACACGCCCGGCCTCTCTTGCCTGGTGACCTTGAGCCTCAAGCCTCCTCCTTTGTAAATGGGGGAATGACAGCACTTCTTTGCAGGGCGCAACACAGCAGAAGTGCTATACCACTGGGCCGCACCCTTCCTTTTTATTTATTTCTCTGTTTATTTGGCTGTGTCCAGTCTTAGTTGCGATATACAGGATCTTCATTACATCATGCAGGATCTTTCGTTGAGGAGCACGGACTCCCTAGTTGTGTGTGAGCTCAGTTGCTCCACAGCATGTGGGATCTTAGTTGCCCAACCAGGAATCAAACCCGCATCCCCTGTATTATAAGGTGGATTCTTAACCAGCGGACCACCAGAGAAGTCCCCACACCCTTCCTTGACTGCTGCTTAGCTGTGTGACTTTGGACAAGCTCCTTGCCCTTTCTGTGCCTCAGCTTCCTTGGATTATGTCATCTGTGTAATGGTTTTAGAATACAGTCTTGTTTGGCCATGTGGTCTATCTCAGGAAATGTGAGTTGTGGATAGGACAGCCTCGGGGAGATTAGAAGGATGGAGGGAGACCATTGAGCTGACGGCGTGGCCTGTCTCGGCTCAGTGAGGGCCAGATCTGGGGGTGAATGCACCTCATCCCTGCCTCCGACAGCCCGCCACGGTCTCTACCACAGAGCTGCTGGTGAGCCCAACCCAACAGGGCCCAGTGGCAGAGTAAGCCCTTATTCCCTGTTTTCTTGTACCATGTTTAAGGGTACTCATGGGTCGGTGGTATCTTCTGTGGTCCTGAGGAGCTACGGCAATACTGATGAAGGGCTTGATCCCCCAGTGGCTGCTTTCATAGCAGCAGATCAGGTGGCAGTGCCACTAACTGACTGGGCGCCTTCAGTGTGCCAGGCACTGTGCTAGCAGCATTTGTGTGCATCTTCTGGTTGAATCCTCAGAACGGTTGTGAGGCAGTACAGTTATCACCCCATTTCACAGGTGGGGGAACTTGCCCAAGGTCACGTTGTTGTTTAGTTACTCGGTCTTAACACTCGCTAGTGAAAGCCAAACTGTTAATCACTCAGTCATGTCCGATGGACTGTGTGGCCCGCCAGGCTCCTCCGTCCATGGGATTTTCCAGGCAGGAATACTGGAGCAGGTTGCCATTTTTTTCTCCAGGGGACCTTCCCAACCCAGGGATCGAACCCACGTCTCCTGCATTGGCAGGAGGATTCTTTACCACTTAAAAGCCACCTAAAGTCACGTGGCTAATAAATGGGAGAGTTGGGCTTTGAACCCAGGCAGGCTGGCTTTGCATGCTTGTTTTCCTTCGGGTAGGAGGTGACCCCATGTCCTGGCCCTTGGCTGAAGAGACCATGACCAGGCTGATTTCTTGTTCCCTGCTTCCTGCCCACTCTCCCCCAGATCAAAGAGCCAGCTGAGAAGCAAAAGTTCTTCCAAGAGCTGAGCAAAAGCCTGGACTCATTCCCCGAGGATTTCTGCCGGCACAAGGTGCTGCCCCAGCTGTTGACTGCCTTCGAGTTTGGCAATGCGGGGGCTGTGGTCCTCACGCCCTTATTCAAGGTGAGCGGGGCCTGGAGCCTCAGGACTTGTAGGGCCCGGAGACTGGCTGGGTGGTCTGGGGGCAAAAGAGAGGGCCACCCTTGCCAGCATCCTGGGAGGGGAGCCTGGTCAGGGGGACCCAAGCCCACTTGAGGAGCTCTGACATCTGGCAGTTCAGCAGGCTGTGGCCATGTGACCAGCTGTCAGGGAGACATGGGGACCTCCTGTCCTTGGTGAAGGGAAAATCTGTGCCTCCAAAATTCTTGTTCCAAAGACCCCCTTGCTACAGAGCCTACAGCCTTTCCTCCGTTTCCTCAGGACAGCCTCCCTGGTCTGACCCAGGCACTCTGGTGCCAAGGGGTCAGCTGCTTACCGCCTCGCTTTCCTTCCTCCCTCCTGACCGCTCAGCATTCAGCCTTCTTGGCTTCTTGGGACTGGATCCTCTCTCCTTCCTCAGATCCCAGCCTGCCAGTACCTGGGCATCTGCCATTCCCTGCTCAGTGGGAGAACCCTTTCCCCAAAGGAACTTGGCATGGGGGGAGGTGGGGAAGACAGCAAGTACATCCTGTGTAGCTGGGAACCCCCAGAGTTACAGGCGGAATCCTGTGTGCACATGGGATCTATTACCTGATTACAGGAAAAGGCCCAGGAGGCTTCTGCAAGCCTCCTAAGAGAGGCCTGACTCAGAAAGGGCAAGGGTAGGGCTAACTTGACATGGAGTCTGGGCAGAGGGGCTGCTGAGGAAATGCCTGCCTCATCCCACCACCATCACCCTGTTCCTACCCCGAGAAATCAGCAGGGAGCCTGAGGAAGTTCACTGAGCCCAGGGACATCATCCCACTCGTGTGGAGGTGGCTGAGCCCCTCTTCCTGCTCCTTCTCAGGTGGGTAAGTTCCTCAGTGCTGAAGAGTATCAGCAGAAGATCATCCCTGTCGTGGTCAAAATGTTCTCCTCAACCGACCGGGCCATGCGCATTCGCCTCCTCCAGCAGGTAGGGGCCGTGGGGAGAGCCTGCCCGCTTCTACTCCACCCAGACCTCACCCTTGCTGCAGGGGAGGCCCCTGCCTCACCTCCAGCCCCGGGCAGCTAACTCGAGCCCTTGCTTTGGCTACCTGTGGCCCCCAGAAACCCCTCCTCGAAACATACACACAGGTGAGGGACCAGTGAGGCTGTGCTCTCAGGAAATCAAGATCATCAGCGGGCTCGTTGGAGGCTTAGGGCATGCCCCGACCCAGGCTGCGTGGCTCAAGCGCTTCTCCCTGCGCCGCCCAGTCTCCTGGGTTCAGCCTGTTGTTCTGTTGGTCAGTCGCTGAGTCACATCCAACTCTGCAACCCCGTGGACTGTGGCATGCCAGACTTCCCTGTCTTTCACTATCTCGCAGAGTTTGCTCAAACTCATGTCCATTGAGTCAGTAATGCCATCCAACCACCTCATCCTCTGCCATCCACTTATCCTCCTGCCCTCAGTCTTTCCCAGCATCAGGGTCTTTTCCAAAGAGTCGGTGCTTCACATTAGGTGGCCAAAGTATTGGAGCTTCAGGATCAGTCCTTCCAATGAATATTCAGGGTTGATTTCCTCTTGAGGGGGGATAGCGTCTCTCTTGCCAACCCCCAGGCAGTTGGGAGCATCAGACAGGGTTGGTGGGATCGGGGATGGGGGCCACTGCGCTAGGTATCCAGGTATCAGTCCTTCTCCAACTCCAGACACTGTAGCCTCCTCCCAGCACTCCTCTAGGCAGGGGTTATACCCTTTTTATAGAAAAGGTCTGGAGGCTCCGAGAGGGCGTGTGACCATTCCGCCTGCTGAGCACCCAGTCCCTGGCTCTTCTCAGCCCCTTCGCTCGCCCCCAGCACCCTCTCCATTCCATGTGGGCCTGAGACCAGAGGCACGGTGGGGGCTCAGGAGACTCCCTGGCCAGCCAGTGCCAGGGTAGAGAAACCATGCCAGGGGTGGCCCCTGGCTCTGGGGAGCGGTGGAGGGCCTCACCGTGTTCTCATGCCCCGACCCGTGCCGCAGATGGAGCAGTTCATCCAGTACCTCAACGAGCCCACGGTCAACACCCAGATCTTCCCCCACGTGGTACACGGTTTCCTGGACACCAACCCCGCCATCAGGGAGCAGACAGTCAAGGTAGGTGTGGCCAGGCCCAGAGGGGCCACCTCTGGTTTTCTAAGGCTCACAGGGGCCTCATCAGAGGACACAGAGGCCTTGGTTTTGGTTTGTGGATCAAGCAGGGTATGGGAGGGGCAGGCAGGCACTGTTCTGCATGTGGGTCCTGGCCGTGGGTATAGCACCACAGGTGGTGGGGGGAAGAGGGTGGCTATGGCCAATAGTCCTGAGTGCAACAGACATTCACTGAGACAGGAGTGCGGACAGGGGTTCCCCTTCCAGAGCCTTCTGGGTAAGGCCCAGGAGCAGGTTGGAGGGCTCTGGCGGGTCTCCTCAGCACCCAGGGTCACTGGTGCCCTCCCAGGAGGCCCCTCCCATGTGTGGCACCCTGCCCGCTCCAGCCCACACTTTCCGCTGTCTCCCGCCCTGCAGTCCATGCTGCTTCTGGCCCCAAAGCTGAACGAGACCAACCTCAACGTGGAGCTGATGAAGCACTTCGCGCGGCTGCAGGCCAAGGACGAGCAGGGTCCCATCCGCTGCAACACCACCGTTTGCCTGGGCAAGATCGGCTCCTACCTCAGTGCCACTGTGAGTGCCCCGCACACGTGGCAGGAGTTCTGTCAGCGTCACAGCCACATCCCCCAGGGCCAGGTCCCCTTGTGTGGGGGCTGTCACCCCCCAACACACACACACACAGACTCAGGCCCTGGGTGCTCCAGTCCCCATGTCTGAAGGACAGAGTAAGTTGTGCCAGGTCACACACCCAGTAGGTGTGTTTGGAACCTGGGTCTGCCTGCCCCCTCAGGGTCTGTGAATGCAGACACTGCAGCCCCCGGGGTGCTTAGCAGGAAGGATTGAGTGGCTCAGCAGGGCAGGCAGGCAGGGAGGCGTGACCCAGCCCGGGGCAGCTTCTGCTCTGGGCCCCCCCGGTGATCTGGAAGGACAAGGCAAGAGCCAGAGTTGTCGTTAGTGATTAACTCACACTTGTTAGACTCTGGAGGCCCTGTTGGCCTCTGTTGTGGCAGTTCTGGACCCCAGGACGGACCCTATACTCAGGAGCCCTCTTCCTGCCCCAGACCAGACACAGGGTCCTCACCTCCGCCTTTAGCCGGGCCACAAAGGACCCATTTGCACCGTCCCGGGTTGCGGGTGTTTTGGGTTTCGCCGCTACCCACAACCTCTACTCGATGAACGACTGCGCCCACAAGATCCTGCCCGTGCTCTGCGGCCTCACCGTGGATCCTGAGAAATCGGTGCGAGACCAGGTGAGGCGTTGCTGGGGCTGGGCCCTGGGGCTGGGGGTCCGGGGGTACCTGGGCGCCAGCTGGCCTGGCAGGCTCACAGGAACCTTGGAGGTTCCAGCTCTGCCCCTTGCTGCCCCACAGGCCTTCAAGGCCATTCGAAGCTTCCTGTCCAAACTGGAGTCTGTGTCAGAGGACCCCACACAGCTGGCCGAAGTGGGTGAGTGGCCCACGCTCATCATGTTCCCTGTTCCTCTTGCCACTTTCTTGACTGTGGCCGGTTGTGGCCCCCGTCTGCCTGGCTGGAGTGTCTGAAGAGCCCCAGGAGACAGACAGTCGAGCACTCTTCCTGCCTCCCATTTCACAGTCGGGAGCGCACAGGCCTGGGGAGGAGGGCACTCACTCTAGGTTGCTCTGCTTCAGTTAGTGCCTTCCTATCGCCCTCCCCATGGAGGCCTGAGGTGTCTGTACCTGTCGCTCCTGCCCCTGCCCAGAGAAGGATGTCCATGCAGCCTCCAGCCCTGGGATGGGAGGAGCCGCAGCCAGCTGGGCAGGCTGGGCCGTGACGGGGGTCTCCTCGCTCACCTCTAAGCTGATCCGGGCACATCCCACGGCTGCCCCGGCCGAGACCAACGTCCCCCAGAGACCTGCACCTGAGGGTGAGAGTCCTGGACAGAGAGGGTTTGGAGTTCCCCCTAGGATGGTGGTGGGGACGCCCCCACCCCCAGCAACCTCTGCCCTGTGCTGAGACCTTCCTGGGGCTCAGTGGGTGGGAACTCAGCGAGCCTCTGCTCCCCAGGACTTCCTGCCCCAGCCCCCACCCCTGTGCCTGCTGTGCCTACAACCTCGGGCCCCTGGGAGACCCAAGAGGAGGGCAAGGACACAGAAGAGGACAGCAGTGCTGCTGACAGATGGGATGATGAGGACTGGGGCAGCCTGGAGGTGAGGGGCCGAGGACTCCCTCGGGGACCCAGCTGCAGGGCCACAGACTGCCATTTGGGGAGCTCTCATGGGCTTGGCCGGAGTCAGATCTGTCCTCATCTGCAAGTATCCTAAGCAGGAGTCACAGAGCAGCCATTGTGGGTCAGAGCCGACAGCTGAGCCCCATCTCAACTCCAGAAATGAGAGGCCAAGCTGACGGTGGTTGGGTCTGCCCACTCCTCTTCCTCGCTCCCCTCCACGGCCCATCCCTCCTATGGCCTTTCTGGGGCCCACCCTGCCCTGTGATCAGCAGAGAGAGGTTATGCTCAGGCCTGCAACCAACCTGTCCTCCCTGAGGGTAGGTTCAGGATGGGCTGAGGCCAGAGTGGGGCTGTCCTAAAGGGAATGGGGGGCAGAGCTCCAGTTGCCAGCAGTCTCTGCCCCTGAGGCCGCAGGCAGAGGTGTGGAACTCAGGATCTCATTCCCCACCTCACAGAGGAGTGACAACAGGCCTGGTTCAGCGTGTCCAGTTTATTGATGGGACACAGGGCCGAGGAGAAAATGAGATGGAAGACGAAGAAAGGGTGGCGCCCATAGCTGGGCAGAGACTGGGGGGCTTCTGTGGCCTTTCGGGTGGAGCAAGAGGGCTCTATGGTCGTGCTTTCCTCCCCACCCTGCAGCAGGAGGCCGAATCTGTGTTGGCTCAGCGGGATGACTGGAGTACTAGGAACCAAGCCAGCCGGGCTGGGCAGGTGAGCTGGGCAGAACAGAGCGTGTGTACGGGGGAGTGGGGTGCCCCCTGCTCCTCCCTCCCCTTCTCTAGCACTGTCTCCGCCTCCTCTTCTGCAGGCCAGCAACCCTGGCCACAGATCCCAGGAGTCAGACTGGAGCAGTTGGGAAGCCGAGGGCTCATGGGAGCAAGACTGGCAGGAGCCAAGCCCCCCGGAGCCACCCCCTGAGGGCACACGGCTGGCCAGCGAGTATAATTGGGGTGGACCGGAGCCTAGTGACAAAGGCGACCCTTTTGCTGCCCTGTCAGTGCATCAGGAGGCTGGGGCGCAGGTACTGGTGCCTGTGCAGTGGGAGGGTGCAGACCTGGGGTGGACCTCAGCTGAGAGTAGGTCTCCACTCCAGCCCACACCTCCCTTTTCAGTCAAGGCGAGACTCCTGGGGTGATGACAACTGGGAAGGCCTGGAGACCGAGAGCAGTAAGTGTTTCTCCCCAGCCAGCTGGCTGATGGCCTGGGCCTACCCTCCACCGGGGCAGGCATGGGAAGGAAAGCTGAGACCCAGGTTGTCCTGACACCTTCAGCCCTCCCCTTCTTGTTCCCAGGACAGGCGAAGGCGGAGCTAGCCCGGAAGAAGCGCGAGGAGCGAAGGCGGGAGATGGAGGCAAAACGGGCTGAGAAAAAGGCAGCCAAGGGCCCCATGAAGCTGGGAACCCGGAAGTTGGACTGAACTGTGGGTGTGAGCCCTTCCCCACCTCGGGGGCCCCACAGATGTATTTATTGTACAAACCATGCGAGCCCGGTCAGCTGGCCAGGCACATCTCACATGTACATAATCAGAGCCACAATAAATTCTATTTCACACCTGTTGTGCTGGGCTCAGTCCAGCGCCTCCAAGGAGGCTGGAGTCTGGTGCTGCCCTTTCGAGTTTGCGCCCATCACGGACATGAACATCAATTTACTTCGAAAACCAAGAGTAAAGAGAAACGATCTGATTTATCAGTTTCTGGGAAATGCCCTCTGGAAGGAAGGCCGGCAGCGCCAGACAGACCCAACATCTGCCTGTGAGCCAGGCGGAACCGGCAGGGTCGCCCTTGGAAGATGGGGCGCGGGTGAGGGGTCTACGGGCCCGAAGGGTCCCTGGGTCCGAGCCCCGAGTCGGGGCACCAGCGAGAGGCCGAGTTCGCCCCAAGTGCTGGGCGGAAACCACTCGGTGATTGCGAAGGTCCAGGCCGAGGGTGGTGTCAGCGGCGGCGCTGGGGCACGCAGGCTCCATGCGTGCGGCTGCGCGCGAAGCCAGCTTTGCAGACGCAGCGGTAGGAACCGCTCGTGTTCACGCAGCGCTCGGTCTTGCATAGTAACCCGCGCTGGTTCAGCTCTCGGCACTCATCGATGTCTGGAAGCGGGGGTGACAAGTGAGGACTTCATGAGGGCGCCAAAGCTGTGCGACCCCTTGGCTTCTGGTCCAAGCTGGGCTTCTGCAGGGCCTGACCCCGCCCCGCCCCGCCCCGCCCACCTGCCCTCTGGCCCCGCCCCCTCGGCGCGGCTCACCGACACAGCGGGCGCGGGACGAGTCTAGCTGGAAGCCGCCGGGACACTCGCACACTGCGCCGCCCGGCCGCGGCACACAACGGCCGCTCACACAGCGACACTCGTCCGAATCCTCCTCCGAGCTGTCCTCTTCTGTGCGGGCCGAGAGAATGAGACGTCAACACTGCCCCCGGCGATGGCCGCGGACCCGACTCTGTCCCTCTAGCTACACTCACCTCTGGCGGGCTTCCCCAGCAGCAGGGGGCTCGTGTCCCAGAAAGAATTACTCTCACTCTGCGACGTCGGGCACTGGGACCCTGAGGGAGCAGGGGGCGGTCAGCAGGCAATGGCTTTGATTCACCTCGGCTCCCGCCCCCAAATTCCCTCCGGGCCAACCCCTCTCGGGCATGCTCACCAGCGCCGCGCGGCGGGCACGGACGGCACTGGGCTCCCCAACCTCGACCCTGGCGACAGCAGCAGTCATCGAAGGTGAGGGCGGGCCCGGCCAAAGGCCCCGCACACATGCCGTCTTCTCCGCGCTGGCCCCAGCACACGTCCCGCCGCTCCGGGGCACGCTCTGCGGAGGGGGACCGGGTGTCAGGGAGGAGCCCAAAGCAGGGGCCGCCCTCCCCCGCTCCAATCCACCCTCGTGGGAACGGCGGCCCCGGGCCTCCACGCGGCACACAGGGTTCTGGAGAGCCCAAGATGACCCTCGCCCTCACCCGCCGGGCTCTCGGGGCGCTGGCAGTCGCGGCCTGAGGGTCCGGGTACCCAGGGCGGGCGGCACTCGCAGCGGTAGGAGCCGGGCAGGTTGATGCAGCGGCCAGGGCGGCAGGCTGTGGGGTCTTGGCACTCGTCCACGTCTGCGGGCAGCAAGTGGATGAATGGGGGTGGAAGTCACAGCTTGGCTCGGCTAGCCTCCCTCCCGTTTCCCCAGAGGGCTGACCCGGGCCTCACCCATCTCTTCTGGGCTCAGACATTGGCGCTGCACCGGGCTGTACTCGGCCGGGGGAGTGCAGGCACAGCGGTAACCACCGCGCGTGTTCTCACACACTCCGTTCCGGCAATTAGACTCGTCCAAACACTCGTCCACGTCTGAGGGGAGGAAAAGCGCGAGTGGTAGGAACCGGCCTGGAGTCGGGTGGTTTTGCTTGTCTCCTGGCTGCTTTCCCACGGCCACGGGGGCAGTTGCACTCACCCACGCATTCCAGCAGGTTCGAGTCGTAGTAGAAGCCATGCTGGCAATAGCACTCGTAGCCGGGCTGCGTGTTCACGCACTTGCCCTCCTTGCATATCTCCGCCCCAAACAATATGCATTCATCGATGTCTGCAGAGCGACAGGCCGTGGGCGCCCGCACCCTCTACCTGCTGGGCCTCTGAGGCCCCGTAGCAGAGGACGTGGGCGTGGCACTTACCGTGGAAAGGTGGAAAAGTCTTTTCCCAACGCCTACTTAAGGTTATGGGGTGGGGCTTAGCAGAGGGGCGGGGCAGTCGGTGAGAGTGGGCGGGCCTTACTCCAGTACCGGCAATTGACAAGCAAGCACTGGAGGGATGGGGCGGTCCTAACCGGAGGGCGGAGCGGGGTGAGCCAGGTGGGCGGAGCCATGTTGGAGCTTACCACGGTGGGCTGGGATGCCGTAGTTGACAATGTTGTTGTCCTGGGTATAGCCCTTACCGTCTGGGCAGAGGCTGTGGAACTCAGCTACGGGGAGACAGTGGCCATGGGGAAGGAAAGGCGCAGGATTGAGCATGTGTGTGCTGGCCGTAGGGCCGGAGCTCTCATTTCCCACCAACTCAGGAAGGGGCCCTCTTCCCCAATCCGGTCCCAAATGAAGAAACTGAGGTTCTGGAAAGGGAAAAGGCCTGCCCGGCTCCTGACCTGAGCTGTAGACTGGGCAGGGATAGATCTCGCAATGGTCTCCCCAGCCAGCCCCCAGCGAGCAGCAGCACTCCTGCTGGGTGACATTGGTGGCCAGAACACTGTCACAGAACACGGTGTCATCGAAGTTAAGGTAGCACTCCTTCTTGTGGTGGGGCTGCTCCACCTCTGAAGGGAGGGGAGAGCAGCTCAGGGTCCAGCACTGTGTCTTTGCCTGTCCACACTGCCCACCAACCTCTTCCCTCTGTGCCCCCACATCGCCTGGCTCCCCGGAGCTGCCACGTGAAAGCCAAGCTCCATCCTCAGTGTGGCATTCAGGGGCCACCTGACAGGTCTGGTCCTGCCGGGCTCTCCCAGGCAAAAGAAATTTCTTCTTGTTCCTCATATTCCAGAGGGTGGGACCAGGTACAACTCTGAGTCCCAACTGCAGTGTCTGGATCGAGGAGGGAGCCGAGAGGGCACTCACCCTCACAGCCGTGTTGGTCCTGGGTGGGTGTGAAGCCCTCATCACAGATGCAAACGTAGGAGCCCTGCAGGTTCTCGCAGGCCCCATGGGGAAGGCACAGGCCTGGGTCCTGGCTGCACTCATCTATGTCTTCAGGGAGGAGAAGAGCAGAAAGAATCACTCAGAGGGAAACCAGCCCCTCTCTCCCTGGGGGTGGGGCTCAAGGGCCTCACACAAGCTGAGAACCTGAATTTCCACTTGGACTTCAAGGCACACACAACAGGAAAGCCACTCCTGTCCGTCTGTGCACGTGGGTCAATGTGTACACATTCAGTGCATTGTTCTTCACAAACCCTAACAGAATGAAGACCTAGCTCTCAGCTCAGCATCTGGGGTTTCAGTCTGGTCTCCCAGTATCTTTGTCTCATCACCCTTTGCTCTAAACCACTAACACCCTCAGCTCTGTGTCTAGGCCAAGATATCTACTCTCCCTAAAGACACAACTAGCTCTGCTTCCAGATCTCTGTGCTTTGCAAATACTCTTCTTTGGGCCTGGTAAATACCATCCTTTGCTTTTCTCTGCTTAGGGAATCTACTTATACTTTAGGGAAGCCTGTTTATACTTCAAGCTCCAATACAACTGTCACTTCCCTGTTGCAATTAATCACTAGTCCAGACCTCTTTTGGCACCTAGCACTCTGAATTGTAAGAATCAATTTATCCAGGGCTCCTTGCTAGGGGAGACTATCTTCCTAGCAAGGAGCCCTGGGTTATTGCTCAGTGTCTAGTATAGAGCTTAGAACCTGGCAAATACTAGGTGCTCAGTAAATTGGTCATAGCAAACACCCTCTCCCAACAACACAAGAGAAGACTCTACACATGGACATCACCAGATGGTCAATACCAAAATCAGATTGATTATATTCTTTGCAGCCAAAGATGGAGAAGCTCTATACAGTCAGCAAAAACAAGACCAGGAGCTGACTGTGGCTCAGATCATGAACTCCTTATTGCCAAATTCAGATTTAAATTGAAGAAAGTAGGGAAAACCACTAACCATTCAGGTATGACCTAAATCAAATCCCTTACGATTATACAGTGGAAGTGAGAAATAGATTTAAGGGACTAGATCTGATAGAGTGCCTGATGAACTATGGACGGAGGTTCGTGACATTACACAGGAGACAGGGATCAAGACCATCCCCATGGAAAAGAAATGCAAAAAAGCAAAATGGCTGTCTGGGGAGGCCTTACAAATAGCTGTGAAAAGAAGAGAAGTGAAAAGCAATGGAGAAAAGGAAAGATATAAGCATCTGAATGCAGAGTTCCAAAGAATAGCAAGGAGAGATAAGAAAGCCTTCCTCAGCGATCAATGCAAAGAAATAGAGGAAAACAACAGAAGGGGAAAGACTAGAGATCTCGTCAAGAAAATTAGAGATACCGAGGGAACATTTCATGCAAAGATGGGCTCGATAAAGGACAGAAATGGTATGGACCTAACAGAAGCAGAAGATATTAAGAAGAGGTGGCAAGAATATACAGAACTGTACAAAAAAAATCTTCACGACCAAGATAATCATGATGGTGTGATCACTCACCTAGAGCCAGACATCCTGGAATGTGAAGTCAAGTGGGCCTTAGAAAGCATCACTACAAACAAAGCTAGTGGAGCTGATGAATTCTAGTGGAGCTATTTCAAATCCTGAAAGATGATGCTGTGAAAGTGCTGCACTCAATAGGCCAGCAAATTTGGAAAACTCAGCAGTGGCCATAGGACTGGAAAATGTTTGCATTCCAATCCCAAAGAAAGGCAATGCCAAAGAATGCTTAAGCTACCGCACAATTGCACTAATCTCACACGCTAGTAAAGTACTGCTCAAAATTCTCCAAGCCAGGCTTCAGCAATATGTGAACTGTGAACTTCCAGATGTTCAAGCTGGTTTTAGAAAAGGCAGAGGAACCAGAGATCAAATTGCCAACATCTGCTGGATCATGGAAAAAGCAAGAGAGTTCCAGAAAAACATATATTTCTGCTTTATTGACTATGCCAAAGCCTTTGACTGTGTGGATCACAATAAACTGTGGAAAATTCTGAAAGAGATGGGAACACTAGACCTCTTGACAAACCTATATGCAGGTCAGGAAGCAACAGTTAGAACTGGACATGGAACAACAGACTGGTTCCAAATAGGAAAAGGAGTGCCTTAAGGCTGTGTATTGTCACCCTGCTTATTTAACTTATATGCAAAGTACATCATGAGAAATGCTGGGTTGGAAGAAGCACAAGCTGGAATCAAGATTGCCGGGAAAAATAACAATAGCCTCAGATATGCAGATGATACCACCCTTATGGCAGAAAGTGAAGAGGAACTAAAAAGACTCTTGATGAACGTGAAAGAGGAGAGTGAAAAAGTTGGCTTAAAGCTCAACATTCAGAAAACGAAGATCATGGCATCTGGTCCCATCACTTCATGGCAAATAGATGGGGAAACAGTGGAAAGTGTCAGACTTTATTTTGGGGGGTCCAAAATCACTGCAGATGGTGACTGCAGCCATGAAATCAAAAGACACTTACTCCTTGGAAGGAAAGTTATGACCAATCTAGATAGCATATTGAAAAGCAGAGACATTACTTTGCCAACAAAGGTCCGTCTAGTCAAGGCTATGGTTTTTCCAGTGGTCATGTATGGATGTGAGAGTTGGACTGTGAAGAAAGCTGAGCGCTGAAAAATTGATGCTTTTGAACCGTGGTGTTGGAGAAGACTCTTGAGAGTCCCTCGGACTGCAAGGAGATCCAACCAGTCCATTCTAAAGGAGATCAGTTCTGGGTGTTCTTTGGAAGGAATGATGCTAAAGCTGAAACTCCAATACTTTGGCCACCTCATGCAAAGAGTTGACTCATTGGAAAAGACTCTGATGCTGGGAGGGATTGGGGGCAGGAGGAGAAGGGGACGACAGAGGATGAGATGGCTGGATGGCATCACCGACTCGACGGACATGAGTTTGAGTGAACTCCGGGAGTTGGTGATAGTCAGGGAGGCCTGACGTGCTGCAATTCATGGGGTCACAAAGAGTTGGACACGACTGAGTGACTGAACTGAACCGAACTGAAACTCTTGTTAGATGAATGCATTGAGGGGTGAGGTGGCACACTAATAAGCATCATCTAATTACTGTCATTATTACTGTTACTAATATTTTCTGTGAAAGAGTAGAATGAATGAGTGGATGGTTGGAAAGACAGATCAACAGTGTGTCTAGGAGATGACTGCTTGCTGCCATTGCTCCTCGGGAGTTCTCAGCCAATCCCTCCATACCTTGGCATTTCCGGCCGCCTACCAGCCGATGCCCCTGGGGACAGAGACATCGATAGGAGCCATTGGTGTTGATGCAATCACCCCCAATGCAGGCTGCAGGGAAGTCACACTCATTGATGTCTGTAGGGAATCAAAGGGGTGAAGAATCTCAGGGACAAAGCCCACTCACATGGCCTAAGGCTTCCGAAGAGCCCTGGGTAGGGCCCACACCCCATGGCCTATCTTGGATCTGGATGGGGGCTGGCCATGGGAGTGGTGGGCTTGCTCACAGTAGCCCCTGGGGTTGGGGCCTGGGCAGGGACAGTCTGGGACAGGGAGGAACAGGTCAGCCCCCCAGCGTGAGGTCTCCCCTCACCCTCGCAGTGGCTCCGGTCCCTTGACAGATGGTAGCCAGAGAGGCACTGACACTGGAAGGAGCCTGGCGTGTTGGCACAGATGCCGTTGTCGCACACGTCCCCAGCCTCACACTCGTCCACATCTGTGGGGCACAGGGGCCATCAGAGGGCTAGGACAGTGTGGTCCTGAGTCTCTGCTCCCCTCTTCCCACTCCTGCCCACGGCCTAGAGCACCAGAGCTGAGGCAGGTGGAGCTGGAGACAAGCACGGGCCCCCTCACCCCGCCCCTGTGTGGCACACCGTGCCCTAATGACCAGGCCAGGCGCTGGCAGGAACCCTGGGCCATTTCTGGTTCCAAAGGGCTCAGGCCTCCCCATCCTTCCTCCATTCTCACCTAACAATCCTCCCTGTCTGCCCCGGCTTCACGGCTGCAGCTGCTCTGGCGGCTGCTCCCGCCCTGCCCCCACTGCCAGGGCTCCCTTTGTAAGTAAGCCCCCCTGTATCTGCATGCTCACAGAGCAATTTCTCCCGCTTGTGCAGTAAAGGCACTTGGCTCTGAGAGCACGCTTCTGTGCAGTCCTTTCTGGGGGGAGCTGGTAGTCGCCCACACCCCAGACCCCTTCCAAACCCCGCACTTCCTGAAGGACACCTGGCCCCGCCCCAGCCTCCCCCTCTCTACTGCCATCAGCACCCACCTTCCTAGCGCTTCTTCCTTTCCCTCTCTCTTCCTCTCCATCCTGGGCGTTTTCAACATCCATCTGGCCAGCCAGGCCCAGCCTCTGATGCAACAGTCCCTCCCTCCGCGTCCGCGACCTCCACTTCAACGCCAGCCACTCGCTCTCAGTACAAGGGACTGGGCGCTGCCCCGCCATCCCCAGGCCCGGGCGTCTCAGACGCGGCTCCCTTCGCGCGGCTCCCTTCGCACTGCCTCCGCCGCCGCTCTCTGGGCCCCTCCTCACCTCCTCTCCCCAAGGGCCCCTGAACACCTCTCCTGCCTCCCCTCTGCTCCGGCAAAGCCAGCGCCCTAGCCTGCTTCTCAGGATGCCGGGTGCTGAGTGCGGCTGAGGCCAGCCACCACGCGGAGCACCACGGGCCGCTCCACTCCCTGTGGCGAGAGCCTCGGCGTGGCCGCACCACCCTCTCCTTCTCTCAGGCCTTGACAGGGGGAGGCCTGGGGAGCCCCGTGCCCTTCAGCAGGTCCAGACTTGCGCCGTTCTCCTCAGCCCACAGCCCCCACCCCACTCGCCCTTCCTCACCCGCTGCCTCCGTCTTCTGGCCTCTCCTCGGGCCACAGAAGCTACCCCGCCAAGGCCGCCTTCTTGTCTCGCTGGTTAGTTCTTAGTTACAAGGACCTCTCTACCGCATTTAGCGCATCCTCCTCTGCCCTCGATGCCTGCCCTCCCCAGCTTCTCAGCTAGTGCTCCCTGGGCCCCCCAGGGCCCCCGTTCCCCCATATCCTGCTCCTAACCCCCTGCCTTCTGCCGACCTGGCAGTGTCCACGATGCTCCCCTCACTGAACTCACCCTCCTTGACTGCACCCCGAGGCTCCACAGAGCCCCCTAGTGTGCACCCCGAGGCTCCACAGCGCCCCCTACTGTGCACCCCGAGGCTCCACCGCCCACAGTTGCAAGTGGGTGTGTCTGGCCCAAGGCTTCCAATCTATACCGCCTGCTCTCTGTGGGCATCACCGGCTGAGAGACCCACAGGGACCACACACTCAACTGTCCAACAGGAAACTTAATGTCTTCCTTCTCAAACACGCCTCACTCCCAGGGACCCTATCCCAGTGAGCGGCACCCGCTGAGTCACCCAAACTAGAAACCTGGAGACCCCTTACTCCTCTCTCTTCTTCACCTTGATACCCAGTTAACAAGCCCAGGTAATTCATTTTAATACTTCTCTAATATCACATAGTCTCATGACCATCTTTGAGGCCACTATTATCACATCCGCCACTGTCTCTGTTCTGAGTCTCCGCCAGACCTCCAGTCCCTCTCCACAATGGGCATCAGAGAACTTTCTAGAACAAATAGCAAAAGTCATTCTTCCCCTTAAAATGCTTCCGCCGCCTCCTCCTCAAAGTCGCTCAGTCGTGTCCGACTCTGCGACCCCATGGACTATACAGTCCATGGGATTCTCCAGGCCAGAATACTGCAGTGGGTAGCCTTTCCCTTCAGGTGCCTCCTAATAACTTCAGGGTGAAGCTCAACCTCCTGGGCAGGGCTTAGGTGGGCCCTTCAGGAGGTGGGGACCTGCCCTTCACCAGCCAGCCTCAGCCCCACCCCCTACTTGCACCTTCCTTTCCCTGTACATTCTGCTGGTGTTCAGAGAGCCTGGCACGCTCTTCCCTCTCTACTTTCTTTGCTTGGCTAACTCCTGTTGATCCTTTAAGACAACTCGAGCCTCCTCTTCTCCCAGTCCCCCTGAGGTTTCCCAGAAACACCCAGACTCCACTGAGGCCGACAGCTCTGCGCTCCACAGTCGGTGTCCACGGTTCTCCAGTTTCTCTGACTCTCATCCCTCAGCCCATCTCCTGACTCATAAGAAACATTATTGCCGGTGGGGGGACAATACTGACAGCCCCTTTCTTTTATATCTCTCCTACTAAATATTCAAGTAACTGTGCTTTGCAAATGCAGCTTCAAGCCTTGCCTCTTAAGATCCTTCCTACCTAGAAATTCCGCCGCCCCCTCCTCCGCCAGGTTGTGGAGAAAGTGAGTGAGTGGGTCAGTGAAGGAAAAGTGCCTGCGAATTAGCTGTCTCCCGGCCGACAGATGGGGTGACCCGGTCCCCAACTTCGACGCTCGAGTAGGTGGCAGGACGCAGGGCGGGGAGGGCTGGCGCTCACCCAGGCAACTGCGGCCGTCCTGCGCGGGCGCATAGCCCTGGGCGCACGTGCAGCGGAAGGAGCCCGGAAGGTTCTCGCACCAGCCGGGAGAGCAGGGGTTGCCCTCGGCGCACTCGTTCACATCTGCGGCGGAGAAGGCTCGCCTCGGACCCCGCCCCACTGGACGAGGTACTGTGAGGGGATGGGAGACCCTCCTTCCAGGATGGTGGGGGTCCCCAGCCCGGGGCGGGGGAAGCCGGGTTCTGGAGCCGACTCCCACGCCAATAGCCCCGCCCCATCACCGAGGCAACTCCCGAAGGGCCCCGCCTTCTTGTGATCGAAGCCCCGCCCCACCCGGACCCCAGCCTCGCGCTCACCGCGGCAGGCCCCGCCCCCTTGGCTGCGGTAGCCTGGCAGACAGGCAATGCACTTGAAGCTCCCAGGTTTGTTCTCGCATTTGCTATCCGGGCAGGTGCTAGGGTCTCGGCACTCGTCGATGTCTGCGCAGAAGGAAGGAAGAAAACTCGTTTGGGAACAACATTGCCGGCCAGGTGCTCAGGGGCCTCGGCAGGGCCTCTCTCTGTCACGGATCGACCAGGCGAAGCGGGCCCTCTGGGTCCAGATCGAAACCTCCGAGAGGCCCAGGGCTGGGCGGAGACGGGAGTGAGGCCCTCCGCCCCCACCCCAGGCCGAGGCACCGCTGAGGACCCGCGTCGGTCCGGATGGGTCTTTCCCACCTTCGCACACGGGCGGTCGGGAGGCTTTAAGCCGGTAGCCGGGGTAGCAGTTGCACTTGTAGTGTCCCGGAAAGTTGATGCAGAAGCCTCCGTCGCCGCACAGGTGGGGCTTGGCGCACTCGTTCAAGTCTGAGCGGGAGGAAGGGGGGGCGAGGGGAGTGCAAGGCGGCGGAAGGGATGACATGCGGTCGGGAGAGCCCCTCGGGTCCGCCGATCCCGGGGCCCGCCCCCGGCCCCGGCCACGCCCCCGGCCACTCAGTGCTCACCCACGCAAGAGCGCCCCCCGGCGCCAACGTGCAGGCGGTAGCCTCGGTTGCAGTGGCAATTGTAGGAACCGCCGGTGTTCATGCAGATGCCCCGCCCGGCGCCGCAAGGCTCCGCCTCGCATTCGTTCACGTCTGAGAAGGGCGCGCGGATGGGGAGACGTCAGACGACGGTCGGGAGCCAGGGCCGCCGCCGCGCCACCCACTCTCCACGCTCACCCACGCAGTAGCGATGCTGCGGATGCGACCGGTAGCCGGGATTGCAATGGCAGGAATAGTCCGAGGGTCCCGGGACGCACTCTCCGTGGCCACAGATGTTTTGGTTCAGTCGGCACTCGTCCGTCTCTGCCGGGGGCGCCCGGGGGAAAAGGGCGGCAGGTCAGAGGGGGCAGGCAGGGAGCAGTCACTTTCTGCCACATTCCCAGGGAAGAACTGGACACCCCATCACTCTCGACGCCGATAACTGAGCCTGGTCGCACTATGATTTCAGATCTCCGTACAGCCATCCCCTCCCCCATCCTAGGATTCCCTACACCTCCATCACAGATAACCGAAACATCACAATCCCAAGTAGCCCCAAACCATGATCCCAGGTCCCTGGCATCCCCATCTCCTCAAGCTGAGGACCCTTGATACTTCTCTCTCCACTTACTATACTCTGACTCGAGTCACCTCAACACCTCAAACTCTGTAGCCTCAATCACACCAATATCCTCCAGACAAGCGAACCAACACCCCTTGCCTTAGAGACCTGCCCACCCCCGCCCCCATTCCAGAAGTTTTCCTCCCCCTCCCAAGGCAGGCAGGAGCTACTTTCCTGGGAACCCTGGATGGCACAGGTGATCAGACTCAGGAAGCCTCCTTGCCTTCTTTCCTAGGATTCACAGTACTCCCTGCCTCCCACCTCTTCTTCCTTGTGGCCCCTCCCCTGAACCCTGCCCCAGAAAGCCCCAGGCAGCCCTGGCCTCAGGCTGAACTCCACTCCCTCCCAAACACACCTGGCCAGTGGGTTCTTGCAGGCTGTTCTCTCTGCTTAGAGTGCCTCTCTGTAGGCTCCTTAACACCCCGTCCTCTGATAAGTCTCCCCAAGTGCCTCTTTCTCCACATTCCCACAGTCCCCAGGCTGTCACTGGGTTATCCCAGCCTGTGCAGATTCCTGGGCAGCCACCTTCCACTAGGAGCTCATCTAGTCTCCAGTTTTCAATCAGGTTGGTGGCTTCCTTGTGGCTGGAGTCCAACCAGACATGGGCTTGAATCCGGCTCAACTGTGTGACCTGGGATCAGCTACCGAACCTCTCTTAGCCTCAGTTTTCTCATCTGGAAAATGAGGCTAACCATGCCCACTTCACAGAGTACAAGAAAGGTAAATGGTATTTAGTATGTAAAACTCTCCAGTCAGTGCCTGGCCCAGGGCAACTGTTCAGCCATAGCTAGCAATTATTATGATGCCCCAAACCATGCAGACACTTCCCACAGCCTTTGGGATCAAATCCAAGCCTCTTAAAGCTCCTTGAGCCGGCCCTCTCCTAGTTCAGAAACACTGATCTGTGTGTGGTTTCTCTCTTCTCCATGAAACCAGGGTTTCATGTTTCCATGCCTTTGCCCAAACTTCTGCCCAAACCAGAATGTCCTTTTCCCCAACCTGCTAGCCCATTTCTTTCCCACATTTTGTCGTTAATTTCTAACACTCTTAAAAGCTCTGTTCAGAAAGCCTTCTCTCATTGCCATTCTACATATGATCTCAACACCCAGACTTCCTTCCTTCTTCTCTGATTTACTTTTGCATAGCCCTTATGAGACACACTAGATTTGGACTCATTGATCTGTTTGCTCTCTGTCTACTCCACAAGGACAGGGAATTTTTATCTGTTTTGTTTACTATTGTGTCCCCAGCACCTAAACAGTGCCTGCGCATAGTAGGTGCTCCATAAATATTCATTGACTGTAAATGCCTTCAGACTGGCCTGACCATCACACCACCCGGATCAGTTGAGGGCAGAGAGGCGTCTCAGTGTTACACGCCGAGGCTTCCCCAGCCCCCAGCCCAGGGTCTGGCATACAGTAAGCTTGACGGTGTCAGCCCTCGGGAAGGATTGGAGGGGGTGAGGAAGGAGAAACCCTAAGTTGGGGGCGTGACTTACCTGGGGCGTGACCTAGGTGGGCGAATCTTACCTGTGACTTGAGTAGGGGCGATTTCCACCGCACTGCGGGACGGGGGCAAGTCGGGCAGGAACTGGGGCGGTGGGGGCCAGGAGATCAGTTCTGCGGGCAGCAGCACACGACCATCAGCGGGTGAGGACACTGAGAGAGCCGCCCCTCTCCCCGCAGGTCACGGGGCCGGCAACTCCACAACCAGCTGCACCGCCCCCTGGTGCCTAAGCTGTGAACTTCCCCGGCAGTGACAGCCCCTGAGGACTGGTGTCTACAGTGCCCAGCTCACCCGGGTAGGGCCGGGCAGGAGATGTGGTGACAGTCGGGTGGCTCTGCTGCGCTGACTGCTCTTCAATCACTGGCTGCGGGCGACAGTAGCATGAACCCTCTGTGTCTCCTTGGCCTCCCTGCCCCTCCCACCTGGGTTCTTATACTCACTGAGTCTGTGCTCACCCCTAGAAGGGAAGAAGATGGGGCCATTAAGTGTTGGGCTGGGAGAAGGGAGTCAAGTCTGGGACTGGCAGTTGGGCATGTGTGGTCAGAGTCCCTAAGAGTTCAACGATCATGTCTCTGGGTCAAGCATTAAGAATTAGATCCTGATGTCTGGGAATGTTTTCATCACAGGTCAGTGAAGCGATGGCTGGACAAGGTCCTCAGCTTGGGAGGTTATAGCCAGGGTCAAATCCTGAGTCAGGGGTCAGAGGGTCAAATCTAGAGGCAGCATTTGAGCTGCATTAGTGCCCTGATCTGGAAATCAAAGGTGTCCTGGTGTCAGAGGATTGAACCTGGAGGGCAATAAATGATCAAATCCCGTGGATCAGGGATGACATCCTGGGCTTAGTTACAACACTGGTTAGGGGTCAGAGTGTCAACTCTAGGGGTCAATGCTAGTCTGGGATTAGGAGCTAGAGGTTAGACTCAGGTCCTAACTGTGGGTCAAGGGTCAAGGTATCAGACCTAGGGGTTCTGCAGCTGTCAGGAAACAGGAGGGATCGGGCCAGACCTCTCTCTTCCTCTGTGTCCTCAGGTGGTGGTGCCCGGCTGGGGCTCTCGGGCAGCTGCTGGGGCTTGGGTGGCCCATCAGGGTGCAGGAAAAGGGAAAAGTCACTTTCGCCCTGAATGGTGAGCGTCTGGTGGGAGGTGAGGATGTGGTACCCCTTCCCAGCTGGGCAGATCTCCTTGAAGGCAGCTGTGGCCAGAGCAAGGGGCAGGCAAGTGAGCCCTTCCTGGAGAGGCAGGCTCACAGACAGCCCCCCAGCCCCAAAGGCCCCTGGCTCACCAGTGCCATCAGCTGGGCAGCGCTGGCACCTGGCACCCCAGGCCTTGCCGACGCTGCAGCAGCAGAGTTGGCGGGTGAGGCGTGTGGTCAGGGGGTGCTGGCACTGGTGTTCAGGGCTCACCAGGCGGAAACACAGGCTCTTCTCCTCCGGCTTGTCTGCTGCAGGGGCCAGTGATGGGCATGGGCATCTGGGCCTGAATGCTGCCCATGTCCCTCTTCCCAGCTGCTCCAGACCTCACCTCTCTGGCACAAGAGGCCTTGATTCTCGTGTGGTCCCTGACCCCACATGACCCTGAATTCATTTGACCCCTGAAACCTGTATTATTCTGACCTCATGTAGTACCTGAAACTTCTGTGACCACTGAACCCATTGATCCCTGATTCTAGCTGCTCTAGACTTGATCCCTCCCACTCAACAAGCCCTTGGTCTCATATGACACTGCCTTCTCATAACCCCTGACCCCATGTGACCTCTTATTCCAGATCTCATGCAACTCCTGAACCCACTGATCCCTGACCCCATCTGCTCTAGATCTTGCTCCTCCAGCAGTCAACCCTTGACCTCACTCTGACCCTGTGACCTCTGATCCTTACTGTTTGGAGCCTTACCCTCCACCCATACTTGGTGACCTCCAAGGACCCCCGAGTCTCACCGATGCACTGTGTGCGGGAGGGGCCCAAGCTATGGCCAGGTGGGCAGACACAGCGATAGGAACCAGGGTTGTTGAGGCAGTCACCATGGCGACACATGCCTGGCATCGCGCACTCGTTGATGTCTGTAATAAGTGAGAGTTTGGTCCCTCCAGGCCAGGGCCACAAGGTGACAGCGACCTGCTCCAGGAACCTCAGGGTTCTACCCCAGCCCCGCCTCCTCCCCCCCCACCCAGTGACAAATGGCCCATACCCTGGCAGTGTGTGCTGTTGAGCCTCTTGTAGCCCTGGGGGCAGTCAGTGCCCATCTCCCCACGTACAGGCCCTGGCTTCTGCACCCCTGTGTCTGTGGAGAGAGGAGAGCATGGCAGGAGAGAACACAGGGGCTGCAGAGAGGGAAGGGACGGCACTGGGTGGGGGAGTGGGGTACTCAGGGGACCCGGGTGGGAAGTGAGAGGCTCAGCCTGCAGGGCTGGGAGGGGCTGGAGGGTGTGCCCCGTGGGGAGCGGCAGAGATCTCACCGAGCCAGGGCACTCACACTGCAGCTGGGGGCACTTGTGGCACTTGCTCTGGCCCCAAGCAGTGCCGATGCTCCCACAGCAGTCTTCCTGCTTGGTGAGGCCCGGAAGGGGGTTGCTGCCACACTAGGGTGAAGAGCGTGGACAGGGGTGACAGGCTGCCCAGCCCCCACCTGGCCTCCCTCCTCGGGCCCTTTTCCTCCTCTCCCCACTCAACCTGCAGGACACCCCCCCAGTTCTGAGCAAACCCGGTGGATTGGAACAGGGCGGCCCTGAGAGGCGTCTGTGGGTTCACTCACTGGCTGTTTGGGCAGCGTGTCCTGGAAGCAGCGGCCCAGGGGCTTCTGGGTGGGTGGCCGGGGATGCGGGGGCTTGGGGTGCGGCAGCAGGTGCTGGGAGGGGGCCGGGCCCTCGGCGTTGGGTCCTTCGATGCGGTGCACTTGGACCGAGGCCTCGGGCGGGTGGTGGACGCGCACGTTCACCACGGGGGGCGGGGCCTGCACTGGGGGGCGGGGCACGGCGGCTTCAGAGCTGCCCCGCAGCGCAGGTGGCGGCGCGGAGCTCCTCCAAGGCTGGCCCCGCCCAGGTCCTGCCGACCCCCTCCAGTGCCCGCCCACCTCGGCCTCTCGGGGCCTGCCCAAAGCCTGGTACCTTCCGCTGAGATCTGTCCTGGCCCGAGGGGCACCAGAAACGTCGCATGCTGGGCAGGGGGCCCCTCCCCGGGCCCTGGCGGATCGGCGATCACCTGGACCGCGTACATGGCGTGCTTGCTGGCCACAGACTCGCCCTCTGGAGCCAGTGCGCCTGTGGACAGGGCCCCGGCCCGGCCAAGCCCAGGGCCTGAGCCGCCAGCGCCTCCGCCAGCTCCTCCAGCCGGCACCTGGCAGAAGCGACCCGTGAAGTCCGGGGGACACAGGCACTGGTTTCGCGAGGAGCACTGGCCGCCGTTCATACAGGGCAGGGGGCACACCACTAGGGAGGAGAGGTAGGTCAGGGCTCAGGCAGACCCCTGTGGCCAGCGCCCAAACCCAGTCCCTCACCCACATCCTGTCTCTTCCTTCCCCTCCTCCCTACTTCCAAGCCACCCACTGGTTCTGTCCTCCCTGGGAAGCTGGCCTTAGTAACACATCAGATACACACACATGCTACCCTCTAGGTCCCCCAACATCCTTATACCCTAGGGGCCACTGGCATCTTGAACTTGCATCCTATCTAGGAGACCCTGTGCCAGCTGCGTGACTCTGAGCGACTGACTTCCCCTCCCAGGCCTCAGTGTCTTCATCTGTAGGGCGGTCCCATCTATTAAATGAAGCAAGGCCTGTCCAAAACTCTGCACAGTGCCTAGTACACAGAGGGTGTTTAATTAGCAGTAGCAGCTGATGATGATGGTGATGGACTAGCCTTTCCCTCCCCTTGGGTCTTTCCTGGACACCCAGTCTCTATCTGGTGCCTCCTCCTTGCCCCCCAGTCCTTCCCCTGACTCAGCCCTCTCTGGGCTCTCCCTCTCTCTGTTCAGCCATCCCAGGGCCCTCACCTCACCACTGCCAACTTGAGCTGTACTCCGCTGGGACCTCTCTTAAGCAACTCCACCCAGGGGACCCTGTCAGAAATCAGCATTCTGCCTCCCCACCTCTTCTTGGCCTTGGACCACCACTGGGATCCCTGCCTGCCCAGTCATTCATAACTGAGCCTTGAGGCTCCAGTCTCCCCTGCTCCCACCCCAGCCAGTTCCGGCCTCTGTAATGTCTCATAATCCATCTTCCCTCCTGCCCATGTCCCCTGCCCCTCCCCAGCCTGTCCACATCCCAAGCACCCCCAGAGAAACTTGGTCGGGCAAAGCTCCGGCACAGTCACAGCCCTGCTCCCAGCTAGCTTCCCTGCCTGCTCTCGGTGGCCCAGAAGGAACCTTCTTTCGGCCCATCCCCATCTGCTCTTTCCATGTGCACCCTACGCTCCAGGACTCATCTCCTGTTTCCTACAGACGTGCCACGTCTTCTGCTTCCCTTCCTTGACCCATGCCATTTCTGCCCACTCAGAGCCTAGTCCCCATCTGTGCATATTCACATCATATCCTTCCAGCCCCTCCCCCAGGAGGAGAGCCCTTCCTCACATCCCACCCACCCTCTGCCTCAGCTCTGGGTGCCAGAGGAGGTGCTGGGGGAATGAATGAAGGAGTGAACTCAGGGAGCTGATGGGATGTCTGTCTGTCTGTCACACACACATCTGAAATCCAGCCTCGGGGACCTGCGCTCGTGCACCAAGCCCAGCCCCTCTCTAGCCCCTCCCCCAGGACTGCCCTCACTTGCCAGGATGGGGAGGTGGGGGTGCTGCCCCCTGGACACCTGGAGGGCCTCAGAGGGATGGCCCACATGCAAGGCCACCAGGGCCTGGCTACGAGCAGCCCAGCCCAGCCCAGCCCATCCTGCCTGGCCTCTGGGGGCCAGACTCTCAGGGCAGAAGGGGTGTGTCCTGGGCTGGGGGAGGCAGGATTCTCTCCTTCCTGCCTCCCAGTGAGTCACCCACAGCGGTGAGGGTGACCTCCCGGTGACACCCGCCCACTGTGGCCTGGGCACTGAGCCTGAGGGATGTGGGCAGCACGGATGGAGACAGCAGCCTGGGCAGGATGGCCGGGGGCTTGGGAGGCCAGGCCCAGGGACGCTCACATGCACAGTCATCTCATCACACACACACATGCACAGACTCATTCTGACACCAACACAGGCTTACATAAACACTCCCAAAGTCACTGCAGACGTGCACCCAAGATAACACAGAAACCTGTACTTGAGCCCAGTGTGCCAGCCCAAAGCCCGGGCATACCCCTGCGTGTATGCCATGTGCAAGCACATGTGCACACACAGACCCACACACACATCTTATGAGAAGCGTGAGCCACATCTGATCTGTAGTGGCTA
Organism: Ovis aries; assembly: GCF_016772045.2. Classification (NCBI taxonomy): domain Eukaryota; kingdom Metazoa; phylum Chordata; class Mammalia; order Artiodactyla; family Bovidae; genus Ovis; species Ovis aries. The sequence goes on from NC_056074.1 coordinate 40,178,203, forward strand.
TGTGAGTATAGGAGTGTGTAAGAGGGGCTGTTTTGCCGGTGCCATCGTGGGCCTGGCCTAATTACCCTGTCCGGGAGGGTAATTACTGTTGGGACGCCTCCCCCAGCCTGGCCTACAGGGCCCTGGGGGAGGAGCGCTGAGCCCCAGGCCTGGCCCCTTGGAGTTTTCAGGGTTTGGGGGGCTGGAGGGAGGCTCTGAGGTGGAACTGTTCAAGCTTCTGCGGGAAGCACAGATGGAGCATCAGAAAAAGGAGAGACCGAGGACCCAAGCCAGCCTCTACCTCCAGGCCTGCTCCCCACTTGTTAGGCCTCAACGCCCCTCCCCTCTAAGACCTCTCCAGTAACTAATTCCCTCACTCCCAGCCTGAGCTTGGCTCCTCCTCCCAGGGAATGCAGGTGTCTACTGCTGGCAGGCCCTACTTAAGACATTTTTAAAAGACTTTTCCTGTTTCTTCCAGCGAGTCTGTTTCTAGGGGGAATACTTAACCCTCCTCTGAGACCTGCGCCAGTTGGCATCCCCACAAAAGCCCCTGCCTGTCGACCTCGACTCCCTCTCAGAACCCAGCACTTTCCTAGAAGCCTGTGCCATCCAGGGCGCCAGCATGACCCCACACCTTAGGCCTCAACCCCAACCCGAAGCTGTGAAGTCCAGGCTTCCACGCAACCCTCCCAACTCCCGCCCCAGCACTCCAGCCTCCCAAGGCCCCTGAAGCCCCTGGGGCCCGCGGCCCTCCGGTTCCGCTCTCTGAACCCACGGTCGCCAGGGTCACAAGGCCTCCGCTGCCATGTCTCCCACGTGGGCTCCGGGAGCTGGCCTTCCCCGCGCCCCCCGCCCGCGCCCCCGGCCCTCACCCACGCGGAAGCCGGAGCCCGTGAGCGTGTCGGTGCTGTGGCCGTTCTCTCCGATGAGCGTCATGTTGGAGCCCTTCTGACAACTGTCCCGGCACTGGCCCTTGAGACAGGTCCGCTTGCAGATCACCGGCGCAAAGACCACCTTGAAGCGCTCGCGGGCCAGCGCCCCGCCCCCGCCAGCGCCCCTCTCGCCCGCCGGCCCCCCCTCGGCCCCGCCGCCCGGGCCCAGCAGCAGCAGCAGCAGCAGCGCCAGCAGCCCCGCCGCCCCCGCCCCGCGCATCTCAGGGGCCAGGCCGCCAGCAGCCCCACGGGGCCCGGGCATCCGGGGCCGCAGGACCCGGGGGGGCGCGCCCGGGCGGGGGCGATGGTCCCGACGCCCTAGGGGGATAAGCAAGCCGGGAGCCCCGGGAGAGGCGCAGAGAGGGCAGCGAGGGACAGGATGGGAGGAAGCGCGGGCGCGGGCCCAGTGAGAGGCAGAGAGATGGAGGCTGGACCGCGGGGAGCCCAGAAACTTCCACTGCCCCGGGAAGGAGCCCAGCCACGAGCCGGGGCCGGGGGCCTGCGGAGGCCCCAACGTGAGGCCGGAGCGAGGAGGCCGGAGCAAGTTGAGGCGGAGAGGAGGAGCGAGGGGAGAGGAAGGCCGGGCGGCCGGCCCGCTCCGCGCCTCCCCCGGCCGGGCTGGGCTCCCGCGGCCGCCGGGAAGCAGGGAGCGCGCGGGGCGGACGCAGGGAGAAGTGAGCAGTTGTTTTCCCTGGCTGGAGCGCGGCGCGGCGGCGGCGAGGGGGGCTGGGACGCTGGCCCCGGGCCAGGGAGACAGTTTTTTTCTGTTTAAAGCGTCGTCGCTGCCGCCTGGGGGAGCGAGGGTGTGCGGGCGGGTGGAGGCTAGGGGGGGCGGTCCCCACCCCAGATGCCCGCCCCGCCGGAACCCGCCGCCGCCGCGCTGGGCCCGCTCCAGCGAACCCTCACCTGGGACCGCTGGCCGCCCCGCCAGATTCCTCCGGGCGGGGCCGGGAGGCCCGCGCCCACCTCCGCCCCGCAGCATCCAAGTGGGAAACCGAGGCTGGGGGAGGAAGATGGGCCGGGCCCGGGGGTCGCGCGGCTGGTAGGAGGCCAGGTGGGGCTGGAACCCAGGGCTCCCAGCCCTGGCCCAGCCTCCTCTGCACATGCGAGGGTCTCACCACCCCTCAGTCACCTCTCATGAGTACCGGTCCACCCCTGTCCACTGAGACTCAAGGAGGGGGTACCCCTTCACCAGGCCCTCAGTGGGGTCCCAGGAAGAAGTCCATGAGGTCCTGAAGAAGAGTAGATAGAGCAAAGTTTGAAATCCAGCTTGCCTGCCAACCCCCAGTAAATGGCTTCCCGGTGCCCACCCTGCCCCCGCCCCTTCTCCTTGTCTGGCCGGGCTGGCTGGGCTGGCTCTGGGCCTCAGACACTCTGGAATCGCCAAGGTCTGAGCTCAGGGCCTGGCCCCCTTCCCAGGCTAACAGCCGGGAGGAGGGGAGTGATGCCTGAGGGCCTGGGGCTGGGGAGGGGCACAGCCGGGCCCCAGGGCAGGGGCTGGCAGGGACTGGGGAAGGGCCTTGAGTTGGGTCAAGGCTGGAGAGGAGCCAGGCCAGCCCACTGGTCTGGAAGGGAGGCCCTCGAGGGCTGCAGTGGCCTGATGCCCAGGCCATATCACTGGGTGCCTGGCCAGGGGGGACCCCCGATTCAGTCTCTGACTCACAGAACTCAGCAGGGGGTGAGTAGGACCAGGGTACCTCCAGAGTGGGTCACAGCCAAGACAGGGTGATACCCTCTCTCTGAGGGGAACAGGGGTTGCAGTCTGAGGGAAAGGGGGTTCAGGTACGTGACTTGAGGTACACCTGTGTAAGGAGCTCATGGCTTTAACTTTGAGGGTGGGCTTATTTGGGGTGACTGAGGGAGACTTTTTCATGGACCCCTGCCCAAATTGCTCAGTGGGCTCAGGCCCTGTTCAGATTGACAGGTACTGGAGGAGTAAGATGGGGGCAGTCCCGTGTCCCCAGGGGAGATAGGAGAGTGTGTAAGTACAGACAGCCCCCACACTCCCTCAGGGGGCTCTCAGGTCACACACTGAGGCCGGGATCGGTACTGATGCTCACCACCTGCCAGGCACAGAGCTAAGCATTTTCCAGTCATTTTCCCCTCATACTCATCTGACCCTCCTCTGCCTACAGTAAGGTGTGACTCACCTTGGAACACAGCAAAAACAGACTAGGGTTAGAGTCCTCATCTTTCTGAACCTGTTTTTTTACCTCTAAAATGGGGATCCAGTCATTTGACAAACAAGGAACCTCTTGCATGCTCTAGTTGCAGGTCCTAGTTGCAGTATGCAAACTTCGAGTTGCGGCATGTGGGGTCTAGTTCCCTGACCAGGGATCAAACTCAGGCCCTGAGATTGGGAGCGTGGAGTCTTAACAACTGGACCAGGGAGGTCCCCAACATGCACTTGTTAACAGGTAGAACCAATCGCTGCTTTCCTGGAGCTTCTGTCCTGGAGGAGACAGACATACAACAGGACAATTCACACCTGACTGAGGCTGTGCCAGAGGTTGGTGCTAAGACAGAGAAGAAGAGGGAGCTGGGAGCGAGAGCAGTGGTGAGACCTGAAGTCCAGGAAGCCCCTCTGACAAAGGGACTTTTAAGCCAGGAGCTGGAGGAGGAGCAGGAGTTAACGGGTGTGCGGTCCGCCCAGCGTGGGGGGAAGGCTGGAGGAGGCCTGAGGGATTGAGGGGAATTGCGGAGGGGGACAGTTGACACTGTCATACCAGGGTGGGGGGTAGGAAAAAGATTCATTTCTTCCAGGAGCTGAGACAGGGCCAGCGGAGCAACAGGGTGGGGAGGCAGAGAGAAAGAGCATCCGGAGGCGGAGGCGGGAGGCCATGGTGAGGAGTCCTGAGTTTTATTTTCATTGCAGTGGAACTGTATCAGAGCAAGAAGGGTGTTCTTGCTATCTTCCCAGGAGAGACGATACAACCTGGACGTGGCGGAGATGTGTTTGGGGGTGGAATCCAGAGACTAGGTAAAGTGGAGGGTACCGGAGAGGCAGGTGGTGTGAATGCTTCCCAGGTGTCTGCCTGAGCCCCCCAGGCGGGTGAGGAATGCGGCAGGCGAGAGGGAGACCCACAAAGGAGTGTGGGTTCTGTTTGCAACTTGCTGAGTTTGAGATAGAGCCTCCCTGGTGGCTCAGATGGTAAAGCGTCTGCCTGCAATGCAGGAGATGGGGGTTCGATCCCTGAGTCAGGAAGATCCCCTGGAGAAGGAAATGGCAACCTGCTCCAGTGTTCTTGCCTGGAAAATCCCATGGATGGAGGAGCCTGGTAGGCTACAGTCCATGGGCTTGCAAAGAGTTGGACATGACTGAGCATTTGAGATTGGACATGACTGAGAGTTTGAGATGCTTGTGTCATCCAAGTGGAGACGTCTCAATCCAGATATGTGGAGCTCAGCCAGGATGCCTGCCCTGGAGACACGGGCTCAGTGTCCTCAGCATACACGGGCATTTACAGCCAGGGGAAAGGAGGGGGTCTGCTGGGGAGAAGAGAGTCAGGGAGAACCAGGGAGGTCTCCTCCCCCAGGTCAGAGAGAGGGGGCAGAGTCTGAAGTGACTCAGAGGAGCAGCTGGAAGAAGCTGAGGGAAGAGAACGAGGAGTGTGATGTCGGAGAGCCCAGAGAAGCAAATGTTTTGGGAGGAGAGCATGGCCAAGGGTGTCTAATGCTGCTGACAGAAGGATGGAGGTAAGGCAGCCTCTGTTCCGGGACCGCTGAGGGGGCTGAGTGACCAGGAGCCACGAGGGCCAGCGCCCAGCCCCGCGCCTGGCATACAGTGAGTGCGCCATACATTTACTTACTGTCATTACCAGACTCCTTAAGCTCATCAGGGCTTCCCTGATAGCTCAGTTGGTAAAGAATCTACCTGCAGTGCAGGAGACCCCGGTTCGATTCCTGGGTCAGGAAGATCCGCTGGAGAAGGGAAAGGCTACCCACTCCAGTATTCTGTCCTGGAGAATTTCATGGACTGTATAGTCCATGGGGTCGCAAAGAGTCGGACACGACTGAGCGACTTTCACTTTCACTTAAGCTTATCAGGGGCCCAGCTGGAAGCGGTGGGCACCGACACCTGGGTCATGAACATTAACTGCAGCTGCAGAAGCTGGAGCTGAAGTGGGGGGTGAGGGGGCCTGGCTTTCTGTGGACACCGGCAGTACCTGTCCTCCTGCAGCCAGCAGGGAGGGAACTCTGAAAGTCATATTCCTCCTGTCCAGCCCCGCCTCCCAGGGGCCAAACCCCAAAGGAAGCCTGTGGGCAGCGGGGCTGGGGAGGGCACAGGGCAGGCAGGGTTGGCCTTGGGGTGTGTGTCCTGGCGGACACAGATGCAGAGTGGACCACAGGGCTCACTGCAACAGCCCAACCAGGGAGTGTCCGTAGCTTGTCCGCCTTTTCTGTCTGCATCTCCTGTGTCACTGCACCCAGGCAGCTCAGCTTCCTGGAACCTACCAGCATGCCTCCCAGATGGAAGTTCTGTAAGCCCAAGGAGACCATGACCTCTGTGCTCAGTGCAGATCACTCCGGTCACCTAGCGGGTCTCCACACCACCATTGCTGCCCAGTCCCATCCCTCCCCAACCTGGTACTGGACTCACCTTTTAAAACCTAATTCCAAGACTTCCCTGCTGGTCCAGTGGTTAAGCATCCACCTGCCCGTACTCCAGTATTCTTGCCTGAAAAATCCCATGGGTAGAGGAGTCTTGGTGAGCTTCCTATCTTATCCAGATTGGGGAAAAAAAAAAAAAGATCCACCTGCCAATGCAGGGGATACAGGTTCGATCTGTGGCCTGGGAAGATTCCTTGTGCCACTGAGCAACTGAGCCCATGGGCCACAGTTATTGAGCCTGGGCTCTAGAGCCCGAGAGCCACAACTACTGAAGCCCACGCAGTTAGAGCCCGTGCTCCACAGGAGAAGCCACCGCAGTGGGAAGCCCGCACGCTGCAGTGAAGACACAGCACAGCCAAAACATAAACTGATTTCAGAGGGCTTCCCTCGCAGCCCACTGGTGAAGACTCCATACTTCCACCCCAGGAGGTCGGGTTTAATCCCTGGTCAGGGAACTAAGATCCTACACAATGCAAGGCGTGGCCAAAAGCAAAAACAGAAACCTAATTCCAACCATGCTCCTTCTCAGCTTACAAGACCTCCAGCAGCTTCCCTGTGCTCTTGGGCCTGCAAGGTCCTCTGTGCCTCCCCTTGAGCCTACTCCTGCTTGTCTCTAGTTCTTGCCTCCAGGAGGCATTTCTCTAAAATAACTACCCCTAGCCCTTTGAGTCACATCCCATGTTAATCTCCTGCTAGTCCTCGTCACAGCCTGAAGCATTCTTCACTATGGGTTTGATTAGTTATTGTCCGTCTCACCGCCCTCCCAGGAAACATAGCCTTGCCTCCAGCTCCTAGCACCTGACCTGGCGCGCAGAGGGCACTGACGTTTGTTGACTGATTGGCTGGACTGAGACCACGAGGCTGTGAAAGATGTAACAGTTAGACTTGGCTCATCTGGTGAGTAAGATATGGGGATTGAATGTAGGCTGGCCTGATCCAAAACCCACACAGTGTTCCTGGGAGGAGGAAGGAGAGGAGTCCCACAGACAGTCTACAAATAGGAGGGTGGGGCCCTGAGGGCAATAAGGGACTTTCAGCCTGAGGGATGGTCTGTCTGCTGCAACATCAGGGCAGGGCGCCTTTGTGCAGAGGGGTTCTTGAGGCCCAGAGACGGCAGGGACTTGGCCAAGGTTACATTACTGGGTCTTCCCAGGTGACACTGGTGGTAAAGAACCCGCCTGCCCATGCAGAAGACACAAGAGATGCGGGTTCGAGTTCGATCCCTGGGTCTGGAAGATCCCCTGGAGGAGGATATGGCAACCCACTCCAGTATTCTTCCCTGGAGAATCCCATGGACAGAGCGGCCTGGTGGGCTGCAGTCCATAGAGTCACGAAGAGTCGGACATGCCACGGCTCAAACCTAGGGTTCCTGATGCTTCATTAGGGGCATTGGCTGGACGGGGTGGCCCCAGCCTGTGTAACGGAAGTTAGGTTTCAGAAGGCAGCATACCACAGTGGTAGTTTTCTGGAATACCTGCTATGAGCATTGGGAAAATTCTTCATCTTCTCTATGCCTCCTTCCTCATTTTCAGACAAGGAAGTAAAGCAGCTGACATTCATGAAACCCTTGGTGGATGCTGGCCACACGGTAAGTTCTCAGTATATATTACCTCTTTTTTCTTTTCTTTCTATCTTTTTAAAAGGATATTCATGTTTCTATTTGGCTGCGCTAGGTCTTAGTTGCGGCATGTGGGATCTTTTTCAGTTTGGGCATGAAAACTTGTAGCACGTGGGACCTAGTTCCCTGACTAGGAATCCAACCCGGAACCCCTGTGTTGGGAACGTGGAGTTTCAACCACTGGACCACCAGGGAAGTCCCTATGTTAGCTCTTTTCATTATTATCTGGGCCTGGGGTCCAAAATGGGCTTGCTGGGAAAATCCTATGGACAGAGGAGCCTGGTGGGCTGCAGTCCATGGGGTCCCAAAGAGTTGGGCACAACTGAAGCAACTGAGCGCACACACTGGGGTCCAAAATGGGCTGCAGGTGGGAGCTGGGAGAATACCTCTGAAAGAGGGCTGACTGTGTGTCAGGCTCTGTGACACCTCCCTGAGTTTTGAATGTCTTTGGGAAGCTTCTAGGCTCTGAAGAAAGAAACGACTCTAGGGGTGGTAGGTTCTAAAGGTGATAGTTGGAAGTTTCAGAGGCCTGGAGGGGCCAGTTCTGCCCTGAAGCATCTCTCCCCAAGTGATGTGGAGTGGCCGTCCCTGAATCCCTCTGATGTGTCCCCATGGTGTTGCAGAGCATGAGAGATGGGACTGGAAAATGAAATGAACCAGTCTTCATCCTTGATCAGCCAGAGGATCTTCAGCCCCGCCCCTTGTCTCCACCTTCCGAACCCAGGAAAAGTCCGCCGGTGAGAATCTGACCGGAGATAAGCACGGCCTGGGTGGTGGCTCAGCCCTGCCACCTCCCAGCAGGATGATTGTGAAGAAATCTCTTAACCTGTCCAGGCTTCAGCTTTTCCATCTGCATTTTGGGGATGATGATAAGACAAAACTCACAGCGCTGTCCTGAGACTTAAAGGAGGGTAATTCAGGCTCTTAGTGCAGTGCCTGGCCACAAGATAAAATACACCGAAAGTTCCTCTGAGGGGCTGCTGACACCGGGAGCATCCCGCTGTGATGATGGTACTAAAAGAGAGACTAGGAGTTACTTGTCAACAGTGTGTATGCTGGACTTGCATTTGTGTTTATTTACATGTCAGTTACAGGCCTGAGAGGAAAGGTCTCGTCTTGCCTCTTCAGCACAGGTTCAGAAATCTCACATGGATTGTGGAAATAAAGTTTCTGTTGTGTTTGAAAAAAAATACACCAAAAGCTGAGTATTATTATTTTTTATTAGGCTATTTCATTCATCTTAACTCAATTAAATTATATATATATTTACATTTTTAAATGTATTCTTTCTTTCTTTTTTGCTGCGCTGGGTCTTCATTGCTGCACTCGGGGCTTTTGCTAGTTGCAGTGAGCTGGAGCCGCTCCTCCTTGTGGTGTGCGGACTTCTCGCTGCGGTGGCTTCTCGTGTTGTGGAGCACGGGCTCTAGAGCTTGGGCTCAGTAGTTGTGCTACACCAGCTTAGTTGCCCCATAGCATGTGGGATCTTCCTGGTGTGCATGTGTGCTAAGTCACTTCAGTCGTGTCCGACTCTGTGCGACTCCATGAACTGTAGCCTGCCAGGTTCCTCTGTCCGTGGGATTCTCCAGGCAAGAATGGAATGGGTTGCCATGCCCTCCTTCAGAGGATCTTCCCCACCCAGGGATCGATCCCATGTCTCTTACTTCTCCTGCATTGACAGGCAAGTTCTTTACCACTAGCGCCACTGGGAAGCCCAGGATCTTCCTGGACCAGGGATCAAATCCATGTCCCCTGCACTGGCAGGCGGATTCTTAATCCCTGGACCACCAGGAAAGTCCGAGTATTATTAGTTTCATTACTGTATCATCTAGCCCTTTCTTGTTTCCCAGAAATGTCAGGCCAATTCACATTGCAGTGAAAAACAAGAAGAAAAGTCAGTACCTTTTGGATGCCTGTTAGCCTGATGATACAATAACGCCAGTTACAATGCTCAGAGCCGTGGCTACAGAACATAGGCCACCTGTTGCCAGGAGAATCTGATCCACCAAACGCAGCAGTTGAGGAAGGCTTATAACTGAGCTGTGTGTGAATATGCCCTGGTGGGGTAGGCTGCCACTCAGGGTCAGGCCTAGCTTCTGCCATGCCCACTGTACCACGGAAAGGACAAATGCTCGGCCACGAGAGGGTAGGAAGGGGTCCCACTGCTTCCCTAACAGCTGGGCTGCCCACTGTGACTGCTCGGAATTGGCTTCACCACCAGCGCTCCTGCGACCTGTGTGCTTTCCTCGTGTCAAGGACTGTGATGGCTCTACCCTACATGCAAATACAAGTGAGCCTGCCTCAGGTTCGTGGATGCCAGCAAAAGACAGGAGATTCCTGGGTCAGAGACAAAGGACCTCGTTATTCATGGCATAGTAAATAGCACAATCAGCATATTGACATCAGTCCTCTGGTCCCCAAGTCCTGTGGGGTGGTGCCAGTGGCCTGGGTAGATGCCTGAGCACAGTGGATTGTGGTATGGGAGCAGGCCCTAAACTTAAGGACTTACGTCTTTTTTGTTTTTTCAAGTTTTTTTTTTTTTTAAACAATTCTTGTTTGTTTGTTTCTGTATTTTTATGTATTTGGTTACATTTTGGTTACATTCTGCGGTATGCAGGATCTTCATCGCATCGCGTGGTACTTTCCATTGGGGCACATAGACTCTCTAGTTGTGGCACGTGGGCTCCGGAGTGCACAGGCTCAGTAGCTGTGTGGCATGAGCTTAGCTGCTCTATGACATGTGGGGTCTTAGTTCCCTGACCAGGGATTGCATCTGAGTCCTCAGCACTGCAAGGTAGGTTCTTAACCACTTGGCCACCAGGGAAGTCCTCCCAGGTCTTTGCTAATGGGTGCCCTTTGCTCTAGAGGGAACGTCTATCTCAGTCTTTCACGGCCGTTCACAACATCCTTAAGAAGAGAGTCCAGGACAAAGGCAGTCAGTGCCTCTCTTGCAAAACGTGCAGAAACTCAAAAGGATCCCTGGAGAATTGTCTTACAATAATATCCACCCCCCATTTCTACACTGTCTTGGCTTTCGGTGAATTTTCCTATGAGTTCACCCCTCTGTTGGCAAATCTGATCGACCGAAGCTAGGACCAAGCCTGTTCAATTTGTTACATACAGCATTTCATTAAAGCTACTATCAACAGGACTGCAAGCAGCAGGATAAAGCCAACTTGCACTTCTGACCTCAGCCATGCCTCCCAGCTGAACAAATCCAGAAAACAATAGATCTACCTCAGAAAGCCAGGTGGCTCGCTCCTTAGTTCTTTTCATTGCCTTTTCCACCTTGGCCCAGCAGGCATTCAGGACAGTCTCACTCAGTTCACTGAGCAAGGTTGCTATGGATGATAGATTTCTTCCAGACTTCTTACCTGAAGGCCAGAATCTGCGCAATTAATATATCTTCTGGAGGTCTTCACTGGTGGTCCAGTGGTTAAGACTCCACACTCCCAAGGCAGGGGGCCCAGGTTCAATCCCTGGTCAGAGAACTAGATTCCACATGCTGCAACTAAGATCCCCACATGCCCCTGTGAAGACTGAAGATCCTGAATGCTGCAGCTAAGACCTGGGATGGCCAAATAAATAAGTAAGTATTGAGTGTTAGTCGCTCAGTCTGACTCTTTGTGATCCCATGGACTGTAGCCCACTAGGCTCCTCTGTCCATAGGGTTCTCCAGGCAAGAATTCTGGAGTGGGTTGCCATTTCCTTCTCCAGGGGATCTTAGTGACCCAGGGATTGAGCCCAGGTCTCCTGCATCGCAGGCAAACTCTTCACCATCTGAGCCACCAGAGAAGCCCGAATAAGTATTGGGGGGGGATATATATATATATATATATCTCCTCTGTACCTGGATTAATGCTTTCAGTCATGAGTGAGACAGTTCTTTGTCTCTGACCCCCAGGAGTCTTCTGTCTTCTGCCAGCAAGCAAGAACCTGTGGCAGGCTCACATGTTAATTTGCAAGTAGGCTAAAGTCAAGGAGAAATTTCAAATCACTCTGTTTTCTAGAGAGAGGCACATTAATATATGACTTCCACATCAGTGGCTCAGAGGTTAAAGCAACTGCCTAGAATGAGGGAGACCCAGGATCAATCCCCGGGTTGGGAAGATCCCCTGGAGAAGGAAATGGCAACCCACTCCAGTACTGTTGCCTGGAGAATTCCATGGAGGGAGGAGCCTGGTAGGCTACAGTCCATGGGATCGAAAAGAGTCGGACACGACTGAGCGACTTCACTTTCACTTTCCACATCAGTCATAGTCTCAAGGGTACACATGGTACTTATGGGAAGAAACATGGTGCCCCCCAGTTGGACCTACGTCAGTTAGGGGGTCCCAGGTTGACAGTGCCTCCTCTCAGGTTGGTAGGCCTTAAGACCCCCAACCCAATTCAAATAACTGAGTCTAGTCTTTTATTTTGGAAGGCTTGGCTCAGGGCTCTTAGTCCTGTTTGTCTAGGCCATCGGCCAGATGGCATTTATCCACTCGATGGCATGACTGAGTGGTGATGGCTACAGGACTGGGCCTGGGGACTTTATCTGGAGGTGATGGTGTTGACAGGTATTTCATGTGAGAAGTACTCGAGGGCAGGAGGAGAAGGGGGAGACAGGATGAGATGGTTGGATGTCATCACCAACTCAATGGACATGAGTTTGAGCAAACTCCAGGAGATGGTGAAGAACAGGGAAGCCTGGTGCACTGCAGTCCATGGGGTTGAAAAGAGCAGGACACGACTTAGCAACTGAACAACAGGAAGAGCTGAAGCTACCTCCTGCTCTTTCCTATCTCTTGGTAAAGTTAAGCAGAATGGCAGTCAAGTCAAGGTCAAAACTTGGTCTAGTGGAGCATGGCAGACCTACCAGTCAGTTAAATTTAAACCACTTGAAAGAGTTTGACCAATATGTTATTCTCAGTGAAGAAGGTTCCAGGTGGTTTAGAAAGACAAGAATGTTAGTATCTTTCTTCCCCTGTCACTCCCAGGGTCTGAGGAGTCCCACTCCCCAGGTGCCAAGCTTGCTATTCTTCCTCCACGGTCACAAAGTCAGCGTGCTCTACTCCCCTAGTAGAGATCTCCCCTAGTAGATTAGCCTGACTTGTTTCCACAATTAGCTGAGAACACTGCGGTCCAAAGCCCTCTACAGACAGCAGGATTATGACATAATCTGTTTCACGTCTGGGGACTCCTTGACTGCACCACCTTTTCCGCAGTCTCTCTTGCCTATACTTTTCATCTGGAATATTGGGTGCAAGAGGGACCAGGACATTTTTATAAAATATACAAAGACCCGCTATGTCTACTACTCCACATGTGGGCCACTGTTGGGGACTCACAGAGAGAGGGAAGTGCACACCAAGCCCTCTAGGGATTCTCATGATCTAGACCCGTGTCAGTCAAACAAGAGAATCCAGGTGGTTGAACCATAATATAGTGAGAATCCCCGCAGCCCCCTCCTTTCATTTATTTTTAGGTTTTAAAATGTATGTTTTTGGCCGCACTGGGTCTTAGTTATGGCACACGAGCTCTTCATCACAGCATGCGGGCTCTTCGTTGCGGTGCACAGCCTTCTCTCTAGTTGTGGTGTGCAGATTCTGTAGCTGCAACGTGTGAAGTTAGTTTGCATGTGTGATCTTAGTTCCCAGAGCAGGTATCGAACCACACTGGAAGGCGGATTCTTAACCACTGGACCGTCAGGGAAGTCTCAAGGCCCCTTTCTGACCGGGCTGTAATCCAGCGTTCACCAACCCTGCTGACCTGGAGTTTCTGTTAAGGGAAAGAAAGAAGCATTATGTCCAGGAATGGCGAACGGTGAGCCCTAAAATTCCAAAGCTGGTCTATATAAACCCTACCCCTCTCATCTTGATCATTATGAAGGGCATAGCCTAGAAGAGGTGGTCCCATAGTCACTAAACCGCAGTACTGAGGTATGTGGACCAGGAGGAAGAGCCAGAAACCTCTTTGAGCTAATTTTCGAGGAGCTGTTTCAACACTCAACAGTACTTCATGCTTGTGGATGATTAGGGAGAACGGAACGACCGCCAGATACCTAGACTATCAGCCCATTGTTGGGTGGCTTTTGAGATGAAGGGTACACCATTGTTAGACTTCAGCTGGTCCAGAAGGCCAAGAACATTACACAGATTAGTCGTAAGAACCACAATGGTGTGACCAGACTTGACTGATTGATCTGAAACAGTACCACTGTAAACTGAAAAAATATGAAACACCATCCATAGCCCCAGGAGAGTCAAAGGTCCTGTGTCTTCAATCTCTCAGGAGTGGGCAGGGACAATGCCATATACATTGTAGCCTCCCTCTTCGCAGGACGAAGAGATTTTGGCTGGAATCACAAATCTGGCATGAAGTGGTGGCCTCTGCATCAAAGGCACAGAGTCCTATACTTTGTGTCCACTCTGATGGTGGACGCGCTGCTGTATCTGGTATGACAATGGGTCCAGGCAGAAGTGGAGACAATCTGGGCATTGCGGGCTCGATCCACAGCTTGATTCCTGTCATCTCGTCAGAGAATGGGTCCTCAGCAGGGGTATCTGCATAAGCGATCTAGGTGGTTTGATCAGCCATGACTTGTTTCCACAGTTAGCTGAGAACACTGCGGTCCAAAGCCCTCTACAGGCAGCAGGATTGTGACATTGTCTGTTTCACATCTGGGGACTCCTTGACTCAGCAACCACAGCCACACTGCATCCCAGCTGGAGCTGCGAGGTTCACACCATTTGGCTGACCTGGTCTTTGGTTGGTCACTCTTGCTAAAGGTTTGGCAGTTTTGTATATCTTCTAAAGCAGTGGTCCCCAACCTTTCTGGCACCAGGAACCAGTTTTGTGGAAGACAGTTTTTTTCCACAGCCGGGGGTGGGTGAGGTGGTTTGGGGATGATTTAAGAGCATTACATTTATTGTGTTAATGATAATCTATATTTGCAGCTGATCCCCAACGCTAGCGTCACAACCTCAGCTCCACTTCAGATCGTCAGGCACTAGATTCTTATAAGGAGTGAGCAGCCTAGATCCTTCCTATGTGCAGTTCATAGAAGGGTTCGTGCTCTTATGAGAATGTCACACGGCCAGTGATCTGACAGGAGTCAGAGCTCAGGCAGTAAAGGGAATGATGGGGAGCCGCTTCACTGGCTCCCCCGCCGCTCACCTTTGGCCATGCAGCCTGATTTCTAACAGGCCACGGACAGGGAGTCAGGACCCCTGTTCTAAAGAAATAAATTGTAGGTGAGTTGATTTTCTCTAATCTTTTTTCTAGCTTTCCTTCTGTTTTCTTTGGATTTAGTTTGCTCTACTTTTTCTAGTTTCTTAAGGTAATAGGTTACATTACTGACTTGAGACCTTTTTTTCTTTTAAATATAAGAATATACAGGGAATTCCCTGGCGGTCCAGTGGTTAGGACTTGCTGCTGTCATTGCTGAAGCCTCGGGTTTGAGGTTCAATCCTGGGTGGGAGAACTAAGGTCATACGAGCCCTACAGTGCAGCCAAAAGGAAAAAAGAAGAAAAAAAATAACACACAACTGTAAATTTTCTTCTAAGCACTGCTGTGGCTCCATCTCACAAGTTTGGGTACGCTGTGTTTTCATTAATATCAAAGTAGTTTCTAACTTCCTGTGTGATTTCTTCTATGACCCATCAGTTATTCAAGAAGGTGTTAATGTCCACATATTTGTGAATTTCCCAAATTTCCTTGTTATTGATTGCTAATTTCATTCCAATGTGATCTGAGAACATATTTTGTATGATTTTAACCCTTTTGAAAAAGTGTATTCAGGCCCCTCCCTGGTTGTCCAATGGGTAAGAGTCTGCCTTGCAGTGCAGGGGGCTCAGGTTTGATCCCTGGTTCAGGGGACTAAGGTCCCACACGCTGCAGAGCAGCTAAGCCCCACACCACACTGGAGAATCTCAGGGCCACAATGAAAGATCCCATGTGCTACAGCTAAGACCTAATACAGCTGAATAAACAAATACAAATTTAAAATAAGTATATTAAGACTTGTTTTATGGTCTAACTTACAATCTATCCTGGAGAATGTTCCAAGTATATTTAAGAATATGACTTCTGCTGTTGTTGGCAAGAGTGCTTTATAGATGTATGTCAGGACTTGGACTTGACAGCTGTGATTTTTCTTTTAAAGGAGACTGCCTTAATAGGGGGTATTTCTGTCCCACTGTCATAATAACATGTTATTTCTGCCTTGTTTTAATAGAAGGACTAGGATTCTAGCTGGAGCCGATCACAAGAATTTATCTAGATTTCTTTCACTGTAGCAGTACTATAAACTTAAACAATAGGAGCCCAAGCAGTAATCATTGCCTCATCTGTAGCTTCCTATGAGAGTTTGTCTGTCTCAAGGAAATTCCCCTAAGAGGGACAAAACTCCCTTATAGCAGCCAGGACCCACTTCGGGGTGCGGGGTGGGGATGGAGGAGCTGAGACCTTTTATTGTCATCTCAGAATGGATTTAAGATTGGCATGATAGACTGTAGAAAGGGCTGAGCTGTAAGATGGCCCAGCTGTTGCCATTCTATCTTACCAAGTATCACTTGCCCTACCCCTTATCTCCCAAGTGAGCCAGCAAAGTTCTAGTGATTCATCTACTTGTTTTTGTCCATAGCAGTAGTGAATTTCTGTGAGAAATTCCCAACCCCACCCAGAAGAGAGGAATTGTCATGAGGAATAAATGAAGGGAGTAAATGGGAGGGTCTTAGTTGAGGCCAGGTCGGATAAGCTGTCAAGTGGAAATCGGTCATTATGATGACACAGAAGGATGCATCGAGGAATCTAGGGGTAAGGAGGAGCTGAGAGCTGAAGATAGTAAGGACCTGGAGGGACTGTGCATATAGGCTTTAGAGTCCAAAAGTCCCTCTAGTCAGTTTGGCAGAACCAACCTGGCGTCAGACCCTGACTCAGGTACACTGCTGCCCAAGAGCCTGCTGGTAGTTGGACAGAGTGACTGGGGGCCCAGGGCTCTCCAAGGAAGCAGGAGGCAGCAGGTGTCCAAAAATGGAAGGTCCAGGGAGTCTATGTAGGAGGAAGATGGGGCCACGAGGAGGGCACTCCAGCTGCAGGTAAAACTGAAAGCACATTCCGCCAGTCAGAGACAGACTGCTTAGGTGACTGTGGGAGTCTAAGTCCTTGTGCCTCCACTTCCCTGGAATATAGCCTTGAGGCACTGCAGGCTGCACGTCGGGGGGACTGCTGCTGCTCCACCTGGCTTCTCCAAACCTACTAAGGGAGAGAATGTGTATGGGGTAAAAAAAGAGAGGGAGAAAACAAACAAAAAAACCCACTGGGGCCAATGTTTAGGAAGCCCGAGTTATTTTAACAGCAACCCACTGAAGAAGAGCATTACGGTCATGTGTGTGCTCAGTCATGTCTGACTCTTTGCGACCCCACAGTCTGTAGTTTACCAGGCTCTTCTGTCCGTGGGATTTTTCAGGCAAGAATCCTGGAGTGGATTGTCATTTCCTCCTTTATGGGATTTACCCCACCTAGAGACCGAATCCCAGAGAAGGCAATGGCACCCCACTCCAGTACTCTTGCCTGGAAACTCCCATGGACGGAGGAGCCTGGTAGGCTATACAGTCCATGGAGTCAGACACGACTGAGCGACTTCACTTTCACTTTTCACTTTCATGCATTGGAGAAGGAAATGGCAACCCACTCCAGTGTTCTTGCCTGGAGAATCCCAGGGACCGGGGAGCCTGGTGGGCTGCCGTCATTGGGGTCGCACAGAGTCAGTCACGACTGAAACGACTTAGCAGCAGCGGCAGCAGGGATCGAATCTGCTCTGTGTTGCCTGAAGATTCTTTACCACTTCACCACCTGGAACCCCCAAAAGGGTCACAGGCACGCATAATAAACCCCTCACCCCCACTCTCCAGCATGCAGCTGGTACCGAAACAGCACATGTCCAGCACAGCGATTGCCACCATCACCCCACCCGACCTCCGCCTCCATTAGCTGGCTTTTTGAGCGCGCCAACGTCAACAAAATAAAAAACCTGCTTAGGCGCTGACTTTGCATCAGTCCCAGGCCTTTGGATGGGGATGGAGGGGGTAGTGGGGTGGGCACACTGGAACACTGAACATGCAGAAGGGGAGGGGTCTTGAAATAAGCTGGAAGGTATAGACTTTGCAGACAAAGGTCCGTATGTATAGTCAAAGCTATGGTTTTCCCATAGTCACGTAGGGATATGAGAGCTGGATCACAAAAAAGGCTAAGCGCGGAAGAATTGATGCTTTTGAACTGTGGTCCTTTGGACAGCAAGGAGACCAAACCATTTAATCCTAAAGGAGATCAACCCTGAATATTCATTGGAAGAACTGATGCTGAAGCTCCAATACTTTGGCCACCTGATGCGAAAAGGCGACTCATTCGAAAAGACCCTGATGTCGGGAAAATATTGAAAGCAAAAGGAGAAGCGGGCAACAGAGCATGAGATGGTTGGACGGCATCACTGACTCAATGGACATGAGTTTCAGCAAACTCTGGGAGATAGTGAAGGACAGGGGAGCCTAGCGTGCTGCAGTCCCTGGGGTCCTAGAGTTGGACACGACTTGGCGACTGAACAACTGACGGGGAGAACTTTCGTTGCCTGGCCTGCTTTGCCAATTGAATGGCGAACGAGTGAGGCCCGAGGACGCTCCACGCACGCGGAAGGGGCCGTTTGTTATTATCAAGAGTGGTGTTGCGATGATGCCAACCGCCCCGCCTGTCCCGGATCCTGCCAGTGCGGAAAGGGAAACACCAGGGAGGCGGAGGCCAGCGGAGATTTCTCAAGCCAAGCGATCCCCTCCAACTGCGGCGGGAAGAGCGACCCTGCACTGTCACTTTCGGGTCCAGAGACCTGAGTGGCATTATCAGAGAGACGCCCCTCCTGACGCCCAGCCAGTCGAAAAGTTTTTGTCCACAGAATCCCACCGCGGGGCGTGCCAGTGGGACAGGGTCCAGACTGCAGCAGACACGCCCCACTCTGGGCATCGCGACGTCGGAGGAGCAGAGAGAGCGTCATTTCCGCCCTCACTCTCGGCCCGACAGGGAAGGGCGGGGAAGCAGAAGGCGCGCTGCTTGTGCGTCACTTCCGGTGAGTCTAGCGGCGACAACGGCAACATGGCCCTAAACGGCGCTGGTGAGGCCATGGATTGTGGGGGCCTGTGGCTTCGTGGTTCGGGCGGCACCTTGCTTCAGCAAGACCTTCCGGCCCCTTGTGCCTCTCTTCCCCCAGAAGTCGACGACTTTTCCTGGGAGCCCCCGACCGAAGCGGAGACGAAGGTGCTGCAAGCGCGGCGGGAGCGACAGGATCGCATCTCCCGGCTCATGGGCGACTACCTGCTGCGTGGTTACCGCATGCTGGGCGAGACCTGTGCTGACTGCGGGGTGAGGAGATACTCGGGACGTGGGATCCAGGCTGGGGCCGCGGACCAGGCCGCACGGCCCTTTCCCCTTCTCTCCCCTCTGAACCCCGTCGCCGGTCTCACCCCTGCTCCCTGTGCTTTCTGGCCCCTAGACGATCCTCCTCCAAGACAAACAGCGGAAAATCTACTGCGTGGCTTGTCAGGAGCTCGATTCAGACGTGGATAAAGATAACCCGGGTGAGGGGTCGAGGGTGCTTAGTGATAGAGACTCAGGAACAGTAGTTGGGAGGTGAGAGTGGTAGTTGTGGGTGGGGCAAGGGTGAGTTGCGTTCTCCTTTCTCCTAGAAACGGCCATTCACTCAGTAAGAGCACTAAGCACCTACTGTGTGCCAGACACCTGAGCCTGAGCTTATTAGGCATAGTTCTGATGAGAGAAGGCCTTATGCTCTTTAAGCAAGGGCGTAAATACCTCTGATACAAAAAAGAAAATGGATGTGTTCTCTTATACTGGGGCAGGGAATACATCTCAAGTACAGAGAGAGCAGAACAGTGAAGGGTAGGGGAAGTGTCTTAGGGCTGATGTGGGGCCAGGTATATCCTGATCATTCCACTGGCTTTCTCCTTTTTTAGCTCTGAATGCCCAGGCTGCCCTCTCCCAAGCTCGGGAGCACCAGCTCGCCTCTGCCTCGGAGCCCCCCTTGAGCTCTCGGCCTGCCCCTCAGCCGCCAGTACCCCGTCCTGAACACTGTGAGGGAGCTGCAGCAGGGCTTAAGGCAGTCCAGGGGCCACCCCCTCCTGCTGTGCTTCCAAATGCAGATGTGGTGGCCTGCACACAGGAGGCTCTCCTGCAGAAGCTGACCTGGGCCTCAGCTGAGCTGGGCTCTAGCACCTCCCTGGAGACTAGCATCCAGCTGTGTAGCCTTATCCGGGCGTGTGCTGAAGCCCTGCGTAGTCTGAAGCAGCTGCAACACTAAAAAACCTCTCCTGAGAAAAACCCTGTAGAAAAACAGCTGTTCCTCTTGTGTGGTTCGTTCTTTTTTTTGGTTCTGAGTGTGCATGCAAGTCCCAGCTCCACTCGTCTTTTCCCTGCTTTTGGTCTTTCATGGTATCACAGTCTGGTCTCCTTGATGCCCTGAGAAATGAGTGGGGTTTGTTTCTGCTCAGTATCCCCACTCAAAGGATGAGGTGGCAGAGGACTATGTGCTATTTTTTCTTTTTTTCTGGTGAGGAGGCCCCAACCTCAAAAGCAGAAACAGGAGGCGTGGATCTCTGAAGGAATCCTGGAACCTCCCCAGCCATCCAGCGCTATTCCCCACCCTTGAGAGAGATTTGGGGTTCCAGTCCCCTCGGTAGCTTCCCTTTCTTCCCCCAAGCATCCAGACACCATCATCCTGTCCCACCTCAGGCCCAGACCAGGTACCCAGATACTGACAGGATGTAGTCAGATAGGGATCAAGGATGGTCTTAATCTGTCTCCTGACCACACCCCACCCCCTTTAGATCCTTTTCCTTGAGAGTTGTAATTGGCCGGAATAAACAGTGTTGGGGAGGGGGAGGAACCGCACCCTCCGCTTTTAACCTCTTCCCTCCTTTTTACCTGCTTCCCTTCTATCGGTGGCCAATGCCCTTTTCTCTGGTCTCCTGGGGCAACGTGGGCGCACAGAGCTGTTGCCCTTTTAAGACAGGCCCCGCCCACGCGGAGGGGGTGGGGCAGGGGCGGAGTCGGAGGAGTCCGGGTGGGAACAAAGCGCGGCCTGCGGGCGGCGGCTGGGCTCTGGTGGCGGGGCCGCGGGGTGCGGGGCCCGCGGGCGGTGGCCCGGGCGGAGCGTTGGCGAAAAAGAGGCGGCATCATCCTCTGGTACCCGCCCGGCCATGAATGGGCTGCCTTCTGCCGAGGCGCCGAGCGGCGCGGGCTGCGCCCTGGCTGGTCTCCCGCCGTTACCGCGCGGCCTCAGCGGTCTTCTCAACGCGAGCGGGGGCTCGTGGAGAGAGCTAGAGCGCGTCTACAGTCAGCGCAGCCGCATCCACGATGAGCTGAGCCGAGCCGCCCGCGTCCCGGACGGGCCCCGCCAAGCCACCGGCGCCGCCAACGCGGGAACTGCCGCGGGTACTCCTGGCTCACGTCGCCCTGTCAACCTCGACTCGGCGCTAGCGGCGCTGCGCAAGGAAATGGTGAGTAGCTGGGCCTCGGTCAGCTAGGCGTTGGGGGGCGACGGGGCAGCCACCAAGCTCGAGAGTCCAGGCGCGTTCGGGGCGGGGTCCACAGGCAACGCGGTCTGGGTCTAGAGGAACGACAGAAAGAAGCCAGTTGGGTTAGAGGGGATACGGTAATAATTATAGCTATGTTTATTGGCGATAGTTACCATGTATTTTTAAATGCTTTACTAGTGTTCTTTCCATTCTGCTGTCTTGTCCCTGTCCTGCAGATAGGGGTTACTGACTTGCCTAAAGATTCAAAGCTGTCCACAGAAACCTGTGCTTGGGAAGAATGGCATGGGCGGAGGGGTGGCTGGCACTCCAACCCCAGCCCACTTTCAGTCTTTTGCAGGTGGGCCTGCGGCAGCTGGACATGTCCCTGCTGTGCCAGCTGTGGGGCCTGTATGAGTCGATCCAGGACTATAAGCACCTGTGCCAAGACTTGAGCCTGTGCCAGGACCTGTCGTCCTCCCTGCACTCAGACAGCTCCTACCCACCCGACGCTGGCCTGTCTGATGACGAGGAGCCTCCAGATGCTAGCCTGCCCCCAGACCCGCCACCCCTCACTGTGCCCCAGACACACAATGTCCGGGACCAGTGGCTGCAGGATGCCTTCCACATCAGCCTCTGAGAGCTGGGAGGGTGGGGGCACGCACCCACGAAAAAGGCTCAGAAACTCACCCCTCAGCAAGTACTCGGACTGTGGTGCCTGCTTTCCCCCATACCACCTCACCTCACAGGAGGGCAGGGTCTGGGCCCCACGGAGGCAAAGCTGCCCACCCTCTCATGTCTTGGATTAGCTGGCACTGGGGCGGGTACCTGGGCTATAGCCTCTGCCCATGGCACTGGTCCTCCACTTATCCCACCTGTGGGACCTCCAGCGTGGCCGACCTTCAGTCCGGCAGTGGGGTCCAAAGCACTTCCCTTGGCATCTCTGGGACTGGGATTGAGTGGCCTGGCTCCTGTCTCTTCACCTTCGCTGCTGTTGGCAGCTCCTGGCTCAGGGGCATCCCACCTCTGGCCCCTGGGTTCCACTGCCCTAGACAGGGGCTCTCCAGGACCCATTCCTGCACCATCCAAGGTCAGGAGGGCCAAGGCTTCGTGCTGGATATTTAAGTTTAGGGGTCAGCCTCTTTGGCTTATAGATAAATAAACACTGTCTCAGCATTGGTGTGTTCTGACTGCTTGGCTCGGGCGGGAAGATAGCGGTGATTCTGACAGGTGCTGCCCCGCGCTCCGCCAGCGGGTGGCGCCCGAGACCCCGCGTTGGAAGAGGTTGGGCTGCGGCCGGGTGCGAAACCTCGCTCCCCGGGCAGAGTTGCCTGCCCATCGGTCCAAGCTGGCTCGGCGTGGTCTCGCGGTTGTGTGATTGCGGGCGAGTCACTTCCCCTCTCTGGCTGGAGGCCTGGAGCCCAACCAGCCTACCCACTCGCTTCGGGCTTTCCTGGCCGGCCGGGAAGGAAGGAGAAGCAGCCGCCCATCTCGAGGAGAGAAACTTTCCACCCCAAGTTGGGGCGGAGTTGAGGCGGCACAGGAAATGGGTGGGCCCGGGCAAGCAGGCCGGGCCGAGGGGCCCTGGGCTTGAGAGGGGAAAGCGCCTCCTGGAAGGGCCTCGGGAACGAGTGACCAATGGGCGGGAGGAAAGAGTTGCAGAAGCAGAAAGGGATGGAGTCCCAGTGCCCGAGGCCCCCCCCCGAGTCTAGGCAAGCCCTGGAGGGGTGATGGAGCTGTGGGTTTTAATGCCTGAGACACTCCCAGCGGCCAAACACCCCCATTCTCTGCCTGGCTCCCCCTCTACAGCACCTGGGACCTTTAGAGTTGTACATAAAAGGCTTTCTTTTACAGTGGAGAGCCACGAGCTGGGTCTTGCAGCTAAACCGGGGTGTCAGCTTTTTTCCCTCGTCCCTCAGATAAGTCTGCACATTTGCGAGTGGTGGGTGCTAAGGCTTTCGCGCACACAATACCCCACAACTTCCTGAAACAAAGAGGAAAGGACCTCGAAGTTGCAGTTAGGCTTACCGGCTGGCTGCCTGTCCCCACGTCCGCTGCGCAGTCACTTGCGTCCTGGACAGAACTCAGCTGACACTCCTGGCAGTCAGACGTCCTGTTCAGACTGAGCATTTATCAAGGACCAGGCTTCTGTCCATTCACAAGCCTAGCAGAGCGTTTGCAATGACAGAGGGAACAGGCCAGTGTGCTGCTCTAGGGCTGTTCTCCTAACTCTGGGCCTGACACCTGCAGCGGTTCATGACCCAGCAGGCGGGCTGGCGATAAGGGCTCTAATCTAGGTGTGAACACAGCGGTTAACGCCCCGCGGCAGGCTTTCCAGGGGAGGGAGAGTAAACACACACTTTTACTCTCCACGATAACGGATTTCATTTAGTAAGACCTGGCAAAGATCAGCCAGATTCCACACTAAATGCTTTCCAAGGTTTCATTCTCAGTGATGTAAAAGGTGCAACTATAATTATCCCTATTTTGCAGAGGTAAAAACTGAGGCTCAGAGCGTTGGTACTTTGCCCAAGGTCACACTCTTGTTGGAGGTCAGCTGCTTGTGGGGTGTTGGAACTGCCTTCCCACTTGACAGCTGGAGAGCCAGGTCTAGAGGCTGGCAAGTGGGTGCTGCTCACCGTAGGGCCACCGGGGTTGGCCCCTGACCCTGGTCCTTCCTCCTCTGGTTAACACGTGGGTGGCAGCAGGCGTCTGTCTCCCCAGCTGGCTCTGGCTCAGCGCACTGAGACCCTTTACGTCTCTTCTCCTTTCTGGTCTCTATTTCCCCAGCCTGTGTAATGGGGCCACCGGTACGTACCTCGCAGGGCTGCGGGCAGGAAGGGAGGCGGCCGGGCAGCGCTCTCGCGGGCGGCACCAATTGCTGGTAGCCCCTGCCCCGGAGCGCGCGCCCCCTTACCCCGCCCGCGCCTCCACACCGCCTCGGCTCGCAACAGGCGGACGCTGCGGTCTAGACGTCCCCCTCGACCCCGCTCTCCCTCCCGCGCGAGGCCCCGGAAGCCGGGCCGCCCCGCCCCCGCGCTCCCGCCCCGGCCCCCGCCTCCCGCCGGAGCCCCGCCCGCCTTCCGACGGGGGTGCGGCTCCAGGAAACGGCGCGCTCGCCGCTCAGCGCTCCAGCAACCCGACGCGCCCCAGACGACCCCGCCGAGGCGGCCAGATCACCGGCGGGCCCCTGCGGCGGCCGCGGCGGAAAGAGCGGCCCCGGATCCCGCGCCTCGGACCCCTCCGCACGGACGGGGCGGGCGGCGCGGATAGGATCCTGGAGGCCATGGGGACCTGGGCCGGGCCAGCGGTCGCGGACTAGCGGGAGTCCCGGGTCTGAGGAGCGGGCGGCGGAGGCGGCGGGGCCATGACCTCAGTGTGGAAGCGCTTGCAGCGCGTGGGCAAGCGGGCCGCCAAATTCCAGTTTGTGGCCTGTTACCACGAGCTGGTGGTGGAGTGCACCAAGAAATGGTGAGTGGGAGGGAAGCCTGGGGGACTCCCCAAACTGGCTGGGACCCCATCCGGGGGCCTGAGAACCCTGACCTCCGTCCAGTGGCCAAAGAGACCGCCCACTCCAGCCAGGGTCCTGGGGACCCAGACACAGAGAAGGGCCCTGGCGACTCTAGGGGATCCCCAGAGTCGGGGGACTGTGGGCAGCCTTTGGGGAGTGGAGGTCAGGAGTTCCAGGCCTGAGGATCTGTGTGGGCCCACACTTTCCTCAGCTGCGATCAGAGCTGAGGAAAGTGTGGCCTCATATTTCTGGCCAGAGGGGTGGTTCAAGGTGAACATCAGAAAAGGGGGCAAGTTTTCAGATCCGTGGGTGGAGGGCCTGGGACAACCAACTCCATGACCTCAGTATAGCTCAGAATAAGGATGGTGCCCCCTCCTCCTCTGCCTGTTTGTTGAACCAGAGGAACCACCCGCCCCTTCAGCTGGAGTGGGCCCTGGGCCTCATCTCCATAATATCCTTAAAAGGGGAAACTGAGCGCTGGGAGTGATGAGGAGGGAGGCAGGCAGCAGCTTAAAGGGGCCCGAGGGTTTTGGAGGTTGTGGGTCCCAGAGGAGAGAGCCTGGAGAAGGCAAGGTGGTTGGGTGGGGGGAGATGTGTCAGGGGATGCAGGACCCTGACCTGGACTACCAAAGGGCCTGGGGGCATCTGGTTCACACGCCCCTAGCCGCAGCTGCCCCGGCCCCTGCGTCACACCCTAAATATACGTGCTCCTTGGTGTCAGCTTCCCTTGGCTGGATTATAGCGCAGCTGTGGGGGCCTCACCCGCCAGGCGGGGCTAAATTTAGGCTCCCAAGAGGAGGGACAGGAAGGGACCAGAGGGTCCAAAGAGAGGGGAGTGAGCAGGAGGCCTGGGGTCCCTTGGGCAGCTGTCATATCCCTGATCTTGACCGGGCCAGCCAGAGTGTGCTTCACACCATTCAGCGAGGCCCAGAAAGGCCCAGGAGCTGGCTGGGGTAACACAGCACTGGGGTGGGACTTGAACTCTGACCTGTGGCTTCTGTCTTCTGCCCCAGCATCCTGGGTGAAGCCAGGGGGGATGCTGGGCATGATCGCAGAGAGCTGGCTGAGGGTGTGGGCAGTGTCAATGTGTCTGAGTCACAACGGGCAGGCAGGGCCTCCTGGACTTTCTTGCCTGGAGCCCCGGCTAGGAAGCTGCCCCTGCCCGGGTCACAGCTCCCCGGGAGGGTGTGCCCCGCCTGAGTCAGGCTGCCCGAGCAGGCCCCGCCCTCCCCAGGCTCCCACAGTCGGCTTCCCTTTTCTGGGAAGGCCCCATGGCTGCCCTTAGCTGTCGCCTGCAGTGGAGGGTCCAGGAGGGGCACTAGGCTCAGGTGTGTGCCCTTGCCCGGCCCCTAACCTCTCTGGTCTCAGCATCCCCTGGAAGATGACAGGAGAACCAGTTATCCTGGCTCAGCCTCCAGAGGGGCTGTGAGCTGGGTGAACCTGAGTGTCCTGGCATGGGACTGGGTACAGGCACGGAGGGCTCTTGTGTTGCCCCCTCTGCCTGATGATCCCCGAGCCCTCCCCACCCTCTTGGGCAGCACTCGGCCTCTCCCTCCCAGGCCCAGCCACGTGCCTGGCGACTCGCTCCTCTGGCTTTGTCTCTGTCTCCCTGCATCTCTTTGCCTCTTCCCCAGCTTATGCTGTTCAGCTTAGATGTCCCTTGTGGGAATAGGGGTCCCTGCAAAGAGAAGGGCTGGGCGTGGAAGGTCCTGGGAGGGTATCAAATGACAAGCTGACCCTGTGCCTTTCTGTTTGCCAGCCTCTGCCCCCCTGCCCGACCCTACACCTACCCCCATCCTCGGACCCTGGCACTTGCCATCCCCTCTGCCTGGAGCCTACCTTCTCCAGACCCTCACACGACCCATTCCTGCTCCAGCAGGGTCTAGCCTCTCCTTGGCGTGGACGGGGGTTATAGTGTGCACTCTACAAATATTTGTGAGTGAATGGACTCCTTTTACTCCAAGTTTGTCTCTTTCGCTGTCTCAGAGTCTGTGTGTCTTGCAGGTCCTTGTTGGGTTGCTGTCTTTGTCCCTGTATGTGCCTGTGTCTCTGTATGATTTTCTTCATAATCCTTGTCAACCCACAGGCCTTTGCCCTCTGGCCCAGGCCTCACCCTGCCTTGACAGCCCCACCCTGCTCCTTGTGGCACCAGATAAGGGGGCTGGGGGAGGGGGATGCGGGCCCAAGGAAGACTGTGGAAGAGATGGAGAGGCTGGGTGGGCCTGACTGAGTGGCCCCCTCTCCCCTGCCCCTCGCCTCCCAGGCAACCGGATAAGCTGGTGGTAGTGTGGACCCGGCGGAACCGACGCATCTGCTCCAAGGTGGGGAGGATGTCAGCTGGGAGTCCAGATTGGGGGTGGGGCCAGTTGGGGGCGTGGGGCCAGTTGGGGGCGTGGGGCCAGTTGGGGGATGGGATGAGTGGAGGAGGGCTGTTGGGGGACTGGAGTTGGATTCAGGTCAGAATCCATCGAAGAGAGAAAAAGATGAGGTCAAGGTTGGAGATGAGGACAAGTGGTGAAGGGGGGCATTAGGATGGAGGGAGGACTCAAACGGCTCCTTGTAGGCCCATAGCTGGCAGCCGGGCATCCAGAACCCATACCGGGGCACCGTGGTGTGGATGGTACCTGAGAATGTGGACATCTCTGTAACCCTGTACCGGGTGAGTCTCTAGCCCTCCTGCCCAGAGGGACAGTGAGCCGGCGATTGCAACCCCAGGGGCCACGGGAGATGGGTTATCCATCCAAATAGAAAAGAACAGAGGGGCGAGACCACGAATCATGTCAGGGGGCCTACTCAGCCTGAGTGGCCCAGGAAGTATCCTTGGAGGAGGTGGCATTTACCCACCACATGAGGGAGAGCTGGGATCAGGAGGAGCTGGGGAGCATACCTGCCAGGAGGGACCAGCCTGTCTGAAGGCCTCAAACAAACCTCCTGAACTAGCGCAGGCTCTCTTCCCTGCCCTGCCCCCGACCCAGCAGCCCCTGTACTCACTGGTGCCCCTCCTCCCCAGGACCCCCATGTGGATCAGTATGAGGCCAAAGAGTGGACGTTCATCATTGAGAATGTGAGTGGCCGGGTTGGGCGGGAGCCTGGGGTCTCGGGGACTCTGGGGCAGCACTGATGTTCCTTCCCCTGCCCCCAGGAGTCCAAGGGGCAGCGGAAGGTGCTGGCCACGGCCGAGGTGGACCTGGCCCGCCACGCAGGGCCCGTGCCAACCCAGGTCCCGCTGCGGCTGCGGCTGAAGCCCAAGTCAGTGAAGGTGGTACAGGCCGAGCTAAGCCTCACTCTGTCCGGGGTGCTGCTGCGGGAGGGCCGTGCCACGTGAGTGTCTGCCCGCCCTCCTGGGCCCTAGTCCACAACCTCTGACACCAGCCCTCACTCCTGGTCTCCGATCCGCAGGGATGATGACATGCAGAGCCTTGCGAGCCTCATGAGCATGAAACCTAGTGACGTGGGCAACTTGGATGACTTTGCTGAGAGCGATGAGGAGGAGGCCAATGGTCCAGGAGCCCTGGAGGCACGGGCACGTGTCCCCCAGCCAGGTGGGCTCCCAGCTGGAGGTTGAGATCACCAAGACCTCAAGAGGGTGGGGGATCACCCAGGCCCAAAATCCTCTTGCTGTTTTGGGGCAGGGCTAGTAGAGGGACCTCACTGCTGCCAGGGCTCCCAGCCTGCCCAGCAGCCCTGAGTGTCCTGCAAGATGGGTTCCCAGTGCCCCGCCCCGTGCCCCTGACTCTCTCCTTGCCCTGAGTGTGCACCGCCCCACAAAGCTGCCGGGAGACAGCTGGGCCAAAAGCACAGAGAGGGCTGCAGTCTGGGCTCGACACCCCTCACCACACAACCTCGTCCCTCTCTTTTGGTTGTTAAGGCTTTTTCATTTTTCTGTCTGTCCATCTCTCTCTCTTTTTCTCTGCATCTGTGGGCCTGTCTCTTCTCCTAGGCCCAGGCAGTGCCCTGAGGCTGGGGCATTTCCCAGGTAGGCCCAGCATTCTAGTTGGGGGAAGGGGGGGGTCAGACCTACAGGGCTCTTCCTGGCGCTGACCGTGCCCCCAATGTCCCACCCCCAGAGACCCCTCGGGAGCTGAAGACACTTTGTGAGGAGGAGGAAGAGGGCCGACTGCGGCCTTGGCAGGCAGGTGAGGCCCAGGCTGAGGTTGGGGCTGGCCCGGGGCGGGGGGACTGTGACTTCCATTCCCAGGTCCTAAGCCTCAGCATCCTCTCCCTTCCTCCTCCCTGCAGCTGCCAGCCCTTCTAATGCTGAGGATACCAGCCCAGCCCCTGTGAGTGCCCCTGCACCCCCAGCCAGGGCCTCCCGGGGCCAGGGCTCAGAACCAGCTACTGTAGCAGGGGGCCAGGTAGGGCTCAAGGCCCCAAGGCCCCCTGGAACCCTGCCAGAGACAAGGTGAGCTTTGGAATCAACTCCAGCCCCTCTCCCCCGTCTGCTCTTCAGACGTTGTATACCCCACGCCAACCTGCCTTTCCAGGGTCCCAGGAGTCTGGCAGGTGGGGAGGGGGGCTGGCGGGGGGGACAACTGAGCTCCTGCAGTGCATCCTTCTCTGCTCTCTCCACAGGTCCTCAAGACAGCCAGGCCAGGACTTGGCCCCCACTCCAGCCCCTCGGCTCCAGAAAGGCTCTGATGCCCCCTGGCCCCCAGTCCACCAAGGAGAGGATGAGGCCCCCAAAGCCTCCAGGGCTCCCCCAGCAGGAGTGGATTCTGCTGTGGAGACCCAGGCTCGGGCAAGCCCTCAGGAAGGGACAGAGGCCCAGGGAGCTGGGCTGGGCCTAGGCATTGAGAACAGAGACTCCAGCAACTCTTTGGAAGGGCAGAAACCCAAGGTTGAGGAGGGGCCTGCTGGAGACAGGGCAGAGGCTAGTGGGGTGGATACTGGGCATGGGCCAGGAGTCAGAGAGGTGAACAGTCAGAGGTCAGTGGTCAGACCTGGGGAGGTTGAAGAGAGTTTAGAGATCGGTCACGTGGATGTGGAGCAGAGGTCAAAGGTGAAACCTGTGGCCACTAAGGGACCAGAGGCCACAGAAGTGACATCTGAGGCAAGATTCAAGGGGACTCCTGAGGCTCCTCCAAGGGGCTCTCAGGGGAGAATAGGGGTCAAGACCAGGGATGAAGCTCCCACAGTCTTGAGCCCAACGCCAGCAGAGCCTGCGGGGCATTCCAGGCATCTTGGTGACCAGGCGGCCAGGGCTGCTGCAGGCCAGGAGAGAGAGTGTGCAGAGGTGAGGGGCAGAGCCCCTGGTGTTGGGGGGACAGGCCTGGAGCAGGGGCCCTCTGCTGGAGCACCAAGCGCTGGGCCCCAGGTGAGCTGGTACGAGGGGCCCCTAACAGCAGCTGAACAAGGGGTGATGTCCAGGGATCTGAGGGCCTGGGAGGTAGAAACTGGGGATTCGAGAGTCCTGGGGACAGAGCCTGGAGTGGCAGAGTCAGAGTTATCAGGGACCCAGGAGATCTCAGGGTCCCCAGAGATAGTGTCTGAGGCAGCAGAAGCAAAGACCTTGGGGACCCAGGAGACAGAGGCAGTGAGATCGGGGGTCCTGGAGTCAGAGACTGCTGAGATGGCAGAGTCTGAGGATCTAGGGATCCAGAAAACAGGGACAAGCATTTCAGGGGCCTCAGGGACAGAGGGTGGGACGGCAGAGTGTAAGGCACTGGGGATCCAGGAAACAGAGGCTGGGGGCTCAGGAGTTCTGGGGACAGAGACTGGGATGTCGGAAACTGAGATGTTAGGGACCCAGGAGATATCTGGGTGCTCAGGGATACAGAGAAAGGAAGCTGAGACAGCAGAGTCTGAAATACTTGGGGCCCAGGACACAGAAGTGGGGTGTTCAGGGGTCTCAGAGATAAAATCCAAGATAGCAGGGAGCCAGGAGACAGAGGTAGGGAGGTCAGGGGTCCCAGGGACAGAGACTGAGGTAGCAGAAGCTGACATACTGGAGAACCAGGGGATTGAAGCTGGGGGTTCAGGGACCCCAGAGATGGACACGGAGACCCTGAGGATCCGGGAGACAGAGGTGGGGGGCTCAGGGGCCCCAGAGATGGACACCGAGACCCTGAGGACCCGGGAGACAGAGGTGGGGGGCTCAGGGGCCCCAGAGATGGACACCGAGACCCTGAGGACCCGGGAGACAGAGGTGGGGGGCTCAGGGGCCCCAGAGATGGACACTGAGACCCTGAGGACCCGGGAGACAGAGGTGGGGGGCTCAGGGGCCCCAGAGATGGACACCGAGACCCTGAGGACCCGGGGAGACAGAGGTGGGGGGCTCAGGGGCCCCAGAGATGGACACCGAGACCCTGAGGACCCGGGAGACAGAGGTGGGGGGCTCAGGGGCCCCAGAGATGGACACCGAGACCCTGAGGACCCGGGAGACAGAGGTGGGGGGCTCAGGGGCCCCAGAGATGGACACCGAGACCCTGAGGACCCGGGAGACAGAGGTGGGGGGCTCAGGGCCCCAGAGATGGACACCGAGACCCTGAGGACCCGGGAGACAGAGGTGGGGGGCTCAGGGGCCCCAGAGATGGACACCGAGACCCTGAGGACCCGGGAGACAGAGGTGGGGGGCTCAGGGGCCCCAGAGATGGACACCGAGACCCTGAGGACCCAGGAGACAGAGGTGAGGAGCTCAGGGTTCTCAGGGTCAGAGGCTGGAATGGCAGAGGGTGAGGGACTAGGGAATCAACAGACAGAAACTACAGTTTTAGAGGCGGAGAAGGGAAAGGCTCAGACTTCCGGGGTCCAGGAGGCAGAGACTGGACTTGGGGAGACCCTCAAATATGAGGCTTTAGGGGTCCCAGTTGTAAAGCGTGAAGTTTCAGAATCCCAGGGAACAGAGGCAGAAACTACAGTTTCAAGGGGCCAGGAGGCGGAGACTGGGATTTGGGGGGTTTCAGAGGCCAAGTCTGGGGTTTGGGGGGCCAAGGAAGCAGAGGTGGAAGTTTCAGGGGCTTCAGAAAACCCATCTGGTATTTTTGAGGCCCAGGAAGCAGAGGCTGGGGTCTCAGGAGCCGAGAAGGGAAAAGAAGCTGAGGGAAACCTCCCAGAGGCCAGCCTGATGGAGGTGCAGGTGGCCAGTGGGGCAGGGGCTGAGATGTCCAGGCCCTCCGGGGCCTCTTCCCCAGAGGAGCCTGAAGAGGACAGGAGGCTGCCAGGCAGCCAGGTAGGGATGGGGGCCGCCGAGGGCCCAGTCTACTGCTTCCCACTAACCTGGGCTGAGCGAACGGCGGCTCTGCATGGACCCACCTGGCTGACTGGGGTGGGGTGGGACAGGGGCTCAGCTTCCAGGAGCCCCTCGCCCCCTCCCCTCTCAGGATGCCCTGGCTCCCCTACCCTCTCTTCCCTGGGCTGCATGGAGTAGGACCCCCACCCCCTCAAAGCTGATTTTCTGGGCTGACCTGGAGGTGTGGCTGCTGGTGACTTCTGTTCTTGCCTGGGGGCCACTGACCTTTTAGGTGACCTTGATAGATAACCCTGGAGCTGGAAACCCCTTTGCCTGACGCTAAGGCCCTGGCCAGTGTGCGGTGACTCCTGCAGACCCAGAGCTGGAGCTGTTTTGTGCCCAAGGGACAGAGGGCGCAGGTCCCACGTCCGCATTCCCTGAGCCCATCCCTGTGTCCCCAGGCACCACCTGCCCAGGTCAGCTTCAGCCAGTCCCTGCTGGAGTGGTGCCAGGAAGTCACTGCCGGCTACCGCGGTGTGCGCATCACCAACTTCACCACGTCCTGGCGCAACGGTTTGGCCTTCTGTGCCATCCTGCACCGATTCTACCCAGACAAGATGTGAGCGGCTGGAGCGGGTGGCAGTGAATGGGGAAGTCTGTGGAGGAGGGGAGGATGGTGGGAATCCAGCCTCTGATCAGTGCTCTCCCTGCAGAGACTTTGCCTCCCTTGACCCCCTGAACATCAAACAGAACAACAAGCAGGTGAGGAGGGGCAGGGCTGGTGGGAAGGGAAAGGAGGGAAGAAGGGTCCCCGGCCAGGCCCAAGCTATCTGGGATCCTGACTGTGTGTAGGAGAGTAATCTGTGGGCTTCAGGGCCCCAGCACTGGCTTTTGGAAGTTCTGCCACTTATTACCCTTTTGGTCTTTAAACTGTTCGTTTTTCTGAGTTCAGTTATGTTTTTTTTTTCAAAGCATATTTCCACCAGATGGTTTTCCCTGAAACCACCCTTTTGGTGTGCTGTTGCTGGGTAACGCGGGGGCGGATCCTGTGGCTAGATTTCTCCCAATAAGAGGGCGAGGGCGCTGCGGGCAAACCCGGGCGTGCCAGTCGCGGGGACCCCCGCGGCGGGCAGGGGCGGGGCGGCCGAGTCTCTGGGTAACCCTCCCGCATGCTCCCTAGGCCTTCGATGGCTTCGCGGCCCTGGGCGTGTCGCGGCTGCTGGAGCCGGCGGACATGGTGCTGCTGTCGGTGCCCGACAAGCTGATCGTCATGACCTACCTGTGCCAGATCCGCGCCTTCTGCACGGGGCAGGAGCTGCAGCTGGTGCAGCTGGAGGGCGGTGGCGGCGCGGGCACGTACCGCGTGGCCAGCGCCCAGCCGAGCCCGCCCGACGACCTGGACACCGGGGGCCTGGAGCAGCGGCTGCGTGAGCACCGCGCCGAGGCGCCCCAGCAGCCCCAGGAGGCCGCGACCCGCGTGGACGCGGCGGCCCCCGAGGCGGCCTCCAAGGACCGCGGGGCCGTAGCCGCCCAGGAGGAGCGCTCCGCCGGCGCCCCGGCCGACGGCCCCGGAGCCCGGGCGTCCGTGCCCCCAGCAGAGGGGCTGGTGAACGGGGTTGGGGCGCCGGGCGCCGCGGGCGGCGTGAGGCTGCGGCGGCCGTCGGTTAACGCGGAGGCCGGGCCGGTGCCCCCGCCCCGCGCGCACGGCTCCTTCTCGCACGTGCGCGACGCAGACCTGCTGAAGAAGAGGCGCTCGCGGCTCCGGAACAGCAGCTCCTTCTCCGGGGACGAGCCCGACTCCGGAGCGGCGGGAGCGGCGGCGGTGAGTGCCCTCCAGCGGCGCGGGGTCGGGGGAGCGAGGCGGCGCGGGGGTAGGGGCGACCTGCCTCTGCTGGACGCCGAGGCACCGGTGCCACGGAGGAGTCCCCTGCGAGCTCCTCAACAGGGGCACCCATGCCCAAGGCCTGCCCGGCCCGGAGCCGCTGACTTGCTGCCAGCCTTGGGATGGCACTAGTGGAGTCAGGCTGTAATAGGAGGTTCCCAGAAGGCTCCGGGAGTCAGCACTCAGCACAGGGTCTTCATCAACTGTCAAGTGGGCTGGGGCATTTCTTCGGCTGGAGGTGCCCACCACCTCCCTGTAGGCTGGGAACAGGGTTTCTGTACTCAAGGGAGCTCTCCAGGGCCTCCCTGCTCCACGACTCTCCGACTTGAATCTTTAACTCCAGACGCTGGAGACCAGTTTCCTCTCGATTCTGATGAGGGAGAGTTGGAGATGGGAGACCCTGGTGGGTGCCCATGTTCCCCCATCCCTTGCAGGTCTCAGGTCAGCTTCCCAGGGTGTCTTGCAGTGGTGGTTTAGTTGCTCAGTTGTGTCTGACTCTGTTTGTTACCCCATGGACTGTAACCCGCCAGACTCCTCTGTCCATGAGATTTCCCAGGCAAGATTACTGGAGTGGGTTGCCATTCCCTTCTCCAGGGGATCTTCTCAACTCGGGGATGGAACCCGGGTCTCCTGCCTTGCAGGAGGATTCTTTACCAACTGAACCACCAGGGAGTCTTGTGGTCACTACACTAAAAGGGAGACTGTTCTAGAGGGGTCAAGGGTTCGCTCAGGGACTCACAGCTGCCAACTTCCAGGCCCTGGACTCTCCAGCAGCACCATCCTGGACAGCAGGGGCAGCTCTGTCAGGCTACTTCAAGCCTTCGGCTGCCCGGGGATGACCCCTGAGTTCTAAGGAAAAGAGGGAACAAACTGGGAAAGGCTTTTTGGAAGAAGTAGCCACTTGAGCCAGGCTAATAAAATGGGCAGCTTTTCCCAGGTGAAGAATCCGAGGGGTGGTTCTCAAGAGGTGGGACCTCACAAGTAAACGTGTGGTTGCAGGAAAGCTTGGGTCTTACTTAGGGAACTGCCGGTCACCTCCCATAAGGAAACCACCTGTAAGGTCACCTCCCACAGGCAGCGATGAGGCTGGCCTGGAGAGCAGGAGCCCCGAGTGTGGGGTCGGTGGTGCAGCGTTGACTCTATGAATGAGAGACAGGGAGAGCATCAGAGACACCGAGAGGAGCTGTGCTGGACAGCTATCCTGGACTGTGTTGGCCTGTGGCCAAAGCCCCCTCAATGTGCGTCAATGGCTCTTTATATCTTAAAAGGGAAGGCTCTATTACATTGTACTTGAGAGATGAAAAACTCCTGTTGTATTTGGACACAATTATTCTTATTAAAATACACATCCATGAGCAGTGGAAAAAGAAAAAAGGAAAGCTCGATTTTTCTGGGCCCAAGTCCCAGTGTCTGGTCCTTCCAAGCCAGGGCCCTCCTCCAGCCCTTGTCCCACAGGAGATATTTGACTCACGGGGCTGCAGGGGCCTGCTTCCTTCTTGGCCACTCCCATCCCCCACCCCGTGCATACTGTAGAGGAGGTAGGGCCTGCCCCTGGATAGGATGAAGTCAGGCAGCTTGAAGCTGGGGCGAGGCTGAAGCCAGGAGGCCCAAGTGCCTCTGGGCTTTCTGGAGGAGGGGGCCACACAGGAGGCTGTAGAAAGGGGAATTTGGGTCAGACGTGAGGAAGTGTTGGAATTCCCATCAGAACAGCTGTGAGTAAGCTCAGTTGCTGCTGAGGTTGGGGTTTCTCCACTTTCCCGCCTCTGCCTGCCCTGTTGGTTGAGCACTTGCTTCCTTCCTGGCCTGCCCCGCCTCCACAACCCCTCATCAACTCCTCACCGACTCCTACAGTGTCCCTTCTGGGGGGCAACCGTTTCTCCATTTTGCAAGTAGGAATGTCCAGGCTCAGGGATGTGAAGTGTAAAGGGAGTTGGTCCCGGGTGTGAACCCTCAGGTCCACTGAGACGGAACTCTCCAATGGCGCCCTCTACTGGGCCCAGCAGTCTGCACTGGCTGCGTCACCTTGGACAGGCCACATCACTGCTCTTTTCCTGAAGATGGGAAGCAAAGACATGAAAGTTTTTTTGCAAAGTGGTTTTGAGGGACCACTGCAGGGTGTTGTCAAAAAAAAGGGGGGGGGAACTGTCTTTTTTCCTCACAAGGCTGTCTGGAGCCCTGCAACCCGCCTGGGGCTTGTATGTCCTTTTCATACAAGGACACAAACAGGCCTGGTAGGTATGACTGGCCCAGAGACAAACAGCAAATTGGTGGCCAAGCTTGGGAACAGACTGTTGGATTAGACAGTGGGGCCCAAGCCAGGCCCTGTTTGAGTGTCATCTCTGACCCTTAGTTTCCTCATCTGTAGAATGGGGAAGGTAAGGGTCCCTGCCTCACAGTGATGATGGGAAGATGAAATGAGTCAGGGCTCCCACCGCATCCAACACACGGACAGATGTTTGATGCCCATCTCGCCATTACTGGTACGCGCTGCACCCTGAGTGTGTCCTCTGGACCCCAGCCTCTGCCTCAGGAGATAGGAGTAGCCAGAAGCCATGGCGGGGTGGGAGTGGGGTTGGAGCTGTAATGGGAGAGGCCCTGGGGGCCATGGTGGGGATTGAGGAGGCTTC
This sequence comes from Ovis aries, assembly GCF_016772045.2. Taxonomy (NCBI): domain Eukaryota; kingdom Metazoa; phylum Chordata; class Mammalia; order Artiodactyla; family Bovidae; genus Ovis; species Ovis aries. The sequence continues at coordinate 40,214,085 of NC_056074.1, forward strand.
AGGGGGCATGAAAGTCAGGAAGGGAGGAAGAAAGCGGGTGAAGGAGCTTCTGGAGGAGGTGGGGCTGAGTTGGGTCATGAAGGGCAAGTTGCCATCCAGCCGCCCAAGAGAGAGGCTGCTCCAGGCTGAGGAAACGATTTGGGGAAGCGAAAGTCCACCACTGGGGCCGGAGGGTGGCGTCCGGATGGGGTCCGGGGCAGTAGGAGTTACTGTTGGAACTGCCAACAGGCCTTGGCAGTGAGACTGGGGACTGAGAAGATGAGTGAGGAGACTGACACTATTGGGGTGAAGGTTTAGGGAGACCCCCCCCCCTCAGTTGTGGCCTGAGGGTAAAGTCAGCAGGCAGGGCGTGTGGCAGGGAGGGGGTGGCTGGTAAAGAGGCTGCCACCTGCCCAGACCAGAGAGGATGTCCCCTGAGCAGGGCACTTCCAGGGCTGTGTCTCAGAGAGGTGCCAGGTCAGGTGGACAGCGGGGTGGCTCAGCGCTTTCTCCTCACCTTGTGACTTGGAAAGGTGGCCAGAGCAGGAGCCCTCAAGGAGGCCAGGCTATCAGCTGAGCTGAAAGTTGGGGGCCCCCAGGGCTGCAAGTGCCAGCAAGTTGCTGGGGCAGGGCACCTGAGGGGCCAGCTGCTCTTCCAGGCTAAAATCAGTTGGTCCAGCCGCCTGTTCTGTTCTGACGGTCATGTGACACATCCTTCAGGTGTGGGGATTGAGGAGGCGGGAGGGGGACCCCCTTTTGGCCAGGAGATGGAGGCGCTGGCTCACGATGGCCACGTTTGGCCTGTGTGGGGCCCCGGCCATGATCAGAGATGCTGGTGCTAGGTGATGGAGTCTGAGGAGGCCTGAGACAGCTCCACGGAGGAGGGGGCGGGAGGGGAAAGGAGAGGCCCCAGCTGCGCCCCTCACAGCCTTTCACCTCCGACTCACAAAAGCCCTGTGGGGCCCCAGGAACGGGGGCTGGGAGGTTCGGCCAGCAGGAGTGGACTGGCCCAACCACAGGGCCCGGGGTGGTGAAGGCCACGGCCTTTGCTCTAGGAGGTGCTTCTCCTGAAGGGGTGGAGGTGGGGTTCTGTGTGGGCTGGACTGAGAAGCTGCTGGGGCAGGGAGGCCCCTCCTCCCCATGTGAGTGGGGCTCTGGCTGGCCCCTGGGCCTGTTGTCAGGGGAGCCCTAAGCCCTTACTGGCCTCTTCCTCCACAGGAAGGCACGAGCCCTGACCCCAGCCCTGCCCCTGGCCTTCCCGCAGCCTCAGCCCCACAGCAGCCCGCTGGTGAGTAGCTTTGAAGGGGTGGTGACTCAGCTCAAGTCAGCTGGCTCACAGATCCTGAGCTGGGGCCCCTCTGGGGGCCACTGTCCGTTGTGGGGTCTCTCAGCCTGGTCTCTGTCCGCAGGTGGGACTCCTCCTGCGGAAGAACCGCCCCCAAGCCCAGGGGAGGATGCTGGGCTGGTAAGGAGGGCTGAAGTGGGAGGAGCTGATGGGTGGGCTTGCTAGGCAGGGCCTGGGCCAAACCCACCCTGTCTCTTGCCTCCGCTTTGCACCCCAGCAACGGTTCCAGGACACAAGTCAGTACGTGTGCGCGGAGCTTCAGGCCTTGGAACAGGAACAGAGGCAGATAGATGGGCGGGCAGCCGAGGTGGAGAAGCAGCTAAGGAGCCTCATGGAGTCAGGTGGGACAGGCGTCCGGAGTCCACTCGCCAGCACATGCCACCACATCTGGCCCGCTCTGCAGCTCTTTCTGACCCTGGGAGGAGTTGGGAGGATGGAGGCTGGGGTCACCATCCCCATTTACAGCTGGGCACGCTGAGGCCTGCAGCCCAGAAGCAGCTTGCTGGAGGCACACAGCTCTGGTTTCTGGGATACTCGAGGGAAACCACGCCCGCGCCCCCACCCCACCCCCTGCCGCCACCTCCCTGCTCCTGACATAGGGGTCAGGAGCTGGCCTGGTGACTGTCCTGGCCTGATTCAGGTACTGACAGGCTGCAGGAGGAGGTACTGATCCAGGAGTGGTTCACTCTGGTCAACAAGAAGAACGCTCTCATCCGGAGGCAGGACCAGCTGCAGCTGCTGTGAGTGCTGGTCCTCCCCACTCAGGCCCTGCCTCTGCCCACCCAGGGCTGGCAGAGCAGTGTGTGCGTGCTAAGTTGCTTCAGTCCTGTTTGACTCTTTTCGACCCCATGGACTGTAGCCCGCCAGGCTCCTCTGTCCATGGGATTCTCCAGGCGAGAATACTGGAGTGGGTTGCCATGCCCTGCTCCAGGGGTTCTTCCTGATCCAGGGAGCGAACCCATGTTTTTTATGTGTTCTGCATTGGCAGGAGGGATTTTTACCACTAGTGTCACCTGGGCAGAGCAAATGCAAACTTAATTACCTTGATTAGAACTCTTCACTGCTTTTTTCTTTCTACAAAGTTATGGTTTCTTTTCTTCCCTTTTTTTTTTTTTTGAGAAATTGCTCAGCTGTCTTAATGTTTTTTCATAATTTCCTGTGTAAAGTGTATACTTCTTAAATTGGTACTATTTTTATGAATGAGAAAATCGAGGCCCAAAGAAAACTATGGCAGGTCAGTGCTGAGTGCCCCCGTTTGACCCCGTTCCTTTACAGTAAGGAACACTGAGGCCTAGAGACAGCTGAGCTGGGTTCCTGAGTGGGGTCAGAAGCAATTTCCCGGGCATCATTGCTTTTATAGTCCTGCATGGTGAAGGTGGTTTTGCCTCCTTTTTGCATCTTGGGTCATTTTTCAGAATAAATTTTAGTCTAATATTTGCCATTTATGAATAATATTCATCCAAACAATCCTGAGTTGTTTCTTGTTTTTTAAAAAGGGGTGGGGTGGGGGAGGAGACGATGATGATGGGGAACAGTTGAAACAGAAGAGGTCCTTCCTGGCCGTCCAGGGGTTGACTCCCTGCTTCCACCAAGGTGTGCAGGTTCCATATCCCTGGTGGGGGAACTAAGATCCTGTATGTTGCTTAAAAAAAATAAGAAACGAAAGAGAGAATTCCAAGCAGGGACTGGGGTATATCTCTGCCTGCCTATGACCTTTGTGGGAACTGATGGTGAGGTGGGTGGGGGCCAGGGAGTGGTCAGAACCCTGGACACTCCCGGCCATTCTTTCCCTGACCTGGCACCCCACCCCTCAGCATCGAAGAGCAGGATTTGGAGCGGAGATTTGAGCTGCTGAGCCGGGAGCTACGGGCGATGCTGGCCATTGAAGGTGGGAGATGGGGCCGTGGGACCGGGGACCAGGACGGGACAGGGGCTGGCGCCTCCTGACCCTCAGTCTCCTCTGCTCGCAGACTGGCTGAAAACGGCTGCGCAGCAGCACCGAGAGCAACTCCTGCTGGAGGAGCTGGTGTCGCTGGTGAACCAGAGAGACGAGCTGGTCCGGAACCTGGACCAGAAGGAGCGGACGTGAGTGGGGCCGGGATGCGCCGGGAGCTGGGGAGGCGCTAGTGGGGGCTCAAGGAGGAGTGCCCGATCTGGGCCCCGGGCGGCGGCCAGCGTGTGGGCCCTGACGCCGCTGGGGCTGACCGGAACCCGTTCCCTCCCAGCGCCTTGGAGGAGGATGAGCGCCTGGAGCGCGGCCTGGAGCAGCGGCGCCGCAAGCTGAGCCGGCAGCTGAGCCGGCGCGAACGCTGCGTGCTGAGCTGAGGCCGCGCGGGCCCAGAAGCCTTCGCCCCTCCCGGTCCGCAGCCTTTCTCGCCGCAGCGCCGGATCGCCGCTTTGGCCCTGCGCTCGGGAGGACCGGACCCTCCCTGGTGCCGCGCGCGACCAGTAGGGGCCGCCGTGACCCTTTACCGGGAAAGGAAGCATAGCCTTTCGGGCCCCGACGGACGAGGGCGGCTGGCTGGGCGGCCGCGCCGTCCGGGCCATATTTATTAGTCCGTGTGAGTGAGTGTGCGTGTGTGTTCGTGGTGGACTGAGGGTCCCAACCGTGCCCACCCAGAGCCCGTACCCGATGGCCGGACCCCGCTGGCGAGCTCCAGGGGTGGGAGGGACGGCTGGTGAACTGCCGCGCTCAACACCCCGCCCCCCTTCCTGTTCCTAGCGAGCAATAAAGTTGGAAAAGGCCACGCCAACGCGCCTGGGCTTTCTCAGGGTGACCCGGGCTTTCAATAGACGGAAGGGGGTGGGGCCTTGGCCGATAAGGCGGTCTGCGATCCTCACGGGGACTGTGCAGGAATGGGGAGGTTTTCAGATGCCAGCCGAGGCAGGACCAGAGGCCTGACCTCTGCCTTTTAAAGGATGATGGAGTTTGGTTGTTGATGGCTGTAGGGAAGTCCCGTTTCGAAAGCAGAGATGAGAACAGCCGGCTGTGTTGCCTGTTTTTTTAAAGTAACACATTATTGCCTGAGGTTCTCACATCCATGCCTTGCCTTCCCTTCCCTCCTCCGGAGCCTTCCCCAGGCACTCCCTAGGGCTCCCTCCTCAGGCTTCTCCACCTGAAAGGAGTGCAGCTCCATGACCGACACCTGTCAGCAAGCTGGGACCTGTGCTGGGGCTGCTGCTGAGGGTGGCATGGTGCTCAGAGCCAGTTCGTCCTGGCCTAGGATGGCACCTTCGTCCTCAGCATTCACAGGGCCGCTGGACCTGAAGAACTTCACCATGGCACGGACCTGGGGCAGCTCCGAGAAGGTCTCCACAGTCAGCAGCATGGCCAGGAGCCCCAGGAGCAAGTAACCTGGGGAGGGGAGGTTACTAGGGCAGCTCTCATGCTCCCACCTACCTCCTACCCACACAATTCTCTTCCCACTGCCAACTAAGACTCTGCACCATGCCCTGGGGCAGGGGCCTTTCAACCTGCCAGGCTCAGCCTCCCCCCAGGGGCTTATGGGAGTTGTAGTCCAGGCTCCTCTTCCCTCCTCTCCTCCTCACCACCCCATCCTCCTTAGCAGCTGGACTCACCCAGAAGCGCCAACTGGCAGAGGTGGTAAAGCACTGGATGCAGGCCACTGCCGCGGCCCGGCAGCAGGTCCCCCAGGCCGATGGTGCTGAGGGAGCTGAAGCAGAAGTAGATGGCCTCCAGCAGGCTGCAGTCGCCCTGCACTCCCCACAGCACCAGTGCTGGCAGTAGCACGAAGACACCAACCACTAGCAGGCCCAGGGCAACCGCCTGCAGCAGCGCAGCCCTGGGCGGCGGCAACTGCCAGCGGGTGGCTACCCAGGCCCCGGGGCGGCTGAGCAGAGGCACCAGGCAGTGGCGCAGGGCAGCCACAAGGGCTAAGGAGGCCGGCAGCCCCAGGGCTGTATAGGCCACACAGAAGGCCTTTCCACCAGCTGATAGCGGGGCCATGTGGCCGAAACCTGGAGAGGAGAGAGCCATGGGTAATGGGGACCCTGGTGGGGCTGCTGGCGCCCACTTCCCCGAGCCTCGCTCCTGCAGAAGGTTGCCCTCTGGTGGCCAACACGGCCGGAACTATTCAGGCCCCGTTCTCTGTGGGCTCTTCCCCTCGTTCACTGGGAGTATTGGTCAAGTCCCTGAACCTCCCTGCGTCACTCTTTTACGTTCTGGAACATGAAAGGATGAAAAGAGAAGAGTCCCCCTAAGGCTTCTTGTAGCTGGGATAATTCTGAGGGCTGCCGTCCTACCCTGAGGCAGCCTGACCTGAGAGATTCCTCAGTGTGTCTTTGATCCACACTTCCCAGTTCACCAGGTGAAATGTTACCCAATCTTTCATTCATTCCCCAAAGGCATATCAAGTTACCCTGGGTGCCAGGCCCTGTGCTGGAACCTGAGTCTGCTCAGGTTCAGATGGGAGGCCGGCAGGAAAATCAGTCAAGACACCAGACATGAAGGGTTGCAAAAGAGGCAGTGTGCTTTTCAAGGGTGGAAAGGTGTGTGCAAAGGCAGGGGAGGTGAAAGATCAGGGCCTGCTGGGGGAACAGGATCAGCTGGTCCAGGGTTGTAAAACAGAGATGCCTCGAGGAGTCAGAAGTGAGCCAAAAGGGAGTGGTGGGGACAGAGGTGGGCCGAAGAGTACACACGCAGTCCCAAGGGGGGGCCCTGTTATCCAAAAGGGGCTTCTGGCTCAGCGCAAGTAGGTTTACAAGTTTCTCCGAAAGAAGATGGAAAATGGGACTTTAAAAAATATTCAGGACTTCATTCGTGGTCTGATGACTAAGACTGTGATCCCAATGCAGGGGGCTGGGTTCAATCCCTGGTCAGGGAACTAGACCCCACGTGCCACAACTAAAGATACCAGAATGAAGATCCAAGATCCTCCTGGGTGTTGCAACTAAGACCCAGTGCAGCCTAGATAAATAAATGAATTTCACACACTTTACAGGGCAAACGCCTCACTCCTACCCCCTGCCCCCCACTTTCTGGGCTCTGGGCCTTCACACTTGTTTCCTCTGCCAGGAATTTCTTTGTGTCTCTGTGCCCTCTTGCCTGGGCTAACGTCTCATTAGCTAACATCCTCCCCCCACACTCCTCCTGGGTTGGTGGTCTCTGGGTTCACTCCATTTTCCTCCATTCAAGAATCCATCCCACCACACAGGCTCCCCAGTCTCGCGCCTCAGACCTGTGGGGTCTGGGCACCTCCCCTGGGTCTCACAGCTGCCTGGGGGTGGGGCTGAGGAGGCCACGCCCCCTGGCACCTGAAGTTGAGGCACCAGTTGGGGTGTGTTGGTGGGGGGAGCCCCAGCCCTGATGACAGGCCTAATGAGGCCTGGGTTCTGGCTAGCAGTTTGGGGCCGGGGGAGGGCTGCACCCTCAGGAACCCCAGGTAGGGACCGCCTTGAAAGTGCCTTCCTGCCGCCCCCCGCCGGGGGCTACCTTACCCGTGGTGGTGAGGAGGCTGGCGGTGAAGAGCAGGGCTGAGGGCAGATCCCAGTTCCTCGCCTCAGAGCCATTGCCCAGGCTGGAAACCCCATGGGCCTGGGCTACCAGGGCGGTGCCCAGCAGCTCTTCCAGTGCCCCAGCTGGCAAGCAGGCCCCGAACTCTGCCTGAAAGGTGGCCAGCTCGGCCCTGAGGTTGGCCTGCAGCCGAAGGGCTGGAGGCCCCTCCAGGGCTTGGAGCACTGTGGCCCCAAGGCCCAGGGCCAGCAGGTGGGCCACAGCCAGTAGCCCGTATCGGGCCCAGGGCCTTAGAGCCCCCATGGTATGCCACCAGAGTCTGTCAGAGGTGCCCTGGGAGCCAACTCTCCACCACAGGCACCTGGGAGGGGCTGGGCAGGGTGGGGCTGGGGGGAGGGGCTGCGTGGGTGGCTGGAGAGGGAAGGGAGCCTGGGATGGAGCTGGGGTGAGTGGGGCCAGGAGGGCCAGGTGAGGAGGTGGCTCAGGCTTGGGAGGGAGCTGGGTCACTCCTCCATTTCTGGGGGCAACGAGCTTTCCACCCAGGTCCCCAAAGCTGGGTGGATGAGTGGTGGGCGGTCAGGATCAGGTGAAGGCAAGGCGATTGACCAGCTCCCCTTCCCACGGTAGTGGTTCACGAGAGGACAAGCTCACCCAGTCACAGATCCAATTCACTGGTCAGCAGGTCCCCAGACCCTGAGGACACTAGGGGAGAGGACAGAGGCAGGTCCCTGCCCTCCCAGGAGAAACCTGTTAGCAAGAAGGCAGGGCGAGTTCACATTGTCATAAACTCCCTAAAGGAAACGCCCTGGATGATGGTAGAGCGTTCTGGGGGAGGGGAACTTCGCCAGAAAAGCTCCCTCCGGGGAGCGACAGTTCAGCTGGGGAAGAGAAGAGGCCAGGCCAGGAGGGAAGGAGGTTGGGTGGTAAGAAAAATGGGGACCTATGGACAAGACTACAGCAGGTACCCCAGATGAGAAGGTGGTGGCCTGGGTAGAACAGGAAGAGGGATGGTGGGACTTGGGATGGGGCGGGCAGGACAGGTGTGGAGGACGCTGGGCGCTCTGGAGAGGTGAGACTTCCGCCATTCCCAATCCTTCCTGAGAAACTTTTGTGCTCCCCGCCCTGCTGAATATGAGTCACAGTAGATCTGGCTGCGGTAGAGTGCAAATGGGAGGGGGAGAGGGAGCCTGGACCACATTGGGGGATGAGCCCAGGGGCCCCTGCCCTAGGGCGTGCGTGGGAGGGGTGGTCTGCAGAACACCCGTGGCTTAAGAGAAGTGGAGTGGAGCCAGGTGTCAGGGTGGATGACCCCCTCCTGTGTCCAGGCCTCAGGATAAAAACAAACCCTGGACAAACCCCTAAGATGCCACTCGGAGGACTGCGGGCTCCCGAGTTCAGCAAGCTGCCTGGAGTGGGTGCAGCATGGCCAGGAAGGAGCTCCAGGGGAGGTGGTGTTGTTGTTGGGCCCTGAGGATAAGTGGGGACCACCCCGCAACAGGAACAAATCAGGGCAAACAGTCGCTTGAAATGGTGGGAAAGGCCTGGCCAGGGTGGGAACAGGCAAGTAAGGCCCAAGTGTGTGGGTGTCAGGGAGGCTAAGAAGGGCCTTGTAACACCTCATGATCAACTGAACTTGATCCCGGGAGAGAGATGCAGTCCAGAGGATCCCAACCTTGGCCCAAGCCACCTGCCATTCTGCTGGGGGCCTGAGGTCACCAGGGTCATGGGATGGTCTGGATCCCCGTTACCTCCAAGAACGGTGACAGGTTGTGCTTGGGGAGACAGCTTGGGGAGTTTATTTGGCTTCATTGGATCCTGAGGCCCTGGCCCCAGATGACCCCCAGGGCAGGGGGGCCCAGGCACTAAGCCCAGGGGCAGGGGACACAGTAGTAGGATTTGGTCAAGTGCTGGTGACAGCTAAGGCTGGCCCCGCTCCCCTGCACCTCCCCGCTTCCCTGCACCACCCCCGGGGGGCAATTCCCTGAGACAGGCCCTGGTCCTCCCAACTGGCTGGGTACAGTGTCGGGCCCCAGTGGGGCGGCTAAGTTGGGGGACCCACCCGTTGCAGGGGTGTGTGGGGGGTGCAGGCCCCCCATCCAGTGTGAAGGCTTCCTGTGCAGTGTAGTGTTCCTGACCCCCAGAGGGGATGGCGTCCCTGGGCAAAACCAAGGCAGCTGGAGAGACTGGCCTGGCTCCTATTCCAGTGTATGCTGAGGCTCCTCCAGGGCGGTGGGCGAGCGGGGAGCAACCGGCCCGCTCAGGGCCCTGCCTCTGGTGCCCATGGGGCCTGGGCACCCACGTCTTTGGTCTGCCCCCTGCAGTCCTGAGGGGCCCCTCGGAAGGGGTTGGCAGGCGGAGAGTCCCAGAAGGGGTCTGAGTCTGGGAACAAGGTCCAGGGTGCCCGGCGGGGCGCAGGCTGTGGCGAGGGCAGGGGTGAAGGCCGTGGCCCAGCGGACACAAAGCTCCACGGATCGATGCGGCTGCGGAGGGGTGAGGGCCGAGGTCGACTGATGAGGCCCAGAGGTGGTGAGCGCGGGGTCCCTGGGGTGCCAGGAGCAGAGCGTGATATTCCCGGTGGCGGTGAGACAGCGCTGGCTATTCGACGAAGGGGAGGGGGCCCAGGTCAGGCAGTCACCAGCTCCTGGTGTCCCCAGGGGGCACTGCCCTGCTCTGGGCCTCAGTTTGCTCACGGCACAGTGGGCTCCGGGATTCGAGACTTCCATAACCCTTCCTGCTCCATAGTGCCGCGATTTAGCAGTTAAGAGTGAGGAGGCCTCGGGAGCAGGTCTTGGATCAACCCATCTCAGCAGCTGACTAGTTTGAGTCCCTTCATCTCTCTGTGCCTTACATGTCAACCAAAAAATGGGTCTAACCGGAGTGCCTAGTTCATAGCACTGTTATCATAATTGAATGAGGCAACCTTTCTAAAGGACTAGAAATAGTACCTGGCCCAGGTAAACAGCCAGTAGGAGTTTGCTAGGGTGGGCCTTATTACTTCTATTATTTCACAACCAGCCTGCCCGCCCCCCCCCCATGGCTGAACATAGAACTTGGTTCCCCACACCCCGAGGGCGCAGCTGGAGGTCCAGCAGACAGCTGCGGCCCTGCTCACTGCCCTGCGGGTCCCCACCAGCCCCTCCTCCCCTGTCACCAGGCAGTAGGCTGCTTACCGCGCCTCTCCTCTTCGCGCCGGCGGCTCTTGGCTGAGGGCTGCCCCGCGGTGGGGACACCCAGCTCTAGCAGCAGGGGTGGCGCGGGGGTCGGTGGGCCAGAGGCGTCGAGGCTCAGCGGGGAGGCTGGGGTTTCGGGCGTCTCGGAGAAGCGGATGAGCGGGGAGGGGGGCGGCTCGGCGGAGGACGGGGTGGGCAGCGACGAGCACGAGCGGGGCGGTGTTGGTGAGGGCTGCTCCACGCGCTCTCGGCCCGAGACCCCCGGGGGTTGCAGGTCCCGGCCGAGGCCCAGCGAGGCGAGCAGGGCGGTGCCGCGCAGCAGCGCGCGTTGGATCAGCTTGGGCGTCCCGGAGCCACTGCCGCGTTCGGTCGGGCCCGGCCGCCGGGGCTCCTCGGGCTCCGGGCTCGGCCTCGGGAGGTTACCTGGTGGCAGGTACACAGGTCAGGCCGATTTCCGGCGGCCCTGGAGCAAGGGCTGACTTCTGCTCCCGACTCCCCCAGTCCAAGTCCTCCCTTGGCATCCCCATTCTGGCTTTTCAGAAGTGTTGGGGGTGGAGGAGGGCAGTGCAACCTTTGAAAGGAGCAGGAGCTAAGCCAGGTGCTCTGGAGCCCACGAAAGGAGGGCTGGCTGAAGGGAAGCCCCGGGGTCCAACAAGAAGCAAGCTCAAGCCAGAGCAGGGCCGGCCTCAGTGCCCTCAATAGGCAGCAGAAAATACCTGCAGGGGCCAGGGTCACAGCTGGGACCTGTGTGGTGCCCATCTCCTCCCTGGTTGGGCAGCCCTGGTCCTTCTACTTGCCTGCTCTGGCCTCCAGTGGTAGCCTATATAAGGCACACAGGCCAATTCCAACGTACACAACAGCCCTAAAGGGATATAACACTGTCCCTATTCCAGAAATGAGGAAATCAGCTCGGAGAGGTCAGTTGTTTGTGTCAGGCCTGAGCTGAGTGATTTAGGGGCATTACGTTGTCTGAGCCTCATGCCCCAGGGGTTCCCAGGCTGAGCTAAGGCTACCCTGCCCTGGATTAAAGGACATGTGTCCTAACCTGTGGGCCTAGGGTTAATCTGACTCCATTCTAGACCAAACGGGTGGGTCTGGCGAACCCGTCATCGAGGAGGTAGGGCAGCCTGTGATGGCCCCCCACAAACCCCAATTTTGTCAAGTCCTCCTCAGCTCTAGAACCTGCGATGGCTCTCCACGGCTGCTAGGGCCTCTCTGTCTTCCTTGGGCCTGCCTGGTGTGGAGCAGTGGGTGGGGGGTCCAGAGGAAGAAACGCAAAGCTGGGAAAAACGTGAGCCTCTGCAGTGAACCAGGACTTTGCTTGGGGTCGGTTCTCAGCCACAACCCTTACCTCATCTCTCTCTTTTTTGGCTGGGCCCCAAGGCTTGTGCGATCTTAGTTCCCCTACCAGGGATTTAACCCATGACCTCAACAGTGAGAACATGCAAGTCCTAACCATCAGAAAGCCAGGGAATTCCACCCCCCACCCCCACCCCATCTCTCTCTTATCTCCTACCCCACCCCACCCCACCCCTGCAGTGGCCACTGCCTTCTAAAATGCAAACCTGCTAAAGACAAGTCTCGCCCCCAACCAACTTCCAGATCCTTCCTGAACTGGCCCCAGCCTGCTGTTTCAGGCCTGTGAGTCCCTGGCTCTCAACTCCTTCAATGAATTCCAACCAGGAGTCCTCTTCCTTAGGTCTGGTGAACCCCACGGTTGCGCACACACACTGTTCCCTCCACTTAGCACACCTTTCCCACCTTGCGCTCAGTAGTCCCTTACCATTTAAGACCCAGCTGAGAGACCACAGCATCTATGAAGCTGTGACACTGTGCTTTATAAAAAAGTACATATTTGGTTTTCATCTCATTCCTGGTACAGAACTCCCCAAACCCTTGGCATTTCCATATCTGAGTTCATATTGATGTCTTTTTATTTTGGCAGCCCTGTGCAGCATGAGGGATCTTGGTTCCCTGACCAGGGATCAAACTTGTAACCCCTGCATTAGGAGCATGGAGTCTTAGCTACTGGAGCACCAGGGAAGTCCCTGATGCGGTCATTGTTGGGGGATGGGGTCTGCCGGGGGAACGAACTGTGTGATTAGAGGGTTGGAACTTTCAACTTCTACTTGCATCAGGGTAAGAGGAGGGCTGGAGATTGACTCCTGTCACCAATGGCCAATGATTTAATCAATCACATCCACGTAATGAAGCCTCCATAAAAACCCAGACAAAGGGTTTGGAGAACTGGGTTGGTGAACCAGCAGAGGTATGTGCCTAGAGCTGGTTGGTGAGGAGCACAGGTGACAACCTGGACTTACAACTGGTGTCTGCAGTACAGAGGAGCAGTTTTGTGGGCCTGAACCCTTAACCTGTGGGGTCTGACGCTAATTCCAGGTAGATGGTGTCAGAACTGGATTGGATTGGATTATAGGACTTCCAGCTGGTGTCCCAGAATTGGCCAGTGTGGGGAAAACTCCACACATGTGGTGTCAGAAGTGAAGCAAGAGAATGTAGAGGAAAACAAGAATTTTTCCTCTTTTAGAAGCTTTGCCAGGGACTTCCCTGGTGGTCCAGTGGTTAAGAATTTGCCTTCTAATGTAGGGGATGGGGGTTTGATCCCTGGTGGAGGAACTAAGATCCCACATGCTGTGGGTCAACTAAGCCTGCACACAATGAGAGAAGCCAGTGCGCCACAATGATGACCCAGTGCAACCAAAAAAAAGTTTAAAAAACAAAATAGAAGCTTTTTCAGAATCCCCCATTAACCTATGTAGTTCTTGCTCATGCTATGCCTTGTACAGTCCTTCAGCCTACCACATGCTACTCTCTACTGTACTTGTTTATTTCTGAGTCTGCCTCCTCCACCAGACTAGGCTCGCCCAGAGGTCAAGGCACTGCTGATCTCTAGCACGATGATGCCTGGCTGATTATATGTGTCAGTACATGTTTGATGGAAGAATCCATTCTTAGAATCCCTGCGACAACCACATAAGGTGATCGCTGTTCCCCTACTTTACAGGTGAAGAAACTGATCATTTACAGTGAGTTTAAAGCAGAACACGGTAAAAACATGTTTAAAACAAGCAAGAAAAATGGAACAAAGTGAAGCTGGAGATCAGCACACCAACTAAGAATGGAAAGAAGTTACTGAGGTTGATATCCTGAGAAACTGAGGTTCCCAGAAATCAGAAACTTTGCCCCAGGTCATTTGGCAATGATTTTAATTTACCTCTAAACTCCCTGGCAGTAAGAGGTGGCAACCCTGTTGTTACGGAGAAAGCAGAAAAACTATTCTTGACTCAGAGATGAAAGTGAAATCACTTCTACAGGGCCTCATGGAAAGGACACGGCCATGTGGTAGTTGGTGGCTCCAGGGCAAAAGCTTCATGGGGTAGTTGGTGGCAGACTGTGCCCACCAACCCATTACAACCAGTTCCCCAGGGGCCAGCACACGCAGGCAGGGACAGGGGTGGGAGATGGGACTCCCCAGTGGTGTGGCTAACACCTGGGACAATCTCTCAGGGAAATCTTTGATTCTTAGCTAGGTTTTCGACTCTGTAGGTGGTTGGGAGGTCAAGATCACTCAATTGTGGGTGGGCCACGACAGCTGGATGAGGGCTTGCACAAGTGGAAACAGATGCTCAGCCAGCAGCTGGGCTGGGACAAGTGATACCCTTTCAGGTAAGGGGGCAAGCTGGAGAAAGATGAGGTCCCTGCTCCTGGGAGCCCAGGGAAGATGAGGCCAAAGGGATCTGAAGGGATCTGTAGACCATGGTCTGGGGCTGCTTTGGCCTGCACATCCAGCTTGACAGGACCTTAGCCTTCTGATCTGGGGCATTCTAGAGCAAGTGACTCCAAGCAGCCCCCTTGGCCTTCCAATTCTCAGTTCAGTCCCTGTAGCACAGCCTGCTCGGGGCAATGCAACTGCTGGAGCAAGAAATGGCATTGCAGACGGGGGTCCAGGGCCCTGCTTCTGGAATCAGTGAAAGTTTTGCGACCCCATGGACTATACAGTCCATGGAATTCTCCAGGCCAGAATACTGGAGTGGGTAGCCTTTCCCTTCTCCAGGGGACTTCCCCAACCCAGGGATCGAACCCAGGTCTCCCACATCACAGGTGGATTCTTTACCAGCTCAACCACAAGGGAGGCCCTGGGCTCAAATCCCTGTTCTGCTGTGTGTTCTACTTCAAATCACTGTACCTATCTGTGCCTCAGTTTTCTCCTCTATAAAATGGCACACAGGAGGGACCCAATAAATGTTTGCTGTTGTTATTACTGTGAATCCTAGCTTAGGTAATGGTGGAGGTGATGCACTGGGTGGGGTGAGACGAGTGAGTCTACCTTGTTTGCTGAATAGGACTCTGGTCTGATGACAGCTAAGTCAGGTCCTATATTCTGGCTTTGAGAAGCAGGTGCAGCTGGGGGCTGTAAAGTGACCCTTGGGCAAGGGAGGCTGTGCCTTTCTAGTCCCTGCCAATGGCTGGGCAGTGCTGAGATGAGCCTTGTCCCACTGACCCAGGATCCCTGCTTTCTGCTGATCCCCTAGCTTCCCAAGTAGCCCGTAGGTAAGAAAGCCCTTCTTTAAGTGAAAGCTTCTGGGGAAACTCACTATGAGCATGAGTGTCAACATTTTCCTAGGTTCAGATCCTTAGCTGGGGGATTTAGGTAGATTACTTTATGTCTCAGAGGCTCAGTTTTCTCAGTTCTCAGATGGGTATAACAATCCCTCATTGGCTTGTTGCTTGGATGGAATACCTGATACACAGCAAGTGCTGTTGCCATTATGGAAAACAGAAGAGCCCAGACCTGCCCCAGATGCAGTGAGAGGGCCCTGGATGCCCACCCGTTCAGCTTTCTTATCCTCTTTTCCACCTCCAAGCTCCCCAGAAAAGACTGAGAAGCACAGCGCAGTAGCCACTTTTCTAACTCCACCCCACGTGCACAATTTCCTTCCCCTCTCTGCGCCCAGCTTCCTTTGGGTCCCAAACAGGGGCCACTGTTCCTTGTCTTCCTTTGCTCCCTAGAGCTTGCTGAGGGCACAGCAGCTGATGCAGGCCAGCCCTGCACAATGGGACCACTCTGGGCCCCTTGAGGCCTAGGCAGGATCCCCCTCAGTTGTGGGCTTATAGGTCACACCTGGGTTCTAGCAATGGCCTGCCTTGCCATAGTACCCACAGGAGTACAGCACCAGTTGGCTGGGGGTAGACAAGGCCACTCACCATTGAGCACTGGGGGTGTGGAAGGAGATCCTAGGGGGGATGAGTCATCTGAATCCAGGTACCACGTGGCTTCATCCATGCGGGACCTTCTCCTGGTGAGGGGATGAGAAGGGGAGTTGTGCTTCGTGAATCTCAGGACTGTTGGGAGGCAGGAGCTGCTGGGTAGGTGGCAGTCAGGCACTCACCTCCCGTTCTGGGCTTCTCCAGGCTTGGGGGAGCTGGGACCCCAGGCCCAGCATGCTCGGCGCTCTCCGTTGCTTGAGTCCTCTAGACGTCGCGGGGACTGTCGGCCCCAGGCCTGGCCTGGCTCTGCAGGCTCCACTGTGGCGGGTGGGGTGAGGGGAGGAACCGAAGGAATCTGAGTCAAGATCAAGGACCCTGATCCTTATCCTCCCACCGTAAAGGGGCTCCAGGGGCAACTTCTTAGAGGATGGGAGTGGATAGTCAGGCTGGGCCCCATCCCGTTCCCATGGTAAGCTTTGGGCTTACAGAGAAATCGCACAGAACTGGGGTGGGGTAGGTGAGTGTGGGTCCTGAGACTGGCAGTGGGGCATCTCTTCTAGTCCTTCAGCTGGCATTTGCTGCTTAGGAGTTAGCACAGACACTGCAGCAGACCGTGTGGGTCTGACCCTGTCACTTATCAGCAGTTACTTCTTACACTTTTCTCATCAGTAAAACCTAGGTGATAATACAGACATCTACCTCACAGGGTCATTGTGAGGAATTAGCAACTGCTAGTCACTCAGTCGTGTCTGACTCTTTGTAACCCCATGTAACCTATCAGGCTCCTCTGTCCATGGGATTCTTCAAGTGAGAATACTGGAGTGGGTTGCCATTCCCTTCTCGGATCTTCCCAATTCAGGGATCAAACCTGGGTCTCCTGCATTATGGGCAGATTCTTTTTATGCTCTGAGCCACCGAGGACACCCTAATATTAGCAAGGCACTTAGGAAAGTGAATGATACATAGCATCATACAATCGTTGAAAAAAAAAAAGTTGTAAAATGACTGCTGCTTGGGAAACTTAGATATCAGTTTAGATGGATGGGGAGGGAATCTGGGAGCAGGGAGGAAGACGAGGACAGTGGATAGTGCGACCGATCCACTTCCAAGGATAAGGTTTGACGAAAGGGTAAGATCTGGGGAGAAGGACGTGGGCAAGAGGAGGAGAAGCTGCTTACACTGGATGGCCCGGAACCGGGGAAAGGTGGGAGAGTCCCCAGCCCCGACCTCGAAGACGTTCCTCCTTCTGTCCAAGCCAGGCGAGGCCTGCACGGTGATGCGGTGTTTGAAGTCTAGGGTTGGGGGAAGGGAAGCAGAGTGCAAGTTTGTGGTGAAGGAGAGACAGGATCCTAACCCGCAGGGCCCCTCGGCAGCGCCGAGGCCACGCAGACAGTGCTGGAACCCGGCCTAGCACGGAGGCTAGGTGACTGGGGCCGGCCTCACTGGCTTCCTGAGCCCCTGGCTCTCGTTAAGGAAATCCCCAACCCCGGGAAGCGCGGCGAAGTCGGAGACGGACCACCCCGCGCCCTCGGCCTTCCCAGAACATTCATAAGCCCCGCCCCTTCCCGGTCGCAGCCACTCCCAGGCCGACATGCAAATATTCCCGCCAGAACCCGCCCACAGGCAAAAACACACTCCCGATCCCAGCCCTTGCAGCCTCCGCTCACAGGCCCACCCACCGACGCCCTAGACCAATCCCAGCGCGGTCAGCCGCCCTCTTGGCCCCGCCCCACCGCCCGCGAAGCCAATGGCGGGCGGCGCACTGGGGCCCCGCCCCTTACCGAGTGGCATGCTGATACGCTCCCCGCCGTCGCGCGCGCGGAGTTTGCTGCGCTTAAAGGTTCCGCGTCGGCGGCGAACGTGCGGCCGCTCGCGGTCGACTTGCTGCAGTAACAGCGTCAACTCGCGCTCAAACACCTCCAGCTCCCACTGAGCCAGCAGGTGCTCGCGCCGCCGCAGCTGCTCTGCCTGTGAGCGCTGCTCACGCGCCGCGCGGGTCAGCTCCTCCTCGCGGCTCAGTAGTTCCTGTGCCCAGGACAGCGAAGGGGGTGCCGTCAGGCGGGTACGGTCCCAAGCGCTCATCCCCACCCTCCGTGAGACGTCCCTTCCCGGTGTCTCCTTCCATCCCTGGGACCGCGACTCCTCCTACCTTTTCTTTGGCCCGCAGCTCGTCGAAGAGGCCTTGGATCTCGCGCTTCCAGCCTTCCTGCATGGAATGGAAGGAGTCCCGCGGCATTTCCCGTAGCACCTGCGCCTCCAGCGCCTCCAACTGCTGAAGGATGGAGGCGAAGTCGGGCCTGCGGTGGGGGTCCTGCGCCCAGCAGTCTAGGGAAACGGAATGGGGACGGGCGGGGCGGGGGGTGGAACAGGGGAAGGGGTCTGTCAGTGGATATGTCCTGTTGGGCCAAGGAGCTCTACCCTTCACCCTCCTGCCCCATTCCCTTACCGGCCATGAGCTGTGCAAAGGGCTCCGGGCAGGTGGACGGAATGGGCAGTGTGAGCTTGTTCACGGCCACACCATAGGCTACAGCAAGGCAGTCGATGCCACGATAAGGTACTTCCCCGGTCAGCAGTTCCCACAGCAGGACCCCAAAGCTGTGGGTGAGACAAAGGGTCTGTGTTCCCTCCTCGACTCCTTCATTCATTGCCATTTCACCCCAAAGCAACAAGAGCTAAGTGGTCTGTGTCCCTCCCCTGGCCTCTGCTTATCCATCCAGCCCTAGATTTTGGCTGCCACATCTCCCACCCCTGTGACCCCATATCTGTCCAGACTCCACCCAGC
Organism: Ovis aries; assembly: GCF_016772045.2. Classification (NCBI taxonomy): domain Eukaryota; kingdom Metazoa; phylum Chordata; class Mammalia; order Artiodactyla; family Bovidae; genus Ovis; species Ovis aries. Next base: position 40,232,060 of record NC_056074.1, read on the forward strand.
TGCACCTCCAGACATCGCTGCCTTTGGAGAAGGTGGAGGCCTTGATAACCTCAGGAGCCATCCAGGCATAGGTGCCCGCAGCACTCATTTGCGTGGTTTTGTGCCACTCGCGGGCCAGGCCGAAGTCCGTGATCTTCAGGGTCTTGTGCTCCATGTCCTCACCTTCAATGGGCTGCAGCAGCAGAACTGGGGAAGAGAGGCTGGACTGTGGTTCCAGGCTCAGGTGGTGGGGACAGCGGAGGAGCTGGGAGCAACCTGTCACCTGACAGACATCCTGGCTAGGTAATGGGGGCAGTGAGGTGACTTGGTCTCAACCTTGCCCTGGAGAGCTCATATCTGGGGTTGGGATAGAATGAGACAGTAAACACAAGGCTGGGACATATTTACCAAGGGGCTCCTAGAGGTTAGGCATATTATACTCAGTGTTAGCACACACACACAAATCTGTGAGGTAAACATCATGGGCTTCCCTGGTGGCTCAGTGGTAAGGAGTTCACCTGCCAGTGCAGGAGACACAGGTTCAATCCCTGGGTCGGGAAGATCCCCTGGAGAAGGAAAATGGCAACCCACCCCAGTATTCTTGCCTGGAAAATCCCATGGACAGAGGAGCCTGGTGGGCTCCAGTCCTTGGCGTTGCAGAGGGTCAGACACGACTTAGCGACTAACAGTTCACTTCAGTAATTAGGACTCCGCACTTCCACTGCAGGGCAAACAGGTTCAATCCCTGGTCAGGGAACTATGATCCCACACGCCCTTGGCTCAGCCAATAAATAAATAAGTAAATTGTAAGATTTGGGAAGATTTCCCAGAGGAAGTGCCATTTAAGCTGAGACCAGAGTGAGAAGTTGGCCTCAGCTAGGCAATGGTGGGGGTTCAATCCCATGGACAGAGGAGCCTGGCAGCTCTAATCCTTGGGGTTGCAGAGGGTTAGACACAACTTAGCGACTAAACAGCAACAACAAAGACATCATTATCCTCATTTTTCAGAAGAGGAAACTGAACAACAATGTGACTTAACCAAGGTCATAAGCAAACAAAACAGGTATCGCACACAACCTGGTATGCGTGGTTCCGGAGCCAGTGTTCTAACTTTCCCCTAACCCTGCACAGAACAGAAATAGGCAATATGGCAGCCTCTCAGCACTCGTGACTTTGATTTCAAAAGAAACCTGTGTGTTGCCATTTTGTCGAGGCAAGAGTGTGATTTAGAACCTCCCTGGGAGTGGGGAGCAGAAGGGAACTGCCTGGAGAGAAAGGAAGCCCAGCGGGCACTATAGACCCCTGGTGCCCATGTCCCACTGTGGCTAGCACAGCCATTTCCAGAAGAGAGAAAGACTCCGAAAGATATCCACTGATGTGGCTAGATGTGATGAGAGACGAAGGGGTCTAAGGTGGTTGTTGACTAGAAAGAAGTTTAGGACAAATGTAGGAGTGGATGGACACGGCAAGGACTCCTGGCTTTGTCCCTCATGGGACCATCATACCCTGTATATACAGGAAAGCCAGCAACTTGCAATGTCTCACTAGGAACTGCATGGCTCAAAGGAGAGAGGCTTTAAACAAAAAAAAAGGAAGGCAAAGTCAGAGAATCTTCGAGGGTCTGAAGAGGGCTCTCCACTTTTCTGGTTATAGTCAACTGTTTTGTACAGAAGGGACATCCAAGCCAACGACATTCCTGAGCACATATACTTTCAGGGCACTGCTGCCGTGCTGCTGCTGCTAAGTCGCGTCAGTCGTGTCTGACTCTGTGCAACCCCATAGACGGCAGCCCACCAGGCTCCTCCGTCCCTGGGATTCTCCAGGCAAGAACACTGGAGTGGGTTGCCATTTCAGGGCACACCTCTCAGCAATACTACCCAGGGTGACAGCACCATAGAGGGGGCAGCACAGGGTACTGGGGTTGGGGCAGAGGAAACAGGCACCTTATACAGGTGAGTCAGGGAAGACTTCTCAGAGGAGGTGGCACAACCAGGGTACTCACTTGTTTAGGCCTAAAGCCACAACTCCTGATCCTGCTGCTGGCCAAGCTCCCTGGGCCTCATGGGGGCATCTGGCACTGCTGCTTAGCCCCTCCCTGCTGTCCTTGGCTCCCAGGGCCTCTGGCTGCTTGTGCTGTTTCCTTCAGGCCTCCCCACCCTTAGCCTTTTCAATGCCGGTGTTTCTCAGAGCCTGGCCTCCCCTTGACCTCGGCCTACTGCCTCCAGGCTGTCCTGGCCTCTCCCAGGTGCCGGCTGCCCCCTCCTCATTGGCATCTCCTGTATGTGGGGCCCTCATTCAGAAGTGGGTCCAGCTGCCCAGCTGTCACCCTACCTGGTCTCCATGCTCTCAACAACCACCTACATCCTGCCACTGTGCCTGGCAAATCTTTCTGCCCTGTCTCCAAATTCAGAAATGGTCCTGCAACCTACCCTCTCCTCTGAGCTAAACTGGGGCTGACTCCTGAACAGTTAAAGCTGAGGATGACAACAAAAGCCAGAGGGTCATCAGGAGTGTTAAACAAGATCACCCTTTTTAAAGCTTTCACACAAGGATCTGACAGTTGTTCAAAGATGCCGTGAATCTCAAGCTGACTCTCCTCTCCATCCGCTACCACATCTTATTCCCAGCTTCACAACAGCCTCTGGGCTGGGTGCAGGAGTCTCAGAACTGGACCACTTAGTAAGCCCCATGAATATCCGTTTCAAAGAAGAATCACAGCAGGCTGGGGCGGGTGGCTGGAGAGAGACCAGGCAAAGGGGTCCATGTGCTGGGGTTGGGGAGGGACTCCCACTTCCTCTGGTGCCAGGACCCACCCATCCTCTTGAAGACTAACCCCTGCTACTTCTTGGTCAGGTCTCTAGCCTCCTGTGGTACCTCACGGACTGGTGCAGCACTTTCTGCACCAGCATCTCAAGCTGGGAGGCCAGCTTCCCTTTTTCAGTCAAATCATCTGAAGCCCAGACAGGGGTGGCAACCCACTCAGAGTCTCAGGACTCCTTTGTACTGACTTTTCTGCCAGCCCTGTCCCCAGCTTGACCTGACACCTGTGAAGCCTTAGCCTCCCCTCCGTGAGCCCTGCTTTTCTCCAACGGCCTTGAATTTGTTCTAACCCAAGCTGCTCTTCTGGTGTCTGATGTAGACTTCGGGATGATCAGGGGTCACTCAGAGAAGAGGCTAGAGATCCCCGTCCCAATACCCGCTTAGGGCTCCCTGGCTCTGAAAAGGGACCTGGCCCCCAGCCCCCTCTCTAGACTGCCTCTGGGGAGCCCGGGAGTGGCCTCAGCAGCTCACACCTCTTCCGCTTCCCTCCCATGGTCCCTACTTCTCCTTTCTGGGAGGCCTGGCCCAGGTCTCCAATGGAGGGGGGGTCCTTTGGGGGAGAATTGGGGGAGGTCAGGCCCAGGCCGGGCTGGCTGGTCAGTCCTGTGACTCGTGGGCCTGGAGAATTCCCCCTCCTCTCCCCTCCAGGCTTCCTCACAAGGCCCCCATTGTCCAGGAAAATCATGCCATTGTTTCCTGCCTGAGCCCCCCCAACCCAGGGACTCCCCCCCGCCACAATGCTGCAGACAGCACCCCGGGCCTAGAACTGGGGTCTGTGAGGTGGGAGCCCAGGCTCAGGGAGGCTAAGGGCACCCTGCCTGCCCTTCACCACCACCCAGACTCAGGGAGGAAAGCAGGGAACTGGGGGTAGTGGGGGTGCCATTCCTGGCTCCTTCCTCTCCCACAAACCCCCCCACCCCCAACTCTTTCCTCCCCTGCAGGCAGCTGGGCTGGGGAGAGAGCAGAGGCTGGAGCAGGGGCAGGAAGCCGGCTCAGGGGCAGCAGGAAACGCAGGAAGCGGTGGGGAGGGTGGGGAGCAGGGGCCTGGGCTATTGTTCCATTTTTTCTGGAAAGAAAACTGGAGGAAAAACAGTAGACGGGAGTCCCCTCCCCCCAGGCCTTCGGGGAATCCCCCTCAAGCTGGGGCAGGGAGTGAGGGTCCCTAGCTGGCTGGGACTCAGGGGCACAGCTGAGTGCTGGGACCTGCACCCTATTGTGGATGAGAGGAGTGGGTGGGGTGGCTGGCAGACCTCCTGAGGCCCCTCCAGCCCTGGAAAGGACTTGGGTATCACTGGGCCCTGGTGTTCTGCTCCCCACAAGCCTCTGATCCATGGTCAGCCCAGGCTGGGAGGCTCAAAATATCCATGCTCACCCCTCCACGGGCCACCTGTGGCTCTCCAGTGGCTCTGCCGGCCCTTCCTCTTGCTCTTCAGTCTGCACCTTGGGCCCCAGCAGGCCCACCCACATCCCTACTCCCATGCTGGGTGCTGCCTCCTTGACTTTGCTCTCATCAGGCCCTGCCAGGACATCCAACTGCGTGCCTCTCTGGACATGCCCTGCTCTGGGCCAGGTGTGAAGCTTGTCTGCTTCAGGAAGCGCTCTGAACCTATCACTTGCTTGTCTTGGGCCCATGCTGGGCCGTGCATAGGACCCGAAATGGCTGGAGATAGAGCGCCTCAAGTCTTCTTAAGCCCTGCCACGCCCACTCCAAGTGCTGATTCCAGGCAAAGCCCTCCTGGCAATCCAGTCAAATGTCCACACCCATGGCTGACAACCCACCGCATGCTGGGCATTAGGTGCCCAACGATTAAGCCCTTTCATTCTCCCAATCACTCCCTTTTTACAGAGTGAAATCGATGCTCTGAGTTGAAATAACCAGCTAGAGTGCAGCCAGGGAAAGGAGTGGGGTTAGAATTCCATCCCTGACCCCAGCTTTGACCACTGCAGGGTGGGGAAGTGGGGAGGGGCTTTTCCCTTTGAGATGTCTATTCTGGAGGAGCTACCCACCACAAGCGGAGGAGACAGGAGGCACCCGCAGGACAAGTGGGCGCTCCCTGAAGATGAGGGGTGCCAGGATCCAGCATGCCCTTCCTTGAGGTAGTGGCCCTGGTTAGGCAGGTTGCTTACAGTTCTGAGAGATTCCACTTTTTTAACTTGGCACCTGTGAGCTGGGGTAAAGGCCTCCTCCTGGGGCTGGGGCGTAAAGGACTCTTGGGTGCCTGGGACTCTTGCTTTGGGGCTAGTGTGAGCCCAGGGGCACCCCTGGTCAACTGTGATGCTCCTAGAACAGTAGCTCCTGTCTCTAGTAGATCCCCAGGTAGGCTCAGCTGTGAGCTGGCAGTAGGTATGCGCTCAGGCCATGCCACCCTCTAACCACGCTCCCCAAAACTCACTGTTGTTGGACTTGAGGTCTCGGTGGATGACAGGCACCAGGGCCTCGCAGTGCAGGTAGTGCATCCCACGGGCAATTTGCACGGCCCAGTTGACAAGCACATGGGGGGGCACACGCCGGCCAGCCAGGGCACGGCTGAGGGGCCCACCGGCGGCGTACTCCATCACCAGGCACAGGTTGGGCTCCTCCAGGCACACGGCCTTTAGGGCAATGATGTTGGGGTGTGCCAGCATGGCGAAAAGCCGGGCCTCCTGTCGCACGCTCTCAGCCGTCACACTGATGTCTTCGTCAGGGTCCTGGCGAGCAGCCTTCACAGCTACCAGCTCGCCTCGCCAGCTGCCCCGGTAGACCTTGCCGAAGCCACCAATGCCAATCACCTCCTCCAGCCGCAGCTCCTGGAAGCTGGCCATCTCGCAGGGGGGCGGACCACCGCCCCGAGAAACATAGTTGGACGGAAAGATGCCCACCTGGCCACCCACCTGGCCCGCCCACCAGCCCTCATCGCCTGAGATAGCTGCGTCCCGGGACAGCACCTCCACACGGTCACCCTTCCGCAGGGCCAGCTCGTCCTGCCCGCTGGGCTCGTAGTCAAACAGGGCTGTCCACACAGGATTAGCATAAGCTGCCGCCTTCGGGGACCCCTCTGGCCAACCTCCGCCGCCGCCCCCGCTGCCCCCACTGCCACTGCTGTTCCATGACCCCAGTGGGCTCTTTAGGAAGAGGTTCTTCAAGGGCTCCATGGCTGGGAGCTGGCGTTGGTGGGTTTGGGGACCTTCCCTGGATGCCCCTGGTCCCCACCCCTGCTGACCGTCGAGGCCCTAGTCCCGGAACCTGGGCATCCGGGCCCTGGCCCTCAGCCCCAGACCCACGCCTCTCTGGGGATCCAGGAGTGTCGCCTCCCGGCCCCCTGCATCTCGGGCTTCCGGAGGAAGGCCACCCAGGGCAGTGTGGTCAGGCTTGGGGGGTGAGCCCCCGGGGCCTCCGGCGTCTCACCATGGCCAGCAAAGAGGGGCCCCGGCGTCCCTCAGTCTGGACCAGTCCTGGGAGCCTGGCTCCAGCACCCCGCGAAGTGTAAGGTGGGGCCAGCAAGGGGCAGCGCCTGGACTCTGGTTGGGTCTCCTTGCGAAGCGGGTGGCTGGAGTGTCTCTTGTTGGGGCTAGCTGACTCTTCCTGGCTGGGCTCTCTCGACCCGATGGCTCCAACCCCGTTCCCTTCTTCCTCCTCCCTTTGTACTTTGGCCCCGGGGGCGGGAGGCAGAGGTGGAGGGTGGAGTTTCACTTTTTTCCGCTGTTCTCCCTCCCGCAGGAAACAGCATCAGATGACGCGGGCGGGTAGCACCGCTCCCCTCCCAGAGGCAGCGGGGCGACTGGGCAGGGGAGTTCCCGGGTAGGCGGGCAATGAGAGGCCGACGGAGGGGAAGAGTAGCCCCCACCTCCCATGACAGCAGGTTCAGGGTCGAGTTGGTTTCTGCTAACGACGGGCCATCTCTCCCCTCTACATCCGCATCAGGAAAACTTGGGCAAAGAACCTGGCTTGGGAAGGGGACAAACCCGAGTTTGGTCTTGGCTCCGATGCTGCAGGGCTGTGTGATCCATCCTCTCTGCGCCTCATTCGCTTTGCATCTGAAATTGGGGCCAGAAGCTCAGCTTTGCAGACCTAGTGGGATCGGCCGGTGTAGGGGGGCGGGTTAAGACGAGGAGGATGGAACTGGCTGCACCTCGAGCTCTTGGAACGAGTTGTCAGGTCCTCCTTTCCCTCACCTGGGAAACCACCTAATCATGCCTCTTCCCCGTGAAGGGGCGGAAACCTGAGTCTGTGGTCTTGAAATGTGCGCAGTGACTGGATTCAGAATAGCCAAACCGCGCTTGCAACCGCAGGATTGACCCCTTGCTTGCCTTGAGCCTGTCACTTTAAGAAAAACGACGCTATCCTACTTCGACTATTTCTGCCTTTCTGAAGGATCGCTCTCTACACTCTAAGGCGTGAGCTCTGACCCGGAAGTAGAGGCCATTCATGACGTCTGAGGTCCCGCACTAAATAAGTTGGACCTAGACGGGGGTGTGCCCCCGTAGCGCCGAACTGTAGCTTTAGCTCAGGCAGGTCCATGCCTCCATCTTTTTCCCCGCCTCTTGTAACTCACTGGGAGAGTTTTGCGCCAATTAACTCCGCCGTTACTCGATGGCCACTCAAGTATCCCTTGGGTTCACGCCCAGTGGTCTCCGCTAGGCTGGCAACTTTCAGGTGTGCGCATGCGCCCAAGGGCTTTTGCCTTTGGGCCCGTCCCTTCCCTTAGACCCGGACTCTGCGCAAGCCCGAAGGGTCCTCCCGCTTCTTATCGCTCCACCACCTCCCTGCGCTTGCGCATTCAAGCCGCCAGGTTTTCCTTTTCCGGGTCCCAACTTGGCTCGTTGGGCGCATGCGCCACTGCAGGTTGGCGGCTCGCGGCTCCTTCTTCCGGCCTCCCCCTTGGGCCGGCTCCCGCAGAAGCGGGGCGAGCGCGGAGCCCAAAGCGAGTGACCTGTGACCCCGGAAGTGGACCTCAGGGTCCCGGGGCTTTCCCCGGGCCGGAACCGAGGGAGCGGTCGCTGCACCCCCGGAGCACCCACCCCACGCCCACCTTTGGATGCCGCCGACGGGTGCCCGGCCCGTGCCCCGCGCCTGCCTCCCGGCCCGGCCCTCGGAATCAGTTCTGGGGCGGGGGTGGGGGCCAGGACCCCGCCTCTGATGCGGCTCCACCCCCGCGCCTGGGTCTCACACCGCTGACTTCCGGGCCGGCCCCGCCCCCTGCTCGCACCCTCGCCCCTCGGATCTCTCTCCCCCGTTGGGGGAGACCATGGCGTGAGCGCGAGGCCGGGCCCCGGGGCCCTCGGGCGCCAGGCGGGGCATGGGCCAGGGGCCGCCCCCATGAGGGTCCCGGGAGGAGGGTGCGCGCAGCAGCGGCGGGGCCATGGGGTCACAGGTATTGCAGATCCTACGCCAGGGGGTGTGGGCCTCGCTCACCGGCGGTTGGTTCTTCGACCCGCACCAGAGCACCTTCTCCAACTGCTTCCACCTCTATGTCTGGATCTTCCTGCTCACCTTCCCTTTCTTGCTGTACATGGTGAGACGCTGCCGCCACCTGTAACTCCCGCCGGGGAAAGGGAGGGCAGATGTCACCGAGGGGTGCAAACTGACAGGGACTCCGGGCTGTGGGAAGGGGACTCAATGCAGAGTTCAGAGTGTGTGGCGGAGAGGCCAGAATTTTCTGGCCAGGGTGACCTTGAGCCCCTCACCTAATCTCTGTCCAGTTAGTAAAGAAAAGGCAGGGTCTTTGTACTGGTTGTGTGCAGGGGTGAGGAAGTCTTCTTGTAAACTTGTGAATCCTAGCCTTGATGGCGGTGGCAGGTCCACCCCTTGTGGGAGCAGGGCTCTATGAAGAAGGACCTGACTTGCTGCCACCTCCAGGTCCTGCCCCCCAGCTTGATGGTGGCTGGTGTGTACTGCCTTGTGGTGGCTGTCATCTTCGCTACCATCAAGACTGTGAACTATCGGCTGCATGCTATGTTCGACCAGGGCGAGATTGTGGAGAAGCGCAACTCTACCATGGGGGAACCAGAGGAAGAGCCTGCCCAGGGGGACAGCAGTCTGCCCAGGTGGGTGAGGTAGGGCTTGTGCTGGAAATGGAGGGTTCTTGGTGCTTGGGCCTTGGCATTGGAGGATGGAGGGGGGCTTAGGGAACATTGCCTCCAAGAGTGGTGGAATAAATATTCCTTGATTGGCTCTGGATTTGTCAGGGGAATCGATGTGGAGGGAGGCGTGATGGGGATGGTGAGAGAGGTGCTGTGTGAAGAGGGAAGGTTAGCTCGAAGCTGATGTTCCTGTGCACTGCTAGAGACCCTGGAGTGGAGATGACCGTATTTCGAAAAGTGAGTTCCACGCCCCCCGTGCGCTGTAGCTCTCAGCATTCCGTGTTTGGCTTCAACCAGGTCTCGGTGAGTGGTCCCGGCCCTCAGCCTCCCCTACTCCTCTCCCGGGAGCGTGTCCCCCATGTGGGTATGTCCTGCACCTACTTTTTTGCCCTCTTGGCCCCTTCAAACTTTTCTCTTACCTGCTCAGGAGTTGCTGCCCCGGATAGAGGACTCTGGGCCCCTCAGAGGTAGGTGGCTGCTGTTGAGAACTGAGGTGGCGGTGCAGAACGGGGGCCCGGCACATCGATGCCTTGAGGTACTGCTAACGCGTCTGGGGCTGTGCTTGTAGACATCAAGGAGCTGGTGCGGGAGCAAGGCAGCAACAACGTGATCGTGACCTCAGCCGATCGAGAGATGCTGAAGCTAAGCTCACAGGAGAAGCTGAGTGAGTGGGCATGATTGGCAAGGGCTTGGGGAGAAGACTAGCTGCCGTGTCTTTGAGTCACCCTAACCTTTGCTTCCCGGGGCTCTTTTAGTTCTCTGAGATGGGACCTCAGTGTCCCACCCCCCTGGGCTCTCAGAACTCGGGGCCATAGGACCCTCTCCGCCATCAGTTCCTGCTATAGAACACCTTTTTCTAGCCTTGTGTTGTCGTCTTTTCTGACAGTTGGAGACCTTCCCCAGACACCTCCTGGGGCTGCCCCGGACCCTTCTCTCCCCAGCACGGACTCCTCAGAACGTTCTCCCCTGGCTGGAGACGGAGCCCCGTGGAGTGGCGGCAGTGTGGCTGACACCCCCATGAGCCCCCTCCTGAAGGGCAGCCTCAGCCAGGAGCTTAGCAAGAGTTTCCTGACCCTGACCCGGCCCGAGCGGGCCCTGGTGAGGACCAGCAGTCGACGGGAACAGCGCCGAGGAGCAGGCGGCTACCAGCCCCTGGACCGGCGGGGCTCAGGGGACCCCACGCCCCAGAAAGCTGGCTCCTCAGATTCCTGCTTCAGTGGCACTGACAGGGAGACGTTGAGCAGCTTCAAGAGTGAGAAGACCAATTCTACCCACCTGGACAGCCCCCCTGGCGGGCAAGCCCCCGAGGGCAGCGACACAGACCCCCCCTCAGAGGCAGAGCTGCCCGCTTCCCCGGATGCCGGAGTCCCCTCGGATGACACGCTGCGCTCCTTCGACACTGTCGTAGGAGCAGGGACGCCGCCTGGCCCAGCCGAGCCTCTCCTGGTCGTGCGGCCCAAGGACTTGGCGCTGCTCCGGCCCAGCAAACGGCGGCCACCCGTGCGGAGACACTCCCCCGCCACCAGCCGGGCCCCTCGGCGGCCGCTGCTGGAAGGCCGGGGCTTCTTCGAGGATGATGATACCAGCGAGGGCAGTGAACTGAGCCCGGCCTCCAGCCTCCGGTCCCAGCGCCGCTACAGCACCGACAGCTCCTCCTCCACTTCGTGCTATTCCCCTGAGAGTTCTCGGGGGGCCGCCGGGGGAGCCCGAAAACGACGGGCCCCCCATGGGGCTGAGGAGGGGATGGCTGTGCCCCCCAAGCGGCCCTATGGGACCCAGCGGACGCCTAGTACTGCCAGCGCCAAAACGCACGCCCGAGTACTGAGCATGGACGGGGCCGGGGGGGATGCCCTGCGGGGTCCTCCGGCTGGCTCCAAGGCTGAGCTGGAGGCCCAGGCGGGGGTGGAGCTGGCTGCTGCTGAGCCCACTGTGCTGCCCGCCGAGGCCCGCAGGGGGCCTACCGCCAACCAGCCTGGCTGGCGTGGGGAGCTGCGGGAGGAAGGTGCGCTGGGGGGAGGTGAGTGCTGGCTGGGGAGGGGCAAAGGGCAGCTGGAGGGGGCCTGCTCAGCCTCTGGCAGCAGGTGGACCTGGACACGGCCGTCTGGTGACGGTCGTCTGCTGGTGCTTCAGATAAGCAGGGGTGAGCAGAGAGGAGACTAAGGCAGAGACCTCAGGCACCTGTTTCCCGTCCTGAAGTTAGCACTTGAGCCTCTTTTCTTCGAGGTCTCTTTGTAGCCATGCTCATCCTCCTGAGCCACTAGCTTAGCAGAACAAGTCATGTCCTTATTCCCAGATTTAGAAACTGGCCCGAGTGGTTAGGTCACCTGGCAGGGTCACAGAGCCAGGATATGGTTAGACTAGGCCTGACCTTTAGCCCCACACAGGAGTATCTGCATCTCCCCGCCGCCCGCCCCCAGGCTCTGTCCACTCCCTTGTCACTTACACTCGGGGGTGGGCCTCTCTTTGGGCAGCTGCTGAGGAGACTGGCAAGCGGGACCACTCAAGCAATGTGAGGCGGGCACAGGCCATCCGGAGGCGGCACAACGCTGGCAGCAACCCCACCCCCCCAGCCTCGGTCATGGGCTCGCCCCCCAGGTGAGCACCAGCTGGCTGCCCGGGGTGGGGGTGGGGGCCTGCTGGCTCTGAGTGCTGCTGACAGCCTTTGGGCTGCCCCCTCCCCAGCAGCCTGCAGGAGGCTCAGCGGGGCCGCGCAGCCTCCCACTCCCGAGCTCTGACGCTGCCCTCGGCCCTGCACTTTGCCTCCTCACTGCTGCTCACCCGGGCTGGCGCCAACGTGCACGAGGCCTGCACCTTCGATGACACCTCCGAGGGTGCCGTGCACTATTTCTACGACGAGAGCGGTGAGCCCCTCCCTGCATCCAGTGGCCAAGCCTGTGGCCCAGCCTCTCCTCCGCCTCTGAGAGTCATCGTCCCTGAAATTGCACCCTTGGTGCCCCGGGGCTGGGCTGCCCTCTGGAGAACCCAGCATGGTTTTTCTCAGGTGGGTTGGGCCTCAGTGCTCGTGTTGCTGACAGGCTGCCTTGTGTCCCACACTTGTCTGTGCTCCAGGTGTGCGGCGTTCCTACACCTTTGGCCTGGCCGGGGGTGGCTATGAGAACCCCGTAGGGCAGCAGGGGGAGCAGGCAGCCAACGGAGCATGGTGAGTCTCCAAGCTCAGGCTCTCCCCGCCCTGTGGCTGGTGAGTTGTCATTCCTGGGGCGTTTTCTCCCTTCCTTCTTTGGGCAGGAGCAAAGATCTCTAGGAGGTAGCTCAGATCTCCAGGAGGAGAGGATGGTAGGCGGCAGCGAGGGGCATGGAGGGGAGATGGGCAAGCCTGCAGGGATCCGTTGGGTCCCTGGCTCTACAGGACTTCCAAGCACAAGGTTCCAGGGCCTTCTTGGATGCCTAGGGTCTGGGAGGGAGGCCCTCTGTGACCTGTCTCCTCTTGACACCCCTGTGCATCTTCTGGGTACTCGAGCAGCCCCCTCGGGCCCCCAGTTGTGGCCTGGCCTTGGCCTCAACCCTGTTTCATTCCTGGGCTCGCCCACAGCTCTGACCCTCACCTCTGCTGTTCCCACAGGGACCGCCACTCGCATTCCTCCAGCTTCCACTCAGCTGACGTCCCGGAGGCCACTGGAGGCCTGAACCTGCTGCAGCCGCGGCCCGTGGTCCTGCAGGGCATGCAGGTGCGCCGAGTGCCCCTGGAGATCCCGGAGGTGAGAAGCCAGCATTGGGGAAGGACCTGCAGGAAGGGGTAGGGGATGCAGACCACCAAGTGCTTCCGCAGGCCCCAGGAGGCTCAGGTCGTTCCTAGTGAGGGCTCCAGGGGCCCTAAGGTGGCTGTCCTGACCTATGGTGGCCAGCACAGGGTACACAGAACGTGAAAGACTCAAGTTGCTTATCTATTTACTCAGTAAGCGTGTCTGGAATAGTTTTATTACCCTGGCAGGGTCCGCAGTTAGTGGGGACAGTGCAATGGCACCCGCAAAGGGGACAGCTGAGATCACTGGACAGTGGCGGTGGGTCGCTTGAGGCATGCTGGTCGAGCTTGTCTGTTTCAGCAGGGTTAGTAAGAGCACCTCTTCTTGTTCCTGAAAGTGTCTTGGTGTGGACGAAAACTTATGTAATCGGTCAGGAAGTGACAGAAATATTAGGTTGTGTAAGGCACAGATTCAGAGCTTAAAGAACAGTCGTGAGAGTAGTGCCCACGCAGCCAGGGCCACAGAGAGACCAAGGGCAGTGCCCAGAAGCTGCGTGTGCCCCTTCCTGATGTGCTTATTCTCCTTCCCCGTCCCGTGGGAGAGCAGTGCAGTCCTTACATGGGCGAGGGCTCCTCCAGAGGCAGGGGCTGTGCTGTGGGGGCTCTCCTTGTGTCCCTGGAGCCTGGCACAGGACAGGCTCATGGATGGGTCCTATAAACACTTGTTGACTTGAAGCCCCACAAGCCCAGAGAGGTTAAGTAGGCAGCCCAGGGCCTCACAGCAGTGGCATTGGCACCCGGGCCTGCCCTCAGGGCCAGCCCTCCATGTGCTCCAGGGTAGAGTGGTCAAAGTGACCCTGGTGGCCACATCTGGGCAAAGGGTGGCATTTGTACCGGCTCCTGAAGGGTAAGGTGGATTTCATCGACCCCAGAAAGAGGCTGGAGACACCTCCTGAGTGGGGAAGACAGACACAGGAGCTGGTAACCCTGGCCCTTGGCAGCCCCCATAGCCGTTGAGTCGTATCTTGGGAAGCTGGAGAAAGGAGCAGGCCCTGGGGTGGAGGGTCAGGGCAGGGTGCGGGGCCTCTAGATGGTAGGGACTTTTTTCTGTAGACCAGCTCGTGTGTGCCAGGGGGTGGCATGGACGGGACTGGATCAGAGCTGATGGGCCAATGTGTGCCAGGGGGTGGCATGGACTGCGGTGGTGGGGGATGGGGCTGATGGCCAGTGTGTGCCAGGGGGTGGCGTGGACCGCATTGGTGGGGGGGCGGGGCTGATGGCCGCGGCCGTGGGGACCGCAGTTTGACCTACTGGACCAGGACTCCCTGCACGAATCCCAGGAACAGACGCTGATGGAGGAAGCGCCACCCCGGGCCCAGCACAGTTATAAGTACTGGCTTCTTCCTGGCCGCTGGACCTCTGTGCGCTACGAGCGGCTCGCCCTGCTGGCACTGCTGGACCGGTGAGCACTCAGCCCCTCAGCTCCCAGTCCTCTGCCGTTCCTGGCCCTAGGGCTTCTAACGTGTGGAGGCCGTCATGGCCACAGAGAGCCTAACCGCTGGGTCACTGAGGGTGCGTGGAGAGCTAGAATTTGCAGTGGGATTGCTTTAGGTTCTTCTAGGGGCGAATGGTTGGCCTAGTAGGGGGTGCTCTGGTCATTCTTCCCTCAAAATTTTGCTGGAGGGAGACATGGCTTCTACACAGTGTGTTTTTATTTTTTTTTATTTGCTTTTGTGTTAGATTCAATTAAGTTGAATTCTGTAGAGCCTAAAAAGCCAACAAATCGTCTGTCTTATCTCTCCTTTTTTTCTGGGAGGAAACTGAGGCCCAGAAAGGCAGAGAGGTCAGGTGATGTTTGTTGTCTTGGTGGCCTCCTGTGCTCTGGATTTCTCCCGGCGCCGTGAGCGGTGCTTTGGGGGAGTGGGAGGCAGATCAGCCAGATCCCAGGGTGGTGGCCCCTGAGGTCTCTGGGTCTAGAGGGGACAGAGCCTGGGGTTGCGTGCAGGGTAGCAGTGGGCTGGCTTCATGGAGCAGGTGCAGCCTGGCCCTGCCCAAGCTTATAGCTCCAGATACTCAGGGTGATGGCTGGCGTGGGCGCCAGCCTGGATGTGGGTCTTTGTGGCCGGGTCCTGTCCCCCACCCCCACCCCCGAATCCCTTGCCCCGCCAGTACAGGAGGAGGTAGGCATGCTCTGACCCGGTGGTCTCTCCAGGACGCGTGGGCTCCTGGAGAACATCCTCGGTGTTGGCCTGAGCAGCCTCGTCGCCTTCCTGGGCTACCTGCTGCTGCTCAAGGGCTTCTTCACGGACATCTGGGTCTTCCAGTTCTGCCTGGTCATCGCCTCCTGCCAGTATTCCCTGCTGAAGGTCAGGCCTGGCTTTCAGGGTCTCTTCCTCCTCCTCCCACGACCCCTCTTGAGAGCTTTGAGCTAGAAAGCAGATGAGATGCTCCAGGCCCCGTGTTACCACTGCCATCCCCATCCAGCAAATGGAGGGACTGAGGCTCAGGACAGTGGAAGGGGGAGTCCTGCCCTGGTCCCTCATAACGCCCTCGAAGTGGAATTGAACGGGTCCCAGGCCTCTGACCCTCCGTGGGTGGGGCTTTCGCCACCAGTGTAGCTTCTGTTTCTTCTAGAGCGTGCAGCCGGATGCCGCCTCTCCCATGCACGTGAGTACAGCGGAGCATGTCTCCTGCGAGGCCTGGGCCTGGGTGGGGCTGAGACCCTCACCATTCCCCGTTGCCCCCAGGCCCCTGATCCTTCTGCCCCCCTCTGCCAAGCTCTCTTGGACCCAGGGCCGGGCCCGGGGCACGTGAGCATGCGTTTGCCAGTAGGGCGTTTGGTGAGGGAGGCGCGGCTCCTCACAGGCCCCCTCCCCAGGGCCACAACTGGGTGATCGCGTACAGCCGGCCCGTCTACTTCTGCATCTGCTGTCTGCTCATCTGGCTGCTGGACGCCCTGGGCTCTGCGCAGCCGTTCCCGCCCGTCTCCCTCTACGGCCTCACGCTGTTCTCTGCCTCCTTCTTCTTTTGTGCCCGTGATGTGGCCACTGGTAAGGCCGGGTAGGGTTGAGGTTGCAAGGGGGTCGGGGGGAGTGAGGCCCTAAGGGTGGGCTGAGGGGCCAGCCGGCAGACTGACCAGGCCTCCATTTCTCCTCCCTGCCAGTGTTCACCTTGTGCTTCCCGTTCGTCTTCCTCCTGGGCCTCTTGCCCCAGGTGAACACCTGCCTCATGTACCTGCTGGAGCAGATAGACATGCACGGCTTTGGGGGCACAGGTATGGAGCCCAAGGCGGGGCTCGAGGGTGAGGAGGACGTGCAGGCCTGTGGGTCTGTGAGGCTCTGAGGGTATGAGGGCTGTGAGGCTAAACAGCTATGGGTTTAGCACTTCGCTGAGGCTTGTCCGAGTCTACATGGAAGATTCTAAGAACCCATCTCTTCCCCTCCCTCCCCCACCCCTCCCGTCTCCTCCTCCCCAGGCAAGTGGTTTAAACCTGAGAATGCCAGAAGCCCTGCAGGCCTCTCTGGGCTGGGGGAGCAGAGAACAGTGGGCCGGGCCCCAAGTCCAGGGGATGTTAGCCCCTGGAAGTTGAGGGGCAGCGGGGGCAGTGCCTCGGGGGCTGGCGGGTGGGCTCTGGGCTTTACTTGCCCCCGCTCGCCTCGCAGCCGCCACCAGCCCCCTGACTGCCATCTTCAGCCTCTCCCGCAGCCTGCTGGCCGCCGCCCTGCTCTACGGCTTCTGCCTTGGGGCCATCAAGGTAGGGATGACCTGGGGGGTTGCTGGGAGGCATCCAGAGTGGGGGGCTGTGGGATGGGGCTTGCAGTGGCCTCTGCCCCGGGTGGGGGCGCCCGCAGCTCTGACCAGCGCGGGCTCCCTCCCCAGAGCCCTTGGCCCGAGCAGCACGTCCCTGTCATCTTCTCCGTCTTCTGTGGCCTCCTGGTGGCGCTCTCCTACCACCTGAGCCGGCAGAGCAGCGACCCCACCGTACTCTGGTGGGTGCCTGCGCGTGCTGGCATGTCTGTGCCTGGCAAGGGTTGAGGGGCGGGGTCTGCACATGTGCCTGTCACCACCTGACCCCAGGGCCTGTGGGAGGAGGGGCAGCCTCCCAGACCCAGGCCCCTGACTCTTCTCATGGCCCGACCCCCCAGGTCTCTGGTCCGGAGCAAGCTCTTCCCCGAGCTGGAGGAGCGGAGCTTGGAGACCGCCCGTGCCGAGCCCCCAGACCCACTGCCAGAAAAGATGCGCCAGTCAGTGGTAAGCACCCGGAGTCTCGGGGTCCAGTCTTGGGGGGAAGGGTGTGTTCAGCCACCGGTGGCAGCAGCACCCACGCTGGTGTTTCCCAACCTTGCAGCGCGAGGTCCTCCACTCCGACCTGGTGATGTGTGTGGTGATCGCCGTGCTCACCTTTGCCATCAGCGCCAGCACCGTCTTCATTGCCCTGAAGGTTCGTGGGGCATAGGCCAGTCCTCTCGCCCAGGTCTTTGCCAGAGCCCACATGCCCCGAGGGCTGGAGGCCATGGCCCACATCCTTCTCCGGCCCTGGGTGACGTGCACCAGGTGGCCCCGTGGCTGAGCCTCCCCTCCTTCTTGCAGTCCGTGCTAGGTTTTGTGTTGTATGCGCTGGCGGGGGCCGTAGGCTTCTTCACACATTACCTGCTGCCGCAGCTCCGCAAACAGCTGCCCTGGTTCTGCCTGTCGCAACCCGTGCTGAAGCCGCTGGAGTACAGCCAGTACGAAGTGCGAGGTGAGTGCCTCCCGCCAGGCTGGGGCCCTGCACCTGCCTTATAGAGCTCGGACCTCTCAGCTCAGGGTGCCAGCAGGGGGCAGCCTCTGCCCACACCGCCCCGTGTGCGATGGCATGGGCCCTGCGGCCCCTTCACTGCCCTCTGTACCCTCTCCTGTGCCCCCCTCAGCCCCTGCCTCACTCTCGCCCTGCCTGCTCTGGCCTTTCCCTGCCCGCCTTGTGGACCCTGAGAAGGTAGAAGTAGAACTCCAGGAGGTGTTGTTGAGAAATACAGGCTGGTTCTTAATGAACTAGACCAGCGCAGTGCACACTGAATTGTGCAACACGGATGCCTTGGAGCTTGTGTTTAAATACCTGGATCTGTGGTGCGAAGGTCTGCGTGCTTGTTTTTCTTAGACAATGAAGGATCTTGTTTACCGGGCCAGCGTCTCCATGTGGCTACGGTCACCTTGAGCCGGTGACAGGGGCCTGGTCCGAAGGTCCCTGTGACTGAGGGTCACTGTGAACTTGGGCCTCACCCAACCTGTCCTGACTCCGGTGGACACCGGGGGTGTTGTCGTCATCCTTTATTTCAGACAGCTGAATGGGCAGAGCACCTGCCCTGAGCCCCCAACATGCCCTGCCTGGGCCTCATCGCCCTCATTTGATTTGCCGAAGATCAACACCCCCAGCTGCTCAGAAATTCTAGGGTCCCAGAACTGCGCACCCCCACATCCTGGGCTCTGCCCTCCTGCCAGCTTCCCTCGGAGAGCACGACTGTTCTCCCTTGCAGCAGGAGGGGGTGTGGAGGGCCTGGAGCTCAACAGCAGTCCCACCTTCCTGTCCGTGGTTGCAGGTGCTGCCCAGGTGATGTGGTTTGAGAAGCTGTATGCTGGCCTGCAGTGCGTGGAGAAGTACCTCATCTACCCAGCCGTGGTGCTCAACGCCCTCACGGTGGACGCTCACACAGTCGTCAGCCACCCGGACAAGTTCTGCCTCTAGTGAGGACCGCCAGCCCCCTGGTCATCCCACCACCTACCTGCCCGAGTAACCCAGGGGGAAACTGAGTCCCCTTGGCCAGCAAGCTTAAGTAGGCCCCCAGCTCCTGACACCGCTTCCAGTGAAGCACCTGCCTTCTCAGGAGCAGACATGTCCCTCCAGTACTCCTGAAGTTGAAGGGGTTAGTGACCTCTTCAGGAAACAGAGACGAAGGTCGCTGGCCCAAAAGAGCCGGGCCCCGCCCAGCAGAGCCCAGGCCAGGGCCTCCAAGGGGCGGGCCCCCCCAACTGCCCGGCCCCTAACGCCTGCCTCTGGCCCACAGCTGCCGGGCGCTGCTCATGACCGTGGCTGGGCTGAAGCTGCTGCGCTCGGCTTTCTGCTGCCCGCCGCAGCAGTACCTGACCTTAGCCTTCACCGTCTTGCTCTTTCACTTCGACTGCCCACGCCTCTCCCAGGGCTTCCTGCTCGACTACTTCGTCATGTCTCTGCTCTGCAGCAAGGTGAGCTGCGGGCCGCACTGCAGCCCTGAGGGCAGGCCTCTCCTGCCTCACCGCGGGAGACCTGCCCCAGTCCTGTGGTGTTCCCTCTGAGGGCCCTGGCAGCAGCTCCTCGTAAGCCAGTGAGCAGGCTGAGGTTTAGAGAGCATAAGTGATTTGCCTCAGGTTTCCTGCAGAGCTGGTGGTCAGCTGGGACTTGAACAAAGGCCTGTTCCCTGGCTCTGTACTGGAGGCCTGCAGTGGTGCCCACGAGGGATCCTGGCACAGGCCTGAGCTTTCATCTCACTCCCGTGAGCACTCTGGTCTGGTTTCTGGCCTGGCCCAGGATGGTGGAGATCAAGTCTGTATCCCCCTCTGAGGGTAGGGCCTGTGACTGTCTCTTAACTTTTGGTATCACAGCCTTGTCACCAAGAGTGGCATACCCTGAGCAAGTCATGTATCTGTTCTACCTCGTCTGAACCTTAGTTTTCCCATCTGGGAAGTGGGACAGTGATAGGAGGCTCCCGGGATGATTATATGAATTAAATAGCTAATGTCCCCTTGGGTGCTTTGTCTGGGGTTGCTAATGGTGTCGGAAGTCCCAGGGGTCTGAGGGGCACGTGGTGGGCCCCCTTTTCTGTGAGCAGTCCGTACATCTCTCACCTTCTCCCCTCTCCACCCCTGCAGCTGTGGGACCTGCTGTACAAGTTGCGTTTCGTGCTGACCTACATCGCGCCCTGGCAGATCACCTGGGGCTCAGCTTTCCACGCTTTTGCCCAGCCGTTTGCTGTGCCACGTACCCAGCCTGCCGCTTGCAGCCCGGGTGGGGGTGTGCAGGGAGGGCTGTCGCCCGGATGGGTGGCTCCAGGCGGGCTGGCATCCAGGCGGGCTGGCAGGGGTGGAAGGATCGTGAGGGAGGCTGGGGAGGGTCCTGTGTGCCCGCCATCTCCTTGACTCGCGCCCAGACTCGGCCATGCTGTTCGTTCAGGCCTTGCTCTCGGCACTTTTTTCCACGCCTCTCAACCCACTGCTAGGCAGCGCCGTCTTCATCATGTCCTACGCGCGGCCCCTTAAGTTCTGGGAGCGTGACTACAAGTGAGTCTCCTGGGACGGAGGCGGGTGCCCTGTGGGACCCTGAGGGGGACTGGTGGGGAGCGGGTGGCTGAACGGGGCAGGTTGCTGGGAGATCAGATGGAGGTTGGAGGCTGGGCTTTGGGGAACGGCACCGTGGGCTTCACTGAGGTGGCTGATCCACAGGAACACAGCTTGAGCCAGACGGAGGCCCGGGACTCACACCCTGGGCTTCCTGGCTGTGTGGTGCCCCTGGGGGAGTCCCCTCAAGTCTGTGAACCTTAACCTCCCCCTGTCATGGAGCTCTCGTGGCGTCTGCCTCAGAGTATGGGGGTGCAAGCCCAGAGGGGCGTGGGTGGAGGGTGATGGGAACTGTCACCTGAGCCTGGGGCAGCCTTGCCCTCTTGGCCACTTGTGTGTCACCCTGTCTCTGAACAGCACTAAACGCGTGGATCATTCCAACACCCGCCTGGTCACTCAGCTGGACCGGAATCCCGGTGTGTACCCAGCCATCGGGGGCTCTGGGGCCGGGCTGCCCTGGGGAGGGAGCCTTGCTCACTTGTGTTCATCTGTCCGTCCATCCTGGGTCCCAGGCGCTGATGACAACAACCTCAACTCGATCTTCTACGAGCACTTGACCCGCTCGCTGCAGCACACACTGTGTGGGGACCTGGTGCTGGGCCGCTGGGGCAACTACGGCCCCGGCGACTGCTTCGTCCTGGCCTCCGACTACCTCAATGCCCTGGTCCACCTCATCGAGGTTGGCAACGGACTCGTCACCTTCCAGCTGCGTGGCCTCGAGTTCCGGGGTGAGCCTCAGGGTGCCGCCTTTGTCAGTGTGTGAGGGCCGGACCCTAACCCTGCTCTTACCCCTGTTTGCTGGGGCCCTTGAGCAAGGCACTCTCCACCATGGGCCCCACGGCCTGGGATTCCTAGTCTGAGCGTTGAGGCAACAGGCTTTCTTTGACCCAGCCCCGTCCCTGCCCTGACTGTGGCAGGTCTGTAGTGAACAGGCTGCTCTGGTGGAAGCTCTGGCCTGGAGCTCCTGCTGGCCTGCTCTGTGGACTCAGGCCTGGCCCACGTTGGGGCCCACGCATAAGCCCTGGGCAGTGAGCCAGCTCCTGGCCCTCAGGAAGGATGCACCTGGCAGGTACCAGCTTCAGAAGAGGCCCTGAGTGCAGAGAGGCTCAAAGCACAGCTCAGAGCAGCGCGAGCCTGAGCTTTGGTCTTTGTGTCTATAAGTGAGGGATCTGACCCTATCTGTCCTGTCACCGTCACCCCAGTCCCACCCCACCACGGCCACTGGGAGTTAGGAGGGGAAAGGGGCTCGTTTGTTCATCTGTTCACTAAGTAACGGTGACTCCCGTCGCCTCCAGGGGAGGGGCCTGGGCACTCTGGGGAGGAGGCAGGCAGGGATGGGCCTGTGTCCCCTGACTGGCCCCCTTCCCCGCAGGTACATACTGCCAGCAGCGGGAGGTGGAGGCCATCACCGAGGGCGTGGAGGAGGATGAGGGCTGCTGCTGCTGCGAGCCAGGCCACCTGCCGCGGGTCCTGTCCTTCAATGCGGCCTTCGGGCAGCGCTGGCTGGCCTGGGAGGTGACGGCCAGCAAGTACGTGCTGGAGGGCTACAGCATCAGCGATAACAACGCCGCGTCCATGCTGCAGGTGTTCGACCTCCGAAAGATCCTCGTCACCTACTACGTCAGGGTAGGAGGGTGAGGCCGGGTGGCCAGGGCCCCACACTCAGGGCTCGCTGGGTGGGAGCTTCCCGAAGGCCACCTCCTGAGTCTCCAGGAGCCTGTTCTGAAGGGAAGCTGGGGCCTCAGAGAGTGGAAGCATCTTCCTAAGAGTCACTGCCGGATAGCGGGTCTCAGGCCCTGTGACTCTGCCCGTGGGGGGCCTAGGGTGGGGCCCTCTGTCACCGCCTCTAGGAGTCTCCTGTGGGGTGGTGAGTACTGGGGGCCAGTGGGCAGCACGTACACAGATCCTCTCTCTGGGCTTCGGAGCTGGGAGGGGCATTGCTGACGACCACCCTCCAGACCACCAGCTGGTGGACGGCCCCTCTGTGTCACTTGTCAGAGAAACTGCCTTCTCAGATGTTTTTTCCCATGCCCTCACTCATTCCTAGGGAAGAGCTTATACTGGGGCCGTTTTGCCCAGGTTCTTGGCCCCCCACGTCCTACCACGCTGCTGGACTCCCTATTGCCGAGATGCCCCCTGTTCACGGCCAGCTGTACCAGCCTCTGGAGCTCTGGGTTCCCCACCCCTCCCCCAGGCAGAAGGCCACCCCCCATTGGCTCCATCCAGGGCAGCACACAAGATCCCATAACCTGACTGGCTGCCAACTGTTGGCCTCAGACTGCCCATCCATCGTGTCCATACCAGTCGCATACTGTCCAAAGGCTTTTCTCCATTCGCCCACGCCCCTGCTTAGAAACCAGCAGAATCTCTCTTTTTTAAATATGTATTTTATTATTTTCTTGGCCGAGTCAGGTCTGAGTTGCGGCTCGAGGGATCCTCGTTGCGGCACGCAGCTTCTCTGGTTGCACACGGGCTCAGTAGTTGTGGCACGTGGGCTTAGTTGCCCTGCGGGGGATCTTAGTTCCCCAGCCAAAGATGGAACCCACGTCCCTTGCACTGCAAGGCAGATTCTTAACCACTGAAGCTCTCAGCAGATTCTTTTAAGGGGTCCAGGAGCCCCTGGCTTGGGTACATAGGCTGTGCCTCTTTTTTTGAGGGGAAGTCCTATGATCACACTCATGCTATCTTGAGGGACCTGTGACCTAAGCACCTGCCGTAGGCAGCACCCTCTAGTGGATGCTCCGTAAGGAGGGATGCTTCCTGTCGGCTTTGCCCTTCCCCTTCCCTGACCGAGAGAAGGAGCAGACAGGCCTGTGTGGCTTCAGGGAGCTGAGATGGGAGAGGGGATGGGTGTCCTGGGAAGCTGACTTCAGCACAGTCTAAGGCAGAAGCTTCTCTTTTTTTCGGTCAGGCCACATAGCTTGAGGGATCTTAGTTCCCCAACCAGAGATCGAACCCAGGACCTCTGCGGTGAAAGCACAGAGTCCTAACCACTGGACCACCAGGGAACTCACGGGGAGAAGCCTCTACCCTGACTCTCTCTTTCCTAGTGGCCAGGGCGAGGGCGTACCCCCATTCACTGATCCCTGCCCTCTCCTCACAGAGTATCATCTACTACGTGAGCCGCTCTCCAAAGCTGGAGGCCTGGCTGAGCCACGAAGGCATCGCAACGGCCCTGCGTCCTGTGCGGGCGCCTGGCTATGCTGACTCCGACCCCACCTTCTCTCTGAGCGTGGACGAGGACTACGACCTTCGCCTCTCCGGCCTCTCGCTGCCCTCCTTCTGCGCTGTGCACCTGGAGTGGATCCAGTACTGTGCCTCCCGGCGCGGCCAGGTCCGGCCACCAGCACCCTGGGGCTGCCCTCTCCCCATCGGCCTCCCCGCTCCCCTGCGGGTTCTTCTCGCCCTCAGCCTCCCTTGGCCTGGGCCCCAGCCCCTGCCCCAAGTTCCCTGTGCCGGGTCTGAGCTGGGCTCTGGGGATGGGGGTCCTTGTGCTGCAGCCTGTGGACCAGGATTGGAACTCGCCGCTGGTCACACTGTGTTTTGGCCTGTGTGTGCTGGGCCGCCGGGCCCTGGGGACCGCCTCGCACAGCATGTCTGCCAGGTGAGTGCCCAGCCCAGCCTGTGGCCCTCCCCTCCGCTACCTCCTGACAAGCTCTGGGCCTCTGGCTGCAGCCCCTCCTCTCCCCATGGGACCTCGCCTGCTCCTCACCATCGCCCTGTGACGGACACGGGCAGGGACTGACTTCTTGTCAAGATCGGGAAACTAAGGCCCAGCGTGAAGAGCGGGCTGCCCTCTGACCCCTACACACACAGCCAGCGCTGAGGAGCCCCAGTGCGCCTGGTGCATCCACCCCCTCCTCTTCTCCAGCCTGGAGCCCTTCCTCTACGGCCTGCACGCCCTGTTTAAGGGGGACTTCCGGATCACCTCCCCGCGGGACGAGTGGGTCTTTGCCGACATGGACCTGCTTCACCGTGTGGTGGCGCCCGGGGTTCGCATGGCCCTCAAGCTTCACCAGGTAGGCAGAGGTGTGCCCAGGCAGGGCGGGCAGGCAGTGAACCCGCCGCTCAGGGCAGGGGCAGCCCACCTCGGCCCTCCTGTCCTCCCCGCAGGACCACTTCACGTCCCCAGACGAGTACGAGGAGCCGGCCGCCCTGTATGACGCCATCGCGGCCAACGAGGAGCGGCTGGTCATCTCACACGAGGGCGACCCGGCCTGGCGCAGCGCCATCCTCAGCAACACGCCCTCGCTGCTGGCGCTGCGCCACGTCCTGGACGACGCCTCGGACGAGTACAAGATCATTATGCTCAACCGGCGCCACCTCGGTTTCCGCGTCATCAAGGTGGGCTCAGCCGCCCTCTCCTCCCGGCCCCTTCCCGCCGCGGCCTCCTGACCCCTCCCACACGTGTGGCCCCCGCAGGTGAACCGCGAGTGTGTGCGCGGCCTCTGGGCCGGGCAGCAGCAGGAGCTGGTGTTCCTGCGCAACCGCAACCCTGAGCGTGGCAGCATCCAGAACGCCAAGCAGGCGCTCCGCAACATGATCAACTCCTCCTGCGACCAGCCGCTGGGCTACCCCATCTACGTGTCTCCCCTCACCACCTCGCTGGCCGGCAGCCACCCTCAGCTGCGGGCGCTGTGGGGGGGCCCCGTCAGCCTGGGCGCCATTGCCCGCTGGCTTCTGCGCAGCTGGGAAAGGTGAGCTCTGACCCATGCCTCTGAGGTCACAGGAGAAAGCAGAGGTTCACAGAGAGAAAGTGGTGCCCTCCGGGGTCTGACTGAGGAAGCACCGGAGCCAGGGGTGAACCGCAAGCTGACCCAGCTGCATACCCCACCCTCTCAGCCAGAGCTGAAGGTGGCCTTTAGCCTGAAGCACCATCAATAATGCCACCTTTAAAACCTCTATAGGGGCTCCCCTGGTTGTCCATTGGGTAAGACCACGTTTCCACCGCAAGGGGCATGGGTTCCATCCCTGGTCGGAGAACTAAGATCCCACATGCCTCACAATGTAACCTTAAAAAAAACACACCCTGTAAAGTAGATGGCAGAATCTTTTAGAAATAGGACTAGGATCTGAGATGTTAGGTGCCTTGGGTTGGGGACTTGTGCTTGTGAGGGCATTGCACCCTCCTCCCCCTACCAACGTCGTCTGTTTCCCCTCGCCCAGGCTTCACAAGGGCTGTGGAGCCGGCTGCAATAGCGGCGGGAACGTGGATGACTCAGACTGTGGCGGAGGTGGTGGCTTGACCTCCCTCAGCAATAACCCCCCCTTGGCACAACCCACACCTGAGAACACAGCAGGTGAGCCGGCAAGGCCTGGTTGAGCCCGTGAGTGGGAAGGGCAGCCTAGCGACTGAAGTCTGCCCTCTTATCTGTCCCCCACAGGCGCTGGGGACCAGCCCCTCCCACCAGGCCCTGCTTGGGGCCCGAGGCCCTCCCTGAGCGGCTCTGGTGATGGGCGCCCCCCTCCTCTGCTGCAGTGGCCTCCCCCTCGGCTCCCTGGACCATCCCCCGCTTCACCGGCCCCCCCTGAGGGTCCCAGGCCCTCAAGGCCCCCTGGCCCTGGTCTAAGTTCTGAGGGTCCCAGTGGGAAGTGGAGCCTGGGGGGTCGGAAGGGACTAGGGGGATCCGAGGGGGAGCCAGCCTCAGGGAGCCCTAAAGGAAGCACCCCCAAATCTCAGGTAAGGTTCTTCCGGCGGGGTCAGGTCTGGGTAGCTCAGGTCTGCTCTCCCACCACCAACCTGTCTCCCTTCCCTCAGGCGCCCCTAGACCTCAGCCTCAACCCGGACATCAGCACTGAAGCCTCACCCCCCAGAACAGTGCGGGACATTCCTTGCTTGGACAGCAGTGCTCCTGAGAGTGGCACGCCCACCGGGGCCCTGGGCGACTGGCCTGCCCCTGCGGAGGAGCGAGAGAGCCCAGCAGCTCAGCCCCTGCTGGAGCATCAGTACTGAGTGGCCTGGCGCCCTCTGGGCCTCAGCCCTGTATTTGGGGACTTGGACCCCCGGCCTCTGGCCCTTTCTGCTGGACCACAGAACCGAGTGGCTTTGGCTTCCACATGTGAACCCTGACCTCTGGCTGCCTTAGCCAGAGCACCGGAACTGAATAGCCCAGACCTCTGACCTTGACCCCTGATCTCTCATCCCTAATCCAGGGCCTGGGCTCCCCAAACTGAGGCAGGCAGCATCCCAGTCAGGCCCTAGGAGCCAAACCCATGGGCTGGTCCCGCTTCAAGCCCATGGCCAGGACTGACTGGGCCTCTCTACCTGCACCGCCTGCTGGGGTGGCCCTTTGGCCTTGGACTTGGGGCTGAAATGTGGGAAAGGGTTTTTTTTTTTCTTTTTTTCTTTTTTTTTCGTGCTTCGGAGACACCAGAATTAATAACACTATTTTTGATTTTGGTTGGCAGTTTCTTCTTCTATCTGAGGGTGTTTGGGTGGAGGGTGGAGGAGGTGGTCAAGTCAGGGTAGATGAGCACAGAGAGAGGGATGAAGGATGTGGGGCTGGGTTCTGAGGTCAAGGTTAGACCAGGGTGGGACTCAAGTAGGACTGGATCTTCTTTGCCACAAGTCTGTTCCTTTTTTAAACTTTGACCTTAAGTGTGCAATTCTGTTTCTCACGCCAAAATGTTCAAAGATTTCTAGCTCTAATGGCAGGTTCCTGCAATTATCCGCCTGACCCTTGCCAGAGCTTTTCTCTGAGCCTCAGTTTCTCCAGTTGTAAATAAGAGATGACACCTGTCTAAGGCCTTTTAAGAATACACCAGACTGCGTGTGTAGAGCAGCGCTTACAAGTACTCATGAATAGTGGCACTTCCTGAGCACTTGGTCTCTGTGCCCAGGCTGCAGCCCAACACTAGGCGTCCCGGTCTAGCCCCCAAGTTGGTTTGGAAGGCCGGTACACTTGTTCCGGTTTCTCGGCCAAGGGCTGGAAGCCCCACAGTTTCACAGCTTGCCGGGCCGGGCCTGGCGCAGGGCAGGCGCTCCGCGCTGACCGCGGCCAGGCCTCGAGTCCCCTCCCGCTGTGCTTCCCGCCGCGGAGGACTCCCGGGCCGGCCCCGCCTCTCCTCCCCGGCCCCGCCCCCGGCGTGGCCCCGCCCCCAGGCGGAGCCGGCCTCCTGAGCCGCCGCTGGAGAGCAGGCAGCGGACCCCAGCGCCGGAGGAGGCGGCGGGCGGGAGCCCCAGAGGTACCGGCGGGAGCGGGGGAGCGGCGGCACTGTGTCGGGCGGGACAGGGGAGGAGGTGGCCTGCCGGTCAGCCAGGGTGGTGTGGGGGTGGTAGGGGGTCCTCGCCAAGTTCGCCGCCTGCACCCTCCCAACCTCCCACTGGGCTCTAGTCCCGAGTCAGCACGTCCAGTCCCCTGCCTCTGACTGGTGCCGCCCCCACCTCTGCGTGG
This sequence comes from Ovis aries, assembly GCF_016772045.2. Lineage (NCBI taxonomy): Eukaryota > Metazoa > Chordata > Mammalia > Artiodactyla > Bovidae > Ovis > Ovis aries. Next base: position 40,259,360 of record NC_056074.1, read on the forward strand.
ACAGCCCGGCCCAGCCTGTGGCGGGTGAGTGAGTGGATGCGGCAGTTACCGGCTCCTCTCAAAGGAACTGGCGACTGTCCAGCTGCCTGCTGGCTGTGTGCCGGGCACCCCCTGTTCTGGGGCTCCCCTTCTCCTAGGGCGGCCTCCGACCCAGCTTTTGCACACCGCCCCCCAGTCCCGCGCCTGGCCTGGGAGGAAACATCTGTCGCGCCCCCTGGCAGTAGAAATGGGGTCATGACCTCCAGATGTGCTGGGAAGCGTCCAGAGCCTCCTCCTGGGGCAGCCAGGCCTTCCGGATCTGTGGGAGCGGGCCGGCCCCCTCCTCGCCAGTGACACAGGCCACAAGGAATGTCCTGGCCTCAATGGACCCTGTGTGAAGCTGCTGGGTGGGGGGCAGAGCCCAAGAACACCCCTCAAGGCAGGGCCAGAGCCGAGCCGGCGCTGGGCCAGAGCAAGGAGCAGCCCCCAGCTGTGCACACACAGATACACAGAGCTCGACCTGCACGGAGCGGGGTCCTGCACAGACCCCTGCCTCGTGTCCCCTCCCACCCCATCACACACACTTCACACACACACACACCACAGCCCAGGCCCCGGAGCTTGGCCCATGGAGCCAGGGCCTGCATCTGCCACCATACGCTTAACACATGGCCAGCTTCGCTCACTTCCCTTTGCTTGCAATCTCCTGGCAGGGTTGGGAAGGGACAGGAAGGGTTAATTAACCCCATTTTTGGAGATGAGAGAACAGAGGCTCAGGGTCAGCGTCAAGAACTTTGTCCTAGGAGAAGCTAAGGGAGGAGGTACTCTGAGCTCTTGGAGGCCTGTCCTTGCTTGGTTCTGGAGCTCTAGCTGAGGGGTGCAGAGCGTGTGCCCCCACCCCCTCCCAGCCCAGCCCCACGCAGCCCTAGCTGACGCATGAAAACCCACCAGCAGGTGCATGCACCCGGAGGGGGTCACCCACAGCCCTGCCCCAGCCGCCCACTCCATCCTGGGTTCATCTGAGGGTGGCCGCCTCACGTTCTCACACCACCCTTTCTTTACACCTGCCCCTGGTCTCGACACGTTTCCGCACTTAGCAGGTCCCTGGGGCCTTCGGTGTCTCACTCGAACATCCTGTGAGACCTCAAGCCTTAGCCTAGCCCCACCTGCCCCACACCTACTCACACAGAGCTCGGAGTGGGGAAGCACAGCATCGCTTAGGCCCTGCAGACTGACAGGCCTAGCTGTCAGTCTGATCCGAGCTGATACAGAGTTGCTCTAGGCAACAGCAGTCCCTTATGGGGACCTCAGTTGGATTGTCATGTGGGGTTCAGAATGCCCTGTCAGCCTCAATGTGGCCAGGTAGGCCAAAGTCCCCATGGGTCCCAGTTCCAGTCCTGGTCACCAGGACTTCCTCCCCTCCCCCCAGGCAGCACCACAGAAGCCTGCAGGAGGGTGAGCCCAGACCTGTCCATCAGGTTGGGGTGACCGAGGTCCCATGACTGAGCTGGTGTGACCCCAGCACCTTCCTCAGGATGTGGGGCCGGGCAGGGGGCTGGGCCCAGAGCTGGGGCCACTTCCTGCACTGAAGGAAGTCCTCTTGCTGTCCCTCCTGACCTGCCACTGCCCCCTGGGAACCTCTGCGTCCTTGAGGTACCAAGGCGGTGAGGGCCAGGGCATTGAGACCCAGCCGCTGGGTGCTTAGTTCCTCTGGGATCCTGGAGGAAGTGGGAGGAGCGGGGAGGAAGGTCTCTGGGGACAGGACGTCCTCCCTTTGTCAAGTGGGCAGGACCCAGACAGCAGTGGCCCCATGGGTTTCCCGTCCCAGCGGAGACAAATCATCTGTCTGGTTGGGCCAGCTCTTGGTGGGTACCCTCACCCTGGGCCCAGACCACAGCCAAGGTGTGTAAGTGGGAGCTGGGGAACCCTGGCGGCCCTAGAGGGGCCTGGGGCTCCCAGACCCTCAGGGCCAAGGTCGCCACAGCCCAGTCCCTGGCCCTGCCCTGCGCTGAGCTGGAGGAGGGGGCTGAAACCTCAGCCCCAGGCAGACGAGGAAGTGGCCAGGAAAGCGGAAGCGGCTTTGATGGTCGCGGAGGGGGCCGGAAGCCAACCCGCGTGGGGAGGACCAGGCTGGGGGCTGGGTTCCTGTTTTCTCCCCAGGCCCCTCTCAGCAGCCCACTCCTCCCTCAGGGCAGGAACCAGCCTGCCGGCTGGGCACCAACCACCCGCGCCCGCCAATGCGGCCCGGCATCCGGACAGCCAGGTCCCCAGGTCCGAGGCGCGCCCATGTGGGCCGGCGGCGGCGTGGGGAGCCCTCGGCGGGGCCCGGCCCCTGCACCCACCGATGACCTCTTCGCCCGCAAGCTGCGCCAGCCAGCCCGGCCCCCGCTGACGCCGCACACCTTCGAGCCCAGGCCGACCCGGGGCCCGCTTGTGCGCAGCGGCAGCGATGCAGGCGAGGCCCGGCCTCCGACGCCAGCCAGCCCTCGTGCCCGCGCCCACAGCCACGAGGACGCCAGCCGCCCTGCCGCGCCCCCGGCCCGGTTCTTCGACCCGCTGGCACTGCTGGGGCTGCCGGCGGAGGAGCCGGAGCCTGAGTTCCCGCCGGTGCCTGAGCCGCGCTGCTTCGCCCACTACGACGTGCAGAGCCTGCTCTTTGACTGGTCTCCGAGGCCCCGGGGACCGGGGGCGCAGGCGGAGGCCAGCTCTGGGACCCCCGCCACGGCTCAGGACCAGACTGCTAGCTCAGACCTGCTGCTCGAGGCGCCTGGCTTTGTGAGCGAGCTCGGGGGCGAAGGCGAGCTGGGCCTGGGGGGACTGGTGTCTCCACCTGTGCCCCCGTCACTGCCCAATGCGGCCGTCTCCGTCCTGGAGGAGCCGCAGAACCGAACCTCTGCCTACAGCCTGGAGCACGCAGACCTGGGCGCCGGCTACTACCGCAAGTACTTCTACGGCAAAGGTGAGGGTCACCTGCAGCGCACTGTCCTCTCTGTCGAGTCCCTGGCTATGTAAAGTGTCGGGCTGTGTCTCTGGGTCGAGGCTGTCCAGCTATAACCACCTCCCTGCAGCCAAGCCAGGCCCCCCCTCACACCCAGACATGTTCCTCTGCCTCTGTCGGGTTCATTGTACTCCTCTGGGCTGGGGAGAGATTTCCTAGGGCCATTGCTGGGAGCTGAAATCTGAACCCCTGCACTTGGGCACCTTGTCATCATCAGTGTTCACATGGGAGAGCCCTGGATATTCTGGGAAAGAATATGGGCATGCTGGGCAAGGCCATGCAGGACCTAGGCTTTGGAGCAGGGAGGCATAGCCCCCTGGGTCCGGGGCGAGATATACGGGCGAGGCTTAGGGCCCAAGTGTATAATAGGTGCAGACAGGAGTCAGGATTTGGCTTGGTAAAACGTGGGCAGGGCTGAGGAGGGGATGATCTGAGCTAGTGTGATGGGGACCTGGGAGGGGGACTTGGTGATGGGTGTGGTTGAGCAAGGGTGGGACTGCTGAGGGGCGAGGCTGGTCATCTGCCTCCTGCTCCCGGCAGAACACCAGAACTTCTTCGGCCTGGACGAGGCGCTGGGCCCGGTGGCAGTGAGCCTGCGGCGGGAGGAGAAGGACAGCAGCGGAGGGGGTACTGTGCACAGCTACCGCATCATCGTGCGGACCACGCAGGTGGGCTAGGGTCATGGGAGCCAGGCCGCGGACTGCCTCCGGAGCTGCCTGCGTGTATCCTGAGCGCCCCTACATCCCGTCCTTAGCTCCGGACCCTCCGAGGCACCATCTCAGAGGACGCGCTGCCACCAGGGCCCCCCCGAGGCCTGTCCCCGAGGAAGCTTCTAGAGCATGTGGCCCCGCGGCTGAGCCCCACCTGCCTACGCCTGGGCTCAGCTTCACCCAAGGTGCCTCGCACGCTGCTCACGCTGGACGAGCAAGTGGTGAGTGGGCAGGGCACACCCTCGTCCTAGAGCTCAACCTAGTCTGAATCGAGTCTGCCCAGCTCCCAGCCGCCCAGCCTTGACCCTGATCTTGAGCTGGATGGGGACCCCAGAAGAGCTAGCTTTTCAAAAGGAGGGCATGAGAGGTCATCTGGAACCTTGTCTCTCAAGACCAGCAGCATCCACTTCACCTGCGGGCTTGTTAGAAAGGCAGGTTCTGGGTCCTAACCCACACCTACTGACTCAGGCCCTGCACGTGAAGAGATCCCGAGATGATTCCCATGTGCCTGTCAGCTGAGGAGCAACTGTCTGATCGCCACTCCCTCTTCTCGCAAGTCCCTCTCATTCTCTGTCAGTTTGCCCTGCAAGGCCCTGCTGGGCCTCCTGCTAGTTTGGGGCGCTTGCTCCTTCCACTGCAGGCCCACTCAAGCCAGCTGGAAGTCCTTCCCTACCGTGTGCCGAAAGTTACTACTCACTGGCCCTGACTTTCCTCTTTGGTCATTCAATCTGTCAGTCACTCAACAAACATTTCCTCATCCCTTGGTACCAAGCTCCAGACTGGATGCTGGAGACTTGTCTAGACCAGGTTCTGTTCTTGAGTAGCTCACAGCCAGGTGGGGGAGAGACCCACAGAGAATCGTGGATAATGATGAGCAGGATAATAGTGAAAGGGGGATGCTGAGGGCTCTGTGGGGCACAAGGGTAGGGCTGATTGCCTTCCTTGGCCAGGAGGTTATTAGCATTATGGAGGAAATGCAAGAGCTCAAACCAGGAAGGGCAGGCATGTTCTGGGCAGAAGGAACAACCTGGGTGAAGCTTAGAGACTAAGAACTATTGCATCAGGGACCTGTGGGCAGTTCAGTGTGGCTAGAGTGGGCCTAGGGGGGACAGGGTGGCAAAGGCTGGCCTTTGGTCGTGAGGGCGCTGTGGAGCCATGGAAGATCTGAGAGGTCAAGCAGCCCTCTGGCTGCAGTGTGGGGCCCAGACTGGAAGCCAGACTGAAGGCTGTTGCAGTTGTCCAAGCCAGGCCTGGTGGTGACGATGGCAGAGGTGAAGAGGCGGTAGTCCAGGGACAGAGTGGCTGGTGGGGGTATTGTGAGATTCCCCTCCTTCTTGGCCCCTGAGAGAGGTATTTTTGTGGAGCCAGGGACCCTGGAGGATGGAAGGGAGGGAAGAGTCACAGGGAGGAGGTGAGGTGCCAGGTGCTAGACGGACATCCGTGCAGCTGCAGCCGGGAAAGGGGCTGCGCTGGAGGCCGAGATGGGGGCGTCATCCGTGGAGACGGCTGCTTTGGCCACTGAGGGCAAAGACCAGGAGTGGAGAAGAGGCCTGGACATGAAGGGGGCGGCCCCTGGGGTCACAGGCCAAGTGAAGTTCCTGTTGTCGCAAGTGCCAACTAGGGTGAGAGTATGCCAGGGTGAGGCCATGCCTATGGTCGTTAAGAGGGGCTCAGGGTTTAAAAGTTGGGGTGGAAGTGTGGGACTCTAGAGGTTAGGAGGGATATAAGTGGGGACTGTGGGTGTAGACAGGCTTACTGTGAAAAAGGGAGGCTGGAGCTGGAGGGCCCTGGGCTCGTTGGCACGGTGGCAGGGCGCCCTGAGCTGTGCACAGTTAAGCCCAGATGCAAAGGAGCCAGAGGAGCTGGGAGCAGAGGGTGAGAGTGAGAGGTGGTGCGGGGCTCCAGAGAGGGGAAGACAGGCTGGCCTTGGGCTAAAGAAGATGACTGTGTGGACGCTGATTGGGATCAAGCATCTTCTGTGCAGGGTCCTTTCCGTGAACCCCGTCCTCTGTGCTCCCATGAGAACCAACCACCTCCCGGTTCCTTCCCACCTTGCCCTCCTCTGCCCTCCTGAGCCCCCGGGGCAGGAGAGACCAAACCCACTTGATAGGATCGTGGCTTAGAGAGGGCAGAGGCAGTCCCACCCCCAGGCCAGTGTCCTATCCATGCCCCAAGGCCCCCAGGGTGTTGCTGGGAGATGGAGGCCTGAGCCTTCCGCCTGTGCCCTCCTCCTGCAGCTGAGCTTCCAGCGTAAGGTGGGCATCCTGTACTGCCGGGCGGGCCAGGGCTCAGAGGAGGAGATGTACAACAACCAGGAGGCAGGACCCGCCTTCATGCAGTTCCTCACCCTACTGGGCGACGTGGTTCGGCTCAAAGGCTTTGAGAGCTACCGGGCCCAGCTGGACACCAAAAGTGAGGCCCAGGGGGTCAGGGTGGGGTGGGGTGGGTGGAGACCCACCCTGCTGAAGGGCAGACTGCCTTGGCAAGAACTAGCTGCCGGCTCACTTTTCTGTCCCATCTTGTCCTAGGGCTGGGGCTGGGGGTGGAGAGTTCTCCCGATAGGCCGAGGACATGCATCGGGGGTTGCGAAGGCTGGGAGGAGGGGCTGGGAAAGCCCTGGTGCCCTACTGCCGGAGCTGGGCCATGGGCGTTTGTGGGCACCACCTCCTCCCACCAAACACAGCCCCAGCCCAGCCCCAGCCTGTTGTGTTGGAAAGGTCCCAGGGTTCCTGGGAGGTGACCTGCTGTCTGCCCTCCTCTCTCAGCTGCTCCGCACATGCTGGTGCCTAGGCCAACATCTGTCCTCTCCTGGGACATCTGCCCCCGCTTCTCTTAGCAGATCGTTTCTTGTTTCTGTCTCCATTCTGTCTCAGCATCCCAACCCCAGGCTGGATCCTGTGGTGGGAGGGAGTTGGGGGGGGGCGGGGAAAAGGGAGCAGAGCTGGTGGCCTGGACCTTGGCTGGTGGTGGGAAGGAGTTGTCCACCTGCTGGCTGGGGAGGACAGAGGCTCCAGCCTGTGCGCAGGGATGGCAGGTCCAAGTCACCCAGATTCCCCTTGCTTTCCTGCGGTGTCCCCAACTCTCCGGCCACAGCGGATTCCACAGGCACACACTCCGTCTACACCACATACCAGGACCATGAGATCATGTTCCACGTATCCACGATGCTGCCGTACACCCCCAATAACCAGCAGCAGGTGTGACTGGGGCTCTGGGGAACCAGGGAGGGGTGCTGCGTGAGCGGGACCTTGGCCTGAGCTCTGCTGACCCCCAGCTTCTCCCTCCCAGCTAGTGTGACTCCCCAAAGACAGACACCCCAGGCCTGCACTGGGGGGCAGGTGGGGGGCAGTTGGGGGCCATGGGTGCCCAGGCACTGCCTGGCTTGAACGAGCAGGGACATGGGGAAGCCCTGCTCACATGCCTCTCCTCCTAACCGCCAGCTCCTGCGGAAGCGCCACATCGGCAACGACATTGTGACCATCGTGTTCCAGGAACCGGGCAGCAAGCCCTTCTGCCCCACCACCATCCGCTCCCACTTCCAGCACATATTCCTAGTGGTGCGGGCGGAGGCGCCCTGCACTCCACACACCTCTTACAGGTGGGCGCCCCGGGGTTCCAGTTCTGCCAAGGGTGCCTCTTCCTGGACCTTCTCTTTGCCCCTGACTACGGCCTCCCTCCCCATAGGGTGGCCGTGAGCCGCACCCAGGACACGCCAGCCTTCGGGCCAGCTCTGCCGCCTGGCGGAGGGCCCTTCGCGGCCAACGGCGACTTCCGGGCCCTCCTGCTGGCCAAGGCGCTCAATGGCGAGCAGGCGGCGGGCCACGCACGCCAGTTCCACGCCATGGCCACGCGCACACGCCAGCAGTACCTGCAGGACCTGGCCACCAACGAGGTGACCACCACGTCGCTGGACTCTGCGTCCCGCTTCGGCCTGCCTTCCCTGGGTGGGAGACGGCGGGCAGCCCCCCGGGGTCCAGGTGCTGAGCTGCAGGCGGCAGGCGCACTGGTGTGGGGCGTGCGCGCGGCGCCTGGGGCGCGGGGCGCGGCGGGAGCCGAGGCAGGCGGCCCCGACGGCGGCGAGGTGCCCTGTCTGCTAGGCATCTCGGCTGAGGCGCTGGTGCTGGTGGCGCCGCGCGACGGCCGGGTAGTGTTCAACTGCGCCTGTCGCGACGTGCTGGCCTGGACCTTCTCCGAGCAGCGGCTCGACCTGTACTACGGCCGCGGGGAGGCGATCACGCTGCGGTTCGATGGGCCCCCTGGCCAAGCCGTTGGCGAGGTCGTGGCGCGCCTGCAGGTGAGGTGCGGGATTAAGTTCGGGGCGCGGCAGGGAGGAGCCTGCTTTGGGACCCCTCATTTCCGCCGGCTCTCCTGCGAAAGGGAGAGTCGGAGTGGCGGGGGCACACCCAGTCTGGGAGCCTGGCAGAGCTGGAACTGGGGGTCCTCAGGCCCTCTTCCACGGGGTGGTTACTAATGCCCTCCCCGGGGCGGGGGGTGGGAAAGGGTCCGTGTGACCTGGGACGTCCTGGGGTTGGCGCTGGGGCCGCGCGTCCTCCCGGCCGCTCACGCCCCGCCCTACCCCGCCCCAGCTGGTGAGCCGCGGCTGCGAGACCCGCGAGCTGGCGCTGCCCCGCGACGGCCAAGGCCGCCTGGGCTTCGAGGTGGACGCCGCCGGCTTCATCACGCACGTGGAGCGCTTCACGTTCGCGGAGACGACCGGGCTGCGGCCTGGGGCGCGCCTGCTGCGCGTGTGCGGCCAGACGCTGCCCAGCCTCGGCCCCGAGGCCGCTGCCCAGCTGCTGCGCTCGGCGCCCAAAGTCTGCGTCACCGTCCTGCCCCCCGACGACAGCGGCCGGCCCCGCAGGTCAGGGCGCCGGGACGCAGGGCGGTGGGAGGACTGGGCAGCTTGGCCACCGCGTCGCTTATGCTCACTGTGTCCCATTGGCGACAGGAACCTTGCGTGGAGGCTTTTCCTTTAGAGAACCCCATGTCCCTTATTTAATCTCTCTGAACGGCACGTTTGTCATGGGTAGAAGGAAGCCAATTAAGCACTGTCTTCACTGCGAGGAAAGATCGAAGTGCAGCCCCCCCTAGCTTTCTCACAGACACCCTCACACACACTATTGACTACCTGCTGCTTTAAAGCAGGGACATGTAAAGAGAGAGATGGAAAATGTTTCAGGTTTTCTGGGCTATCTGGTTCCTGCTGCAGGTGCTCAACTCCCTCACAGGTGCTCAAAAGCATCCACAGATGTCACGTAAATGATGAGTGTGAGCACTGACGTTTGAATTTTATATGACTTTCACATGCCATTGATACATTTTTTTTGTGTTTTTTTTTTTTTCCCCAACCAATTAAGATCGTAAAAACTTATCCTTAGTGTTCAGTACTCCAGAAACAGGCACATCTGCTAAAACAGAAAAAAGCCAAGAGGCTGGATTTGTGCCCAGGCAGTACTTTCTGGATCTCTACTCTGAGTGGTTTTCCCACGTTATTTAAACCCTCATAGCAAGCCAGGAGATCAGTAGTATCATCTCCATTTCGCGGTTGGAGAAGTTGACATACAGAGTGATTTGCTCAGGATACACGTGGGCAGCCCTGTGATTTGAACTGAGGTTCCATGGACAGAGGAGCCTGGTGGGCCACAGCCCATAGGGTCGCAAAGAGGCAGACGTGACTGAAGTGATTGAGCACACACACACACACACACACACACGCCCACACACACACGCCCGAGGGAACAATGGCCAGCAGCCAGGCAGACTTCTTTCACTGTTGTTAGGCAGCTGGGAGTGCTCTCCTTCTGGAAGCAAGCACAGCTGGGAGTGGGGCTGGTGGTGCTGGACACCCCGCCTGACCCCCTCTTCCCCCCGCAGGAGCTTCTCGGAGCTGTATACACTGTCTCTGCAGGAGCCTAGCCGGCGGGGGGCTATGGAGCCAGTGCAGGATGAGGCCCCTGCTGAGGCCCTACTGCCCGACACGAAGCAGCTGCTGCAAGTCTGCCTGAATGACAGCGGCGGTCCTCCAGGGCCTGGGGACCTGGCGGAGGAGAGGACCGAGTTCCTGCACAGCCAGAACCCACCATCACCCTGCAGGTACCCCCTCGGCCTCCCCTCTCCTGCAGCCCAGGAGGCCTCTGCAAGCAGGGGCCACAGGCAGGCACAGCTCCCAGTGCTGAGCTGTCCCTGCCCTCGCAGCTCCGATGAGGCCCCAGTCCTGCCCAACACCACCCCGGACCTCCTCCTGGCCACCACGGCCAAGCCGGCAGCACCCAGTGCGGGTAGGGAGACACCCCCCGCTCAGGTGAGCAGAAGCAAGGCTCTGGAGCCCCACAAGCAGGGGTGGGCACAGTGCTCATCCCTCATCTATACCCACTTCCGCCCCCCCCAGGACGGGCGAGGCAGCCCCAGTGGCTTTGAGGAGAAGGACGAACCAGCCCCAGAGCTGAGGGCCTCTTTTTTGCCACGAACCTTGTCTCTGAGGAACTCTATCAGCAAAAGTAAGTCTGGAGCAAGGGTGGGGGTGGGGGTCTAGGAGCAGAGTGGGAGGGAGCCTGGCCTGCGCTTCCCTGGCTGAGCCCACCCCTGCTGCCCACAGTCATGTCTGAGGCTGGCAGCGAGACCCTGGAAGACGAGTGGCAGTCCATCTCGGAGATTGCCTCCACTTGCAACACCATCCTGGAGTCGCTCTCCCGGGAGGGTGAGGCCACCAGGGTGCTCCGAGGGTAGGGGGTGGGCATCAGGGGTGCAGGAGCCAGAGTGGGGCTCTCTTGCTTTATGTGCCGAACGGTCCCTCTGTCCCCACAGGACAGCCCATCCCCGAGAGCAGAGACGCCAAGGGAACTCCAAAGTCTGATGCTGAGTAAGCCTCCCACCAACCTACCCCTCACCCTACGCCCAGTGTTCGTGCCCACGCATTAGAGGGAAGCTCTGTACACCTGAGTCAGAAGACGGGGGTTGGGCCCCTCTCACACGGGTGGGTCTGGGTACCAGCCCGTGGTGCTGCCCCCAGCCCCGGTCCCCCTGAGTCCTGACTTCCATGTCCCCAGGCCAGAACCCGGGAGCCTGTCCGAGAAGGTCTCTCACCTGGAGTCCATGCTCAGAAAGCTGCAGGACGACCTGCAGAAGGTGACACGGTGGCCACGGGGCGCGGGGACTCACGGGGCTGCCCTGGGAGCGGAGCTGGGGGCCCAGCCACCCTGACTCCTGCCTCCCCCCCACTTCCACCCCCTCAGGAGAAGGCAGACAGGGCGGCCCTGGAGGAGGAGGTGCGGAACCTGCGGCACAACAACCGGCGGCTGCAGGCCGAGTCAGAGAGCGCGGCCACCCGCCTGCTCTTGGCCTCCAAGCAGCTGGGCTCCCCGGCCACCGACCTGGCCTGAGCCTTCAGGCAGGCCTTAGCCTGGCTGCCCATTTGCTGGAACTGCCCGGCTGCTCAGGGCCCCTGGGCCGCCCAAACTGGGCCCTCCTCAGGAATTCTCCCTGCGGGAGGCGCACGGCGCTGCCCCACTCCCCGGCCCAAATGGTGGCACAGTTGCCCTCACCCCACCCGTTTGTAAATATTCTGTGGAGAAAAGGGCACTTCAGGGAATAAAGAAGCCACTGCTCTTTGTGTCTACACAAGTGTTCACAACGTGATGGGGGAAGGGGTTTTGCTCCCATAGGCTCTGGCCAAACTCCCGGGACTGGTTAGGGAAGCCCTGGGGACATTGGTTCAGAGTTGGGCTACCACAAACTGGGGGGTTCTCTGAGGCTAGGCCATTCCTTGTCTTCTGTTCCACAAACATTTATTTGGTCTGTTGGGAAGCAAGTCCCCACACTCTGTACCGATTTTGCTTAACTGTAGGAGCCAGGCCCTTGCCCTGGAACCAAACCCAAGGGGCTGAGATCAGAGGAAGAGAGTGGACCTGCTGGGCAGGGGAGGGAAGGTGCTGGCCATGCCCCCCTTTAAAGGCCCTGACCCCAGTACAGGAAGTCCTCTCCTCTCTGCAGACACTGAGACCCCAAGCCTGGCATTCCTCAGTCACCTGGCCAGATCTTGCAGGGCCCAGTTCCAGAGGGTAGGAGCTTCTCTGCCTTACCTGCCTGGGAGATGTTTCCATGTCTCCGACACACTTTCTTCCTCACCAGGCTGAGCTCTTTCCCATGAGTGGTATCAGCAGGTCCAAACTTGGATTATGTCTAAACTCTTTGTTTTCGGGATCTGAGGCCCAGACAGGACACTGACTTGGCCAACATCACATGCCTTGTCCAGTCCCGCTGAGACCCAGGCCACCGACTTATGCTTTGGCAGGATGAGCCAAGCTCTGAGAAACCGGGTCAGGGGATCAGGAGGAGGTAATGTGAGTTGCAGAGGTTCACTGTCCTGTTCACGAGATAGAGAAGTCAAGGGTATCCTGTGTAGGACCAGTTAGTTGGGGGCCTACTGGACTGGAATTGGCTTTTGCAGGGACAATGGCACCCTACTCCAGTACTCTTGCCTGGAAAATCCCATGGACAGAGGAGCCTGGTAGGCTGCAGTCCATGGGGTCGCTAAGAGTCCTACACGACTGAGCGACTTCACTTTCACTTTTCACTTTCACGCATTGGAGAAGGAAATGGCAACCCACTCCAGTGTTCTTGCCTGGAGAATCCCAGAGACGGGGGAGCCTGGTGGGCTGCTGTCTCTGGGGTTGCACAGAGTCGGACACGACTGAAGCGACTTAGCAGCAGCAGCAGCAGCAGCAGGGGTCAAGGAGGCTGGAGCTGAATCAGAAAGGGCTGTGAATGGGAGCACTGGGGTTCCCAGCACTGGGTCCCAGGTCTCACCTGGTGGACTGTAGTGAGGAGCCCTCACAGGCAGGGTGGAAGGCTCTGGTTACTCTCTGGCTGTGAGTCTGCAGAAAACGGGTCTGATGATGTGGTGGGTAGATGTCCAAAGGGAGGGTGATGAAATTTGGGTGTAAGAGCCCTACAGGGAAGGGATGGCCAGGGAGACGGCTGTAGTTGCAGCCCCAGTGGGCAAGGTGGTCGCTTAAACTAAGGGATGGCCGTGGGGGTGGGGATAATGGGGCACATCTGCCAGGACCAAGTGAGGAAGTGAGCTCCAGTTGCTAGGGAGAAGGTGCAGAATCCACAGCGGTGGCCAGGTTTCTGACTGGAGCCCTGGAGGCTGGTAAGGCCATGACTGAGGGGAAAGGGCAGGCCAGGGATGGCTAGGGTCCCTTGGAACACCGAGATTTTGAAAGACCTGAGGGATGTCAGGGTGAGATGTCCAGAGGGCGGGCGTACAGGAGAGATCAGTCAGAGCTGGAGACAAAGATTTGGGGCTGGTGAGCCATGGTCATGATGAGGTCACTCAGGGAGTGTGGGAAGGGCTTTCGGGGGAGAGCAGGAGGTCACTTCAGGACATTGGGGAAGCCGACAAGAGCGAGGCACAGCCTGAGGTGGAGGACCCAAACTCACTAATTCCCTCCGGGCCTCAGGTGGACGACACTGCGGGCAGTTTCGGCCATCAGTTTCCTCCGGCGAGGAGTCTTCCCACCCCGCCAGGTCCTTCCCGGCGCTCGCCCTGGCCCTGCCCGCAGCGCAGCAGCTGCAAACCTCACCTCCGCACGCACTAACGCCGGAGTCCTGACCCCGCCACGGCTCTTGGGTCCCGCCCCTCGGGCGTAAGTACCGCTCGGCCAGGCCCCAGGGTGGCCCACCTGCTTCAGACCCCGCCCCCCGAAAGAAACGCCGCAGCGTAGCGCGAGTCGCTAGATGCTCTCCGGTTCCCCAACATTCCGCCGCCAGCTGGCATCTTTTCTCGTAGACGCCATCGGAACCTGCACCCTGGGCCTCCTGTGTTCCCAGGGGACTCGCTAGATTTGCAGCAACGTCTCACTGATACCTGAGTGCCTTCACCCTCCCGCAACCCTGCGACGCCATCAGCCTCAGGATGGGCTTTTCCCGAAGCGCACTGCCCGGCAGCCCCGTTGTAGAAAGCTATCTGAGCGCTTGCGCACTCGGGAAGGCAGGCCCTCGCTATGTAGGGCCGGTGGTTGACTCTGCTTTACTGCGCGTGCGTCGGGACAAAACGGAAGTATGTCTGCCTCTAGCCCTTTTTGTTCAGGACTCCTGGGCCGTGCGTGGTGTTGGAGGGGAGGCGGCTTCGGATTTAAGATTTCCTTGGTCCTCCCAGGGCAGGGTATTAAAGGACAGACCTTTACCTGGCACCTCCCTTCCCAACCACTTAAGAGATGAAACCCAAACCTCTTAGCCGAGCCTCTTCATCTTTTAGACTGGCCCATAGAATCTTTCCAACATTGTCTCCTATCCCGCTTACCTATAAATGCAGGCTAGCCCCTCTGCTGATGTATAGACCTGAAGCTAAGCTAGCGTGGCCTTTGTGAAGCCCTTCCTGAAAATGTTCCATCCCCACGACTCCTGGGTCCAACCGGGCTCTCGCTAGGCTGACTTCCCCTCGCCCCCTATAGCCGCCTGCTTTCATTCACTGGCTGGTAGCGAGTGTCCAGGGATGTCCGTGGACTGCAAGCTCCCCAGTGGCAATGTATTCCTCCAGCAAATGTGTGCCTCCAACTCTGTATCACCAACATCCAGCCTGAAATGACCAGCAAAGAGTGTGCTCAAAAAAGACAAATCTCTAGCCAGCATTGTAACAAATTTATTAGTTCAGAGTAGAAAAAGCAATAGTCTATAAATGCTTTGATTCTTCAGTAAAAACTGAGCCTTTTGACTGGAGAGCAGCCAGCCTGCTCTCCCCGACTCTGAACAGCTCGTCCTACCATTAAGGCACTTGAGAAAAGGAGGAACAGAGCAGTCTCAAAGAGAACCTCCCTGGATCTTGGAGAAGGCCAATACTGTCCCGCCAGTCCCCTTCAACCACAGCCCAGCAAGGGAAGAGCTGGCAGAGACCTCCACGGGTGGGGAAAGCCAGGCCCTCAAAGGCTGGTAGATAGGCACAAAGAATGCCGCACCAGAGAGGGGCGCATAACAGGGGCATTATTTTGCCTCAAGGTATAAATGAATCTATGATTTGAGGAAGACACTTGTAATAAGGCTTTGTGGCCTCCAAGGCCATAGCTCCAGCCTGCCCATCTCTCTAGGAGAGTACTACAAGCTGGAGGGTGGGGTTGGAGGACCCCAGAATTTTCTGTAGAGCCTGGAGCTGAACATCAGGATAAGGGATAGAAGAGTCTGAGTCTTCCCAGCTCTCCCCTTTCCAGAGAAGTTAATGCTTCTGCTTAAGCACCTCCAAAAAGAGAGAGATACTGCCAATAAAAGAATAAAATGCACCCCCCCTCCCCAGGAAGACATCACCCAAAGAAGCTGGGGGCAACTGGAGCACACCCTCCCAGAATCCGTAAGTGCGTGCTTTGGGAGGGCTTCAATCCCTTGCTAACCCACTGCTCTGGGCAGGGCGGGTATCACCCCTTTAGGAGCTGATCTGACTCAGAAAGGCTGAGAAGTCCACGTCCGCGATGGAGGAGAAGTCTTCATCCCCCGAGAGGAGGCCATTGGTGAGCCCAGGGGGCCCCAGGGGAGTGGGAGCTGGGTCAGGGGGCCTCTGGGACCCTGTCACCAAGCGAGTTATAGCCTCAGGGTACTCCATCAGCATGGGCTCAGCTGTGTGGGGGCCCATGGATACACCCTGGTTCAACAACTGCTGAAACTCAGAGTTGTCGACAGATGCCAGGTCTGTGAACACAGCAGGGTCAGTGTTGTTGCCAAGCAGAGCCCCCAGGTCTTCATCGGCATCAAACTGCAGCTGCAGCAGGGCCTCTGTCAGTGTCCCTTCCCCGGTCTGGTTGGTCTTGGGGGCAGGCGGGGTCACAGCCTGAGCCAGGCCTGGGGCTAGGGCCTGGGCCAGGGTTGATGCCATGCCTGGGGCTGGAGCTGGGGCTGGGGCTGGGACCGGGGCCAGGACTGGGGTCTGGGTCAGGACCGGGGTGGGGGCTGGTGCCAAGGCCGAGGTTTGGCTTGGGATCTGCCCAGAAGGAAAGACCATGGGGGAAAACTCCTCAAAGTTGATGGTGCTGAGAGATGGCGTAAAGGAATAGGGCTGGGGAGCTGGAGAAGAGAAACAGAGAGGCAGGGGTCAGAGAAAGCCTCGGAGGCACCCCCTCCCCCCAGCTTCTGCACCCCAGCTGCTGCCTCGAGTGCTGAGGCTCACCCCTTCCCTGTGGCATCACCGCTGGCACCCTACTCCCTCCTCTTACCCAATCTGGCCTCCCCTGTAGGGCCCAGTTCCAGGCTCCCCTCCGTGGAGCCCTGCCTGTCTACCCCGGCCCACAAAGCTCTCACAGCCTTTAGAGGAAAGGATGCTTTCAGAGCGGGCACAACCTTGTGCCCGAGCAGCCGGCAGGGAGCAGCGCCTCTTCCTCCTTCTCTGAGACACACAGCAGCACAAACATTACAGGTTACTGTTTTGCTACTGTTTTGCCCCACTTCAATGGAGAACTAAGAGCAGAGACTGCATTTTTGAAACTTCTGCATCTCAAGGCATCCAATGTGGGTTTAACTGACACCACATGGGTTCTCATCCCCAGGGGGGTGCTGGTTCCTGGGACACACTTCCAAAGCCTCTGATTCCCCATGTCTGTAAGGGGCCCGGGAATCGGCATCTTCACTGCTTCCCAGCTGGCTCTGATTTTAGGCCACGAAGGCTCAGGCCCTGAGAAACAGGAGCCCAACAGCGAGCAGGTTTCAGACACCTGCTGGTGAGACTGCTCGACTCTCTCCAAGAGGTTTGGAAACCATGGATCGAACAGATTTGAGCCTACAGTTCCAGTGTGACGACCTTAAGGAAATCCTCACCTGGCTTGGGGATGGAGGCTGAGCCGCGGTTAGGCACAGCGATGCGCCGGGTTGGAGGCCGGGGGTCGGTGGGTCCTGTGGGGTGAAGGCTGGGTCAGTTCTTGGTGTCTAGGGTCCCCTCCCTGCCCACTGCTCTCTGATTCTCCCGCCGCCCCCTCTTACCATTGAAAGGGCTCTTTTTCATGATGCTCTTAAAGGTCTCGTATGTCCTTTTGCGCTTCTCCTCAATCCGGTGACGATCATCTGGGAAAGTAATGGAGGGAAGTGGGTCCTGCTTGTACCAGTGGACCCCCAAAGTTCCCAAAGGACTCTCAGGAGGTAGGCGAGAAGACAAACCTTTTTCTAAGAACCTTTCTCTAAACCTCACCCAGTGAGAACAGCTGCACGACTCTGTGACACTCCACGAATATAAGAATGCCGTGACTTTTTGAGACCTCCATTAGCTGAATGTGGCCTCCAAAGGCCACACAGGTGACCCCAAGTCAGGAGCCAGGAGCCGTCGCAGGGTCCCACCTCAGGCTTCTCTCACCTGCACTGCTGACGTCCCTGCTCCCGTCCAGCCCTGACCAGGCCTGGTGCTGCGCGCTCTGCTTTCTGGGGCAGCCCGAGCATGACAGGCTGGCTTAAGACTTCAACAGACTCTTAACCTTCTCTCTGATCATTTCTGAGTTTAGTCTGGAGCTTTCCGAACTCTCTAACTACTGCAGCACTTGGAGAAGCCCAAAGCACTTGACGTCAAGAGCCCAAAGCCAACCTCACCGTCTCACCTCAAGCACCTGATCCTGGTTCCCTCCCCTTTGGTGTTCCCGCCCTACCTCTTTTGCCCTGTTCCCAAACCTTGGACACATCCTCAGCAGCTTCCTCTTTCTCACTCCCCACCATTCACCCTCTAGACACATGTTCACCAAGCATCTGCGTGCCAGGCTCCATTAGAGCCACTGGAGGTATGGCCCTGAATAAGCAGACAAGGTTCCTGTTCCCCAAAGCTGTGACATCCAAGGGACAGAGGGGCACTGACACAAGTGATAGGAGCTGAGGAGGAGACCAGGGCGAGTAACAGCGCCAGAGGTAAGGTCGAGGGGTCCAGGGAAGCACCGGTGTGAGCCCACCGTGTGAAGATCTGGGGGCCAAGCGTTTCGAGCAGAGGCAACAGCTAGAGCACAGGTCCCCAGGAGGACACAAAGGGCCCTTGGGCTCAGGGTCTTGGAGGAGGCCTGCAGTGGGTGAGACGGTCTCGTGCGTTCTGTCTGTGAGGTTCACACAGCACCTTTTCTCCCGGAACGACCGGAACATCTTCCGAAACCTCCCCACCCCATGTCCCCCCTCTCAGATGCTCTGCACGCTGCTTCCAGACCTGCTCACGTCACTTCTCTGTTCAGAAACCTTTGGTGGCTCCCGAGGCCTTAGGATGTGACCCCAGATGAACGCAAGTCCAGCCTTCAAGGCCCTTCTGCCGGAGCCTGCTCACTACCCGACGACGTGAACTCTTGCCACAAAGCTGTCCCCAAACGTGCTGTGCCCGTTCCCTGCCCTTCTGCTCCACCCGCCTAGAGAATGCGCTTCTGGGTCTTTCTCCAATCTAAATGCTACCTCCTCCACGCGGCCGGTTCCAGTTCCCACAGTATTCTGCACACACCTCGCTGCTTCACGCGTCATTCTGTGACACAGGCTGCTGTTTTGCATGTGTGCCTTCCTCATGTGACCGAGCTCCCAAAGGGCAGGGAACGTGTCTTATCCATCTTTGGATTGATGATACCTGGCGCAGAGCCTGGTGCCAAGTGGACACTCAGTCCTCATCTGGTGGGATGAACTGATGGCTGTTTCAGGCCTTGTTTTCCAGACTGTTAAACAGGTCCCAGGGCAGGACACACTTTCAGGCTGGATGACAGGCTTCAGATAAAGGATCACTTTGGCTGTTCCTATTTGAGCAGATGCCCGAAAGCCCTGACCACAGCATGGCTGTGTGGTGGTGATAAGTATAGATACACTGTGGCAACAGGTCCCAGAAGCCAGATGGCCTGGGTTCAAATGAGGTCTGGGTCTATAACTCACTAGCTATGTGACCTAAGGCAAGTTAGATGCTATCTCCCACCTCAAAAGGTTCATGAGAGAATAAAATCAGGTAATTCACTGATATGCCTGGAATAGGGCCACACATATCACAAGAGCTCAGTAAGTCTTGGGCACCACTATTAAATGAGGTGAGAAGAAGAATCTGATTACTATGGAAATCTGCCCAACCCCAGCTTCTGACCTTCACCTACAGCTGTGGCATCCAGCCCGGCCTCACTCCCACCGGCTGGAGCCCACAGCCCTGCTGCTGCCCTGCCCAGCTGGGTACCTGTGTCTGGCAAGTACTGGAATTCCATGGGCTCGCTGAGCTCCCGATCAGAAGGCCGCCGCAGCTGCATGGAGACACGCACAGGGGCCTGCAGGCTGGGGTCCGCATAGGGCGGCGTCCGGAACACGATGGCCACTTGCCGGTGCACGTCAGCTTGTGAAAAAGAGCCTCGGGCCTCCCAGCCTGGTCCCGTGAAATACACCTCGATGTCCTCTGCAGGAGACAGGGCGGCCGTGTGGGTGCTCAGCTTCCCCAGCCCGCCGCCCCCTGCAATTGCCGATACTAGTCTCTAGAGATGCATGGCCCTGCTGTCCCCAAAGAGTTGGGGACAGTGCTTAAACCAGCTCCTTAACACTTAGTGTGTCTGCTCAGCCTTGCCCCTTGCCTCCTGCTCCTGGGTCCAGCCCTCCTTCTGGCTGTGTACCTTTCTGCACCTTGTCACACAGCAGGAAGATCTCGTCCCCGCCGAGGCAGCTCCCAGAGTTCCGATTTACCCGGCAGATCTTAAGCTCAGCGGTGTTGGGGGCGCCTGAAGGTGTGGGAATAAGGAAGGAAGCCCTGAACCACCGGCAGTCTCCCGGGCTGACCTGCAGGAAAATGCGGCTCCTGCCCAGCCCAGGGTCAAGGTTGTCTAGAATTTGCTGACTACACCTCTGCAGCCAAGATTCAACCATTCCCATTGGCTCCTCACACCAACCAATTCAGCAACTCTGCCGGCACCTACTCCATGCCCAGCTCTGCTCTAGGCCTGAAGAACATAACCACGCACAAAAGGTAAACATCTCTGCCATCATGAAGCATACAGTCCTACGAGAACCAAAGCGATCACAACTGCTGTTTCTCCACCTGACCCAGGCAGTATTCAAGACCCATTCATACACGCTCTGGCAATGAATCCTTCCCTCCTGAGCCCCCCACCCCCACACACACTGGTTCATCCTGGTTTTCTGGCCTTGGGGCTCCAAAGCCTTTTTATTTTCACGTATCCTACTGGCTACTTTTAAACTGCAGTTGACCAATGTCAGCCCAATCCATCTGTAAACTTCCTGTGAGCTTTCCTCATTGAATTCTTAGTTTCTAACATTATCTCGTTCCTGGAAGTTCATTTCCTGGAGTCCTCAGTACAGTTCTGGGCACACCACCCTCTCGTCATGGGCTGGAAATGCCTATCTCCCATCTGACTCCCTGCCAGCCTGGACGCTGCACCTCAAGGGCAGCTCTGCGTCTCCTCTGCCTTGTCTTTTTGGTCAGCACAGTGCTGGGCACAGAGGGGATGACTGATACGTTGGGTGACTGGACGAAGTCAGAGCGACTCTTGCAGGTCACCCCTCCCCACCTCTCCTTTCCTCCTCACAGGCCCACCCCCCTCCCCTTCATGCGGCTCCCTGACCACTCACGGTTGTCAAAGATGGGATGAGAGAGGACAGGCGCCAGGCGGAGGGGCCTGCCTGCCGGGTCCCGCACTGTCACCTGGAAGCAGAGCCGCACGGCATTCAGGTCGTAGTCCCCACGCTGCTCTTCTATGGGAACTGTCAGAAAAACCGATGGTCAGGAGAGCCTGGGCTGGGGGTGGGGCTGGGGCGGAGCAGGGTGTGCGGGTAGCTCTGGGCTGGGAGGGCTGTTGGAAGGTGTGTGAAATAGCAGGAGTCCTAGAAGAGGGTGGTGGGAATGTTCTAGACCCATCACTGACTCCACCTGTGACCCTGAATGTCCTGTCCCCTACACCCCTGCTCTCAGTCTGTTTCTCCAATGGTAGAATGTACTGAACAGGTGTATGTAATGAATGGGCACCGCATCTTGGCCGGTGAGGGACACGTGACGGGAAGGTGGCCTCAGAAGGGTACAGCAGCTGGAGGTGCTCCAGGCAGGCCCAAGCCTCCACCGTGGCCGCCCTCACCTTGGAAGGGGTTGTTGTTGGTCTGGATGCGCTGGCTGATGGCCTGCTCCAAGTCCCGCTTCTTTACACACTGGATCCCCAGGTTCTGAAAGCTGAGGCCCCCCGAGGCATAAGCTCCACTGTCTCCAGCAGAGCCTGGGCCCTCCTGCCTTACCCACTCTGCCCCTTATCCCCTCCCCCACTCACCAGGTAATCATTCTATTCTTAACCCCCTTAAATGCCACCCCACCCAACTGTGCCACACTGAAAGCGACTCCTTACTTTGGCTGACAAGGCCCTGTGCCCTGCCGCCTGGCCCCAGCCACAGTCCCTGCCAGCTCCCTACCCTCTGCCCCAGGGCTTTCTTTTACCCTCTCCAAAGACATGACACTCATTCGTATTTCAAAGCCTTTTGCACCTGTTCATTCTGCTGGGCATGTTCCTTCCCTGCTTCTCTACTTTCTCACATTTAGGTCTTACTTTCGAGAAGCCTTTCTGACGTCCCAGCCCAAAGGAGTGGGACCAGCTCCTTCACTCCCTGCCACCTCAGGCTATTCTTCCAACCTATTACTGCTTCATTTTCATCACTGAAATGGTGATTTCTAACAGTATCTTGTTCAGTTATTTGTACATTTATTTATGGTCTGCCTCTGTCAACCAGTACATAAGCTTCAGGGGAGACCGTTGGTTCAATGGCTTTCATTCTGACTACAAGAGATGTGACACTCCAGCCCCAGGGGTTAGGGGTTCAGGGGTGATTAGGGACCCACACCTTTGCCATAGAACTCACAGGGTGCTCCTCCTATCCACTGGAGAGAGGAGACACACAGACAATTTCAAAACAAAAGAATCAGCTTGCAAAGCTGGAGAGGGAGCAAGCAGTGAGGAATTCTGCCCTCTGTCCAGAAACGATTAACATTGTAACAGCAATATAACTTGCCTGCTTTTCCGATTCCCATCTCATCACCACCTTCTTCCACCCCCTGCCACCCCTAAGGAGCTCACCTGTGGATGCAGCGGTCCGGGCAGAGCTCAGCCTCATAGAAGCCATCCCGGCAGTCTTTCCCCACTAGCTCGTGAGGGTGAGGCCGGTGAGGAGGGTCCTTGGTGACCAGGGAGATGCGGACTGTCCCTGGCCCCGTGTAGCCATTGATCTGTCCAAAGTACAGAGAGCACCCTAGAGGGCTGGAATTCCAGACCCAACTCCCAGACACAGATTTCGGGATGGGGGGGTGGGGGCTGAAAGCAAGTCCCAGCCCTACTGACTCTGGGTCCCCCGCCCTGGGGCTCTGCTGACCTTGATAGTGGGGTGGGTCTTGGTGGTGTCTGTGCTCCTCTCGCCAGGGATGCTGCCGGCTGAGCGGCCCTCGCACTTGTAGCGGAAGCGCATGCCCCGCTGCTTGGGCTGCTCAATGATCTCCACATAGGGGCCAGAGGCCTGCACAGGCTCTGCAGGGGACACGCGGGCCAGGCCCATCAGCCACTGACCCCATCGCCCCTGACCCTGGGGAGCTCCTCCCGACCCACTGAGAAAGGATGGGCCACTTACCTTCGGAGAAGATGATGGGGAAGAAGTCTGAAAGGAGAGGGAGACAAGGGTCAGCAGGAGCCCACATCCTGTCCTCATCAGGGAAGGCCTGCTTCCCGGAGGTGAGGAGAGGGAGCCAGGCTCCTTCTCGGGGACACTCAGTCAGACCTGCTACCTGGAACCTTCAGGGAAACTTGGGGTGTGCGTAAGGAAGCCAGAAGCACCGTTTTCCTGAGGGAAACCAGAGATGGCCGCCTCCCTCCACCAGGGGAAACTGAGTCACGGCCTTTTCTGTTTTAAGTTACACTAAGGGAGGGCACTCCCCCATCCCGAGAGGAAACTGAGTCAGATACATTCTCCCCTAACAAGGAAACTAAGGTGGAACTGCCCAAGCCCCACTCCCGGGTCCCGGGGGGATACTGAGTTAACGCTTCCCCCAACACCCCACACCCAGGGGGAAACTGAGTCAGAACCCTCGATGCCCGCCCCGCCCCGCGCCACCATCCGGCCGGCCGCTCCCTGCGCAGCGCCCAACAGCGAACGAAGGGTCGGAAGGCGGTGAGGGGCCTCCCGCCGCGATCCCCGCGGCCCCAGCGCCGCCACCCCGCGGGGTCAGGGGGCGCCCTCACCGTCCATGGCCGGGGTCCCGGGGGCGGGGCCGGGGTCGCAGCTGGGCCCGCGGCGCGCGCTACTGTCGAGCCATTCGCCAGAGGCGGAAATGCGCCGCGCGCGCCCGCCGTCGCGTCACTGCCGGGAATCCGACCGCGCCTGCGCGATGCGTCTCCGTCGCCCTCGTCGCTGCTGCGGGTGCCGCCGCCACCGGGAGAGGTTCAGGGGCGAACGCGCGCTGCGCGGAGGATGGGCAGGCCGCGTGCAGGGTGGATAGGCTGCTTGTGCCGGCGACCCGGAGCTAGTGCGCGCCGCGCGGGGCACCGACAGGCGGCTCTCCCGGAGGCCGCTCCCGGGGCTGGCGGGGCAGCTCGGCTCGCTCCCGAGTCTGGGCCCCGCCTGGAGGGCGGGGCCTCCGATTACTCACTATGTTTTTAGGGGATTTCGGGGGCCACCTCCCGCCTATCGGAGGAGTTTGGTGATGTCACCCCGAGCCGGTCTGGAGCCAAGCTAGGGCTGCCGGGCTTCGACCGCCCGCCCCGCGCAGGAAAGGCTCCGGCCTGCTTCGCCCGCCAAGGCCAGGTGGCTCAACTCTTCACGGTTTCCTAGTCAATAAGAGTGCTTCTTGATGGTTATTGCCGCACAAGCACTTTTTAATTTCCTGTCCACCCCAGTCTGGATGCAACGAGGAAAAAGAGAAGTGGCCTGGACCTCTCCACCTGGCACTACTCGGACCGTGGCCTTCGCGGAGCCTGCTGCACGTCAGCGTGATCAGAGGCTCCGCTCCGCTTCCGCTCGCGCAGTACCCGCAGGCTCGTCGGTTTAAGATCTTCCACACTGCCGACCCTCGGGGCCAGTGGGTGGAGAGGGGTAGTCACCCGGGGGTAAATCTCTGGAGCTTGTCTCTGCAACCTGACACCTCTGTTCCGTTTGAACTCCCTTACCCGCCCCTCCTCCCCACGCCTGCCTCCCATGGCTTCCTGCTGGGGTCCAAGTTTCCCAAAGAATTTCCACTAATAAACCGTCCTGTGACTCCTCGCCGAGGGTATCGTCCCCCAAGGTTTAACCCCGTACAAGCAAGTACGAACGGGTTGGGGGTCGGGCTGGAGCACACACCGCCCCTGAGAGGATTTTTCATCCCACAGTGAGGATGCTCCACGGCTGGCGGCAGTCTTCCCCAGATGCAGGAAGGGTTTTTATTTTCTCTAAGTTCGTTCTAAATTAGGGAATCGTGTGGGAATTGGAAAAGATTGGAAATTCTGACTTGCTTTCCCAGGCTCAAAAAAAACAGGAAGAGAAAAGTGAAAACAGTTACCACCCCTCCCACTCATTTCGGTTTCTCCTGTGGCTGCCCCGGATTAGAAACGGCACCTTACTTTTTCTGAGGAGGCAGTCTTCAGGAAGACAGAGTGGATTAATTATAATCTTTGATTAACGACACACAATCATCATTGATGCTAGCATGGTCCTTCTTTTAAAATTTAGATATGTATACCTTTCAGATTAATACGAGTTCCAGTGCACCCACTGCAAAACTCAAGAGGCTGGATGGAAAAGCCATCAGAACTTATATCTACCCACCTGCTCCTCATTTGTTCATCCCCTCCTTATCCCAGTGTCTAGGGTGCCATCATCCACAATTCTGTATTTGTTGTTCCTTTAATTTTTCTAAAAAATTTTGAGAAAAAAATTATATATACATGATGTTTGTTTTTGCTTAGTTTTGAACTGTAAGAGAGTATGGCATTATTTGTTGTCCTTCGTTATTTACATTTTTCACTTAACACATTACTAATATTCATCTGTTTCATAGTTCATTCAATTTTTTACTACTGTGTACTATTCTGCAAACATATCACAGTTTTTCATTTATTCCTCCTGAGGGTGGCCGTTTGGGTTTCCAGTTTGTTGCTATTATAAACAATGTTGTTCAGAACATTCCTGTGAATGTATCCTGTTACATATATCCAGGATTTTTCTTGGGTGTATATCTAAATGTGATTATTAAGGTATAGAATTTCTGTTTATCAGTTTTCCAAATAATGCCTTGGTTCTTTAACATCCTCCAAAGTTAATTAACAAGCATTTAAAAAATATCAACGCATGCATGGATTTAAACGTTTTTCACATGTTTTGGGGATTCCACGTGTTTCAGTGGTAAAGAATTTGCCTGCTAATGTAGGAAATGCGAGTTCGATCCCTGGGTTGGGAAGATCTCCTGGAGGAGGAAATGGCAACCCACTCCAGTATTCTTGCCTGGAAAATTTCAAGGACAGAGAAACCTGGCAGGTTATGGTCCATGGGACAGGCAAAGTCAGACACAGCTGGGCAAGCATGAGGTGCTTTATTCCATTACAATTATTACTGAAGTTCAAATTGTTCCATCATTGGCCACAATATATAAATAACTCTTAGAACGCAATAACCAAACACCCAACGACCCAACTTATTATTTTTTTTATGAATTTATTTTTGGCTCTGCTGAGTCTTTGTTGCTACGGTGGCGTTTCTCCAGTTTCAGAGAGCAGGGGCTACTCTCCAGGTGGGGTGCACGGGATTCACGTGGCAGTGGCTTCTCTTGTAGAGCACAGGCTCAGTAATTGTGGCATATGGGCCTAGTTGCTCCAAGGCATGTGGGATCCTCCCGGATCAGGAATTGAACCAGTGTCTCCTGCAGTAGCAGGCAGATTCCTTTACCACTGAGCCACCAGGGAAGCCCCAAACAACCCAATGTTAAAAATGGGCAATGAACTTAAATAGACATTTCTTCAAAGAAGATAAAAAATGACTAATAAACACATGAAAAGATGCTCAACCTAATAGCTATCAGGAAAATGCAACTGAAAGTTACAATGAAATACCACTTCATACTCATTCAGTTCAGTTCAGTTCAGTTCAGTCGCTCAGTCGTGTCCGACTCTTTGCGACCCCATGAATCGCAGCACGCCAGGCCTCCCTGTCCATCACCAACTCCCGGAGTTCACTCAAACTCACATCCATTGAGTCGATGATGCCATCCAGCCATCTCATCCTCTGTCGTCCCCTTCTCCTCCTGCCCCCAATCCCTCCCAGCATCAGGGTCTTTTCCAATGAGTCAGCTCTTTGCATGAGGTGGCCAAAGTATTGGAGTTTCAGCTTCAGCATCAGTCCTTCCAAAGAACACCCAGGACTGATCTCCCTTAGGATGGACTGGTTGGACCTTGCAGTCCAAGGGACTCTCAAGAGTCTTCTCCAACACCACAGTTCAAAAGCATCAATTCTTCAGTGCTCAGCTTTCTTCATAGTCCAACTCTCACATCCATACCTGACCACTGGAGAAAGCCTTGACTAGACGGACCTTAGTCGGCAAAGTAATGTCTCTGCTTTTGAATATGCTATCTAGGTTGGTCATAACTTTTCTTCCAAGGAGTAAGTGTCTTTTAATTTCATGGCTCATTAGGATGGCTATTAGCAGAAAAACAAAACTACAAGTGTAGCTGAGAATGTGGAGAAATTGGATTCTTTGTACATCATTGATAGGAGTGTAAAATGGTATAGGTGCTGTGGAAAATAGAAAACAGTATTTATCAAGAAATTAAACAATTACTATATGATCCAGCAATTCCACCTCTGGGTATAACAGAAAACAACTAAAAGGAGGAACTCAATTAGATATTTGTAAACCAGTGTTCATAGCAGCATTATTTACAATAGCCAAAAGGTAGAAGCAACCCAATTGTGAATGGACAGATACACAAACAAAACGTGGTGTATATCTCTGTGTGTGTGTGTGTGTGTGTGTGTGTGTGTGTGTATATATATATATATATATATATATATATATATATATATAATTCAGCCTTAAAAGGGAGTGAGATTCTGGCATATGCTGTAATGTGGATGAACACTGAAGACATTAGGCTAAGTGACATTGTGTGTTAATCACTTAATCATGTCTGACTCTTTGTGACCCCATGGACTGTAGCCCACCAGGCTCTTCTGTCCATGGGATTCTCCAGGCAAGAATACTGGAGTGGATTGCCATTTCCTTCTCCAGGGGATCTTCCTGACCCAGGAATGGAAACTGGGTCTCCTGCATTGCAGGCAGATTCTTTACCAACTGAGCTATAGGGAAGTCCCTAAGGCAGACACCAAGGGACAAATACTGCACAATCCCACGTATGTGAGGTTCCTAGAATAGTCACATTCGTAGGGGCAAGAAGTAGAATAATGGTTCTCAGTGGCTGGTCAGTGGGGCGGGGAGCAATGTGGTGTTAGTATTTAACGGATGCAGAGTTTATGTTGGCGATGAACATTCTGGAGATGGATGGTGGTCACGGTGGCACAATACTGTGAATGTACTTAGTGTCACTGAATGGTACACTTAAAAGTAGTTAAAATGGTAAATTTTATATTATGTATATTTTACTACAGTAAAAAAACCTCAGTTCTCAATCAGTTATTCATTTGGTCTGTCTCATCCTGTAGACAAAACACTCACGGTAACGATACTAACTCTACCACCAATAATGTGACTAAATATAGAGTATATTTTTATAGTTTTTGTTCTTAGGTCATATTCAGTTTTGGGGTTTTCTGTTGTTGTTTTACGTATCTATTATCAAGTTAAGAAAGCTCCTTTCTAGTTCTAGTTTACAGTGTTTGTGATAAATGGGTGGTTTTTTTTTTTTCCACATTGTGGGTCTCGTGACTCTTAGTTCCCCAACTAGGGATTCAACCCAGTCCCGGCAGTGAAACCACCGAGTCCATAACCACTAGAGCTCCAGGGAATTTCCTGGGTGTTGATTTTTATTAATTTTTTTCCTGGTATCTATGGAGATCATATGATTTTCCTCCTTTATCTGTAAATGCAGAGTATGACATAGATTTCCTAATAGTAAACTATCCTGCATTCTTGGGACCCACCTAGCTTGATCACAGTGTGTTACATTGTTGAATTTGATTTATTGATATTTTAGGAGGAGGTTTTGCAACTACATTTGTAAATTAAGTGACTGTAGTTTTCCTTTTGGCGGAGGGGGGGGGCCTTGTCTAATTTTGGTATCAAAATTGTATTAGTATTTATAGGGCTATTTTGACTTTTCCTGAGTTAATTTTGAAAAGTTGTGGTTTTTCTAGGAATTTATTCTACCTAAGTTTTTAAATCTATTTGCATTAAGTTGATGATAACTTTCTTATCTTTTTAGTATCTGCTGTAACTATAGTTATGTGTCCCTTTTCATTCATTACATTATTTATTTGCACTTTCTGTTTCTCTGTAGACATCTTGCCAGAGGTTTTTTGAGAATCTTTTCATGTGCTTATTTGCTATCTGTGTATCTTATTTAGTGAAGTATCTATTCAAATATTTGCCTTTTTAAAAAATTTGGTGGATCTTTTTGAACTATACATGGCTTTCTATATTCTAAATGCAAGTCTTTTGTTGAGTGTATGTTTTGCAAATATTTTCTCTCAGTGTGTATCTTGCTTTTTCATTTTTAAAACAGTATTATTTGCAGAATAGTGAAAGTAAAAGTTGCTCAGTCGTGTCCAACTCTGCGACTGCATGGACTATACAGCCCATGGAATTCTCCAGGCCAGAATACTGGAGTAGGTAGGCGTTCCCTTCTCCAAGGGATCTTCCCAACCCAGGGATCGAATCCAAGTTTCCTGCATTTCAGGTTGACTCTTTACTGGTTGAACAGAACAAGATATTTTAATTTTGCTTAAGTCCAATTTTTTCTTTTGTACTACATGCCTTTTGTATCATATTTTAAAAATCTTAGCCCATCTACAGATGAATGGATAAAGAAGATGTGATATATAATGGACTATTACTCAGCCATCAAAAGGAATGAAATATTACTATTTGCAACAACATGGATGGACATAGAGGGTATTATGCTTAGTGAAATAGGTCAGAAAAAGACAAATACTGTATGTTCTCACTTACGTGTAGAATCTAAGAAATGGGACAAATGAACAAATATGACAAAACAAATAAATTTAGATACAGAGAACAAACTAGTAGTTACTAGAGGGGAGGGGTTGGGAGAAGGGGCAAAATAGGTGAAGGGGATTAAGAAATACAAACTGCTACTTATAAACAAGGCGCAGGATGTAATACATAGCACAGACTATAGTTAAGATTTTATAATGACTCTGTATAGTGTAAAATCTCTAAAAATATCAAATATGTTGTATACCTGAGACTAATGTTATGTTGTAACACTTCAATAATTCTAAAGAGTTTTACATTTTTTATTTATTTACTTTTGACCGTGCTGGGTCTTCATTGCTCCGAAGGCTTTTCTCGCGTTGCAAGAAGCATGGGCTTCTCTCTGGGGTGGTTTTTCTTGTTGCGGAACGTGGGCTTCAGTGGTTGCAGCGCGTGGGCTCGGTAGCTGTGGGTCCCGGGCTCTAGGCACAGCCTTAGTGGTTGTGGCCCAGGCGCTCAGCTGTTTCACAGCACATGGGATCTTCCCCTATCAGGGGTCAAGCCTACGTCTCCTTCGCTGGCAGGTGATTCTTTACCACTGAGCTGCCAGGGAAGCCTTTCGATAATTTTTTATTTAAAGAAATCTTTCCCAAACTCAAGGCCACTGTGATTTTCTTCAATTTTTTTCTAGAAGCCTTATACCTTGAGCTCTTACATTTGGGTCTATAATCCATTTCGAGCTAACTTTTGCACATAGTATTGAGTAAGAGCTTGCTTCTTTCTTTTCCTGTTTTTCACACAATTATTGAATTGTTTCAACACCATTTCTTGAAAAAAATTATTCTTTCTCCACTGAATTACTTTGGCATCAACTGACCATATATGTACGGGTGTACTTTTGGACTCTCTGTTCTGTTGCTTGTATCTATATATGTTTATTTTATGCTAATACCACAAAGTCTCAATTACTGTAGCATTATAATACATCTTTTTTGTTTCCTTTTGGCTGGGAGACTCGGCCTATGGGATGTTAGTTCCCTGACCAGGGATCGAACCTGTGCCACCTGCAGTGAAAGCATGGAGTCTTAACCACTGGACTGTGAAGGAAGGTCCTTGCTTTTATTTTTGTTCTTTTTTTTTTTTTTTTGCATTATATCTGGAAATTAGATACTATAATCCTTCGACTTTCCTCTTCTTTTCTTTAAAATCCCTTCCATTTTCTTATAAGTGTTAGGATACAGTTTGTTAATTTCTACAATTTGGAGAGCATTGACATCTTAATATCAAGCTTCTCAGCCATGATCTCAGGTATGTATCTAATCTTACTTAGGTTTTCTTTAATTTCTTCACGCATTGTTTTGTAGTTTTCAGTGTATAGGTCTTGCACATATTTTGTCAAATTTATCCCTGAGTTTTCAATATTTTATGATATTTTAATTGTTTTTAAATTTTAAATTTATGATTGCTTATTGCTAGTATATAGAAATCTATTGTTGGAAACTGCATCCTGCAACCTTGCTGAACTCCCATTTTAGTTCTTGTAACTTTTTTTTTTTATGAGTAGAGGGTAAATTTCTTAGGATTTTCTACATAGATGATCATATTGTTTACAATAAAAGCATCTTTGCTTTTTCCTTTCCAATTCATATAGCAGGATGCCTTTTAATCTCTTTTCTTTTTTCCTTTTTTTTTTTTTTTTTTTAGCTTATTGTACTGGGTGGAACCTCCAGTACAAGTCTGAATAAAAGTGGTAGAAATGAACATCCCGGTCTTTTCCCAGATCTTAGGAGGAAAGCATTCTCTTCCACCATTAAGCAACATGTTTGCTGCAGGTTTTTCTCTAGAGGTGTTTAATTAGGTTGAGGAAGTTCCTTTCTATTACTACTTTTCTGAGAGTTTTTATCATGCTAATGAAATTTTGCCAAATGCTTTTTCTGCATCTATTGAGATGATCATATTAAACATACGTATTTAACTTAATAAAGCCTTTTTGAAAACATGTCTTTATTTTGCTGTGCCAGGTCTTAGAACACACAGGATCTTTGATCTTTCTTGTGATATGTGGAATCTAGGTTCCCTGACCAGGGATCAAACCCAAGCCCCCTACATTAGGAGCTCGGAGTCGCCCACTGGACCACCACGGAAGTCCCCACTACGTCTCTCTCTTTCAGTCTTTTTTAAAAAGATTTATTTATTTGCTTATTTATTCATTTCTGCTGCGCTGGGTCGTCATTGCTGTGTGGGCTCTCTCTTGTATCACTTCGAGGGCTCCTCACTGTGGTGACTCTTCTCGTTGCAGAGCAGAGGCCTCGGGCATGCAGGCTTCGGGAGTTGCAGAGGCCTCGGGCATGCAGGCTTCAGGAGTTGCGGCACATGGGCTCAGTTGTTGTGGAGTGCAAACTTAATTGACCAGCAGCACGTGGGATCTTCCCAGACCAGGGATTGAACCTGTGTCCCCTGCATTGGCTGGTGGACTCTTAACCACTGGACCACCAGGGAAACACCACTGTCTTTTGATATATCACCTCTCCTGCACACTTCCCATATGTTCTTTCTGTGACTTATTAATAAAATGACTAGAAAATATTTGCAACACAAATATCTGAAAAAGTACTTGTATCCAGAATATATAAAGAATCCCTACATATCATCACGACCCAGATAATCATAAGGGTGTGATCACTCATCTAGAGCCAGACACCCTGGAATGTGAAGTCAAGTGGGCCTTAGGAAGCATCACTTATGAACAAAGCTAGTGGAGGTGATGGAATTACAGTTGAGTTGTTTCAAATCCTGAAAGATGACGCTGTGAAAGTGCTGCACTCAATATGCCAGCAAATATGGAAAACTCAGCAGTGGCCACAGGACTGGAAAAGGTCAGTTTTCATTCCAATCCCAAAGAAAGGCAATGCCAAAGAATGCTCAAACTACCGCATAATTGCACTCATCTCACACGCTAGTAAAGTAATGCTTAAAATCCTCCAAGCCAGCCTTCAGCAATACATGAACCGTGAACTTCCAGATGTTCAAGCTGGTTTTAGAAAAGGCAGAGGAACCAGAGATCAAATTGCCAACATCTGCTGGATCATTGAAAAAACAAGAGAGTTCCAGGAAAACATCTATTTCTGCTTTATTGACTATGCCAAAGCCTTTGACTGTGTGGATCACAGTAAACTGTGGAAAATTCTGAAAGAGATGGGAATACCAGACCACCTGACCTGCCTCTTGAGAAACCTGTATGCAGATCAGGAAGCAACAGTTAGAACCAAACATGGAACAACAGATTGGTTCCAAATAGGAAAAGGAGTACGTCAAGGCTGTGTATTGTCACCCTGCTTATTTAACTTATATGCAGAGTACATCATGAGAAATGCTGGACTGGATAAAGCACAAGCTAGAATCAAGATTGCCAGGAGAAATATCAATAACCTCAGATGTGCAGATGACACCACCCTTATGGCAGAAAGTGAAGAAGAACTAAAGAGCCTCTTGATGAAAGTGAAAGAAGAGGGTGAAAAAGTTGGCTTAAAGCTCAACATTCAGAAAACGAAGATCATGGCATCTGGTCCCATCACTTCATGGGAAATAGATGGGGAAACAGTGGAAACAGTAGCTGACTTTATTTTTCTGGGCTCCAAAATCACTCCAGATGGTGACTGCAGCCATGAAATTAAAATACGCTTACTCCTTGGAAGAAAAGTTATGACCAACCTAGACAGCATATTCAAAAGCAGAGACATTACTTTGCCAACAAAAGTCTGTCTAGTCAAGGCTATGGTTTTTTCACTGGTCATGCATAGACATGAGAGTTAGACTGTGAAGAAAGCTGAGCGCTGAAGAATTGATGCTTTTGAACTGTGGTGTTGGAGAAGACTCTTGAGAGTCCCTTAGACTGCAAGGAGATCCAACCAGTCCATCCTAAAGGAGATCAGTCCTGGGTGTTCATTGGAAGAACTGATGTTGAAGCTGAAACTCCAATACTTTGGCCACTTCATGCGAAGAGCTGACTCATTGGAAAAGACCCTGATGCTGAGAAAGATTGAGGGCAGGAGGAGAAAGGGACGACAGAGGATGAGATGGTTGGATGGCATCATCGACTCAATGGACACGGGTTTGGGTGGGACTTGGTGATGGACAGGGAGGCCTGGTGTGCTGCAGTTCATGGGGTCGCAGAGTTGGACACGACTGAGCAACTGAACTGATAAAAAAACAAGCAAAAGATTTGAAAAGAAACTTCACACAAAAGAGATATACGCAGGATAGATTGGGAGTTTGGGATCGACATGTACACACTGCTGTATTTAAAATAGATATAACCAACAAGTACTTAAACTGTACAGCACAGGGAACCCCGCTCAATACTTCATAATAACCTAAATGGGAAAAGAATTTGAAAAAGAATAGATACCTTTATATGTTTAAGGGAGTCACTTTGCTCTACACCTGAAACTAGCACAACATTATTGATCAACTATACTCCAACATAAAATTTAAAAAAATGTTAAAGATGCACAAATAGATAATCAATAAACACATAAAAAGATGTTTGTCATACTCATCAAAGAGAATGTCCTGGCAGCCCAGGTTAGGACTCTGTGCTTTCGCTGCCAAGGGCCCAGGATCCATTCCTGGTAGGGGAGCTAAGATCCAGCAAAGCCAAAAGAAAAAGTCATCAAAGATGCATAAATTAAAACTACAATAAAGTACCACTTCACATGTACTAGAATCAAAACAAGCTAAAATATCAAATAAGCCCATGTGGAGCAACTGGGACTCTTGCTGGTGGGAAGGGAAAATGGTGCAACCACTTTGGGAAACTGGCGTCTATAACGTTGAGTCTGCGTTTGCCCCTGACTGGCTCTTTCTCTCCTATGTGCTTTCCCAAAATAAAAATTTTAAAATACATTCCCCAAAAGTGCAAGGATGTTTATAGCTTTTTTCTAGTATGAAAAGCTGTAAACTACCTAAATATTTATCAAGTGGTATAGTCACACGGTGGACCACAGTTATTGTACCCTGTACCTCCTACCATGCCGCACCTGGTAGCTATTGTTCGCATTTAGACCTGAGCGTATGCTACACTCAGGAATTCTCCTCGGTTCCATTCACCGAGTGGCTGGAAGGCTGCCAGGTTTGGCAGGGCCCAGAGCAAGAGAGAGCTCTAGGTATATGCAGGCTAAGGTACAAGGATTTGCTTCTGCTTCTGCTGTTAGTTCCTGCGGAAGTGGGAGCCATAGGAGTACTGAGTTCATTTTAGGACTAATTCAGCCTCTCTTGTGGGCTTAGTTCCAAATGGGAGTCTCAAAATCGGTGTTTTAAACTTCTTCTGAAAAAAATTTTTAATCGGAGTATAATTGCTTTACAGTGTAGAGTGAGGGGTCTGAGAATTTTAAAATGTTGGCCTAATGTTGATTATATTTGCTGAATATTTAAGAATTACAACTTTATTGTCATTGTTGATAAAATTTCTGTTTCTACAAATGATGCACTTTGTATTAACACAGAGATAAAAACACTGTAAAATTGGCTATAAAACAATCTAAATAGTTCTTTTGTTGGAGCTGATTGTTCTAACAGAGAACAGTAAGAGTAAAACTAATCCTTGGACCTCCCTGCTTAGCTAAAGGACTTAGAACTAAGTTATCTGTCGGTTCTCTGACATGTATGAGAAATCTCTGCACCAGTTATGGATTTAGTATCTGTCTCGATGTGTTTATGCTCAGACTCTTTGCAACCCCATGGACTATAGCCCTCCAGGCTCCTCTGTCCATGGAATTTCCCAGACAAGAATACTGGCGTGGGTTGCCATTTCTTCCTCCAGAGAATCTTCCTGACCCAGGGATGGAACCCACGTCTCTTGCATCTCCTGCACTAGCAGGCGGATTCTTTACCCAACTGGGAAGCACATCTGTCTCTATAAATCTCCTAAAAATGGCACCTTCCCTATATCTGAATATTGTCCTGCCAGTGATGACTTCGAAGAGTATGAATCAAAATTCTATCAAACTCGGACTTCCCTGGTGGGTTAGGGGATGCGAATCTGCCCGAAGCGGACACGGGTTCAATCCCTGGTCCAGGAAGATTCCACGTTCCGTGGGCAGCTAAGCCCTTGCACTACAACTACTGAGCCTATGCTCCAGAGCCTGGTAGCCGTAACTACCAAGCCCTTCTGTTGCAACTGCTGAAGCCTACGCACCTAGAGCCCGTGCTCCGCAACGAGAGAAGCCACCACAAGGAGAGGCCTGCGCACCGCAGCAAAGAGTAGCCCCTGATCCCCGCAACTAGAGAAGGCCTGCCAACACAGCAAAGACCCAGCACAGCTATACATACATAATAACAAATTTTTTTAAATTCTATCAAACTAGAAGAAGAGTGCACGCAAGTATTTAATGAGGGCACTGTTGTGTCCCTTTCTGGCCACCCACCCATTAATTTGCTTCTTGTGTGATCTGTCCTAGTTTACTGGGCTGTGAGCACCAGCTCCCCCCTCAGCCACCGCCCCTCCCTTCTCCAGCACAGTAACAATAGCTAATGTTTGCTGAGCTTTGGCTGTGGGCCAGTTGTTGAGCTAAATGCTGTACTGGCTGAAGCTCTGAATCTAGTGCTTACAGCCAGCCTTTGAGGCAAATGTTGTATCACTGCTGCTACTGCTGCTAAGTCACTTCAGTCGTTTCCGACTCTGTGCGACCCCATAGACAGCAGCCCACCAGGCTCCCCCGTCCCTGGGATTCTCCAGGCAGGAAGACTGGAGTGGGTTGCCATTTCCTTCTCCAATGCATGAAAGTGAAAAGTGAAGTCGCTCAGTTGTGTCCGACTCTTCGTGACCCTATGGACTGCAGCCTACCAGGCTCCTCCGCCCATGGGATTTTCCAGGCAAGAGTACTGGAGTAGGTTGCAATTGCCTTCTCCACCAGTAGGATGGCTATATTACAGATTTAGTAATAGGCTCAGAGACACTGGGTAACCTGCCCAAGGTCACACAGCTCAATAGAGGAGCCAGGATTTAAACCCAGTTCTGTGTGACTCAAGAGCTGACATCTTGTTGCGGGAACCTATGGTTCGGGAGCCCAGTCCCAGATGCAGTGGCTGGAAAGACCCACAGGGGCCCTTCGGGTCTTGAAGCAAGTCACCTTCCTGCTCCGTCTAACTCTAGCTTCCCTGTGGTCAGCTCAGGCGATAGCAAGCCCGCAGCAGCTCTGGGTTTTCAAGGTCCTTTGTGACATAGGGTCAAAATCTGTCTCCCTCTGTCCTCCGTGAGATTGTCAGCCTTTTCTGCTTATGGAGCCTCAAAGAAGGCACTAGTCTGCTCCCCACCCTAGGGAATCCCCTCAGATCTTGACCCAAGCAAGGTATTTACTGTGTACCCACAATGCACGTGGGACAGAGCAGTGAGCAAGACAAGCTCTAGCCCTGGTGGAATTGACAATTTAAAGGGAGAAATTAAAAAGTTCCACTTTGACAGTGACACGTCCACCCACCCAGCCCTTCTGGCCTTTCTGGATCATTGTGGATTTCCAGGTTTGAGACCCCTGGAAAGGTGGTTCCAGAGAAGGTAACCACATAAAAGCCAGGGCTATGGGGCTGGCTCAGGTGGTGCAACGCGAGATGCCCTGACTTGGGGCTGGGAGCGGCCGTAGGTCCAGGGCAATCCCAGAGCTTCACGCTGTTCAGATCTTGGCAAAGAAGGAAAGAAAATCCTGCTGCCTCGCTGCCATTCATAAACAAGCAGGAGCAAGACAGGCCCATCCACCGGCCTCCCAACCTGCAAACTCAAGTGTCCCCCTCCGCCAGCCCCAGCTATCTCCTGCATCCACCCCTCCTTCCCGAGCAGAGCCCATGGGCACTTGGGACTAAACTCATTCCACTCTCTCTGGCTCAGTTTGCTTGCCTGTACTCAGCGCACTGCCCCCGGCCCAGCTTCTCAGTTCCTACCCCTATTCTGGCCTCTCTATCCCCCTCAGTCTCTCTCCAGTCCAGCCAAGCAAGGCCCAGGAGCAAGCGTCAGCGCCATTCCACTGTTCCTCTTCAGAGGCATCTGAAAGAGGGTCACAGGTCAAGCACACACACACAAACACACACACTTCCTTTCATCCGGTGACACTCCCTGTCTAGTCACTGACTCAGGACACAGTGGGACAAAAGGAGCCACAATGCTGGTTTCCGAGTCATGAACAATAGATTTGGAAGAACGACTGCTCAGCTACTGAGCCCATCAACGTCCCACCCTCCCCAAGGGAGATAATGAGGGCGGGGGACAAGGGAGGCGCAGGAGAGGCTTCAGAAAGGAGCAGAGAAGTTGGGGTGTACCCAGGAAGAACCTATGTCCCAGTTCCCACTGGGCCCCACCCTGGCTGAGGTGTGCAAATGAAAAAGAGAACCTGGAGAGACTGGGTTGCTCACAGCCCGGGCACCTGCGCTATGCTTCTGGGCTGGCTAGAGCCAGGGTCAAGCGTGTCTTTAAGGCTAACAGCCGATGGGAGCCCAAGAGTCACTGTGAGAGGCTTCACAGAGTCCCCAGGCATCAGCAGGGATCAGGGCACCGGCGAAGGCTTCCCCCAGCCACCAGGCGCTGGCAGACCTGGAGTGGCCCTGCTCTCAGTGTCGGGAGGGCCAAGATGCACCCAAAGGGACCAGGTGGGCTTTCCATAGGCGCAGCAGGGGCTGGATGCCTCTCCCCCAGGAATACTATCTCGCCTCTGTGGAGGGCTCAGAACATGACCCTTCCTGTGAATGAATCTCACTTAAATCTCTCAAAACAACCCCGTATCACACTGATTCTCATTTTACAAATGAGTGAATTGAAGTCCAGAGAAGGGAAGACGCAGTACCGAATGGCAGGGCAGGACTTTTCACTTGTGTTTTCTCTGTGTGTGTGTTTTATTTTTAAATAGATTTCTTGTACTGGTTTATTTTTGGCTGCCCTGGGTCTTGCTGTTGCGCTCAGGCTTTCGCTAACTGCAGCCGACAGGGGCTACTGTCTAGTTGCAGTGCGCGGGCTCCTCATTGTGGTGGCTTCTCTTGCTGTGCAGCACAGGCTCTGGCTGTGCGGGCTTCAGCAGCTGTGACACGTGGGCTTAGCTGCCCCTTGGCCTGTGGGATCTTCTCGGACCACGGACGCAATGTATTCCGTGCGTTGGCAGGCAGATTTCTTACCACTGGACCACTAGGGAAATCCCTTTGGGGCAGTTTTAATTCATTAATTTTCCTTTTCATTAATGGGTCATATTTTCCTACACTTTTGCATATTTGTAACCTTTCGTCGGGTATGAGGCCTGATGAATTTCAGTTTTTTGTGTGCTAGGATATCCATTCTGAAGGAGATCAGTCCTGGGATTTCTTTGGAAGGAATGATGCTAAAGCTGAAACTCCAGTACTGTGGCTACCTGATGCGAAGAGTTGACTCATTGGAAAAGACTCTGATGCTGGGAGGGATTGGGGGCAGGAGGAGAAGGGGACGACAGAGGATGAGATGGCTGGATGGCATCACTGACTCGATGGACGTGAGTCTGAGTGAAGTCCGGGAGTTGGTGATGGACAGGGAGGCTTGGCGTGCTGCGATTCATGGGGTCGCAAAGAGTCGGACACGACTGAGTGACTGAACTGAACTGAACTGAGGATATCCTTGTATTCCTGCAAATAGTTTTGAGTTGTATTCTAGGACACATTTAAATTGCTTTGAAATGATTTGCTACTTTGGATCTTGCTTTGAGATTTTGAAGGTTTTTTTCCCGTCACACTAAGCAATGCTCTGATACCAGCTGGGCGTCCAACTACTCATTTCAATGCTAACACTATCTATAGATGACCTCTTCCCTCAGTTTCCGTAATTCAGCAAAACAACTCACAGAGCTCAGGGAAACGTTGTATTATAAAGGGTAAACCTTATAACCACCAAATGGAAGAGAAGGTGAAGTATAGCGGTGAGTACAGACTTCCATGCCCTTTCTGGGCATTCCAATTTCCCCAGCACTGGGTGTTCACCACCCTGGAAGCACTCCATACCCTGTTTAGGAGATTTTATGGCGGTTTCACCATGTCAATGTGATTGATTAAGTCATTGGCCATTGGTGATTGAACTGAATCTCTATTCCCGCTCTTCTCCTTCAAGGTTGGGGCAGGGGGCTGAAAGTTCCATCCACCAATCACAAGAGTGGTTTCTCAGGCTACCTGCTCTATTCTGAAGTTATTTAGGAGCCCACCAATAACAACCTCATTAGCGCAAATTTGGCTATGGTTGAAAAGGACTTATGAATAACAGAAGACATTCATATTACTCAGGACATTCCAAGGGTTTTAGGAACTCTGTGCCAGGAACTAGGACAAAGCCTAAATATATATATAATGCTTTACATACATTTGCTGCTGCTGCTGCTAAGTCGCTTCACTCGTGTCCGACTCTGTGCGACCCCATAGGCTTCAGCCCACCAGACTCCCCTGTCCCTGGGATTCTCCAGGCAAGAACACTGGAGTGGGTTGCCATTTCCTTCTCCAGTGCATGAAAGTGAAAAGGGAAAGTGAAGTCGCTCAGTCGTGTCCGACTCCAGCGACCCCATGGACTGCAGCCTACCAGGCCCCTCTGTCCATGGGATTTTCCAGACAAAAGTACTGGAGTGGGGTGCCATTGCCTTCTCCTTGCATATATATAAATACATATAAATAAATTTATATAAATATATATTTATATATAATAAATATTTAATACTTTATATATTTTGTACCAGGGATTTGTTAGGTGGAAACAGAACATCCTTTAGCCAGGAGTTAATTATTTCTGACTCTTGAGGCATGACCCTTCTAGGAGTCAGTGCTCCCTGTAACATAACAAAGTCTTTCTTTCTGACTAGAACAGGCACTATCTTTGACCATGAATGTCAATTAGATTGGGGTTCCCAGGAGGCTCAATGGTAAAGACTCTGCCTGCCAATGCCAGAGACTCAGGAGACATGGGTTCCATCCCTGGGTCCACTCCAGTATTCTTACCTGGGAAATCCCAGGACAGAGGAGCCTGGTGGGCTATAGTTACGGGGTCACAAAGAGTCAGACACGACTGATGGACTGAGTACACACTCACGTCAATTAGGTCAACTTGGTTGAGAGTGTGTTCAGATCTTCTCCGCATTCACTGGTGGTCTCTGAACTTCTTCTATCAATTACCCACGGAGGAATGCCCAACTGCGGTTTTCTGTTTCTCCTTTCAGTTCTGTTGGTTTTGGCTTCATGCATCCAGGAACTCTTACTGAGTACCTACAGTTAGGATTTTTATGTTTTCTTGAAATAACCCCTTTGTAATTATACAATGTCTCTCTTTATACCTGGTAATATTCTTTATTTCAAACAAAGCTATGGCACTCAGCCACCAGGTCAAATGACCAACACCATGGCTCCAGGGGAGCCCTTCCTTCCCCTCCATCTCTACCTTAGATGTAAGTCCACACCTCAAAAATTACTGAGATTAAGTACCCTACTCCCAAGGAATGGTGGATCTCAAAACAGAAATAAAGCTGAATAGCAGAGAAAATCAAGGTTCTCTGCTTTGACAGCAGCAATGTGACTGCTGCACAGAAGGATACTGTTTAATGTCAGAGACTGACTCCACTCTAGTCCTTCTATGAGGCAGCCAACCCCATAGCATCTCCTTCTCGGTCGGGGGGAGGGGGAGGTGCAGGAGGGATCAATCCCTTTTGGAGTACTAATCCCTGGACCATCAGAGAATTCCCAGCATCTTCTTTCTCTACTTGTAAATTACTTTTTCCAGAACCGCCCCCCCCCGATTCTCTTGCACACCCTCCGCCAGCCGGATCCTTTATGCTCTGCCCAGAAAAGTTCCTGCTCTCTCCTTGATCCCTCTGTCTCTGAGGACCTCAGAAGTCTCATGGATGTCACAAGGAAGAAACTCGGCATGGGCAGCTCCTCTCCAGCCCCCGTTAGCTATTCCAAACATTTACTGCCTTTTTAAAGCCTCCAGGGGCTTCCCTGGAAGTCCAGTGGTCAAGGCCCTGTGCTTCCAGTGCAGGGGGCACAGGTTCAATCCCTGGTTAGGAAATGAAGATCCCACATGTTGTGTGGCACGACCAAAACGGGAAAAAATGGAAAGCCTCTACACCCATCCACCTGCTGCATCCAACAGGAGCTGGGTGGCTTCCTGCTCCCTCCAGAAACAGAGACCTAGGAGGAGGTTCTCAAACCTCAGGAGACCTCAGCAGTGCCAAAGCCCCACGATGTCGTAAGATAAATCTACAGTCTTTGATTCAGTGAAGTGTATTTTAGCATCTATTTATTGTATACTTACTCTGCTGGCCCTTTATGTTCAACACTGATTTATCTCTCACAAACACCAATTGAAGGAGGTTTGGTTATTCACATGTTTTAGATCAGGAGATTGAGGTTCAGAGAAGTTAAATTACTCACTC
The DNA here is from genome assembly GCF_016772045.2 of Ovis aries. Classification (NCBI taxonomy): domain Eukaryota; kingdom Metazoa; phylum Chordata; class Mammalia; order Artiodactyla; family Bovidae; genus Ovis; species Ovis aries. Next base: position 40,300,523 of record NC_056074.1, read on the forward strand.
AATCATATAGCTAATAGGTGGCAGAGTAAGGAGTCTTTCTGGAACATTAGGTTCATTCAATAGTATGTTAAAACACTTTTATGATCGACCTCATTTCTTTAAACTTTAACGTAAAGTAAATAAAGAAATAGCGATGTAAAATAAATCCTACTCATAAAGTAATATTGAAAGACTTGAAGGTAATATTGAAAGTGTATTATTCATTACACTAAATGTGAGAGACTGGATGCTTGCAATAAAAGACAAACTGCCGGATCAGGTTAAAAAAAAAACAAACCAGCCAAATAATACAGTAGTAAAATCATCAGACTTTCTAAGGGACCAGAACTTAATGATTCCAACCACTAAAAAGAAAGGATGATGTAAGGATGATGATGTAACCTGATGGGAACCTAACAATGGCTACAATGGTGATCATATGATAATATATAAAATACCAAATTAACATGCTGTACACCTTAAATTTCCACAGTGTTATCTGTCAAATGTATTTCTCTTTCTTTGGTAGGTTTTTATTTTTTTAACACTTATTTCTTTGGCTGCGCCAGGTCTTAGTTGCCACATGCAGGATCATTAGTTGTGGTAGGTGAACACTTAATTGCAGCATCTGCGATCTAGTTCCCTGATCAGGGATTGAACCCTGGTTCCTTGCAATGGGAGAGGGAAGTCTTTCTTAGCCACTGAACCTATAAAATTTTATTAAAGTATAGTTGATTTGCAATGTTGCGTTCAGTTCAGTTCAGTTCAGTCAGTCGTGTCCGACTCTTTGAGACCCCATGAACTGCAGCACACCAGGCCTCCCTGTTCATCACCAACTCTTTCAGAGTTCACTCAAACTCACGTCCATCAAGTCAGTGATGCCATCCAACCATCTCATCCTCTGTCGTCCTCTTCTCCTCCTGCCCCCAATCCCTCCCAGCATCAAAGTCTTTTCCAATGAGTCAACTCTTCACATGAGGTAGCCAAAGTATTGGAGTTTCAGCTTTAGCATCATTCCTTCCAAAGAAATCCCAGGGCTGATCTCCTTCAGAATGGACTGGTTGGATCTCCTTGCAGTCCAAGGGACTCTCAAGAGTCTTCTCCAACACCACAGTTCAAAAGCATCAATTCTTCGGTGCTCAGCTTTCTTCACAGTCCAACTCTCACATCCATACATGACTACTAGAAAAACCATAGCCTTGACTAGACGGACCTTTGTTGGCAAAGTAATGTCTGTGCTTTTCAATATGCTATCTAGGTTGGTCATAACCCTCCTTCCAAGGAGTAAGCATCTTTTAATTTCATGGCTGCAGTCACCATCTGCAGTGATTTTGGAGCCCAGAAAAGTAAAGTCTGACACTGTTTCCATTGTTTCCCCATCTATTTTCCGTGAAGTGATGGAACCAGATGCCATGATCTTAGTTTTCTGAATGTTGAGCTTTAAGTCAACTTTTTCACTTTCCACTTTCACTTTCATCAAGAGGCTTTTTAGTTCCTCTTCACTTTCTGCCATAAGGGTGGTGTCATCTGCACATCTGAGGTTATTGATATTTCTCCTGGCAATCTTGATTCTAGCTTGTGCTTCTTCTAGCCCAGCGTTTCTCATGATGTACTCTGCATATAAGTTAAATAAGCAGGGTGACAATATACAGCCTTGACGTACTCCTTTTCCTATTTGGAACCAGCCTGTTGTTCCATGTCCAGTTCTAACTGTTGCTTCCTGACCTGCATATAGATTTCTCAAGAGGCAGGTCAGGTGGTCTGGTATTCTCATCTCTTTCAGCATTTTCCATAGTTTATTGTGATCCACACAGTCAAAGGCTTTAGCATAGTCAATAAACCACTGGAGAAGGAAATGGCAAACCACTTCAGTATTCTTGCCTTGAGAACCCCATGAACAGTATGAAAGGCAAAATGATAGGATACTGAAAGAGGAACTCCCCAAGTCGGTAGGTGCCGAATATGCTACTGGAGATCAGTGGAGAAATAACTCCAGAAAGAATGAAAGTATGGAGCCAAAGCAAAAACAATACCCAGTTGTGGATGTGACTGGTGATAGAAGCAAGGTTCGATGCTGTAAATAGCAATATTGCATAGGAACCTGGAATGTTACGTCCGTGAATCAAGGCACACTGGAAGTGGTCAAACAGGAGATGGCAAGAGTGAACATCAACATTCTAGGAATCAGCGAACTAAAATGGACTGGAATGGGTGAATTTAACTCAGATGACCATTATATCTACTACTGCGGGCAGGAATCCCTCAGAAGAAATGGAGTAGCCATCATGGTCAACAAAAGAGTCCGAAATGCAGTACTTGGATGCAATCTCAAAAACCACAGAATGATCTCTGTTCATTTCCAAGGCAAACCATTCAATATCACAGTAATCCAAGTCTATGCCCCGACCAGTAACACTGAAGAAGCTGAAGTTGAACAGTTCTTCGAAGACCTACAAGACCTTTTAGAGCTAACACCCAAAAAAGATGTCCTTTTCATTATAGGGGACTGGAATACAAAAGTAGGAAGTCAAGAAACACCTGGAGTAACAGGCAAGTTTGGCCTTGGAATGCGGAATGAAGCAGGGCAAAGGCGAATAGAGTTTTGCCAAGAGAACGCACTGGTCATAGCAAACACCCTCTTCCAACAACACAAGAGAAGACTCTACACATGGACATCACCAGATGGTCAATACCAAAATCAGATTGATCATATTCTTTGCAGCCAAAGATGGAGAAGCTCTATACAAGAGCAAAAAACAAGACCGGGAGCTGACTGTGGCTCAGATCATGAACTCCTTATTGCCAAATTCAGACTTAAATTGAAGAGAGTAGGGAAAACCACTAGACCATTCAGGTATGAGCTAAATGTTGTGTTAGTTTCAGGTAAATATATTTCAATTAAAAAAAAAAGACAGACCTGCCAAAAGCACTGTGATATTGGCATAACAACAGATACATGGACTAATGGAATAGAGTCAAGACCCCAGAAGTAAACCCTCACGTTTATGGTCAATAGATTTTTTTAATACAAAGTTAAAAGCACATTGTATTTCCTTCCTGACTACTTGCCCAGTCTCCATCTCATCGAGAGAGACAAGCTTCATCTAAATTATTTCATCTGATTGATGACTGTCATTTATAACTTTATTGCTACTTCTGTCTCAGGTATTTCTTTGAAAAAGGTGTATGGATTCATTACATATTCTAATGTATTGTCTACAGATTATGAGATAAAGTCAAGCATATATCAGCTGATAGTTTTTGTTGACCTGTCTTTATACTTAGAAATGTCTCTTCATAGTAGGCCTCCCTGGTGGCTCAGGTGGTAAAGAATCTGCCTGCAATGCAGGAGACCTGTGTTGGATCTCTGGGTCAGAAAGATTCCCTGCAGAAGGAAATGGCAACCCACTCCAGTATTCTTGCCTGGAAAATTTCACGGACAGAGGAGCTGGCTGACTATAGTCCATGGGACATGACTGAGCAATAGAATCAGACACAACTGAGTGACTATCACTCACTCACACAATTTTAGACAGGAGTGCCAGGACTATTCAAAGGGGAAAGGACAGTCTTTCAGCAAATAGTATTGGAAAACAGGATATTCACATGCAAAAGAATAAAGTTGGACCTTTTACCTTATACTATATCCAAAAATTAACTCAAAATGAATCAAAGATAAATCTAAATTTAGCAAGAAAAGCACAGATCAATATGAACAATCACATTTTTCAATATCATATTGAAAGACATGCTTTAAAATGGAACAAATAGAAAGCTATCCTAGAGTTTTGGATGGTTAGACATAATAGCATAAAATGATCGCTTGTCCCCATAATTAGTATATACATTTAATGCAATTTAAATTAGCATTCTACATTTTTTTTGGCTATGTAGCATGTGGGATCTTTGTCCCTAAGCAGGGATTGAACCCAGACCCCCCTGCAGTGGAAGCTCAGAGTCTTAACCACTGGACAGTTAGGGAAGTCCCTAAGTTTCCTCTTTTAATAGCTTTAAATGATTCTAATGGCTTATCTCAAATAATACAAGTCTGGGATTAGTGAAAATATACAAAAAAGAATCATGAAGGGGCCTCACTTTTCAAGAAAAGAGCCACTATAAGAACATCATAATCACAGCAATTTGGTATTGGAAAGAATTAGACCAGCAGATTTATGCAGCCGAATTAAGAATATAGAGTTGGGTTCCTATCTATTTTAGGATTTAATATATGACACATGTGGAGTGTCAATTTAGCAGAAAGGGGCTGTACTAAGTAATGGGAGGTGCCAGCAGAAAGTTCACTACCCATCCAGAAGAAAATGCAATTGGGCCTATCTCTTATGCTAGTCTCCAAAATATAAATTCCAGAAGGATCTAACTCTTAAATGTAATAAATTTGTTGTTCTTGTTGCGTTCAGTTACTAAGTCGTGTCCAACTCTTTGGGACCCCATGGACTGAAGCACACCAGGCTTTCCTGTCCTTTACAATCTCCCCAAGTTTGCTCAGATTCATGTCCATTGAGTGATGCTTTCTAACCATCTCATCCTCTGACCCCCTCTTCTCCTTTTCGTACAAGATTTTTATTATGTTTTTTGTTAACATAATAAAAATCTTGTAAGAAAATTTAAAAAATGAGAAGACTCTCTTAACCAGGACTGGAAACCTAGAAGTCATGATGGGAAGAATAGGCATATTTGACTCAATTAAAAATGTAAATATATGAATGCCAAAAGATGCTGGAGACAAAACAAAGAAACAGAGAACAGATTTAGAAAAAAATATTTATAGTTACATCTCTGGCAGTCCAGTGGTCAAGACTCCACTGGTTAAGTGGAATGGTTAAGTCCAGTGGTTAAGCTTCCAATGCAAAGGGGTGTGGTTTCAATCCCTGGTCAGGGAACAAAGATTCCACCTGCAGTGCAGTGCAATGTGGTCAATAAAATATCTTTTTTTAAAAAGGAAGAAAAATATTTACAAAGCAGAAGGCAAGAGCATCTTACTGTATATGTGTGTGTGTTAGTTGCTCAATTGTGTCTGGCTCTTTGCAAACCCATGGATGGTAGCCCGCCAGGCTCCTCTGTCCATGGAATTTTCCAGGCAAGAATACTGGAGTGGTAGCCATTCCCTTCTCCAGGGGATCTTCCGGACCCAGGATCAAACCCTGGTCTCCTGCACTGCAGGAGGATTCGTTACCCTCTGAGCCACTAGGGGCCCAGCAGCTTACTATTGCCCTACAAATCAAGGACAAAGAACTCAACGGAAAAATGAACTGAGCCTGTAAAGAGGCAGTTCACAGAAGGAAAATTCCAAATGGCAAAGGAAAAGATGATTAAACTGAAAGGTTGGGAAATGCAAATTAAAATGACACAATTCTGCTGCTTTGCTAACTAGTCTGGCAAAAATTTAGAAGAACTTTAGCATCTGTTGGCTGAAGATGATACAGGAAAACAGAAATTTCCATGCATTTTTTTGTGGAAATGAGATATGTTACTTAAAAAAAAGCACTCAGCTAATATTTAGCAAAACACAAAATTCTCGTATCTTTCAACCCAGCAATCCCAACCCTTAGACACTATGAAAGATTTATTGCAGCAATATTCATATTGGCATACAACCAAGACCAAAGCAAGAACCTACAGGTAGCTGAATTCCACTTGTAGGACATTATAGCCATTAAAAAAGAGTGAATTAGAGCAACATCAGTTGACTTGAACAAAGTTCCACGAAGTATTGCTGAGTGAGAAAAGTGCAAAGGTGCATTTGGTACAACACTTCTAGTAATCAGAAAACAAAACAAAACCCACATCCTGTAACGTACATTTGCACATATTTATAATTATATATAGATTTATTCTTGATTATGAGTATTGATAAAATATGTGGGGATACAGAGCAAAGTGTTAATCTGGGTTATGGGGGGGTGTTGGTGGGAAATATGGGTGAAGTGAGGGAGAAGTCAAGCAAAAAGGACAAAGGAAAATTTAGACTGTATAAAAAATATATATTATGACCATGTATTCATTGGGATCTCCAGAACCAATAGTAGATATAGATATATATTCATATTTTTATATTTGCATGGGCTTCCCTGGTGGCTCAGATGGTAAAGAATCTGCCTGTGATGCAGGAGACCTGGGTTCAGGCCCCGGGTCAGGAAGATCCCCTAGAGAAGAGAATGGCAACTCACTCCAGTATTCTTGCCTGGAAGATTCCATGGACAGAGAAGTCTGGCGGGCTATAGTCCATGGGGTCATGGAGAGCTGGACACGACTGAGCAACTAACATTTGCACATTTTTTCACTTCATATTTTATTATATATATTTCTCTTCCTCTGTCTCTCTGATAAGGAATTGGTTCACATGATACAGGAGGCTGGGACATCCCACCATCTGCTGTCTGCAAGCTGCAGGCCCAGGAAAGCCAGTGGCCTAGTTCTAGTCCAAATCTGAAGGTCTGAGAACCAATAGTGAAAGTTCTAGTCTGAGGCTGAAGACTGATGTTCCAGCTCACACAGTCAGACAGAGCCAGTTCTCCTCTTCTGCCATTTTGTTCTATTCTGGACCAACGGATTGAAGGAGACTCCCCAGCCGCCGCCCCCGCCCCTGGCACAGTGAGGAGAGCCCTTTTCTATACTAGGTCTGTTGATTCAAACGCTAATCTCATCCAGAAACACCTTCACAGACACACCCAGAAATAAGGTTTCATCAAATATCTAGGTGCCCTGTGATTCAGTCAAGATGACATAAAATTAACCATCAAAGATCATATATGCATTTATGTAAAATTTGAGATAAGCAATACATCTGAAAAAATTTTCAAACTAAAAATCTGCCCTCCATTGGAGTGATCACACCCTAGGGGCAAGGAGCTGGGTGTTTATCCTCCTTCTCCCATCCGTTACTGGCTGAGAAGTAGCTTCTGGAGGTGTTCATTTCCAGCATTCCCTATGTACTGGCTGGATACCCTCCTGTGGTCCCAGGAAGTCTCTGTCAGAGCTGCAGGCATATGCAGTGAGAGGTCTTCCCTGTGCACAGAGAATATGAAGGGGAGGGAGAGGAGCAAAGCAGCATCTCCTCCAGATATGTTGCAGTTTTGCAACAGCAGGCATAAGTGGGATATTGAGAACACTGAACCATGCTATTTGTGGATAAGACCTACTGATTTTTGGATGCTCACGATGTACTGAAATGGTACCCGACCTGCATGGGCATCATCTGTAGGTGTAACCATCTTTCCCCTGTGATAGGGCAAGGAGTATCTCTCCAGTGCTTCTGCACAGAAACTCTTCTAAAGAGGTGGAATGTAGATGGGGCCCCTGTGCTGGTGACATGTAGAATGGAAGGCAGGTGCCATCTTGAAGAAGATTGCTCCGCCTGACCAGAGGCCCATTTCCCCTAGCACTTTATTCGTACCCTTCAAGCCAAATCCCTGAGGCTGATGTAGAAGTGTGGGCCTTTCTCTCTGCTAGCTACTTTGTATGTGGCCAATAAAGGATGGTGACACTGCAGGAGATAAACAGGACTTCCAATGTTTGTGTCTAATCAGAGAATAGAAATCGTTTTAAGAAAAAAAGTTCATTTCACATGAAATAAAAATTTTGAGCGGCTTCCCTGACAGTCCGGTGGTTAAGACTCCGTGCTACCATTGTAAGGGGCTACAGGTTCAATTCCCAGCTGGAGAACTAAGATACCACAAGTGGTGGGACATGGTAAAAAAAAAAAATGTTTTTGAAAAGGCTTCACAAGCCCTCCATCTTCAGGAGAGTGTTCTAGGCAGAGCTCAAGTTAACCTACAGCTTGGAAAATCGCCCGGCCTGCCAAAGTGTGTTTATTTGAACAAATAGAGTAAGCACCAATTAATTCTATCTGACAACAATGAAAGTCCACTCTGCCAAAGTAGAATAAGAAAATTTCAGATAAACTTTAAGATGGCACACTTCAGGATCTCCTGCTTGCCAGCCAGTGCTGCTGTAGCCACTTAGACCATGCCCCCAGTCTCTCTGCTGAGGTGGGGGATCTGGGTCCCAGGGTCTCTGCCCCACTGGCTCTGAATTTCCTGGAGCTAGGCTGCCAAGGGTTTGGATAGTGGGTTGGAAGGAAGGGCCTGTGTTTGAATGATGTCTCTGCTAATGCTTGGCTCAATGGCTCGGTTGAGTCCTCAGATTTCTGAGCCTTCGTGGTTCACCTGTTAAATGGGTACAGCATCTAACCTGAGAGGGATGTCAGGATCAGATTCATTCCTCCAGGAAGTGTTCACTGACAGTCTCTTTTGTACGGGCACCTGGCTGGCTCTAGGAAAATAAGGATGGATGATGCAGAAACAGCCCCTGGCCCCATGAAGGCTGAGTTTGAGGAAGCCAGGAGGGAAGTAGATGTCATTGGTTGACAAGTAACTGGGGCTATGAGGTCTGGAGGTCTTCCTGAAGGAAGAGGCATCTGATCTGAGAAAGCATGATGGAGGGGGAGACAGAAAGAGCAGGGAGTGGCCTAAGAGAGAGCTTGATGGGGGAAAGGATAGAGTCCAGGACATGGTTTGAAAGGCAACGGTCCTTATTACTGTGTCTCCAGCTCTAGAGGGTGAGTCTCTCTTCCTCCTTCCCCCTCTCTCTCTTATTCTTTCTGTTATCCTCTCTCTCTCTCTTCCCCTTCCCCATGGATGATCCTGCTAAAACTATGTTACTGTTTACAGTATTCTCCTCAATACTCCATAGGTTTCAAATAAAAATGACTGAAAAAAATAAAAATGACTGAAAAAAATAAAAATGACTGAACGTATGTTCCAAAAGTTTCTGAGATTTCTGTAAAAAAAGATATAATAATAATTCAAACATGTATTATTATGAGCCAATATATCATAAGACTATGTCCATGACAAATAAAAATAATCTCTACCTGATTCAGACCTCTGATAATAGAAAAAAGAAAAAAAGAAAAGGAAATAAAGACCTTAAATGCAAGTTAGAAGCCAATGATGGAGAAATACTACTGGAAACATTTAACATTTAGAATTACTATTCTTAAAATGCAAAGATAAAACATACAAAGTTGATAACTGTTTCATAACAAATATTTCAGATGGAAAAATTTTTCTTTCATTTTGCTTCGATCTTGGTCAAATTGTTGAATGGGCGTCCACAAGCATCTTCAACTAGGGAGTACACATTCCTTTGCAAAAGCTCACTTCCTTAATCAGGAAAATGTTTTGTCTACTAGTCCTGATTTTGGTTTTGCTATTGAAATCAATACTGTTAATTCAGATCAGTTTCTGGTTTCCTGTTGGAGTATTATATAACATCCACATCTTTCTCTCTCTCTCTCTCTCTCTCTCTCTCTCTCTCTCATCTTGAAGTAGTCACAAAGCATTGTAGCCTACCATGAATATTTAAAATACCAGGCTACTGTGAACACTGTTGGGTCGTATTTGAATAAGGTAATATTTGGGTCTTCCAGCAAGATTAGCAGAACTACACAAAATCCCTTGGTGAAATGACCAAATTAAGAACTTATTTTACTTCCAAAAGGTGTTATTTCTTGAATACTATTCACAAAATTTGTATAAAGAATGCAAGCTTATAAATTTATTCATTTATATTTTAGTTGCCAGAATGACTTATTCATATGGAAAATTGTTCAACCTTAAAAAGGAATGAAATTCTGATACATGCTACAACATGGGCACATTTTAAAAACATTATTCTAAGTGAAATAGTGTGTGTGTGTGTGTGTGTGTGTGTGTGTGTGTGTGTGTGCACGTGCGCGCGCTCAGTTGTTTTCAACTCTTTGCGACTCCATGGACTGTGGCCAGCCAGGCTCCTCCATCCATGGAATTTTCCAGGCAAGAATACTGGAGTGGGTTGTCATTTCCTCCTCCAGAGGATCTTCCCAACCCAGGGATTTAACCCATGTCTCTTGTGTCCCCTGTACTGGCAAGAGGATTCTTTACCACTAGCGCCCCCTCTTAGCAGTCTGACTGCAAGGAGATCCAACCAGTCCATCCTAAAGAAAATCAGTCCTGAATATTCATTGGAAAGACTGATGCTAAAGCTGAAACTCCAATGCTTTGGCCACCTGATGCGAGGAGTCAGCTCACTGGAAAAGACCCTGATGTGGGAAAGATTGAAGGCGGGAGGAGAAGGGGACAACAGAGGGTGAGATGGTTGGATGGCATCATCCACTCAGTGGGAGTTGGTGGACAGGGAGGTCTGGCGTGCTGCAGTCCATGGGGTCACAAAGAGTCGGACATGACTGAGCGACTGAACTGAACTGAGCGCCACCTGGGAAGCCCAAGCCATATGCAAAAGGACAGATATTCTATGATCTGACTTGTATGAGGCACCTAGAGAAGTGAGACTCTTAGAGAGAGAAAGCAGAAAAGGGGCAATCAGGGTCTGGGAAGGGGGCACTGGGGAGTTAGTGTTTAGTGGGTACAGAGTTTATGTTGGGGAGGGTGAAGAGATTTGGAGATGGAAAGTTGAGATGGTTGCACAACAAAGTGAATGACAATGTCACTACTACTGCACACTCAAAAATGGTTAAAATGGTAAATTTTATGTGATGTGTATTTTACCATAGCTTAACAAAAAATGACTCACTGCTATTAGCTAGGACCATGAACCATGACTCACATATGGCAACAGCTATTAATACAAGAAGCAAGACTGACTTCATCATGATGACTTCTCGCTTTCATAGTCCTATTTCTGCCTTTTGTTTTTAACCTAACATTGGTGAGTTCTTCTGAAGCAGAATCATTAAGCCTTAACTGTTGAGGGAGAGTTATAATATCTTTTTTTTTCCTGATTTTTTTTTCAGAATCAAGTTCAGCCATGAAATTTGTGGGGCCTGTTACAAAATGAAAATGCAGGGCCTCGTGTTCAAAAATTATTAAGAATTTTCAAGATGTCAGCGACAGAGCATTAAACTAAGTGCAGGACCCTTCTAAGCTCTAGGCCCTAGTTGCACGGGTCTTACACCCATGAATTCAGCCCTTCTCAGGATTTAGCAAACACAAACTTCCTGAGAAATGCGAAGAAGGCATTCCCCTTGGAGACAGGAGGTGTGAAAGCAGAGCATGTGGCCCAGTGACTGCAGCAAGCATTGGGCTGCCGTGAGGGGAATCCTCTTGGAAACAAAGCCAAGACCCTGAGCAGGTGTGTGAAGGTGCCATCTTTGAGTCACAGTGTTGACCAGTCTTGGAGCTGCTCCACCTCCAGGGAGGTAAGAACTCCAGTTTATTTGAAGCTTATTCTTTTGTTTCCTGTTATTTATAATGCATGCACATCTTGTCTCTTTTTATATAATTTATTTATTTTTGGTTGTGCAGGCTCTTTATTGCTGTGCATGCCACTTTCTCTAGCTGGGATGAGCGAGACTACTTTTCATTGCCGTGCACAGGTTTCTCACTGGAGTGGCTTCTTTTGTTGGGGAGCGTGGGCTTCCCTCGTAGCTCAGTTGGTAAAAGCTGGTAAAGAATCTGCCTGCAATGCAGGAGCCCCTGGTTCGATTCCTGATTTGGGAAGATCCCCTGGAGAAGGGAACAGCTACCCAGTCCGGCATTCTGGCCTGGAGAATTCCATGGACTGTATAGAGAATTCCATGGACTGTATAGTCCATGGGGTCACAAAGAGTCAGACATGACTGAGTGACTTTAACATGGGCTTTAGGCACACAAGCTTCAGTAGTTGCAGCACGCAGGCTCAGTAGTTGTGACACGCAGGCTTTAGTGGGATCTTCCCAGAGCAGGGATCGAACCTGTGTCAAATCACTCTGCACTGGCAGGTGGATTCCCATCCACTGTGCCACCAGAAAAGTCCTAATGCATGTCTTAAAGAAAGGCCCTTTCTCATCTGTGCAGCCCCCTCTGGTTCCCCTCTAATCACTCTCCTTAAAATAAAAAAAAAACAAAACTCATTAGAAAAATTTATCTTTTCATGCAAACTCAAATGGGCTGCTTCCATTTCCTTGGCCCCTACACAGCCTGACTTTCTCCCACCCCCACCTCTGCAGAAGGTGCCCTCGAAGTCTGGAATGACCAGCCAAACGCCCAGCCCAGCTGGTATTTTCCTATCCTTGCTACCATCCACGCTGAGGAGTCCCAGACCCAACCAGCAACCTAGGAACCCCTGGCAAGCACCCTTTACCCCTACATTTTTGTTTTTGTCTGTTTGCTTTAATGCTTAAATAATTTTTTTCCATTTATTTATTTTTTTGTCTGCGCAGCTTGTGATATCTTAGTTCCCTGACCAGGGACTGAATTCAGGCCCTCAGTACTGAGGGCAGAGCCCTAACTACTGGACCACCAGGGAGGTCCCAATTTCTTATTTTTAAAGTTCCAACCTACTGAGAAATTAACACCTTGTCAATCTAGAACAACTGGCAGTCATTCCTCATGCACTTCAGTAAGTCCCCTAGCTGGTAGAAGAAGGTTTATGCTATAGCACCTCCTCTCCCACGGCCGCAAACCAGCTTCCATGATGGGCCCCTGCTGCCCTCGTTCCTTGCCTCATCCCCACCAACACTCACTTTTCCTACTCCCGAAAGTACAGCTCATGGCAACCTTTTAAAGAAAGTGTTTTAATGGGTGTCCTAGCAAATGCACTTAAAAAAAAGCCCCCTCTGAAAACCAGAGCTAATGAAAATGAATTGTGTTCATGGATTTTTTTTTTTAAGCCTTCTCTGGGTCAAAAAGGTATCGTTCTGAATACTTGAGTTTTGTCTCATGTGCTTGTTTTTTTTTAGATCTCCTGAGATCTCAAGGAGAGCTCAAGCCCATTTTCCTCAATGAGAGAGCCTCTGAGCTCGGTGGGGCTCAGCTCCTGGCCCCTTCCTGCCTTGGATTCTTTCCCGCGAACCAGTTGTTGCTTCCATGACACTGTGACAGGGAACGTTCCACAAAGGCCATGAGCTGGATCACAGCCCACCTGCTATGACAACTCTGTGCTGGAAAACACATGAGCCAGAGAGCTCTTACCCGGAAGAAACATCTTCAGCTCTCAAGATCACAAGACAGAAAACAATAAAATGCTGTAAAGCAGTTATCCTTCAATTAATAAATAAATTAGAAAACAATCTCTCGCACATCATTAGTGCAGTTTAGAGGAAGTGTTTCTTTACTCCCACTGTGAATTCAGCCAGCATTTCGATGGGTCTGGATCTTATAAGCACAACCATAGCACATGGGTTTGGAAAACAGATGTCTGTGTTCCTCTCTTCCAAACAGACTATGGAATAAGGGTTCTCATTCTTCAGGATCCAAGGCGCCCAGAGATCTGGGGCCCAGGAGGGCTGCCAGCCCCTGCCTTCTTGTGCCTGCCAGGCCTTCTTTCTCACCACACTGTAGGCCATACCTTAGTCTCCAGCCACCGTCAGTCCTTGCCCCTGCAGCAGCAAGAACCTTCTAGCTACACTCAGACTGCTACTCATATCCTGTTTCCAGAAGTATCATTTCCTCAGCCATCTTTTGAACCTTTAATCAGTGACATTATGTTCTTTATTTGTTTTTAACTTTTCATGTTGGAGTACAGTTGACTAACAATGTTGTGTTAATTTCAGGTGGACAGCAAAGTAGCTCAGTTACACATATACGTGCATCTCCTCTTTTTCAAATTCTTTCCCCATTTGGGTTGTTACATAACATTGAGCAGTGTTCCCTGTGCTATACAATAGGTCCTGTTGGTTATCCATTTTAAAAAATGTGTATGTATCACTCCTGAACTCCCTAACTATCCTTTCCCCAGACTCTTCCCCCAGGGAAACCATTAGTTCGTTCTCCAAGTCTGTGAGTCTGTTTCTGTTTGGTAAATAAGCTCACCTGTATAATTTCTTTTTAGATTCTGCATACAAGTATGTGTGCTGTGTACAAAGTTGCTTCAGTTGTGTCTGACTCTTTGCGACCCTATGAACTGTAGCCTGCCAGGCTCCTCTGTCCATGAGATTTTCCAGGCAAGAATACTGGAGTGAGTTGCCATGCCCTCTTCCAGGGGATCCTCCCCATCTACAGATCGAACCCATGCCTCTTATTGTCTCCTGCATTGTTTGGCAGGTGGCAGGTGGGTTCTTTACCACTAGCACCACCTGGAAAGCCCCACATACAAGAGATATCATACCATAATTCTCTTTCTCTGACTTCATCAGTATGATCATCTTTAGGCCCATCCATGCTGCTGCAAATGGCATTATTTCATTCTTTTTAATGGCTGAGTAATATTCCATTGTCCTAACCTCTAGAGTACTGTGGCTCAGACGATAAAGTGTCTGCCTGCAATGCGGGAGACCTGGGTTCAATCCCTGGGTCAGGAAGATCCCCTGGAAAAGAAAATGACAACCCACTCCAGTACTCTTGCCTGGAAAATCCCATGGACGGAGGAGCCTAATAGGCTACAGTCCATGGGGTTGCAAAGAATCAGACATGACTGAGCAACTTCACTAGTTCAGTTCAGTTCAGTCACTCAGTCGTATCCGACTCTTTGCGACCCCATGAATTGCAGCATGCCAGGCCTCCCTGTCCATCACCAACTCCCGGACTTCACCCAAACTCATGTCCATCGAGTCGGTGATGCCATCCAGCCATCTCATTCTCTGTTGTCCCCTTCTCCTCCTGCCTCCAAGCCTTCCCAGCATCACAGTCTTTTCCAACGAGTCAACTCTTCGCATCAGGTGGCCAAAGTACTGGAGTTTCAGCTTTAGCATCAGTCCTTCCGATGAACACCCAGGACTGATCTCCTTTATAATGGACTGGTTGGATCTCCTTGCAGTCCAAGGGACTCTCAAGAGCAACTTCACTAAAATAAACTAAATATTCCATTGTACATACATACCAAATCTTCTTTATCTATCCAATACCTAATTTTCTTGCTCTAAATTCCCCATTGACTCCTGCTGCACTTAAAGCAATACCTGACTTCCTTACAAAAGTGCCATAAAAGGCCAGGATTGGCCTGCTTTCTGATTCCTGGATCATCACTCCCCCCCATCTCCCAACCCCACCCCAGGTTCTCTCTCCTGGGATACACTAAACTGCACCCCACCCCCACCCCTGCTGGTGGGCCCTGGCTTGTGTACACCAGTAGAATTCTCCTGGTCACCGAGATTGGCTGTGGCGGAGGCACATGCCCCCAAATGGTTCAATCCTAGGGCTTTCCTTCCACAGCTTTTCTCCATAGATAAGGCCTTGGACACATGTAGGCTCTAGAGCAGTGGTCCCCAACCTTCGCGGCACCAGGGACGAGTAACATGGAAGATAATTCCTCCATGGCCCGGGAGTGGGATGGGTGGGGTGGGGATGGTTCAGGCAGAAACTCGAGGGACAGGAAGCTGTAGAGGAAGCTTCGCTGGTTTGCCTGCCGCTCACCTCCTGCTGTGCGGCCCAGGTCCTAACTGGCTGTGAACCAGTACCAGTTCTTGGCTCAGAGACTGGGGACCCCTGCTCTAGAACCGTGGGCAGCTGTGCTGCGACTATAAGAAGGGGCCACCTTGAATGTAGGAGGAGACTAAACCTGGCAAGGCGAGACTGGGAACAGAACCCACATTGTTGGTGACTTCATCTAGTCTCCAGATGAGACCATCCTGAAGCCCACGTTTGATCCACAGGGATGGAGACATTGCCTCTGGAAGCGGCCGGCGAGGGACACTGTGTGACTCCTGCGTGACAGCTTCTAGAGAGGCCCCAGCTGACCAGCTCCTCACACTGTTTCCACATTGTCACAGTACTTACTGCTGTCTGAAGGGGCTCTTATGCTTTGGGTTGTCAGCTGCTCATGTCTGACCCACTAGAGCAGGGGACTCATCTGTACTTGTTCAAGTTGCTCCTGCAGGGGTGGCACACGGTGGGTGCTCAGTGAATACTGGTGAATGGCCGATGACCTAACTCTTTTATTTTGACCAGGCCGAGTGGCTCGTGGGATCTTAGTTCCCCGACCAGTGGCCCCTGCAGTGGAAGTGCAGAGTCTTAACCACTGGACCACTAGGGAAGTCCCATCACCAAGTGTTTCTTTTCTCTCTGCTGTTTCTGTCCTCACTGCCTGAAACAGTCCCAACCCCTTTCTCCAGCCAATGCTACCCCCCCTTCTCAACTGCAGGTCGCCTATCAGATGCTCTGAGACCCCTGCCTGGGCCCCCACCTCAAGCTGTTTTCCCTGAGTCCCAGGGAGAGCCCAACTTACAAGACTCTTGGCAGCAAATGTCAGTTCACATCTCTGGCTCCCCATTCTTCATCCACTTGACAGTTTAGCTGAATACCTACTATGAGACAGGCGCTGTGGAGGCTGGGAAAATAGCACTGGGCAAACTGCATAAAGACTGCATTCATGGATCTTACATTCTAGTGAGGGAAAGACAGTAATAAGCGAATAAGGAGAAGACATGATCTGACAGCTGAATACTATGAAGGAAAATGAAACAGAGGAGGGGAGCGGAGGTGGTGGGGGATGAGCAGACAACTGGGGAAGTCAGGGGTGACTTAAAGGAGAAGGTGACATTTGAACAGACTTTAATGAAGTAAGGGAGTAAGCCAAGTGGCTAAATACAGAGGTATAAATTTGAGAAACCTCAGCATGTGAATGGTATTTAAAGCCATGAGCTTCTAGGGCATCATGAAGGGAGTGATTGTGGATATACAGGTGAAGTTCAGGACTGAACCCGGGGCCTGGGAAGGTTTAGAGGTCACGGACAGGAGGAGCAACCCATAAAGGAGATAAGGAGCAATGGGAAAGCTGGAAAGAAATCAGGAAAGCCTGGTATCCTAGAAACCAGGACAGAAGAGTTTCAAGGTAGGAAGTAACCAACCATGCCAAATGTCATGGACAAAATGTCTGAGAAGTGGCCATTGGATGAAGAATATGGGGGTCACTGGTGACTTGGATAAGGTGGCAGAGATTGAAACTGCTACCATGTTGGGACGAATATGTGAAAAGCTGTATGTATCAAGATGCTCTTTGTGGCACTGTTTGTAAGATGGGAAAGCTGGAACTTGAATATTCAACAAGAAGAAATTGGTTGTGGCAGATAAGGTGCATAGAGATGGCTGGATGGCATCACTGACTTGATGGACGCGAGTCTGAGTGAACTCCGGGAGTTGGTGATGGACAGGGAGGCCTGGCGTGCTGCGATTCATGGGGTCGAAAAGAGTCCAACACAACTGAGCAACTGAACTGAACTGAAGCAACAAAACACTATGTAGCCATTAAAATAGTGCTCTAGAATGTGAGAAATGTTCGATTTATGTTACTAAGTGAACAAGCTGGTCACAGAACAACAGACACATTAAGAATCTATTTTTGTATTTGATATGTGTTAGTTGCTCAGTCCTGCCTGAACTCTTCGAGATCCCATGGGGAACTCTTTGTGATCCCACAAGGCTCCTCTGTCCATGGATTTCTCCAGGCAAGAATGCTGGAGTGGGTTGCCATTTCCTCCTGCAAGGGATCTTCCCCACCCAGGGACTGAGCCTGTGTCTTCTGCATTGCAGCCAGATTCTTTCCACTTAGCTACCAGGGACACCCTGTTTGATAGCACAATAGAAGGTAAAGCATGGGTTGGCAAACATTTTTTGTAAATGGCCAGACAGTAAATGTTTTAGGCTTTGTGGGCATTCAGCTTTAACGTGGAAGATGTCATAGACAAAATGTCAGTGAATGAGATGGTGGCTATGTTTCAATAAAACATAATTTATGGACCCTGAAATTTGAATTTCAGAATTTCCATGTATCATGAAATATTCTATTTATGTCTCCCCAAGCTTTAAAAAGAGTGTGAAGACCATTCTTTGCCCACTGAGCAGGAAAGCTAGAATAGGGTTGGATTTGCCCTGCAGGCTAGTTTGCCTACCTGGTCATTCCCTGCACCTTGTGTATTTCGTTGTTGCTGTTTCCCAAAACACTTATCACTCTTTAATAGACTAGATAATTTATTTTTAAAATATATTTACTGTTTGTGATCCACACCCCTCTTTTCCCTCTCAGCCTCCAAGAATTCAAGCTCCAGGAGCTGCAAGTTATTTTATTCATTGATGTATCCCAGGCTCCTAGATAAAATGCCTGGGACACGGTAACAGATTATTAAACAGTTGTTGAATGTATTAATCAATTCTAAAAGAAATCATCTCTGACTATTCATGGGAAGGACTGACGGTGAACATGAAAACCCCGATACTTTGGCCACCTGATGCGAAGAAAAGACACTGATGCTGGGAAAGTCTGAGGGCAAGAAAAGGGGAGGGCAGAGGATGAAATGGTTGGAGAGCATCACTGACTCAATGGACATGAGTTTACGCAAACTCCGGGAGATAGGGAAAGACAGAGGAGCCTGGCAGTTCACGGGAGTCACAAACAGTCGACACGACTTAGACGTCTGAACAATAACAACTCGTATAATTAGCAACCTAACATACAAAACAAACCTATAAACCTTCTTCCGTGGACCCCCAACCCTAGGAAAGTCCACAACTTGCGGGGGTCCTGGTGCCCACTTTTCGAAATCCGCCCCTCAACCCCCCAGCCGAGCACACGCAGCTCACTCCCCGTGACGCAGCCTTGACGCCACTAGGAGACGGCCAAGCGGCCGCCCGCTAGGCACAAACACCAATCCCACGTGACCGGCGTCGCACCCGGTGAGCGTCACGTGACTGACTCAGTTTTCCTCCAATCGTTGCACACGTTGTGGGGATTCCATCCAGGACCTGACCTGAGCCTTAAAACACCCTATGCCCCTGCCAGCCAAACTGGCCGGCTCCGTCAGCAAGCTGGGCGGCGGTGTCTCTTAAGAACCTACTAGTAAAGCCGCTTCGGGGAAGACGGGGCCTACAACGTGCTCAGTCCCGGAAGTGACGGCTCCCAGAGGGGCCGGAAGTGGCAGTGGAGGGAGGGAAGATGGCGGAGGTGGTGAGTCCGGTGCCCGGGGCGGGGCGGAGGGAGCCAGGGGAGGTGGGTAGAGCCCGAGGCCCCCCAGTAGCCGACCCTGGCGCCGCGCTGTCTCCCCAGGGGGAGATAATCGAGGGCTGCCGCCTGCCTGTGCTGCGGCGGAACCAGGACAACGAAGATGAGTGGCGTGAGTGACGTCGGGGGGCGGGGCTAAGGAACCTGAGGGCGAGGGGCGGGGGGAGAGTCAACCGAACCCCGGGGAGGGGGTGGGGCCTCTAGAATCCTGGAGCGGGCGGGGCGCAGATACTCAGGAGGGGCGTGGCTTTTAGCCTTTAGAGCTGGTCAGGGCAGGGCTTGAAGAGGGGATGGCACTTGGTGACTAACCGGGGCTTTTGAGAGCGGTTCCAAGTGCTGGGGCTTTAGGGTTCGGGCCTGGTGGTGGAGTTCAGATCGTAGGAGGGTGGAGCTTCATGGCCTGGCCAGTCTAAGGCCCTTGCCTTTGCTGTTCCCACAGCACTCGCTGAGATTCTGAGCGTGAAGGACATCAGTGGCCGGAAGCTTTTCTACGTCCATTACATTGATTGTGAGTTCTGGGCCGGGATGAGGTGGGGCTGGAGGGTTGGGGGGCAGCCTCTGGCACTCCTTCCTGAGCCATACCCACTGCTGCAGTCAACAAACGCCTGGATGAATGGGTGACCCACGAGCGGCTGGACCTGAAGAAGATCCAGTTCCCCAAGAAAGAGGCCAAGACCCCCACTAAGAACGGACTTCCTGGGTCCCGACCCGGCTCTCCAGAGAGAGAGGTGGTGAGTAGGTCCCCTGCTTCACCTCTTCTCTCCTGCCTACTTTTAAAATCTCTTGGCCTCAGTGGCTCCCAGATGGGCGACAGGCTGTGCCCTCCCACCCTGGCTTCAGCTTGTAAAGGATGGGGCCCAGACTGCAGATGTAGCTTCCAGAGTCCAGTGACTGTACCTGTGTCCTTGAGAGGGCAGAGGGTGGGGTTTGATCACTCCATGCCGAGGGGACCCTACTCCCCTTCCCCATCCCACCACCATCCCAGCCCCAGAGGAAGACCCTGGACCTATCTCTACAGCCGGCCTCCGCCCAGGCCAGCGGGAAGACTTTGCCAATCCCGGTTCAGATCACACTCCGCTTCAACCTGCCCAAGGAGCGGGAGGCCATTCCCGGTGGCGAGCCCGACCAGCCGCTCTCCTCCAGCTCCTGCCTGCAGCCCAACCACCGCTCAACGGTACCCTCAGCAATTCCAGGGACCTTGCTTTCCTCTCAGGTCCCACCTTCTCTACCTTCTGACCCACCTGTCCTGGTTTCTCTCTGCAGAAACGGAAGGTGGAGGTGGTTTCACCAGCAACTCCAGTGCCCAGCGAGACAGCCCCGGCCTCAGTTTTCCCCCAGGTGAGTCCCCCAAGCCATCTCTTCTGCCCTCCTACCCTCTGATAGCCCCTTTGGGCTCACCTCACAGCCACTCTTTCTGTCCCTCCACTATCATTTGCAGAATGGATCAGCCCGGAGGGCAGTGGCAGCTCAGCCCGGGCGGAAGCGGAAATCAAATTGTTTGGGCACTGATGAGGTAGGTCTGGGGAGGAGGGAAGGGTGAAACGAAGGGGACATAAGGAGGGCACGGGGTTTAGTGACTACTTTAAAAATGAACAAGGGGTACTGGGCAGAAAGGGTGTTGGAATTAGGGGTGAGGCGGAACTGATTCAGATCCTGCACTAGGTGATCTTTATCACCTTCCAGGTGAAAATCATCCAAGTCTTGGTTTCTTCAGTTGGCAAGTGGGGATTGCAGTACCTCCCCTAGGAGGGTTGCTGTTAGGAAACCTGTGGAAGGGCTGTGAGCTGTGGAGTGTGCTGCTTGCGTTGTCTTCTGTAACCTGGTATCTTTCACGGGCCCTGGGAAGGACTCCCAGGACAGCTCAGATGGAATCCCGTCCGCTCCTCGCATGACTGGGAGCCTGGTATCTGACCGGAGCCACGACGACATCGTCACCCGGATGAAGAACATCGAGTGCATCGAGCTGGGCCGGCACCGCCTCAAGCCCTGGTACTTCTCCCCGTACCCTCAGGAGCTCACCGCGCTGCCCGTCCTCTACCTCTGCGAGTTCTGCCTCAAGTATGGCCGAAGCCTCAAGTGTCTGCAGCGTCACTTGGTATGGGGAGTCCCAGGGGCCACCCTCCTAGCAGCACCCCCTCACCTCCGCCCCTGTGCCTGATCCTCCTCTCTTCCTCAGACCAAGTGTGACCTGCGACATCCTCCTGGCAATGAGATCTACCGCAAGGGCACCATCTCCTTCTTTGAGATCGACGGACGTAAGAACAAGGTCAGGGGCTGAAGGGCAGCGGGAAGGCTTTGGTGCCGGGAGTCTGGGGGAGTTGAGTGAGTAGCTTCTTCCAGCTCCGGAAGACACTGACAGTTACAGGGGACAGATCTCTTCACCGCATTTACTGCATTCTTGCTGTAGGCCGGGTGCTGGTAGATAAAAGTGACCAGGAATTTGACAAAATCTCTGTTCTCTGAGAGCTCACAGGGGAAGACAAACAGGCCAGTAGCAGTTTGGATCCCAGTGTGATATGTTTCATGAGAAAAGTGGGCTGTCAGGATCCCAGGGTGATCAGCAAGGCTTCAAAGAGGAGGTAACCTCTGAACCTTGACACAAGGGTAGGGTGGGTACAGGAATCCCCAGCAGCGGGTTCTGAAGGGCAGGAGTGGACGTACTGGCAGAGCCCAGAGATCCTGCAGGTTCAGTTCTAGACCACTGTGACAAGGTGAGCGTTGAAATAAAGCAGTCACGAGAGTTTTTCTGGTTTCCCAAACTCTATAAAAGTTATATTTATGTTGTGCCATAGTCTATTAAGGGTGCAATAACAGTATCTCAAAAAAATTACAGTGGTAACATCAAAAACCACTGATTACTGTAACAAATACAATAATAATGAATAGGTTTGGAATATTATTGCAAGAATTATGAAAAGGTGACGAGATGTGACATGAGCAAATGCTGTTGGGAAAATGGCACTGATAAACTTAAGGCAGGGTTGCCACAAACCTTTGTTTAAAAAAAAAGCAATCTCTGTGAAAGCTAATAAAATGAGGTGTGCCTGTGCAGACAGTGAGCATCAAAGAGCTGTCCTTCCAGCTGGAGCGCAGACAGGATGAAGGAAGGCTCTGTTACAAGGAGAGAGTTCAGGTGGTGGGACTGAGGTCAGCTGGGAAGTGGGGACATTACAGGTCTGGGGCTTCACACCTGCCTTATTCTGGCTGTGAGGAGGAAGAAGGGAATAGCCTGCAAGGACCTTTAAGAGTGAAAGGCCTCCATCCCTGGGCCCTGGAGGGTGGGGAGGGAAGGACAATCACTGACTGGCAGGAGAGCACTCTGGCTTGAGTGCTGGGGGAGCTTAAGAGAAAGATGCTGGTTTAACCACCGTTAACTGTGTTAGGTGCAGGCTTGGGTATCCAAGTGGCCATGCCTCCTGCTGCTGCTGCTAAGTCTTCAGTCATGTCCAACTCTGTGTGACCCCATAGACGGCAACCTACCAGGCTCTCCCGTCCCTGGGATTCTCCAGGCAAGAACACTGGAGTGGGTTGCCATTTCCTTCTCCAATGCATAAAAGTGAAAGTGAAGTCGCTCAGTCGTGCCCGACTCTCAGCAACCCCATGGACTGCAGCCCACCAGGCTCCTCTGTCCATGGGATTTTCCAGGCAAGAGTACTAGAGTGGAGTGCCATTGCCTTCTCTGAGCCTAGCAGGTGCTTAAAAAGCCTCTGGTGATATGCAGGAGAGTTGTGAGCATGGAGTATAGTTGCAAGATGAATTTTACTGGGGCAGCCCTTGAGAGACCCCAGACTTCTTCACCCGTGTTGTAGACGAGCAGATGTGTTTTCAGGACATGTGACTGGGCAAGAGAGTACTGTGGCTTTTTGACAGCTGGACTCCTGAGACTGTCACACAGGCAGAGCTTTTCTCATAAGCCTTGGTCAGTCTTCCTGGGGGGCACTCATCAGTTTGTTGACTGGTAACTGTGGCAGAGGGCAGTGGAAGCCTTCCAGGCCAGTTAGGTGGCGGTACGGGGAGTAGGGGCAGACCTGCCCAGCTCACCTGGAGGTTGGTGCTTGAATACCATCACAGCTGGAACAGGGACTCCTGAATGCTAAGGGCCCGTGCCTCGGGACAGCCTGGCCCATGGATGGGTTCAGGCCCCAGGGAGGAATGCTTAACCCTTTCAGCCTGGGGGAAAAAGAAGCTCCAAGCTGACCCCAGCCTGACGGCCACACTCCAAGAGAGCCACCGGGGTGGTGACAGACCTTGTCTTTCGCAGAGTTACTCCCAAAACCTGTGTCTTCTGGCTAAGTGTTTCCTCGACCACAAGACGCTGTACTATGACACAGACCCTTTCCTCTTCTACGTCATGACAGAGTATGACTGCAAGGGCTTCCATATAGTGGGCTACTTCTCCAAGGTGAGCACTCCTGCAGGTGGTCCTTCAGTCCTGCCCTGAGCTGGGTCCCTCCCCTCACACTCACTCCAGCCCGGCTTTTCCAGGAAAAGGAGTCCACGGAAGACTACAACGTGGCCTGCATCCTGACCCTGCCCCCCTACCAGCGCCGGGGCTACGGAAAGCTGCTGATCGAGTTCAGTGAGTACTTGCGCTGCTGCTCGGGGGCCGGGGGCCAGGGTGGGAGCAGGCAGGCCCAGGCCCCTGGGCTGTACACACAGACGGATGGGGCTGCTGTGTTCCCAGCCCTGGCCTTGCAGTCCGGTCACCGGGGGAACTGGCCAGGAATAAAGGTGGGCCCCTCCCAAGGTTCTCTCCGTTCTGCGGTGACTCCCCTGTTCGTCTGCACTAGGCTCTCAGTCCCTCGTAGTTCCTTGGCCATGGTGCTGAGCACCACTCAGCTGTTCCCAAATCTGACTCATCAGCCCCTGCCCAGGGCCATGGGCAGAAGCTGAGTGAGCCACTCTTGATCAGCTGTCTGGGCCTGTGCAGTTGTACACGTTCCTGGGCAAGGACCTGTGGCTCATTTCTCCACTTGTCGCCTGAGCCTTGCAGACAGTGGATGTCACGTCAACATGACTCACAGGGGACCTGGCCTCTGCCCTTTGTCAAATGTGAACTCTGCATTGGCCTCCAAGGCCCCTTTCGCTGCCCAGCCTCCTCCCCTCATTCTGTTCACCTCACTGTTCACTGCACCCTTGGGATAACCAAGCTCTGACCTGGGAGATGAGGAGGGAGCCTTGGCTCCCTGATGAAGACGTGGAAGCCTGACTTGATCACAGGTCACCTTGAGAAGTTTTATTGGTAGAAAGATGCCAAGATGGGGTCACATCTTCAGGAAGCCCTCTGTCTGGCAGGGCAGGAGGATGCTTAGGAAACTCAGCTTAAGCCTTAGAGCTCAGACCCAGTGGAGATGGGATGTGTGCGGGGCCACCAAGGAGACGTGCTCACTGTGCCTGGCAGGAGCAGACAGGATACCAGAAGCACCAGTTCAGGCAGCTCCTGGGGGCAGGGGGTATTCACTGGGAGGGGCCAGGAGTCCCTGCCACTAAGGAGGCAAGCGTGGCCTCCAGTTGATTGGTCAGGACTCTGCACGCACACCTGCCCAGCAAAGCTGAGTGAGAACTCCAGTGTGCCCCTTCTCTCTTCCCTGCTTCCTGCCTCCAAAGCAGAGGCCTCTCTGTCCTCCCCACCAGGCTTTTTGGTGGAAGTCACAGGAGGTTGGGCAAGAGGGTCAGACTGGCTAATAAAGACGTATCAAGGGGAAAGCAGAAAGGCTACGCTCCAACACAAGGCTCGTGATGACTGAGGGTGAAGAAGGGCTTCTAGAAATAGTGGAGACATCTCAGGGCCCTGATGGGAAAAATGACTCTGTCCAACAGATGTGAAACTGCTCAGGGTTTTGCAGGGCTTGAGGGTCTCACCAGGAACTGCCTGCTCAGTGGTCACCCGCGTAGGAGGGCAGAGCAGTAGAATTGGGAGGGAGAGCGCCCTGGCAAAGGCAGTTACTGCTGAGGAATGGCCTCCTCTGACTGGGAAGTGCTTTGGCATCACTCCCCTTAATTCCTCCCAGCCACCCAGCCTGGTCTTAGAGCCGCTGATGGTTCTCTGTTCACAGCTGGGGGACTGTTATGACTGAGAATCTGAGCATCCTCAGGCCTGGACCAGAGGTGGGGCCTGGCCCACTTTTCTCCTCACATACCCAGTGTGGTAGGACCGAGGAAAACTGGAGGCACTTTCTTTCCACAAGCCATTCTCTGCACTTCCCCGTCCCACCTGTAAGCCCTTGCTGGCTCCTGGTTGACTGTAGCTTCAGCACACAGCTGAAGAGTAGGCGTGCTAGTCCTTTAGAGCAAACTAAGGCACTGAACAGACAAGCCACATACCCAGACCACAGAACCACCACGTGGCAGGCCCAAGACGGGGCCATGCAGTCTGCCCGATCGCCTGCGTTCTTAAGACACTAGTGGCATAATACTGTGATCGTTTATCCACCTCCTCCTGCTCCATTGCTTTAGGCTATGAACTCTCCAAAGTGGAAGGGAAAACGGGGACCCCTGAGAAGCCCCTCTCGGACCTTGGCCTCCTGTCCTACCGAAGCTACTGGTCCCAGACCATCCTGGAGATCTTGATGGGGTTGAAGTCAGAGAGCGGGGAGAGGCCACAGATCACCATCAAGTGAGCCTGGCCCTGCCTACCCCGGGGTGCATGGCATGACCTTCTGTTCCCGGGCTTTCTCAATCCTTGGGCTACTGGGGCCTGGGCAGAGATGGAGGCCCCCAGGGGACCTGATCTTTGCCCTCCCACAGTGAGATCAGTGAAATCACCAGCATCAAGAAGGAGGATGTCATATCCACTCTACAGTACCTCAACCTCATCAACTACTACAAGGTAGGGAGGCAGGCAGGGGGAGACAGGTGTGTGCAGGGATCCCGAGTACAGGCCCGCCTGAGCTGACCTGCCTGGCCCCATCTCCCGTCCAGGGCCAGTATATCCTCACCCTGTCGGAGGACATCGTGGATGGGCACGAACGGGCTATGCTCAAACGGCTTCTTCGGATCGACTCCAAGTGTCTGCACTTCACTCCCAAGGACTGGAGCAAGAGGGGAAAGTGGTGACCGGACGCTGCCCGGGGAATGCCAGCAAAGGCAGCAGAACTGAAGCTGGCAGCCATCTCGCCCCCAGCAGGGTCTCCAAGAGGCACACCAAGGGAGACAGGGCTGAGGACCACTCCAAAAGGAGAGGACGGGCCTGGTCAAGGCTAGCTGGTGCCCAGCACCAAGGCGAGCTCAGGGCTCATGGCAACTCCACGGTCAGCTGGCTGCAGGCCCAGGCCTGCTGTGAACCAGGGACCAGAGGGAGCCAGGCAGCTGTGTATATAGTAAGAGGGGTGGGTGGGGTGCCTTGTACAGAGGACTGACGGCTGTACAAATTTCTTTTGTAAAGTAGGAGCTGGGGTGTGGTGGGTACTGGTTGCAAAATTATGGCCTCTTCTGCCCCATTGCCCCCTGGCAATAAATTGTTCCTAGAGGTCAGAGCTATGGAAGGTTCTGTGGGAGAAGGGGCAGTGTTGGCAAACTCACAGGTTCTGTGAAAAGCTCCTTTATTGGGTGAAGGACTCTGGCTTCACACTGGGGTGAGGGGTTCGGTGGCTTTCAATGTCAAGCTCTGGTTCTCAGTCTTCGGGTACCTGTGCGTGAATCTGCAACAGGAATCACCTCTACTATTGGATTTCTGCAGTATAGTGACTGGGTGGCCCAGATATTCAGAATCATAGCCCTTCTAGAAGGCCAGAGAAGAGTGCTGGGGAAGCCATGCTGTCCCTACCCAGTCTAATCCTCCAGTCAGACTGGGTCTCCATCTGCCCCATTGTTCGCCCCAGCCCCAAATTCACTCAGGCTGGGGTGGGGCCGGGGGTGGGGGGGGGTGGGTTCGGTGTTAGATAAAGCCTGGGAGGGAGAGGGCCCATCCATCTACTCACCGCTGCAGCGAGGCTGGGCCAGCTTAGGGCCCCACGCAGTTTGGCATCCGGACCAGGGATAGATTCCAGGCCCCACACGGTGAAGCTGCTGAAGCTGGCTGTGGCTCCCATAAAGCGGTCCTGGGGGCCGGGAAGGGGCCCTGGCTCAGCATCCGGGCTGCGGTTCCCACCCGGGCTCCCTTCCAACCCTATCCCCCAGTGCTCACGCAGTCCCGCTCCAGCGCCTCGGGGGGTTCCTCCAGTTCCTGCTCTTCTCGCTCGTGGTCATCCTGCTTCACCACCAACACTTCTGCCTTCTCTTCTGTCATCACATATCCCACGAAGTCGGGCGGCACCACCACCTCCTCGCCACGTAGACTACGGCCCCTAAACGACGCTTCCAGTCCTGGAGGAGGCAGAAGCAGGGAGGGCCTCTGAGGGTCTGACCCAGGCCTAAGGGAGCAAGCCCGGTGGCGGTCCGCCCGCCGCCTCCGGTGGACCACGATCCCCAGGAGGCCTGGCGGCGTTCCTCGCGGAGGAGAGCGCGATGCTGGCGCGGGGGCCGCCGGGAGCCGTAGTCCGGCCGCGAGGGCTCACCGTCGGAACCCAGGCGGATGGCTGGGGTGAAGAAGCGCCCCACCGGCGTGGGCCGGTTAACCGGGACCTCGCAGGGCAGAAGGTGCAGCGAGGCGGGGGCGGGATCGCGCAGTGTATCAGGGCGCAGGTGGACGCGGCGTTTGTCGATGGTCTCCTCGTAGCTGTTCTCCATAGTCCGTCACTACTCTGCAGCTCGCAGGCTGAGGCCAAAGCTGGCGCGCAAAGCGCGCGGAGCCTGTCGGGGGCGGTCGGCGCAGAGCCTCGTGGGAAGCGTAGTTCTTCTCTGAGGCGCTTCTCCAAGCCTGCCTCCCGGCGTTCCAGTCCCAGGGTTTTTTCCTTGAATTCCTCGGCCCACCCTCCGCCCCCGAAATACATTCTTACTGTAAAAAATTAAAACGGTATCTAAGAGTACACTTTTAACATTGATTAGTACAAAGTGTTGTGCTTTGTTTGTGGTGTAACACACACCACAAAGAAGGGATATCAGCCCTTCTTCACATGTGAAGATATTTTATCCTAGTTTGTCTTCCAAACCTGTATATTGGTCATTTTTATTACAGAGAAGACTTTTATTTATTTTGTAGTCACATATTCAATGTATCTGCCTTTTCTTTTCAGTCACAGTACTCTTTCCTTGTTCATTTCTTAAGGTTAGTCGCACAGTCGTGTCCGACTCTGCGATACCAAGGACTGTGGCCCGCCAGGCTCCTCTGTCCATGGAATTCTCCAGCAAGAGTACTGGAGGGGGTTGCCATTTCCTTCTGCAGGGGATCTTCCCGCCCCAGGGATCTAACCCGAGCCTCCTGCATTGCAGGCAGATTCTTTACCAACTGAGCTACTAACACTTCTCTAATGTTAATGTGTCCGGATACCCAACTTAGATTTTGACAAGTACTCTCATAAAACGAACTCCTACAAAACTGGTTATTAAGACTGAAATTGCGTTTAATTTATAGATTTGAGAAAGAGAAAAACATCCTTAGATTTCCAAGATCTGGCTTTGGTGGTCTGTTGAACAGGAACAATTTCATAGAATATCTGAGGAGGTCACTCTGTGATGTGAGTTATGAAAACAAAAGGAAGATCATTTCATACTCACCTGAACACTGACAAAAACACAAATATTGTCCAAAACACAAATAATGAGAATTCTTCTATCTTGGATAATATAGTGACTGTTGCTACTTTACCAATTATAGCGTCAGCCTCCGTATAGATAATGTTTGTTAACATATCCCATCGTAGAAATACTCCCACTCTCTGAAGGCATCCAATCCAAAGAAAAGTCCCACTTCCTTAAACGCTCCCTCAAATTCCCTAAAACACAAGTTCAAATCCTAGAAATCCTTCCTGTTGTTTTTCAGTTGCTAAGTCGTGTCCCACTCTTTGCAACTGCATGGACTGCAGCATACCAGGCTTCCCGGTCCTTCAGTATCTCCTGGAGTTTGCTCAAACTCATGTCCCTTGAGTTGGTGATGCCATTCAACCACCTCATCCTCTGTCGCCCACTTCTCTTCCTGCCCTCAGTCTTTCCCAGCATCAGGGTCTTTTTCAATGAGTCAGCTCTTTACATCAGGTAGCCAAAGTATTGGATCTGTCACGCGAGTGTGTGTTCCTCGATTCTTTGTCTCGTCACAACAAAGATTTGGAGTGACGGACATTAAAGCCCCCTCGGCGTGTCACAGCTCTCAGGTCTTGGATAGACCATGTTATAGCTCTCAGGTCTCTAATGGACCATGTTATAGCTCTTAGACAAATCAGTGTTACAGCTCTATTTTATTTAGAAGATAGCAGGAAAATCCATCTTTGAGGCGTGAGGGCACGTGGATCTAAAGACATGAGGAGAAGAGCGCCCCAGCTAGCGGGAGAGAGCGAGCTAGCTTTGGCTTTTCTGTTTATATGTTTATCTCTCCCTAGGCCTGTCCTATGTAAATTGGGCCAGCCGGGAGTGTTGTTTGTTTTACCTGAGGTCCTCACTCCAGTCCTCAGATCTTCTTTTGTTTCATTTTCGAGGGCTTTTCCCTTCCTTGTCTTGTAGCCACCGCCATTTTGGACTCCTTTTCCCTGTTTTACCTACCTAACAGATCTCCATAGTGGCTATACTAGTTTGCATGCCCACCAACAGTGTAAGAGGGCTCCCTTTTCTCTGCACCCTCTTCAGCATTTATTGTTTGTAGATTTTTTGATAGCAGCCATTCTGACCGGCTCGAGATGGTACCTCATTGTGGTTTTGATTTGCATTTCTCTGATTCTTACATATTAATTTTTTAAACATATATCTAGAATTTTTTAATTTTTCCTAATAGTTTTCTTTTCTTTCTTGGGTCTTCCAGAATTAATCATCTCACTTTCAAATAATGATCATGATCATTTTACTCCCTCATTACCTCACATGTTTTCTTTTCTAGCACATCAACAGACATCTTTTCCTTTTTCCTGACATTTTCATGGGAATTTCACCAATACTCATGAAGTTGCTTTTCAACTTGTTTATATATATCTTGTTAAAGCTGTACTACTAAGGTTTTTTTTTTTTAATCAGTTGTTTTTTTTTTTTAATTGCAGTAGATGGGCTTTACAATGTTGGGTTAGCTTTTGTTGTTGTTTCCATCACTAAGTCGTGTCTGACTCTCATGGACTGTAGCCTGCCAAGCTCCTCTGTCCATGGAATTTCCCAGGCAAGAATACTGGGTTGCCATTTCCTTCTCCATAAGGGTTTTTTAATTTGGAAGTAGATGTTTGATTTATCTTTACATTTTTGGTTCTGTTAAGTTTCCCATAGTCTGGATTTTAGTGATTGCTTTCTCATAGTGTTATGTTTATCTGCCCTTATTTCCTGTAAATTAGTAATTAGATCTAGAAGCTTCATCAGATTTGGGGGCGGGGAGGGGCTGAGGAAGACTGCTTCAAGGAAGGCAGTGTGTTTTTCCATCTGGAGGGACCTAATACCTCATGTTTCCCTTTTTCTGTCAAGTTAGCAGCCCTTGATGATCATTGCCCAGCTGTTTCAAGTCACTACGGGTTGCAAAACTGGTATTCTAAGTTCACATTTCTTCTTCATTTACTTTATTCTTGTTGTTCAGTGGCTAAGTTGTGTCCAACTCTTTGAGACTGCATGGACTGCAGCACACCAGGTTTCCCTCTCCTTAACGAACTCCTGGAGTTTGCCCAAACTCATCATGTCCACTGAGTCGGTGCTGCTGCCCAACCATCTCATCCTCTGTTGCCCCCTTCTCCTCCTGCCCTCAATCTTTCTCAGCATCAGGGTCTTTTCCAGTGGAGTCCGCTCTTCACATCAGGTGGCCAAAGAATTGGAGCTTCAGCATCAGTCCTTGCAATGAATATTCAGGGTTAATTTCCTTTAGGATTGACTGGTTTGATCTCCTTGCTGTCCAAGGAATTCTCAAGAGTCTTCTCCAGCACCAGTTTGAAAGCATCAATTCTTTGGTGCTCAGCCTTCATTACGGCCCAACTATCACATCCATACATGACTACTGGAAAAACTATAGCTTTGACTATACAGACTTTTGTCAGCAAAGTGATGTCTCTGCTTTTTAATATGCTGTCTAGGTTGGTTATAGCTTTTCTTCCAAGGAGCAAGTGTCATGTCTACAGTAATTTTGGAGCCCAAGAAAATAAAATCTGTCACTGTTTTCACTTTTTCCCCATCTATTTGCCATGAAGTGATGGGACCAGATGCCATTTACTTCTAAAAGGAAAACTTCCCCATATCAACTATTTGGTTCCCCCTTGATACAGTGAGTATAAGAAAGGCACGGGTATTACCCGATACTTTCCTTCGATATCTCAGTTTTTGAAATGACTTGTTTCCCTGGCATGCTTCCATGGCGACTTTTTTTTTTTAGTATTATTATTAAATAATGTATTTTTAACATTTTGAATGCTTCAGTTACTTGTGTTTGTTATTCTCATTGATCCTGAAATTGTCCCACCTTTTTCTAGGGGGAAGCTCTTCAAGTGAGCGTCTGAGTCTTTTGATGTGACCCTAGTATTCTTGCCTGAAAAATCCCAGGCAAGACAAAAGAGTCTGGCAGGCTACAGTCCATGGGGTCGCAAAGAGTCAGACACTACTTAGCAACTAAACAACAAAAAGTAGACTTTTATCGGTTTCCTTGTTTCCCAAAACCACAAGATATTCTCGGGTTGTCTTGAAAACAGTTCCTGCTCCAGACTTGGAATCATCCAGGGATCCTTGGTTCCTTTTACTAAGAAGTGATATTTACTAATTCAGTTTGACACTAGATGTGCTCATGACTGCTAGATGTTTTCAGTGGACATTTCTAAATGTTTTCCATGAAAATATGTATTTTTCTCTTTAAAAAAGAAAATACATCATAAGTTTATGCTATTATATCTAGGATTACAGGGTTTTGGGGGCTTCCCTGGTAGCTCAGTGGTAAAGAATTTACCTGCTAACGCAGGAGACACAGGTTTGATCTCTGATCTGGGAAGATCCCCTAGAGAATAAAATGGCAACCCACTCCAGTATTCCTGCCTGGAAATTCCCATGGACAGAGGAGCCTGGTGGGCTAGAGTCTATGCGGTCACAAAAAATTGAACGCAACTTAGCGACTGAACAATAACAGGGTTTTTACTAACCTCATTGCTCTTACCTTGCTATCTTTTTCTCCGACATGAAACATCCCAGTTCTCTGCAGCCTTGTTCCACATTACATACACAATAGTCTCAATAAAATAGCAACACTACAACTAACAATGTGATTACCAGTTAAAAAATTATTTTTGTAGTTCTTTTTGTCCTTAAGATATATTCCACTAGGATGTCCAATCAGTTTACTGGTTTTAAGTTCTATGATTATGCTACCAGTTGGATAAAAAGTTAGGCTCATTTGTTTCATGACTTTTGACTTTTAGAGATAGATTTTAAAAGATTTAGTTTTACTTTGTGTGATTATTTTCATTTCCAAAGTCAAACTACAAAGATATATTTAGAGAAACCTAGTGTCTATCCCTGTTCCCTCTAACCTGTTCTCTCCTGCGCTACGTAACTTTTTAAATATTTTAGTTTACTTTTCTGTTATTTACTCTTCTAAAGTATTAGCATACATATAAGTATACTGAATCCAATTTCCTAATATTTTGCGGAGGATTTTTGCACCTATACCCGAGTGATATTGTTCTGTAGCTTTCCTTTCTTGTGATGTCTTTATCCGGTTTTGGTATTAGGATAATGCTGGCCTCAAAGAATGAGTTAGGAAGTGTTGTTCCCTCTGCTTCTATTAATATTTTCTGAAAGAGATTGTAAAGAATTGCTATTGTTCTTTCTCAAATTTTTTTTCACAAGTAGAATTCACCAGGGAACTATCTCAGCCTGTTGCTTTCTTTTTAGGAGGTTTTTGCTATTTTTTGTTGTCTTTCAAGAGATTTTTTTTTCAACTTTATTGAGATATAATTGACATATAAAATTAGAAAATGTTTAAAGTGTACATCATGATGAATTGATATACATGTACACTGTGAAAGGATTCCTCCCATCTAGTTTAACCCATCTCACATATTTTAGTTTAATTACATTAAGAACATAATATTAACTATTATAATTATTAATTCACTTTCTCTAGAGATAGCTCTATGCAAATCTTTTATTTTCCCATGTGTAAGGGTTTTTTTTTTCCTTTATGTAAATTTTGTTACTTTGTGTCACTTGAGGAATCGGTCCATTTCATGTAAGTTATCAGAGTGTGCACATACAATTGTTCATAATATTTATTATCCTTTTACTGCCCATGGGCTCAGTAATGATGACCTCTCTTTTATTTCTGATATTAGTAATTTGTGTCTTCTCTCTTTTTTTCTTAGTTAGCCTGGCTAGATGCTTATCAATTTTACTGATGTTTTCATAGAACCAGCTTTTGGTTTCATTGCTTTTCTCTGTTGAATTTCTCCTTTACAGTTTATTGAATTCCACTCCAGTTTTTGTTATTTAACTTCCTCTACTTCTTTTAGGCTTATATTACTCTTGTTTCTCTAGTATACTAAAGCAAAAATTTAGATAACATATTTAGATCTTTCTTCTTTTCTAATATATGCATTTAATGCCATAAGCCTCATTCTAAGTATTGCTTTCACTGAATCACACAGATTTTAAAATATATTTTTTCAAAGTTATATTTTCAAAGTTATATTTTCATTTTCATTTAGATCAGACTATTTTAAAATTTCTCAAGAGGTTTCCTCAACCCATGTTGTTATATGAAAGTATGTTGGTTAATCTTCAGATATTTGGGAATGTTCCAGTT
This sequence comes from Ovis aries, assembly GCF_016772045.2. Lineage (NCBI taxonomy): Eukaryota > Metazoa > Chordata > Mammalia > Artiodactyla > Bovidae > Ovis > Ovis aries. The sequence goes on from NC_056074.1 coordinate 40,334,208, forward strand.
ATCATTCTGTCATTGATCTCTCTAGTTTAATTCCACTGTGATTCAAGAGCAAATGTGTATTCTTTTAAATCTGTTAAGGTCTGTCTTATGGCCCCAAATGTGGTCTGTCACAGTGGATGTTCCACGTGCACTTGATACCACGTATTCTGCCCTTGTTGGATACAATATTCTGTAATCTATAAACGTTCTGTCATCTATAGAAGTATTCTATAATTCAATCCAGTTGATTGATGGTGCTGCTCAGTTCAACTATATCCTTACTGATTTTCTGCCTGCTTGATTTGTCAGTTACTGATTAAAGGATGTTAAAGTCTTCCTCAAACAGGGCATTTGTTTATTTCTCTTCATAGTTTAAAAATACTGTTGCATTGTTGTGCTGCTTTCCACATCAGTTTTTAAAAGTCTCAGTTCAGTTCAGTTGCTCAGTCGTGTCCAACTCTTTGCAACCCCATGAATTGCAGCATGCCAGGCCTCCCTGTCTGAAAAGTCTAATGCCCTTCTAATTCTTTTGCCTTTGTAAGTTAATCATTCTTTCTGCCTAGAAATCTTGGAAACTTAAAAAAAAATTTTTTTTGAAATCTGTTTTGTGAGGATATGTCTCAAAGTTGATCATTCTGGGTTAATTTCCCAAGGTTCCCAGTGGGCCCTTTGAATGTGCAGATTTTTTTTCTTGGAAAGTTTTCTTAGATTATAATCTTAAATACCAGGTCTGGTTCCCCTGGTGGCTCAGACAGTAAAGAATCTGCCTGCAGTGCAGGAGACCCAGGTTTGATCCCTGAGTTGGGAAGATCCCCTCGAGAAGGGAATGGCAACCTATTCCAGTGCTCTCGCCTGGAGAAACCTAGAGACAGAGGAGCCTGGCAGGCTACAGTCCATGGGGGTGGTAAAGAGTCGGACACAACTGAGCGACTAACACTTTCTGGTTCATTGTTTAGTTTTTCTCCAGGGACTCCAATAATACAAATGTGTTTCCTTTTTGACTATCTTCTGTTTCCATTACTTCCTTCTGACCCTTTCTATGTATTTATCTCCTTTTCATTCTCTTGTTTTTCTTTCTTCAATACCACTTATTATATTTTTATTTGAGTCTGTTCTCCTGCAAGCATCTTATAATCTTTAGTTCCTGTTAATTTTGTCTGTTTCTTCCATTTCTTTCCTGAGTTTGATCTCGGGTGGCCTCCACTTGGAGTGGCTTGAAGCAGGGTTTCAGTTCCCGGTCAGAGATTGAGGTCGGGCCATGTCAGCGAGAGCTGAATCCTAGTCACACAATCAGTGGTCAGTGACAAGGCCCTGGCCCTTTAGCTTTGCAGAAATGGATTCCCACAAAAACAGAAAGTAGTGAAACAAGTGAAGTGTTTATTAGGAGGAAATGAGAATGGTACTTGTGCATAGACACGCAGGTGGGCTCAGAGACACAGTTGCACCTGGTAGGAGTTTGAATCACTTTTATGGGGCATTTCTTCTGGGTTTCCTTTGATCGATCATTTCTATTTGTGTGGTTCTGAGTCCGTTTGTGGTATATATCAGGATCCTCTCTTGTGTGCACTCACATCTCAGCCAAAGTGGATTCCAGTGGGTAGCCTGGAAGGTAGCCTTGGCATCACTCCCCTTTTGATCTCCAAGAAGCTTTCTAGTCAGGAAGGTCCCTTTGACTTCAAGGATGAGAAATATGTGGCCTCTTTTATGTTTTATCTGGGCAGGGCCCATCCAGCCTCCTCTCTCAACTGTCCTATTGATCTTTTGGAGTTTCTGTCCACATGGAATGAACTCCAGCTGCTTACCTCCTGCCTGCAGTTCAATCAACTCTCTCTTCATTTCGTCTTGGGTGTTTAAATTTCTCAGGTAGCTTTGCATGCCTTCAAATGCTTGTTTCAGTTCTGAGTGTTATATTACAGATTTCTTTTGCTTCCTGGCTGTTTTTGTTCAGGAATGTGTGTGAACTGGGCTTCATAGATATGTCATGAAATTCATGTTCTCATATTTTGCAATAACTCTGTATGAACCTGTTAATCTTTTTCTTGTTCTGTTCTGTGGGGCTGGGTGTTTTTTAAGAGCCCTAGTTTAGTGCGCCCTCTTCTGTCAACACTGAAAAGTCCAGACACTTCGAAGGATTTGTTTGTTTTGAGTAGGGGAGGAGCGTGGGTCCTCTGATCTTGTTCCTCTTGCGGAACTTGTGAAATTTCTCCATTTGTTTCCCCTTTTATACTCAAATGCCAAAGCATAATCCCTTCCCTTCCCTTCCCTTCCACCTCTTTGCTCCCCAGAATTGACGTGTTTCAAAGGTCGTGTTTCAAAAATCCTATAGACAACTTCCAGTCTCTTCACTTAGTCCAAGTTCTAACCTACTCCAGACCCTCGTTAACATTTGCAGACTTAGCTTCTGTTTCCTGGAACTGAACACTTACTGGTTTGGCAATGGCTTGCCCAGATCACATGTCAAGTTACTGCAGCAGCTCCAGCTTGGGACAGACCTCCTCCTGACCAGCTCTGCCACAGCCCCACTTGTCCTGAGCCCTTATTTCCTTCCCTTGCCCACCCCAAACAGGAGGGGAAGATTGGGTGCCCAAGAGGCAGGGGCCAAACAGCCCTGTTCCCCAGAGCAGTAAGGCCCACGCCTCTGGCTGTCCACCCAGCACTCACGAATGCTGCTCTTGCAGCCTCTGGGGGACATCCAGGGCAGGGAGCGGTGGGGACGCGGCCCTGTGGTAATGGAAACCTGCTCCACGATGACAAAACATGATTACCAACCAGCTGGGTGACTGTTGGAAAATCACTCAACCCCTCTAGCCTACAGATTTCCTCATCTGTGGGGCCCTGCTGAGCTGTTGCAAGGATGAAGTGAGGCAACGTGTGTGAAAAACAGCTTGGTGACTAGTAGCAGAGTTGGCCTTAATACATCTGAACTCTAAGTATCTTGCATATTTGGAAAAAGGACTAGGGGAACTGTCTCCTTACCTGGCAAGATTCTTAGGTCCACAGAGTGGGCTTATCCCTGGGTTGGGAATTTCCCCTGGAGGAGGGCATGGCAACCCACTCCAGTATTCTTCCTTGGAGAATCCCATGGACTGAGGAGCCTGGAAGGCTGCAGTGAGGCAAAGTCATCCTAATTTCAGCCCAGATCATGGGAGGTCCGTTCCATCGGCCCCCAAACCTTACTAGCAGATCCTTCCGAGTTGGCTCCAATCAACACAACCCAGGAACCCCTTTGCTAGGGCAGGGACCACCAGGCTGCTGCAGCTTCCTCTCACTGCTTCTCCCATTGGCCCACCATCCTAGCTAAACTAAGCTCCGGGTGCAGGGACCTTGCAAAGCTCTGGAGTTGAAAAACACTGGCTCACAGGTCAGGTTCAAGCTCAGCTTCATTTCCATTCCTAAGTTGCTGGGTGGTTTGGGGCAAGGGTTTTCCCTCTCTGGGAAGCAAAGATGTGGCTCTTTTTTCTTCTATCTCCTGGGCAGGGATTCTAGAGAATGCTAGGCATATCTGGGCAGGAAGGAAGTTTGATGCCCTGCAGTCTGGGGGTTCCATAGCTTGGAAACTCTCCTAGAGCCTCTGAACCCCATCCCAGATGCCTGCCCCCAACCAGGTCCCAAAAGGAAACAAACCAGTCAGTGCTGTTAGCAAATGTAATTTTTTGTGTTTTAAAGAAAGGAGCCACAGTGCTGTGTCCTGGTTCTCAGCAGCCCTTCCTGGGCAAGAGCCTGCAAAGGCCACTGTCCTGCGGCGACCCCCTGCCAGCCCCCAGCCTGGCTCCCGGGCTCAGCCATCTGCTGACAGCCCACGGAGGTAGTCCCCCGCCAGGGGCAGCACGGCCCAGTCATCAGTCCGCAGGGCCACAGGCACTCCGTCCGCCTGGGCTGCCTCCAGCCGCAGCAGCAACCGCGAGTCTGGGGGCAGACGGATGGCTACAAGGTAGCTGACAGGGGGTTGGGCCACCACCACAAAGGACTCCAGGTGGTGGGACACCAAGGCCTCCAGCCCCCCTGGCCCAAGAGGGCACCACAAGCGACTCTCGGTGCCCTTTGGCAGACAGGAGCCCCAGAGCTCCTCAAAGAAGTCCAGCTGGGCCCCCTCGGGGGGCCGGGGGAAAGGCAGGAAGAGGTCAGCGAAGGTCACAAGCAGGGGTGGCAGGTGAGTGTGGCAGGTGAGGCCACTGGGTGTGGTATACAGGGCACGCACAGTCAGCTTCGCAGGAGCTGGGCGTCGGGGCTGCAGAGGCAGGAGCAGAGGGCGGGTGGGGCGGCCAGGGCACAGGCAGGGCATGTGGACAGCCCCCAAGGGTGCGTAGACCTGTCCTTCCACACGGAAGCGCAGCTCCAGAGAATACACCGGTTCCAGCACCTCCACCTGGAGCCGCAGCACCGGGACTGGGCCCTCGGCTCTGCGAGGACCCACACTTAGCCGAACCGGGGCCGGAGCCTCCTGCACCATCAGCGCTGCAGCAAAGCCCTGGTTCTCGGCCACCAGTGAGGAGGCCAGTGCAGGTGCAGCAAGGGAGGGGCCCAGGGCTACCCCGAGCTTGGGCCCTGCCAGGTGGGCCAGAAGGATGTAGTAGAGACGTGCATGGTCCTGCCCATCAGGGTCCTCCAGTTGCCTGGCCAGCGCCTGCAGCAAATCCGCCAGGCCTCCCCCAACGCCTGCCCGCAGCAGGGCCCGGCAGACCCGCAGCAGGGCCTGCTGGAGGCCCCAGTCCTTGCAGTGGGTGGCTGCAGCCCTCAGAAAGCTGAGGGTGGCACTCTGGGCATCCCCGTCTGCCACCCTGGCCAGCATCTGCAGGTGCCAACGGAGGGCCTCCTCTCTGCCTGGCCTGGACACCACCTCCTGCCGCAAGGCCACCCTCAAGGGTTCCTGCAGCTCAGGGCCCACTTGATCCAGGAGGTCTACGAAATGGGGAGCCAGTGCAGGCCGGGTTCGGTACAACTGGGCCAGTCCCTGGGTCAAAGGTGTCAGTACCACAGGCTGCCCAGCCAGGCAGTGAGCAACTAAGTATGAGGCCTGGAAGCAGAGAGTAGCCAAGGCCCGGGGGCCGTCGTCCAGGGCTGCCCTCTGCCGCAGGCCAGCCAGGAGCTCCTCCAGATAGTGCCGGGGACTCCGATCCTGGCCCTTTTCCTCCTTTTCTTCATCTTCCACACAGAGCAGACACAGCAGGTGCAGGCGGGCCAAGAGGGCCATCGGCTCATTCAGGAGGCTGGGCAGGAGGCCACGGCAGAGCTGGGACCCCAGCAACAGTGGGGCGGCCTCCTCATCTGTGGGTCCCAGCGGCCAGTTCTCAGGAAAGTTCAAGAGACAGTGCAGGTAGAAGAGATGGATGGGCAGGGGCAGGGCCGGGTGCTGAGCAGCCAAGGTGAGCCGGCGAAGCAGCAAGGCCTCGTCCTGGGCAGTGAACAGGGCCTCGCCGAAGGCTGCCTTCAGGGCCAGCATGGCGTGCAGCAGTGTCAGCTGGGCTGTGCCCAGCAGCCGTACCAGCTGTGGCTTGAAGAGCACTGGTGGCTGTCCCCGAAGACCCCGCAGGGCCCAGCCCAGGAGCCACAGAAGCTGGGCCTGGGCCACAGGAGTGAGCAGGTAGGAGGAGTCCAGAAGCTGGGCCACAGTGGCCCGCAGCTCCCGGGCCTCCTCAGGACTGAGCTCCAGCGCCGCAAGGCCACACTCGCCCTCCTCAGCCGCCGGCCAACTGGGTGCCTGGGGCTGAAGGTGGACCTCACCCTCCTCAGCTAGCGTCCAGTTCCAGGGACCACCCTCCATGGAAGAGTCCCCAGCCGTGAGCAGGCCCTGCAGGCCGGCTCCAGCCCTGGCTTGTATCACCAAGGCGTTTCGCAGAGCAAGTGCCAGCAGCAGGCTGAGAGGCTGGGCCGGGCCCTCGCGTCCCAGCAGGGCCCGCAGCAGCCCCAGGCAGCCCCCCAGCAGCCCCGGCCGGCAGCTCTCCAGTTCCCGCAGGCACTCCCACGCTGTGGCCTGCAGGGGCCGCTGTTCCGAGGCAGGGCCGAAGCTTCGCCCCAGATCGCGACCCGAGGCCAAGCCCAGCAGCAGGGGCAGGAGCCGACCGGAGGCTCCCGAGGCGGGGCTCAGCGCACCTCCTGCCACCAAGGCTGTGGTGGCCGCCAGCAGCAGGGGCCGCCGCAGAGCTGAGGGCCGCGGGGGTAGGAGGACCAGAGTGTCCAACAGAGACGTGGCGGCTGCTTCGGCAGCAGGGGCGTCCGGCCACAGCTGGGCTGGGTACTCCAAGCTCAGAGCCAGCAGGGCAACCTGGAGATGGGGGAAGGCGTGGGGTGGGCATCACGAAGTTGAGGGTCGGGACACGGTGCGCTGGGATAAACACCTGGGACCAGGGCTCGGGCAGGGGGGCCTACCTTCATCGGCTCGCTCAGCTTCTCACTCCTCAAGTCGCTTAGCAGGTCACGACCCAGATCCTCACCCTCGGGACCTGCCATGAAGGCGGACGGGCTGGCCCGGAAGGTGCCCAGGCGCTGGGCCCAGGTTTCCCGGCTGAAAGGCCCCATGGTCGGGCACACAGATCCCTCTAGAGAGAGGCGAGGGAGGAGGGTCAGACGTGCGGCCCAGGACCACGCAGGGCCCCACGGCCGCTAGAGGGCGCTCGAGCCGATGCGCAGACCCCAAAGGGGCCGCCCTCGGCCGCGCTCAGACACCAGCGAGAACCCCGCACCCGGGTCCCGAGATGAAACCCAGAGGCTTCGGGGGTGACGCTGGGGCGGGCTGCCAGGGTCCCCGCGGGGCAAGAGCGCGGGGAGCAAGGGCGGGGGCGCCGGGCGGGCCGCTGGCGCGGGGTGCGTGCCGAGAGCTCATTAGGCCACCTGCCCGCAACCGGCACCGAAACCACAGCACCGCCCCGGCCCCCGGCGCCCGCGGTAACGGACCGGCCCTCTCACCCTGCCTGACTCAGCTGACGCTGGCGCTGGAGACTGCCGGCTCCTTCCGGGCTGGCGGCGCGGGGCGTGGCGCACGGCGCGTGGGCGGCCGAGACGGGGCGGGCCCCGCGCGGGGGCGGGGCCGTAACGGGTCCACCACCTCCCTCGCCCTCCCGGCCGGCAGGTGCCGACTCGCCGGTTTCGCTGGGGCTGAGTAACTGTCCCGCTCTGCGCAAGCCCCCCTTCCCCGAAACCGCCGCAGGCCCAGGCAGAGGCGGTGGAATTGGGTGGGCCCGGGCTCCCGGTGCCCGGGTCCCCGTGGGCGCGCCGACTGCAGTCTCGGGGAGCTCAGGTGGCCAGCGGCCGAGGGCCCGCCCGCCCGCCGGGATGCCGAGAATGGCAACCCGCGCGCCCCGCGCCGGCGCCTGGGCGCAGCGCACCCTAGTCCAGCGCCCACAGGCTCGGGGGGTGAAGTGGATCATGAGTACTTGGGGCTCTCGGTGTGGCCGCTGGGGGGTGTGCGAGGTGCAGTCCCGGGCGGCCGCGGGCCTGGCGGAACCGGTCGGGCAGGCGCCGCAGGACTTGGCTTCGCTTCCCCGACGCCAGCTCCGGGCCCCCCACCCGCTCGGCTTGGGGGCGCGGAGCCGGCGCCGGGAACGAGGCAGGCGGAAGCTGTTGACCTTTGCCGGAGGCCGTGCCGACGATCTGCTAGGGTAAAGCTGGCGGGGCCAAGTCACCAGCTGCTATGAAGCAGGAAGACAACGGGATGCAGACGTGCGGACTGGCAAGGCCCGGCGGGTCACGGGGCTCCCAGGACGCTTAGCACGGACCAGGAAACTGAGGCCTTGCGCCGCAGATCTGGGGTCAAGCAGTGCCCGAGCCCAGTTACCTTGACTTAAAGAGGGCTGGACCAGGGCTCTTTGGGGGCATGCAGGAGGCTGAGCCGGGGGCTCACCTAGCAGCCTCTTCTGGGTCCGGGGTCCAGGCTGCAGAGGCCTCACTGACCGCAGGTTTCCAGGGCACAGAACCACAGGTGTCCAGACCCCACACCCACAGCCCACTGGTCTGAGAAACGCCCCAGGCTCTAATTAGCCTGTTTCGAAGATGAAACAGGCCTGAGCCCCCATTCTAGCTGCTGCCAACTGGTTTCTCTCCTTTCCCCAAGCTTGGCAGTCCCCTCCCTATTCCCATCCCGCTGCCCTCCAGAGGAGAGGTGGTAGGGAGTGGTGGGGTAGAGAGAGCTGGAGAAGAGGCTTTCTGGGTGCCCAGAGTGCCAGGCGGATCCACCCCAAAGGACAAGTTCAGCTGGAAAACCTAGTCCCAGCTCCTCTAGGCCCCGGCTCCATAGTTGACTCATAGGCGGCAGCCCCAAACTACTTCCCTCTAGGTGCCTCAGTTTCCCCACCTATAAAATGGGAGTGATGACTCCTGCCAGGGAGGCTGCGGGGTGGGGCTGTCTGCTAATTAAGTCTAAGATGAAAGAGGCCAAGATGACAGCAACCCTGGGAGGGAAGGCAGCTTGGGGGTAACAAGGAGCCTGTCTGGTTTCCCTGTCTGAGGCCCAGAGGGTGCTGATAACTGCACATCCCCAGCCATCACCACTTACAGGGAGGGAACAATGATTATTAAGCCCCTTTTTACAGTGGAGGAGCCAGGCTTCAAAGGGTCAGGAAATACGATGCTGGCTCTGGCCCCCGCTCAGCCTCTGACAGCCGCCAGTCTTTCAGAACCTTGGCTCCTTGGGGCCCAGGGTCTAGAGGGAGGGAGTTCTTGGCGCTGTGCTTCTGGATGCTGTGGTGGGAGCATCCGCATGGATTCATGGAGGTAGGGACCTGATGATGGGGTCCGTTCACAGAGGAGGAAAGGGAGGCCCAGCCGGGTGTAGTCACTTGCTCAAAGTCACAGAGCTCCTAAAAAGTGGAGTCCAGCCTTCAGGCAACAGCCCTGTGCCACCCCTGACTTGGCCCGCCACTCAGGGCAGCTACTCTCTGCCTTCACTTGCCTGCCCAGGTGTCTGCTCCCGTGGGAGTGGGCTGCTGGTACTGCCCCTGGCACAGGCCAGGCACTACACTGAGCTTAGTCCACCAGCACCGAATCTGCAGTCAGCAAGCCCACCCCTAAGAGTGACCTTCCAGCCCAGAGGCCCTGGGTGTGGGCTGCAGCAGGGAACTCCCCACTCCATCCCCCCGGCTCATTTCTTCTCTTTCTGCTGTTTCCATCCTCCTCAGGGCAGCTCAGTTCTGGGGAGACATGAGACACAAGGCTTAAAATAGGGAAAGTCCGTTTCCAGAGGGGTCCGAGTCACGGTTTTCTCATCTGTGAAATGGGAGATAACCCATCCTCACAGCACTGGCAGTAGGGATATAGAGGCGCTTTAAAAAGAGCACATCGGGGAGCTTCAAAAGGGAGGGGATACGTGTATACGTATGGCTGATTCATGCTGAGGTTTGACAGAAAACAAAATTCTGTAAAGCAATTATCCTTCAGTTAAAAAATAAAAATTTAAAAACTATTTATGTAAAAAAAGAGCACATCAATTTGCAAATCCATAGAGAGCAGAGCCATGGGTACCAGGGGCTGGGGTGTGGGAGGAATAGACAGTGGCTGCTAATGGGTAGGGGGTTCCTTTAGGGGGCAATGAAAGTGTTTCTGAAGACAGTGGTGATGACTGCACAGCTCTGTGCAGATACTAAAACCCACTGAACTGGGAATTCCCTGCTGGTCCAGTGGTAGGTCTTCGTGCTCTCACTGCTGAAGGTGCAGGTGTAATCTCTGCTGGGGGAACTAAGGTCCTACAAGCATGGCCCAAAACAAAACCAAACCCCGCTCACTGACTTGTACACTTTGAAAGGGTGAATTTTATGGGTATGTGAACTATATCTAAATAAAGCTACTAAAAACGATGTTAAAAGAGGTCCCTCATGTACAGAACTTACACTGGGGGAGAATGGAACAGACAAGACAAAATTTCATGGGAAGAGATGCTGCAAAAAATAATAATAAAATAAGGTAATGGGACAGAAGTGACTGGTGGGACAAGGATTTAGCTGGGGTGCTCAGAGAGGTCTCTTAGAAGAGGGCATGTCTGGCTGAAACCTGAGTGAGCAGAGAGAGCCGGTTATCAAGTGGGGAAATGCCTTGAGGCAGAAGGAGCAGCGGAGGAGAGGCCTGAGCTGGGAACCAGCTTTGGCCAGTTCAGTGGCCAGAGAGCTAACAGCGTGGCGGGCATACACATAACCAGCGGGAAGGGAGACAAACGGGGTCAGGAGGCCAGCGGGGCCAGAGCATGCTGGGCCCCAAGGACTCCAATCAGTTCCCAAGGATCGGAGTGGGAAACACGGAGAGTGAGGTGTAGGCAGATTCCAGGTGCCCTGGAAACCCACAGGACAAAACTCAGCAAGCGATGTCAGTGTTGCGCGCAGCACTTCACAGTTCGTCAGGGGCTTTGCAGCGTCCACGGGACTCCTGTCAAACAGGGCTGGAAAGGCCACTATTTGAGCCAGGCAGAGACCTCAGCTGCCCGAGCACCAGCAATCTGCTTTAAGGCTGAGTCCATTCTCAAGACCTGCTAGTCCTCCCGGCCAAAGCAAATCAGAAGCATCTCTTGACAGCAGGGTTGGAACTTGGAGCCCTCCGTACAGAGATGGCTTAGCCCAGGTCCCTGGCTGGGGCAGCCGGACTCCAGGACCAGTGTTCTGCTTGTCCTCTCAGCACAGCTCCTGGAAGCTCTTCCATCTCCAGCCACCATGCTTTAAGCCTAAACCCCACCCTCACCCCCTCCCAGTTCCTCCCAGAAGCCTTCTCTGAGAACAGGAAGGGGTTAAAACTTCTCCATCCAACTCCTGCCCTGGCTCTCCCCAGAGCTGCTCAGGATGGGAACCAAGCACTGAAGGTGGGTGCCAGCAACCAGTCTTTGGGGAGCATGGTCCTTACTTGCCTGTTGGGGTTCTGTCTCCTCACACCCCTGTCCACTGTACCAAAGAGACAGGTCTGCTGAGGACACTTGGAATCAGCACTCGTGGCTCGTTTTGCAGCCAGCCCAGGCCACCATCCCCTCCTGCTTGGACCATGACAGTAGCTTCCTCACTGATCTCCCTGCTGCCACCCTCAGCTCCCCTCCCCTGTTGATGCACTCCCTTTCCCCCATCGCGGACCCCAAGGCTGCCCGTTGCCCTGAGCCTCACAAGACATGGCAGACTTGCCTCTCCAAGCTCAGACCTTACACTCTCCCATCCTCTCATGATCCAGCCACCCTTCAGTTCATCACACACAGACACACACCTGGGGCACACTCCTGTTCTGGGGCCATTGAGCCATCTGATCCATCTACACTTCATGCTCTTCCCTGATCTGCACAGCTGGCTCCTACCTCTCATTCAGAGCTCAGTGCCCCTTGCCTGTCACCTGAAATCAGTCCTGAATATTCACTGGAAGGACTGATAATGAAGCTGAAGCTTCAATACTTAGGCTATCTGATTCGAAGAACTGGAAAAGATCCTGATGCCAGGAAAGACTGAAGGCAGGAGAAGGGGTGACAGAGGATGAGATGGTTGGATGGCATCACCAACTCCATGGACATGAGTTTGAGCAAGCTCTGGGAACTGGTGATGGACAGGGAAGCCTGGCGTGCTGCAGTCCGTGGGGTTGCAGAGTCAGACACAACTGAGTGACTGAACTGAACTGCCTGTCACCATCCACCACTAATTGAATGTCCTGCACCACACTAATCGTTTCCGTCTTTGTTTGCCTTGCATCACAGGATACCCAGGGCTACCATATAGTGGGTGTTCAATGAACATTTGTTGACTGAATTAAAGAAGGAGAGAATGATATTGAACCGGCGCTGTGTGAACAGAGCAGAAGGTGCTTGCCCTTATGGAGCTCACAGTTCAGTGTTTACCCAAGTTCACATATACTGTCTAGTTCTAGATAAACTAGAACCAGAGACCATAAATCAGAAACCACACACTGACAGCCCACAGGTCAAATCCGCCCCACAAATGTATTTTATTTGACTCATTTCTTTTCCTTTTTTTTTAAGTGAAGTCAGTGTTTAAAAACTGGTAGGTTTCAAGGAATTCCCTGGAGGTTCAGTGGTTGGGACTCCAAACTTTTGGTGTTGAGGGCCTGGGTTCAATCCCTGACTGGGGAGCTAAGATCCTACAAGCCACACAGAGAAGCCATAAATAAGTAAATGATAAAAATTGGTAGATCTCACACACACATTTCGATTTCCAGTTCCCAAATGGATGAAAGTGGCACCACTGGGTTTCTGTGGTTGAATGACATGCTTGCCACGGGTACTCTAGGTAGTCACATTCTCCATGCCACCCCCGATTTCCGAGAGCTGCCTTGTGTCACTAAACTGACATTATAGTTTTCCTTATAATAATTTAAAAAATAGTTAGCTCTGCATTTATGCCTCTAGCAACAGTTGGAACATGAAAGACTGTGTCACCTGAGTCAAGAAACATAGGCTAGGGGCTTCCCTGGTGGCTCAGTGGTGAAAAATCTGCCTGCCAGTGGAACACTGATCCATGATCCGGGAAGATCCCATATGCAACTAAGCCCGTGGGCCGCACCTATTGAGCCTGTGCTCGAGAGCCTGGGACCCGCAATTACTAAGCCCATGCGCAGCAACTACTGAAGCCTGAGCACCTAGAGCCCATGCTCCACAACAAGAAAAACCACCACAACGAAAAGCCCCGAGCAGCAACAAAGACCCAGCATAGCCAATAAATAAATCATTTAAAAAAAAAAACATACGCTATTCATCCATTCAATAAATATTCATTGACACCCACTATGTGCCAGGCACTGTTACAGATGCTGCAGATACAGTGGTGGACAACACAGACAAATCTCTCTCCTTCCCAGGGCCTCATTCTTTTTTTTTTTTTTTTTTCCCCAGGGCCTCATTCTATACACTGGGTACACTGGGGAACTTTCTTTCCACAAGTGAAGACACCTGAGTTCGTCCCCCATAAGAAGGACTGCCCGTGTCCAGCATTATCCATGAAGACTTCATCAGAGTTTCCACAAAGTCCCTACTGTGTCCCAGCCCGTTAAGGTCTGGTACAACCAGGGTGCTCAATAAACATTTATCGGATGTTTGAGAGTCCAGGGTAAGAGTCCAGGCTAAGAGTGGATGGTTGACAAGGTAAGTGTGGGCTGTGGGAGACACAGTCTTGGGAAAGGAGGGGCAAGGGGGCAAACATTAATGCCCCTGCCAGATCTCACACCATCCTCAACACAGCCCCAGGACGTAGACAAGGGATTCTCAGGTCACGGACAATACAGGCTGGAAAGGAAAGCTCCTCCACCAGCCAGACTCCTGCGTTCCCGGAAGGTAGAGAGGAGGAGGCCCATCTGGCCCCTAAGTCCACCCTTTCCCCACCCACCCAGGGTGTGCTCTGCAGAAGTCCTGTGGGGGTATGTTAAGGGCCTCTGGAACCTCCCTCTTTCAATTACCTTCTTCCACTACATGCCTGAAAGTCCACCATAGGCAGGCTGCTCCTTTTCTGACTCCTGACTTTTGAACTGTGTGAATTCATTTATCAGATTCATTTCCTCCTAATCTGTCTCAGCAAACATTTAATATGTGAGAAAGGTGTGTGTGTGGCTGGGACTCTGAAATATTAGTTTATTTTACATGGCGGAAGTGAGGGGAGCTAAAAGAGGAAGGGGTCCCATCCCTGCCCTTACTAGTCAGCTGGTAAGAGAAGCCCAGTGGCCCAAGCATCACAGTTACTGTGCCTCACGGGGCCCACCAGGTGCTTCTGAGGAGGGCGGGGGGGCTCCCTCCAGGAGGCTGGGCCTGGGGACTGGGCAGGGCATGGTGAATGGTTGGAGTGAGGGGTCCCAGGCTGAACCGGAGCCCAGGGTAGGACACAAGCTCTTTGCCTGCCGTAGCTGCAGCCAGGCGAAGGAAGCTGGTCTTCCACCATCCGCCCCCCCCCCCCAGTCTTGCTGCATCCGAAATAGGGCCATCTGGGACAAAGACGAGGGCTTTGGGGGTGGGGCGCGGGGTAAGCCCCAATGGCTAAGGCGCTGGGGTCTTTCGGGAAGGCGGCGAACTCAGAGCGGTTTAAAACAACCCTTCCTCCACGAAGCCTTCCACACCTGCCCGGCGGAAAGGCGGGCTCTCGGCGGCCCCGGGCCCGGCGGGTGCTCTCCGCTTTGTATTGCGGCCGGCGCGGCCTGGCCTGCGGGTCCACCCGCCTGCGCGCTCCTGCGGCCCCGCGTGCCATTCCGCACGGAGCCGGCAACCAGCCAATACCTCTGGGCTGAGCCACGAATTGCTCAGCCAGGCCTTTGAGACCCGGGGCCGCCTGGGCCCAGGCCCGGTTCAACAAGTGTGGGCCGGGCCGCCCAGTCTCGCCCGACGGCTTCGCGCCTCCCCAGGCGCCCGGGGCGCGCCGGGCCCCGTCGGGCGAGTTTCACTTCATCACCGGCGGAGCGTGCGAGCGCCGGATAACGTTGCCCCTTCCCCTCCCCTGCTCGTCGGCTCTCTCTCTCCGAAACTCCGGTTGGCGAACGCTAGCCCTCCCGCTGGGCGGCAACCGGGCCGGCCCGGCAGCCGGGTGCCCTGCTCCCGCCCCCGCCCGGCCACCCCGCCCAGGCCGCGAGGCCACCTCACCGGCAGCGGAATGGAAACCGGTTCGACAGGTAACAAATAGGTGGGTTGTCACCGTTATTTCCCAACGCATGCGCCGTCGCTCCCCGGGCCACTCCAAGCTAATTAGCTCGATCACCCCCTCCCCGCCCCAGCCACCAACACACACCGCCGCGAGCCAATAAAGCGTGAACCCGTCCGGCCGGCTAGCACTTTAAGACTCCGCGAGCGGCCGCGAGGAACGCCAGTCGCGCCGGGAGACGCTTCCCCGCCGCCCGCTGCACCTGGCTGCAGGGGACCTCATTGGGACCGGAGGACGCAACAGCTCCACCGAGCTGAAACGGGCGCGCGCCGTCCCGGGCACGGCCTCCCGGCGGAACGGAACGCGGGGCGCTTTGGCTACTTCTTCTCCGACCTGCCCCCCTCCCCACCCCCAGCCACCCCCCGCCCGCCTCCAGCCCGGCCTGGGAAAGGTGGGACGACTCCGGCTCTAGTTGCGGAAGCAGCCCGTGCCGCGCGAGGAGGGTTCGAAGATGCCCCGAGCGTTTCTAGTAAAGAAGCCGTGCGTCTCCACGTGCAAGAGGAACTGGAGCGAGCTCCCCGACGAGGAGCGCGGCGAGATCTACGTGCCAGGTGAGGCGCCCGGCCAGCGCGCCCCGAGCCCCGCGCCGCTGAGAGGACGCCGGGCCCCGTCGAGCGGGCGGCGTGCGGGGCGCCGTGGCGCGGAGCCCGGCGGCCGGAGCAGCAGCGGCGCTCGATTTAATGTTTAAGCGGCCGCGGCCCCGTTAGCCCGCGCGGGCGCGGCCGACCCCGGGCGCCGGGGGGAGGGGAGGGCAGGGCGGGCGGAAGGAGCGGCCATGTGGGGGCGGGGTGGGCGCGGGGGCACAGCGGTTCCCAGGCCCCGGCGGGGGCGCGCGGGCCCGCGTGGGGCCGCCCTCCCCTCCACCGGCCCGAGCCGCTGCGCAGGGGAGGCAACGGGGTGTCACCGCCCCGGCGACCCTCCACTCTCGCGTCGTAAATCCAGAAAGCCGGGGCTTTTATGAGGCGGGCGGAGGGCACTGGAGCGGTGTCACTTTGGGGGGGCCGGGAGCGAGCTGGAGTTTGGGCTGAGGTTTGTGCAAATGCAAGAGAAGACCCAGAGCGTAGGCCACCTTCATTGCTCTCTCCGTTTCCCCCACAACACGGGTGGCCAGAAGGTCCCCGTGGGGGTCGGGCAGGCAGGGAGCCCCCCAGCCGTGGGGAACGCCAGACGGCCGGGAAGGCGCCCGGCTGCATCCCACCAGCCCTTAAGACAAAGGTGGGATCGGGTCTCACCTCGGTTAGAAACGCGCCTCCTTCAGCCTCGAAGAGGACACCAGTGAGCTGAAAGGGGGTTTAAAGAACCCATCCCACAGCCAGGGACCAGCCCGGGGGCAGCTGGGGCAGCCAGTTTATTTTCGGAAGACGCCTTGACAGCGTCGGAGTCAACTTGGAATGAGTAAACCTAGTTGTTTCTTGCCCCGGCGGCATCTTCCTTGTTAGTCTTCTGTCCGCCCCACCCCCAACAGAATCTTTGGTTGGGAGCGAGCCGGTTTCCTTCGGAACTCCCCCTCCCCAGGCCTGGGGGGTGGGGCAGGGGATGCGCTGAACACCCTGCCCAGCGCCTCCAAGGGGGGAGAGGTTGTAATTAACCAACCGACTTTGACCCTTGATCTGCAGGCTCCCCGGCACCGCCCCAGGCCTTGTAGGAAAGTGGCGAAATGAGGGCGGTGAGGGGCCCTGTGAGGGCTCTTGCCTCAGTTTCTCTCCTGAATGCATGGTTGGAGACAGTGAGTGGAACGGTGGCCTGAGCGATATGAGGATCCTATGACCTAGGGTGCTGGCAGGGTGTTTCACAGCTTAGCCTTGGCTCAAGCTCCTTGGCCCCTGTCTACAGCCTCCTTAAGACGAGAGAATGTTCCAAGCCCTGATGATCCCAGTGGGGAAACTGAGACATAAGGGAAGTGAGCAGGCCCAGGATTCTCTGTGCGGTTTCTTGCTTCTCCAAGTTCCCCAGGGAGTTGATGGTGTTTCAGGTCCGGAAGGGGTGAGGGTGAGGGCCATGGGCCCCCTTCCTTGCTCCTGCTCCTCCCTCACCTGTGTTTGACTTGCTGCTTAGCTGCTCCTTGGGATCTGATAAACCGAACTTGGACTGTGTTAAAGGTGAGCGGAGCCTTGCTTGAGACTCAGTGTGCTGTTATTTTTAGTTTTATTTCACATCCCAATCAGTAACAGATCATGTGGTGACTTTTACAAAGGACAAAGAAATTCCGCTTGTTCAAATCGTTGGCTGCCTTGTGTCCTAGTGGTTTTCCCCACCGCAGTTCTGGTGGCCGTGGTGGGAGTGGCGGTGGGGGGCGGGGGTACCTACACCCAGGGACAGGCCCAGCAGGTGCGGAGGAGGGCATCTGGATGTCTGTGCCACCTGCTGCTGCTGTCCAGGTGAGGGGAGCTGCTCAGCCTGCAGGACCACCCTGGACGTAGGGTGGGGTCTGACCTGGAGATGCAGGTGAGAATTTGCCAGGCAAAGTCCTGTGGGGTCAAGCCAAGAGTAGAAGTCAAAGAACTGACTTTTGCCCCTCAAAACCATGTGGCCCACTAGCTTTCCCACAGTTTTTGGAAATGAGAAAGCGAATGTTCTCGGGCTCCGCTCGGGCGCCTCAGATGGCAGGAGAGTGGGGAGTGTGTTTTGTGGTGGCTTGTCCCCTGACTGGGCCATTCCATCACCAGCGGACCGTGACCCCAGGAGCCGGCTGGGCACGTTTCCTTCACCCCACCCCACCGACTCAGCACACTGTGACCAGCTAAGCATTGACCCCGTCCGGTCCCCCCGGGAGAGGCACTGGGAGGGCTGGGGAACGAAGCGTTTGAGGTCTGACCTTCCCACCCCAGTCCTCTGAGACCCTCAGAGCAGCAAAGAATGCCTGCAAAGAAGGGCTTTACTGGCTGAAGGCTCTGGCCCCTGGCCTGGCAGTTGTGACTCCAGGGCCCCAGGCTGACCAGCACTCCAGCATCTTCTCTGAGGCACAATTTTAAAGGCTTCCCACCCTCAGTCCCCTGGCCTCAGTCTCCCCTCAAAGCTGAGGGAAAGGCCCAGAGGTGGGCACAGGGGCTGGAAGGCCATGGGGGTGGGAGACGGTGCCACTCCTGCTGGGAGCATTGAAAGGGCTCATGGTTAAGAAGCCCTTTCTTTGGGCCCCCCTGGCCTCCATCTCCCTGGCATTTCTCCTGCTGTGTCAGTACTGACTGTGGGAGGGCTGCTGGTTTCTTGAGGATGAACTCAGGCACCTGTACCCAGGAGCTAAATTCCATCTCCTGGACCAAAGAGGAAGCCCCAGGAACAGAGAGGAACGAGGATAAAGCGGGGGTCCTCCTGGCCCCTGCTGAGAGGAATAGCCAAAGGCTGGGACGGACCTGGAGGGGCCGACCCAGCCTGGAAGCTGAAGGACACGCGCCAGCCATGAGCATCCGGGGGCCTCTGCCCTCTCCCCAGCTTGGGACACAGCATCTGTGGGCCCTTCTGCCAATTCCCCAGCACGTGCCCTCCCCAGGGAGGCAGCCAGGCTGAGGTGGGGGCCTGGAGCTTCCCCAGCCTGGCTCTGACGAGGCCATGTGGGTTGCTGGGCAGCTCTCTTTCCGGGCCAGCCGAGATAGGAAGCCTGAGAAAGTCAGCTTGGGGCCCCAGCGTACACGTGTTGGGGTGGGATGGAGTGGAGCTGGGGCGCGATTATGCCTCTGATGGTAATTATTCTAATTCCTGGGAAGGGTTGGCAGTGAGGTCTCCATGGAGCAAGGCTGGGAAGGTAGGCAGCCAGCCCATGGGTGGGAAGGGTGGGCTCAGTGGGCTCCCTGGCTGTCTCACGGGGTGCCATCACCCAAGCTGCCCTGGATCTTTGTCCCTCGCTTGGGTGACCTGAGGCAGAATCCTGCCAGACTGTTTGTCCCAGAAAGAGAGCAGGTGAGGACGAGTCCTCTGGGCACAGGGAGGACAGGAGCAGAGTGTGGCCATTGGTGACGTCAGGCTTCCTCTTTAACTCTGTTCACTCTCAGCTGGGGTAGCGTGGCCTCCCACAGGGGGCTCCCGGTGCTGCCCCGGGAGGGAGGGTGGGCAGCACGCAAATGCTGCCCAGTCCTGCGGCGTCTGCCCGGGCGTGAGGGCTGGGGTGTGCCGGGTGACCAGCGCTGTGGACTCGGTATGAAAAACCTTTGGCAGAGGGGGGAAGGTCCCGTCTGAGGGGAACACTTGGCGTTCACAGGATGGGAACCACAGGCTGAGAGACGGCCCGTTGTGTTTCCAGGGCTGCCCACCTCGGGCGGTTGGCTTCACTGGCTTCCTTTGAAGGAGCTGACCTGGGGGCGGGAGGAGACGGGTGCGGGGACCGTGCCCTTCCCGATGAGGGTGCAAGGCCGCCTGACAGGAGCCGGGGCTGTGCTCCGCCCCGGTTCAGGGCTGAGCTGAGCCCCGACCCCCTTCCAGGTCGGTGCAGCCCCAGCCTCTGGGAGGCGGAGGCTGGGTGTCCTCACGCCTCCTTCGGCTGCTCTGCCCAGAGAGCCCGGCCCTGGCCTGAGGCTTTGGATGGGGAGGACCCAGCACCCTGTCTGGTATTTGGGCCAGGAGCTTGAGGGACTTGCTGAAGGCCGAGGAGTGGGGAGAAGGCCTTTTGGGGGGGCAGGGGGAGCTGCTCTGAACTCCTCATCCAGGTGGAGGCAAGCTGGGCAGACAGAAGGGGAGCCCTCGAACGCCTGAGGCTGCGGGGAGAGGACCCGGCTGGCGCGGCCTGGCCACGCTCCTCAGCTGTGGGCGGGCGATGAGTAGCCACAGCGGCCGCCACCTTGCCGGAAACGTCTAATTAGGGGACAGAGAGCAGCACCGGCAGGACCCAACCAGTTCTGCTTCCTGCGACTCAGTGACACCCAGCCACAGGAGCGGCTCGCGGGCGAGTGGACAGGCTCCTGGGGGTGGCGGGAAGGCAGGTTTGGCTGGGTGGGCAGGAGGAAGCGAGCACCCCACCCTGATGGCCTCACCTGCCCCTGGCTTGGGGTAGAAGCCGCACGGAAGCGGGCCAGGCAGGCCCACTCCCTGTCCCCGGCTCCCTGGCACCATCATTTTGGGGTTTCTGTGGAATGAGAGAGGCAGGCACTGGTCTCTCCCCAAACGGTCTGAGATCTCAGAACCCTGGCCTCGGACCCCCCACCCCCACCCCGCTGGTGCAAGGGAGCCAAGGGTGATAACTTACTGGGGTGCAAACCGGTTAACCCTTACCTGCAGTCACTCCTCCGTGTGCAGGCGGTGTGGCCCGGCTCCAGCGCTGGGGAGCCTCGCTAACGCTACCCGATACTGAAAGATAGAGAGGGTAGAGGTTCCTATTTATCTCTACCTGGATTGAAAAATGGAAATTGTCATCCAGCTTTGAGTTCCCAGGCAGGATCTCCAATAGCCACGTAAGCTGGCATCAGCTGAAGCTGCCAGCTCTCAGACACGCCCGTCCTCAGCAGCCCCCGTCCCTTTGGGAAGACTGGGGGGACCCCTGAGAGCTCTGGCCTGACGTCCAGCTGCCCAGAGCTTGGAGAGAGGCCAGGCCGGGGCCAGGCGCTGGTGAATCAACTCCCAGAATGAGGTGGCTCATTAGAATCCCCGAACGGACAGACAGACGGCGCCAGTGCCAGCCGAACGGGTTTGGGTGTCAAACGGGTTTGGGTGTCGGGCAAGCACATTCTTTCCCCGTCAGACCTTTGTTGTACTTTGAGGGGGCGAGAGCCGGGGCCTCTCCCGAAACTGGGGTGCCTCCACAGCTGCCTCTCCTCCATCAGTGTGTCCTCCGCCCCCTCGGGTCCCAGCCCTCCGCCTCCAGCCTCTCCCACTGCGTCTTGCCGGGGCCGCCCCTCCTTGTGTCCCCATCCACTGTCTCACTGGCCAGGGGGCAGTGGCGCAGGGGATCTGTTCATAGCTCTGAAATCCTAAGTCCACCTCCTGAGTCCCCTCCCGGAAGCCCACTCATCCTTTCCTCCCTGTGCCCCTCTTGAGTTTTCCTTCTGAGGCTTGGAGAATGTTCCTAGCTTAGCCTCTCTGGGGGAAAAACACTAAGTTGAAACATTAGATTGTTTGCCTCGGCTCTGGGGGTGTGAGACTCGTCTTTGTCACTCGGGAGACCTCCCCTCCTCTCTAGTCGGGATGGGGTCCAAGCCCCCGTGTGTGAGGTGTCTGCTTGCTGTCGCTGGTGTCACTGCCCGGGGGGGAGCCCAGGCCCTCTAGGCGCCACCGTGAACTGAGCTTGGAGCGGTGAGGAGCGGTCCCTGCTGCGGGGGAGGCTTGCGTCACAGGCAGGCAGGCTGCCCAGGAGACTGTTAGGCCACATCCACCTGCTGCTCCCTGACCTCCTCCCTGCTCCGCCCCGCCCACCTGTCTGCCTGCCAGGCTGGGCCAGCGGGAGTGGGGAGCCTGGAGCCCCAAACAGCCGCAGTGTGAGGGACAGACTGGCCCAAAGGAGGGAGGGGTTAGGACCACCCAGTTCCCCACAACCAGCAGCTGAATCTGCCTGGAGGAGAGGCCCTGAGTGGCCCTGACCACCGGGACCTTCTGGGGCCGTGATGAGTCCCGGGACCCCGGGCCTCCCGTGGTGCCCTTTGTCCCTGCGGGAGCGTGGATGAGACCTGGAATCCAGGGGGACTGGCCCAGGTGGGGCCGGCAGACAACTCGGGAGGAATAATTGGTAGCGCAGGTTCGGTCCTCCCAGTTCCGCTAAGACACAAATTACTCAGCGGGCAGGCCTGTGGGCCGTGGCGCTTGGCTGGCGTCACCTGTAATTACCTTAATGGGGTGGGAGGGAGGTGTGGCGGGCAGTGGGCTGGGGGCAGCCCTGCTCTGCCACATGCCTGCGAGGGGCGGGACAGCGGCTCACGGTTCTAGCCAGCTCACTGCCAGGGAGCCCTCCTGAAACCCCACAGAGTCCCCTTTTCCCCTCCATGCCCTTCACCTGGCTGCTCTTCTCTTCGCAGTCAGCCTGGGCTTCTGCCCGCCACAGCCCTACCAGGAACCAGAGCCCTCGGTGGCCGAACCCCCTTCTTGCCCCCTGGCTTTGGACATGAGCCTTCGGAACTCCAGCTATAGTGTGACCCCCGGGCCCTGCGTGGTGGCCCAGCTGCCCTCCGAAGACATGAGCCGCCTGGCAGGCCCGCAGAGCAGAGACCATGGCTTTCTGCGCACCAAGATGAAGGTACTGATCCTCACAGTGTCCCTGAGGCCCAGGGGCACGTGGGTCCACATGGGTCCTGCCCACGAGACGTGGCCCAAATGAGATTAGGCAGACTGGCTTTGGATCTGGGTCCAGATTTCTACAGATGTGAACCTCCCTGGGGCATAGACAGGGTGAGAAAGAAAAGTGAGTCTGAAGTGAGAATGCCATGCGTTGGGGAGAAGCAGTGAGGTTGGAGAGATGTCCAGCCCTTTGGAGTCCTTTGTGGGGGTTGTTTACTTTTGTTTTTGGCCTTGAGGGGAGGCAGCCCTTACACAGAAGTCGTTGGAAAAGCGGGGAGGCGTGAGCGCCTGGCCCCTGTCTCTGCCGCCTCAAGAGTGAGGTCTGGGGTCTGCTCGGTGGTCAGCTGTCCCCTGAGGCATGTGCCCAGCAGTCTCTGCCTTGAAATGTACACTTCCAACCCAGGGCCTTGCATCTGGGGCGGGGCCTGATGAACCCAGGTTCAGCAGCCAAGGCAGGAAGAAGCACAGGGTGGCGGAAACGGCCCTGCTTTCCAGGAGCACGAGGCCTGCATTCCTGAAAGTTCTGGAACCTGGAAGCACCTGCCAGTGGTGATCTCGTGGAAGGGCTCTCATGGAGCTTCCTGTGAGCCAAGAGACCGGAGAAAACTGTCAGGGAAAGGCTAATCCTCCTCTCTCACCCATGGAGGCCAGGTGTTGTAACCCGCCGGGAATCACCAGGAAATGTGCTAGGCGGCTGACAGGGGAACTGACACGGCACCCCAATCCCCGAGGGCCTCTCCTCCCAGCCCTTGAGCCCCAGCAGCTAGGGAGCACGTGGAGGGAAAGCAGAGGGCGCGGGACCGTAGATGAGGCAGAGACGTGAGTCCTGACCCCAAACAGCTTGCTCAGTGAGCAACACGGCCTTTACCCAGTGCCAGGAACAGCACAGGGCCAGGCGGTATGGGTGACAGCGGGGCACCTCGGGCCCGGGGAGCTCAGGCGGCGTGGCCGGTGACAAGGCCACCACAAAGCACAAGCAACCTCTGAGCGTTTAGAGGTAGGGCCCGGAGACCACGTCTCCACTTCTGAACAGATCTGAGGTGTTGCACAGTTACCTTGAAAATGAGAAACCTTTATAAAGAGAGTCATCAGGGTGGTAAAGGGGCCCAGACGAGACCATGTCAGGCTCAAGAAGCCGGGGCTGGGCTGGCCCATGAGGTGAGGGAGCTCCAGGCCCCCAGCGGCCTCAGCCTGGGAGGGCGGCGCGGAGACCACGACCACGTTGTGGAGCCTTCCCCATCCTGAGGCGCAGACTGAGAACTGAGCAGCAGCTAGGGGACGCCTGGGCTCAGCGAAGGGGGGCTTTCTGCCAGGGAGAGTTGCCCTCTTTCTGTCGGGAGCTGGCCGCCTGTCTTTAGAGACGGCAAAGAAGGGCCTTGCAGAGGGACTCAGGAGCCCGACAGGAGGCTGACCGAGCAACAGGAGGCTGACCGAGGACCCAAGGCGGCTTCCGGCCCCACCACCCCATCTCTGGGAGCCAGCGGCCCAGAGGTGTGGCCCTTGGGTGGGCAGCGCCCCTCCTCGGGGCTGGGGGCTGGCGCGGTGCGTCTTCCCGATCTGCCACCTGCAGCCCCAGCTCCTGGGTGTCTGTCACACACACCGCCCTTGCCCACAGGTAACGCTGGGGGACGGTCCCAGCGGAGACCTCTTCACCTGCCACATCTGCCAGAAGGCCTTCACCTACCAGCGCATGCTGAACCGCCACATGAAGTGCCACAATGACGTCAAGAGGCATCTCTGCACTTACTGCGGGAAGGGCTTCAACGACACCTTCGACCTCAAGAGGCATGTGCGCACCCACACAGGTGAGAGGGGCCCGCCCGGCAGCGAGGCCCAGCAGCCGCGTGGCTATGGCGGGGGGCCGGGGTGTTCGGGGCAGACATCCTTCTCCCCTCCCTCGGGCCGCTGGGGAGCTGGGGCTCCTGTGCCCCAGAGCTGGGTCCCTGATGCCCGCGCTACCCACCTTGCAGGTGTGCGGCCCTACAAGTGCAGCCTGTGTGACAAGGCCTTCACGCAGCGCTGCTCTCTGGAGTCCCACCTCAAGAAGATCCACGGTGTGCAGCAGAAGTACGCATACAAGGAGCGGCGGGCCAAGCTGTACGTGTGCGAGGAGTGCGGCTGCACGTCCGAGAGCCAGGAGGGCCACGTCCTCCACCTCAAGGAGCACCACCCCGACAGCCCGCTGCTGCGCAAGACCTCCAAGAAGGTGGCCGTGGCCCTGCAGAACACCGTCACCTCCCTGCTGCAGGGTGCCCACCACGTCTGAGCGGCGGCGCCCCGAGAGGGTGGGGGCGCCTCCTCGCTGCCCCGCCAGCCCGCCCTCTGCGGCTTCCTGCCGGAGCACCCAGGACAGGCCTGGAGCTGGCCACGCGTGCTCGCTCAGGCTGGCACTACTGACCTCTGTTTGTATTTGCACTGGTGTCTTTGGGCAGAGGCTGCTCTGAGCCTGGGCAGCCATGTGGGGCAGGGCGAGGCCGGGACTGCCTTCCCTGTGGAGCAGCTGAGTCCAAAGATAGGACTTCTTCCCAGACGAGGTACGGGAAGGTGATTCTCTTGTCCCTCGCCTCTGAAGCCCCAGGGCAGGGGCAGCTGGTTCCCTGTGGATGGCAGTCGGGTGCCCTTACAAAGGACACCCCGGCAAACACCAGCGATGGAGGAGCTAGCGATGGCCCACCCGGCTGTGTTCCTCTTGCTCAGGGCTACAGGGCTCTGCTCGTTGACAGGGAGATGCACGTGCGTGTGCACAGCCGTGGACGTGCATACACAGGAGGCCTTGCCACATATCACCTCATTTTTAAGAAGTCAACTACTGGTGCCAAGGAGGTTTTATTTCTTTTTTAAAAAGATGACAAGTGTACAGATATTAATATATTTTTGGTGCCGATGGCGACTGCTTTTAAGAGAGGATGGAGCTGGCTTTTCTCCTCCCCACGCAGTTCTATTTATCCTGGACATTTCACACCTCCCCTGTGCCTCGGCTGTGGGGTGGCCGCCCTCACCCACCCTCATCTTTCCCGAGATATTTAATCGAAGACTTCCCTCCAGCCCTGGGGGAGGGTGCACTGCGCCCCGTTCTCTCCTCCTGACGGGTCAGCCCATCACAGCTTCTGCCCTTCCCTCCTTGGAATTCTGCCTCCTTCCTACATCCTTTCAAGGCCAGCCTCCGAGTGACCAAGAGCCCCCTGGCCTCCTGATGACAGACCATGGGCAGAACAACTCACCATTCCAGAGGTCGAGGGTTTGTCTGGCTGGGGCCGTGGGGCTAAGACCAGTGGTGGGGTGATGAGTCTGTGATGCGCCCAGGGGTCCACCGCCGGCAGTAACAAGAAGAGTGCAGGGCCAGGCTGCGAGGTCTGCTCTTTCCTGGCTGAGTCAAAAACCCTAGGACAGGAGCAAAAAAAATGGGACAGAGTAATAACCAAACACATCAGAAGCTTCTGGAGGGAGAACAGTATGAGATGGTTAACCAGTTATCTTTGTAGCCTTTTTGCTGTTTTTCTAACGACAGGGTTGGCCCTTGAGCCTCTGAGGAGGGAGCCACCCCTGCACCCCTGCTCCATTAGAAGGACTCGGCCAGGCTCCCCTGGCTTTACCCGGGTTTCCTACTAAGAACAGGAAAGGGCTGTGGGTCAAAAGGGAGAGACAGGCAGGGGCTGGAGCTAGTCTGCCAAAGAATGAGAAGGCAAACTCGAAAGAGAGCACAGAGCAGGTGGAGCCCCCCTGCAAAGCCAAAGCCCAGGTGGACCCAGCCTTGGCCTCTCCTGCAGCATCCACACAGCCTGGGACGCGGGAGGGGGCCTTCTCTGACAAAGCTCTGAATGTGTGTGGATGGTTTTGGAAGAGTCTTGCTTCATTTTACTTTAGAGCCTGCAAGAGCTGCTGTATTCTGGAAGTTGTAATGTATAAAATAACTTTCTCTGGAAGTTCTGTCTTGTTTACATGTCTGTATCCTTGTGTTTGTTACCTGGTCATTGTTCATCTCTGTGTTCATTGCCTATCCAAGGAAGTTGTAAGGCTCTGTGTTGTCTGTTTTATTTTATAACTTTCCCCTCAGCTAGCAAAATAAAAGAACTGTCATTTTCTGTGTTTCAGCGTTTTTGTTTTATAGGCTTTTTTCCCCCACCTACAGGGAAATTAATCAAAACAGTGGATACATTCTATGCAAAGTTTTAGCCTTTTACAGGTAGCAGTGGCCCTCAAGTCAAGACAAGAACCTGCTCGATTAAGTGGCCTGCCCATGGTCTAAGCGGTCAGTGCCTGCTGACCCCAGGACCCCGTTTTGTTCTCCATGGTGGCCACAGGGTCCAGTCTCTTCCCCATACCCTGCCAGGACCAGAGGAGGAAGAGCCGCATTCCCTGAATAGAGGGCGCTTGTCAGTTCTGGGTCAGACTCTTAGCTGTGGGGACGGTCACACCCACATAGCCTTTGTTCCAGGCCAGGCACATCGTGTATTAGCACCCTTGACCTTCCAGCCACACTGCGATGGGCGCACACTGCTGATGGGGAGGTTGACAGATGGCATGGCACCTCTAGGCAGCTCAAAGTAGAGGGAAACTTAGAGATCACCTGGCCGTGCCCATCACCTACCTAGGATCACTGGGGAGCCCTGATCGCTCTGGGACCTGGGTGCCTGAGTGCCCGTTCAGTGTTCTTCCATCACAGCCTCGCCAGGGATGGAGGAGGCGGCTGCCAGGCCTGGGCCCTTGGCGTACGTTCTGGGAGAAGGGTGGGTAGCCCTGGTGCAGTGAGAAAAAGGAAAACATTGATCTAACCTCCACGGCTCTTCCGTGTGAAGGCAGAGGGTGGAAGGGCCCCTAGCCCTCCCTGTGTCTCTTTAAATAGCCAGGCACAGAGGATTTCTTTTTATCTCTAGAAGCCTCCCAATGTGAATGACAAACCAAATCCCATTTTTCCATGTCCCAGGATGAGCAGAGCCCATTGTCGAAGCCCAGATGATTAACTGCTATGTAAACTTTAGCAGGAGCAAGGTTTCCCGGAAGCCAGGGATGGTGGCTGGGGGAGGGCTCCCTCTGAGGCTCTGCTGCCTCCCCTTCCTCAGCAGAGCTTGGGGGTGGGACGCCACTGACAAGGTCAGGCCAGATGGTCACATTTTGAGGGCCTGAAATGATCTCTGGCTTCTGCAGGATGGCTGCCGAGTGTGAGCCTCAGCAGACAGGGAAAGAGGCCGCAGCCAGGCAGAGGGGAGAGATGAATGCAAGTCAATGTATAACTATGGCTAAGTGGTGTGGGCCGACCAATGACCAATGTGGTGGGACCCAAAAAGGAGGCTTTTGCATTTGAAAGAGTAAAGATTTCTTGGAAGAGGTGGGGTTCAGTTGGGCCGGAAAAAATGGGAGGGTCTGAAGAGAACAAAAGAGGAGGGAAGGCGTTTCTGGGAGGGTAAGGGTAGGATCAGACCCAGAAGAGAGGAGGTGTGCGCCCTGCACTGGGCGGAGGTCCTCACCAGTCCCATTGCCAGTCTCGACGCTGTCATTCATTCAGCCACACCACAGGTGTTTTTTGAGCCCTGCCCAGGTGCCAATAAGAACTGGTAACAAAACGAGAGACAGAAGAGCTGGCTGGGACCTAGAAAGACGTCTGGCCTAAAGGAGGATGGAGGGAGAGTCCTATTTATACAGCTAAAAGCAAAGCAACCAAGTGCAGGGCAGAGGGAACTTTACAACACCAGGAAGTGCGGTGAAGATTTAGACTGTATATTTGTATGCATTTTCTAATGTTTTTACAATGAACATATATTATCTTTTATAATCAGAAGAAAATTAAGTTATAAAACAATTCGGGGCTTTTAGTCAACTTGAAGTTCAACACGTCACTGGGGATGGAGGTGCCCAAAGGAGTGCCAGTGTGACCCTGGGGTCGGTGGGGGTGGGGAGAGAGCAGAGAAAGGGCTTCCCTGGTAGCTCAGATGGTAAGGAATCTGCCTGCAATGGGGGAAAACTGGGTTCAGTCCCCGGGTTGGGAAGATCCCCTGGAGGAGGGCATGGCAACCCACTCCAGTATTCTTGCCTGGAGAATCCCCACGGAGAGAGAAGCTTGGTGGGCTATAGTCCATGGGGTCCCGGAGAGTCTGACCCGATTGAGCAACTAAGCACACAGGACTTGAGGCCCAGCCCTGTCTCTGGCTGTCTGTGGGGCCTTGGGCAAGCGACCGAACCCCTCAGTTTTTCATCTATAAAATGAGGCGGCTCCCCAAGTTGAAAGGTCCTTTTTGTCCTAACGACTTCATGTCTCTAGGCCCCTATCTCAATAAAACCCCTAAAGAAACTCACTGACAAACTGCAGTGGAGGAGGTGCAGAAGGCTGAGAAGGTTGTCCTGCAAGTGGGGAAGATTCAACCACACGGCTGCCGACTTGAAGCAGGGGGAAAGGCTCATTCCAGTGGGTCCAACAGGCAGAACCTGGGCAGAGAGGTGAGCATCAGAGGGGCGCGGGCCCCCACTGCAGGGAGCCCTGGGGCAGCAGCTCAGAAGGGGTGCAACCCCAGGCAGGGTGCCTGGGGTCTGCTGGCTGGGCCTGGGAAGCCATCTGTCAGGAATTTCTGCAGGGACTCAAGTCGGGGGGCTGAAGGCTAGACAAAATAATCTTTAAGACTTCCACCCATGGAATTCTAAGAGGTTGAGCAGTGGTCATGACTTCCAAGCCCAAAAAATGAGAATGAAGAGAATGGAATGGAAAAGGAAACTTTGGATGGGGAAGACCAGTTGGGAGCCTGGGCTTGGGTGGTTTTGCCAAGAGAAGGGCTCCCCTGGCTGGTCCTTGGGGCCACCCAGGAGGAGCCCACTCCCTCAGGCAGTCACCTGACCCAGGATGTCCCACCCTCTTCATGTCCCAGACCAGCCTGCCCTCTGTCCTCCTCGTCCCAGCCCGCTTCCCCAGTTCCTAGAGTAAGCTGTGAATTTTTTCTCTTTTGACCTTGCTGCATAGCATGCAGGATCTTAGTTCCCTGACCCCCTGCACTGGGAGCATGGAGTGTTAACCACCGGCCGCCAGGGAAGTCCGCTAGAGTCTATCTGATACTCCATCTGTCAACCCACCAGTCATCTCCCTCAGGGACAGCCCTCCTTGTTTGGCAGCCCCCTGCCCCCAGGCGGCTGGCTCACTGACATGTGGGGGCTCAGGTCCCATGCCAGCACTGGAGGCGACGTGAGTCAGGTGTGGAGATTTTGGCCCTGGCCCAAGTGGAACATTGACAATGACGTCTTCCAGTTTCTATTTCCTGAAAACGTAAGAGCTGGGTATCAAGCGATCCATGTCCTCTCCTCCCCACGTGTTCTCTGCACAGAAAATGAGGGAGACTTCTTCTACCCCATCAAGCTTTCACAGCAGGACACACATCAGGCATCTAGAGACACGCTCAGAGATGTGAAGGGCGGGGAGCTGGCTGCATGGTGCAACCTGCCGAACCCTCAAGCGGGAGCACGCAACTGTCCACAGAATTCTCTGGTGACTTAACCTTTGAGGGAGGATCACCTGCCCCCCCAATCCCACCTCCACACAGAGGAAGCCAGGGCAGGGCGGCCCAGGGCAGAGAGCAAGTGAGTGAGCTCTGCATCCAGGCTGCGGGTCCACGCTGCCCGTTGGTGGACAGACGGACCATGGCTTTCAAGGTGGGAGACCAAACTGGGAGAGGCTCTGGGCACTGAGAGATGCCGGTGTTGCTCACTGCTGAGCCTGGCACTCCTGGGGCCACGTCACCAGCCCTTTAATAGCAGCTAATCACCACTGGCATTTATTGAGCTCCTACTACACACCACGCTGCGCTTCCCCTCTGACATCATTGCTAACCACGACAACAACACTGGGAGGTGGCTATTATTGTTCCTATTTTTAGACAAAGAAATGGAAGCTCAGGGAGATGAAATGCCTTGCTCAGGGTCACATGGGCTCCAGTCTGAGGCCTGACTCTCAGGCTGGGACTCGTGTCTCTCCAGCCCTTCACGATCAGGCAGTGGGACAACCTTTCCTCTCCATGAGCACCTACTCTGTGCCAAGCCCTGTGCTGAGGCCCTGGGTGTGCAGGGAGGATACGGTCCCTGCGCCCCGGGGTTCACCTTGCCCTGGGGGAGCCGCACTAGAGCCTGAGAGCCAGGGAGCAGGAAGGGGCGACCCCATGTCAGCAGAGCTGGGAAAAGAGAAAAGTGGGAGAAACCCTGACACGGATGAGCCCCCGCGACTGCCTGTCTGGTGATTTGTGCCCCAAGGTCTGGACTCGCCAGATGAGAAACTGCGCCTGCGTGTTCAGTCACGTCTGACTCTCTGCAGCCCCATGGACGGCAGCCTGCCGGGCTCTTCTGTCCATGGGGTTTTGGGGCAAGAATACTGGAGAAGGTTGCCTTTGGGAAAGTGACACCTAGAAATGTTAACAGTAGGCCAAGTTCACAGTTGCTACCCGGGAGATCCACCACTATGCAGGCACCTGGCTGGAGCCTCCCAGCCTCTCACTGATGGGCGTCACACTGTATCCATAGGAAATGCGTGAAAATATAAGAAAAGAGGGTCCCAGAAACTCCTAAGCCCAAAAGTCCTCGGTGAGAGACCAAGGGGGCCAAGGGGGTCGGGGTCTAGCTCCAGCCACAGCCATCTTCAGATATTCCAAACCTGGAGAAAGGACAGGCAGGGAGATGCTCCGGAGCCAGGATGTTCCAAACTGGCAGAAACTCTGAAGGGAGCTCCAGCACCTGCCCCCACGCCTGCCCTGACCTTCTCCCTGCAGACCCAGATTACCAGGTAGTGATCTTGGCCTGTAAGAAACTCATCCTTTCTTCACCCCCTTGGCCTGTCCAGTCCAGCCCGCTCCTCCAGGCCTCCCCCGCCTCTGGGGGTACTCCAGGCAACAGGCCTGGGCGCCTCCCCCTCCCCACGCGCAGGTGAGTTGGTGAAGCTGGCCAGGAAAACTGGTAGGACTCCTGTCCCTTCTGCCAGAGGCAGAACCTGCAGCGGTAATCACAGGGCAAAGGAGCGGGCCAGCCAGAGACTCAGGAAGAGGGCAGGCTGGCGGCCCCAGGCTGGCGGCACTAGGGCTGGCTCAGAAGCAAGAGGGGCCCTCGGAGAGTCAGGCTCTCTGTTCTTGCACTGACAGACCCGATCAGTACTGCCTGCCCTACCGGACCGTGATGCTAATACCCCGACGTAGTCTTTTCCGCCATCCTCCAGGCTTCTGAGAAGTTCACAGCCAGGTTTTCTGATGGAACTTCTGAAGGGACCACCATCACCCCCGGGAAGCAGCCTGTGAAAGAGGAGGAGGCGATGATGTCCTGGAAGTTGGGGGTGGAGGGATGGGGGCTTGGTGCCCAGGCAAAGAGGAATGGCCTTCCCTAAGGAGGCCAGGGTGCTTCTGGGGGTGGGCACTGGAGGAGGAGCCCTCTACAAAGTTTGCTCTGTTGCTGGGGAATTTGTTAAAGAGACAGCAGAGGAGAAAGAACATCCATGGCCTGGTTGGGAGATGTGGGGAAAATCCATACATTCCCACACTCAAAATGGTGCACGAAGATGTGGTGTCGAGAGGACTTCCCTGGTGGCCCAATGGTTAAGACGTTGCCCTTCCACTGCAGGGGGTGCAGGTTCAAACCCCTGGTCAGGGAACTAAGATCCTGCAGGCACAGTGTGGCAAAAAAAAAGGAAAAAAGAAAAAGAAAGGGATTTCCCTGGTGCTACAGTGTAGAAGAATCCACCTGCCAAGGCAGGGGACAGGTTCGATCCCTGGCCCAGGAAGATTCCACACAAAGTAACAAGGCTGGTGCACCACGACTTCGGATCCCTCACGCCACCACTACTGAAGCCTGTGTGCTTAGAGCCTGTGCTCAGAAACAAGAGAAGCCACTGCAGTAAGAAGCAACGCAGCGCAGCCCTGCTCGCGGCAATTAGAGAAAGCCTGAGCAAAGCAAGAAGACCCAGCGCAGCCACAGATAAATACGTAATGAAAAAAATAATAATGAAGAAAAGCAAAAAGATGTGGTGTCAAAATGAGTTTGAGAGATAAAATTTTAGCCCTAAAATAAAGAATCCCTGCCTATCAACAAGAAAAAGAAAATCCAGGCTACTGAAAACTGGGAAATAATACGCAGGAGCCATTTATGAAAGAGTATCAAGTGATAAAAATCATGTAGAAAACAAACTTCATTCATAATCAAGTAAAGGAAAATTAAAATTAAAATCAGATATAGAAGTCTATCATAAAACTGATTATTTCAATGAAAAAGTAGGAAAAATCCAAATGTTCACCTCTAGGTTACCATCAAAAATTATAATGAAATGTTGTGTATCCATTAAATATGATGTTATGAAAGTATTTATTAAAGGGAAAATGTTTACAATATATTAAGTTTAAAAATCAGTGTTACGGGTAGGTGCACTTTCCATTTTTGTAAACACAGATAGGCTGACGTACACATCATAAAAGCTACAGCAGACCAGACACCGTGACATTCACGACACTAAGTTATTCCTCAGTGGTGGAATTAGGATTTTTGTTTTCTTCTAATTGTCTGTCTGTATTTTTTACTTTTTCACAATCATCCCATATCACTTTTGTAACGAAAAGAAATCTTCTTGGTGACTTTGAAAGGGTCCTTGGCAGAGGAGATGTAAGAATTGTTGCTTTCTATGTACACTCGTCCCCAAGAAGTGGACAGTCTTCTCCCGCTTGGTAATCACAGAGGTAGGGTAGGGTGGGAGTAGGGGGAGGAAGGCTGAGGCCCAAGGTCAGCTGGGGGTCAGGAAAGGGATCCAGGAATCCCAACTCTGAAGGTACTCTGAAGCCCCCAGGGACCCCCGACCTCGGACAGAAGGTACAGAGGATTTGGAGGTAAAGAACGTGAGTGGATCCCAGGTCCACCAGTTGACACAAAGGAAGCCGCTTTATCTTTCTGAAAATCAATGTCTAGAAAGTGGAAGTAACAGTAATGTAGGATATTGTAAGGACCAAATAAGATGATTATTTTCTTTGCAAGGTATAAAGCCCTAAACAGGGACTTCCCTGGTGGTCCAGTGGTCTCTGCATCCACTGCAGAGAGCATGGATTGGATTCCTGGTTGGGGAACTAAGAACCCACCTGCCTCGCAGTGAGCACCCCACCCCCACAAAAGCCCTAAACTAATGTTAGCTGTTGTAGTTATAACGTTCACCTCCGGTTGAGCCTGAGCAAGAAAGCTGGCCAGCTGCTGCCGTCAGGGCTGCCCTGGAGATGCGGGAACTGAGGGGCAAGTGTCCATACGTGGTTCAGGAGAACTCTTGTATTTCCCGGTCCAGTCATAGCATGTAAAAATAAAAATAAAATGAGCCTGAAGGAAAGTGTGCAAGCATTCACTGTCTACTCTTTGAGGAAAGAGTATGTAATAAGTGATAAGAACTCCCTGGTAGTCTGGTGCTGGCGGTGGAAAGGAGGAGACGGATGAAAATGCAAGAGGTCTTTGATCCCCTTCACCTAGAGTTGTTTACTGATGTTCTGGCAAAATGCTTGGGGGCTGAGGTGGGTGGACCAAGGATGCCACACTCGTCATCTAAGGAGACTGGGAGAGGCTGGGTGGCGGTTCCGGTTAGATGGGTCCCCACCCTGTGTGAGATGGGGGAAGCCATGGCTTGTGGGTGGAGATGGCGGGCACGCCCGTGAATCACAAGCCCCTCTTGTTCAGAACCAGGGAGCTGGTTCCTAAAACGCCTCTCACAGCTTTCACGCAGGGTGGCCTCAAACATCCCCAAAGAGCACCACTTTCTTCATCCCACTAGAAGAAGGAGATTTATTGCTGACAAGCTTTCTAATACTGACCATGTTTGGAGACTTAGGTCTTGTTTTTAGTATTCATTTTTATTTATTTGGCTATGGGGAGTCTTAGCTGAGATGTGTGGAATCATAGTTCCTTGACCAGGAATCGAACCCAAGCCCCCTGCCTTGGGAGCGTGGGGTCTAAGCCATGGGACCACCAGGGAAGTCCCTGGATACTCCTGCCTGACTGTGCCTCCCCAAGTCCTCCAAACGAGGTGCTTCATCTTCACGTTTCTTGTCTTGCTTTTCCGCTCCTGTTAGGGTGCCTTTCCTCCTGTTCACCCCCTTTCCTTCTTTGGGGTCATTTTGGTTGCTCTTCCTCTCCTCGATGCTCAGTATCCCCCCTTCTCCCCTTGTCCACCTCTCTCTGGTTCTGGGTCCAGCCAACACCTTCACCTGTGCTCTTCATGTCACAGACACTCGGAGTAACCCGATGCCTGAGCCACAGCACAGAGGACAACTGTGTGCTGAGGCAGCAGAGCCGGCCACTGGTCAGTAGCCGGGGGCTGGGGGTGCCCCTTTCCCTGGGGCCATCAAGCCTGAGGGTTCATGCGTATTTCTCCTCACCCCCTCAACTAGTCCCATTCTCAATTATCCAACAAGCCATTTAAAATCCTTCTCTGACTTTTTCTCATGATACTCTTGCCAGCCCTACTTCCTGGCCCCCAGGCCCCTCCCCGATCTGATCTTCGGGAGCCTCTGATGTATCCAGGCCTTGCTGGTGCCGACATGCCTAGACTGAAAGCGCCGCTCAGCTGTGCGGTTTCGCCTGGTGAACAGAGTCACAGTCTCTTGCCTCCGAGGCGGAAGCAGCGGGGAGAGACCAATGAGGCCTGTCCTGCGCTCCTGCTCAGCTCGGCGGCCTCCCTCCTGTTCTAGGCTCTTCTAGGGCTTTTGTTTGTCCCCGCTATCCAGCCGAGTGCCAGGACGGAGTTTCTCTTGGTCTTCATTCCTGAGAACCTCACCCCACTGCGTTTTTTTCTAATCCGAATCTCATTTCGAAATCTCCTGCCCAAGGGGTTTCCCGACACCTCCCAGTTTTGAATCAACCCGCTGTTTAGCGCACACCTAGATAGAAAATAGAAATGTCAGGGGGGCCTGGATCTGACACTACACCCTGAAGACACTCCTGTGCCCACGACAGCCGTTGGACGGGTTGCACCTGGACAAACAAATCTATTCTCGCCTTATCTCCCACGAAAGAGGGAACCAAGTCGGCTCCAAGCTGCGAACAAGGACTGGCTGGAAGGCTGATGCCAACTCGGCTGTATTCCTTCCCCGGGGGACGCAGAGGGGTGCTGTAACCAAGGGTCCGGCCTGCGTCTGGGCCATTCTCTCCAAGCAGCCCACGGAACACTCTGCTCCGAAGTGTCCAGTCCCTCCCAGCTTAGCTCCCCATCCCTGAGAGAAGGGGTGGATTTCTGGCCAGAGATCCCCGAGACAGGAGCAGCCGCAAGAACAAACACAGAGAAGTGGGTCAGTGTTTTGCACAAGTGAAAATGGGTTGTTCTCTGCATACAAAGGTGACCCACCACCTGCCTGGTAACCTGAGCCCTGAGCGCTCCCTGCCACCAGCAAAGTGGCTCAGCCTGTGGTCCCAGCCGCGGGCTGTGCTTATTCTCTAGAGGAAGCAGTTTGGGGTTAAAATGGCAACCTGGGTTTCCGTATCGTGTCCTTGCCAATTTTATCTTTAAGGTCTAGTCAAAGCCCCAGTTGTGCCTCTAATTCCCAGAGAGCCAGTCCCTTCGTCCAAGTGAGCAGAGTGACATGCAGACATCCAGCCAGCCTCTGAGGTTCTTGTCACCCTCTGACTGAGGCTGATGGTGCCAACTGGAACTAAGCCTTTCTCTCTGCTCCTGTAACTCGAGGCAAGCAAGCTCCCGCTCTTGGCGCATGGTGTCAACCCTACGTCATCTTGGTTCAGCGCAAAGCCTTCAAGGACTGGTGGCAACGACACCACAGAGGAGAGGACTCTCCTGCTCCTCCCCCCTGCCCCATGTGCCAGGGCCGGAGCCCAGCTCTCCTGGAGGAACAGGAGGGTCCTGTTCCTGACAGAAGGATGTGCTCCATGGCGAGGGACCGGGAGCAACGGCCCTCTCTCCCTGAGCACGGCCTGGGTGGAACCTCGGCGATGGGAACTGTGGGTTGTGGACTTCACCAACATTTTCTTAAAACTCAGAATTGCTCAGCAGACAACCACACACATGCACACAAAAACACTTAAGTATCCCTTGACATCAAAATGGCACTTTTGTTGGCAGAAACACAGGAGACATCCACTCATGACCGGCTCCCCGACCAGGGATTGAACCCTGGCTCAGAAGTGAAGGGCTTCCCTTGTGTGGCTCACCTGATAAAGAATCTGCCTGAAATGCAGGAGACCTGGGTTCAATTCCTGGGTTGGGAAGATCCCCTGGAGAAGGGAAAGGCTACCCACTCCAGTATTCTGGCCTAGAGAATTCCATGGACTGTATAGGCCATGGGGTCGCAAAGAGTCCAACATGACTGAGCGACTCTCACTTCACTTCGGCAGTGAAAGCACTTATTTCTAACCACTTGGTGAGGATTCCTTGTCTCCCTCCTTTCTAAGGCATTGGCCCATCACACCTTTCTCAATCCCCAGTGCGGAAGTTCGACATTTTTTTCTGCTAAGAACTCCTTTTGGCCACCCAGTGAATGTTCTAGTCCCTTCTAGTGAGTCTAATTAATTAGCATAACTAAACTTCTCCCCCTGTGGCTCTCCAGCTCCACCATCTCCTCAGCCTCTGCTCTGTCTCCCTTTCCTGAAACAACTGCCAGGTTCCTCTCAACAGGGTTTAATGAGCTCCCATTGGACTCTGGGCTCACTTCTACAAACCCCCCGACCTCCACTGTCTCCAGAAGATTCCTGTGTCCTTGGGGCTCTCCTGAGGCTGTCCTGGGCTCAGTGGTTCTTCCTCTGGGGATGCGGATCAAATCCTCATAAGAAACCCAGCTCCTTAAATGACCCAATCAAAAAATGGGCCAAAGAACTAAACAGACATTTCTCAAAAGAAGACATAGAGATGGCTAACAAACACAGGAAAAGATGTTCAACATCACTCATTATCAGAGAAATAGAAATCAAAACCACAATAAGGTACCATCTCATGCTGATCAGAATGGCTGCCATCAAAAAGCTTATGAACAATAAATGCTGGAGAGGGTGTGGAGATTAGGAACCCTCTTACACTGTTGGTGGGAAGGCAAATTAGTACAGCCACTATGGAGAACAGTGTGGAGATTCCTTAAAAAACAGGAAATAGAACTGCCTTATGACCCAGCAATCCCACTGCTGGGCATACCCACCGAGGAAACCAGAATTGAAAGAGACACGTGTACCCCAATGTTCATTGCAGCACTGTTTACAATAGCCAGGACATGGAAGCAACCTAGATGTCCATCAGCAGAAGAATGGATAAGAAAGTTGTGGTACATATACACAATGGAGTATTACTCAGCCATTAAAAAGAACGCATCTGAGTCAGTTCTAATGAGGTGGATGAAGCTGGAGCCTATTATACAGAGTGAAGTAAGTCAGAAAGAAAAACACCAATACAGTATATTAACACATATATATGGAATTTAGGAAGATGGTAACAATGACCCTTTATGTGAGACAGCAAAAAGACATAGATATGAAGAACAGACTTTTGGCCTCTGTGGGAGAAGGCAAGTATGGAATGATTTGAGAGCATAGCATTGAAACATGTATATTACCATATGTGAAACAGATGACCAGTCCAAGTTCAATGTATGAGACAGGGCGCTCAAAGCCGGTGCACTGGGACAACCCAGAGGGATGGGATGGGCAGGGAGGGGGTGATTCATGTCAATGTATGGCCAAAAACACCACCACAGTGTAAAGGAACTAGCCTCCAATCAGAATAAATAAATTAAAAAAAAAGAAACCCATCTCCTCATGACCCATGAGGGAAGGTAGTACGGGAGAGGCCTGACAGTCACAGACAGCACAGGTTTAGTGAAGACACGGCCCAGGGTGGAGCTGGCCCAGGGTGGAGGGCCGCCTGCCCAGCACAGCTGCCCTTCAGTCGCCCTCCCGCCATAGCAGGCCATGCTGTCGCCACCCCGGGAGGGACAATAGCATCTTTCTTATGAGGCCTGCAGTTTACCTTGATGGTCCCTGGTCCCCGGCCCCTGGCTGCCTAACTGGCTGTGCTGAGCGAGAGGCCCCAGGAAGGAGGGGTGTCCCTGTGCCCTCCCGCCAGAACGCTGACGCCTCTACACACAAGGGAGCGGGGCTCACCGGTTCCCGGCTGCCTCATCCTTGAAAACATCTTGTCAACCTGCATCGGAGGAAATAGTCTTCTCATTCTGCCTCCGTTCCTGGAACACGGGTGGGAACTGAGCGGCCTGGCAAGTCACGCAGGGGTGGCAGAGGGCTCACCTGACGAGGGGTCAAATCACCACTTATCCCACTTCTGGGGCTGAGTGTCAAGGCCAAGGTCAGGAAGGAGCAATGCCGACCCACCCCACAGTACCACCCGGGGCCATGTCCAGAGCGTCCGCTCCTTGCTCTCCGGCCCCAGCCCCGAGGCCACAGAAGGAAGCCTGGACTGTGGAGATTCGTGAACTGACCCAAGTGCAACAGCGAGTCAGGCTGTGCTCTTCCTGAAATACTCCAAACTAATTACTTTGTGACAAGTGTCTCATTGATCTGGCCAACAACCAAGGAAAGAAAGAAAAAAGGGAAAGGGGAGAAGAAGCCTTCTCATTTTACTGAAACAAAAGTGAATGGGGGACTTCCCTGGCGGTCCAGGAGCTAAGACTCCGTGCTCCCAAGGCAGGGGGCCCAGGTTCGATCCCTGGTCAAGGAATTAGATTCCAGCGCAGTCAAATAAATTTAAAATAAATTTTTTAAGTGAACGGGGAGGGGGAGCTTTGGGGTGAACCAGGAAGCCAACAAAGAAGTGTAAACAAATTCAAAAATCCTGACCCTGGCCCCAGAGTCACAGCACATCAGATAGTTGAGGGTGTGCCTGTGTGTGTCTGTGTCTGAGAGAGAGAAAGAGAAATCGAGAGAGGGAGGCAGGGGTCCTCTACTCTGGTCTCTGACAGTTCAGACTGACTCCAAAAGACGGGGTGAATTTGACCCCTCTATACTCCCACCCCCGCCTTCCCCAAACTTTGTAAATAATAGAGACGCTCACTAGAGTAATTAGAAGTAAAAAACTGTCAGCCAAGTGGTTTAGAAGGTGTGGCTGTAAGCATTCTGTGTGTTTTCTCTAAAGGAGGACTGTGTAGACAGTCAAACACGCGAGTTTAATAAGCTTATAAATTTGGAGTGACTCCACATCTTACAGTGAGGTCTGGGGTTCACCTACGTCACCTGTGAAGTCAAAGAGGCGGCCGTGGACCTCTCCTCCCTGAACATGGCCTCCAAAGTCTGCGCCCAGGGTTTCTGCTTCAGTCTGTCTTTTTTTCCTGTGTAACTGACCCAAACAATTCAGCCCCTGGTGTTTTTGCCGAGGGAGGTAAAAACTCCTGGTATTCAGAGATGTTTTCTGATGTCCTATCTCTTTCCTCCCCTCCTTAGTCTGCCCTGAGCTACCTGAAATAGCTTAATCAGCGCTGATCTCCTTCAGGAACTTGCATGCTTCCTAGAAGAGACGGAGACTTGTCCTGGATAACTCCTACAAATCCGCAAGGTGCTCAAGTTCCAGGCACTCTAATCTCAGTAATCACTGTTTACTACAGTGCTTTTCTGGCCTCTTCTACCTATGGTATTTCTAAACATTAATTTAATTGAACTTAAAAGATATTGTGCATAATGTGCCATAATTCGGCAAGCAAATCCTGTCAACGGTGCCCTGCAGACGGGCACGTGTAGGGCAGGACACCACACTGTCAGCAGGACCGTCCCACGTGCGACTCTGAGCCCCGAACAGCCGCAGCGGTGGGGCTCCCCACGAGGGAGGCACACATGGGTAACGCCACTCATCTGAGGCCTCACTGCCCCGCTAGATCGAAAGGGGCTCTCTCTTTCCAGGCGCTTTGTTCTGTGGAACTCACGCTTGGGCTGCCCCTTCAATATTTCACTCTCTTTCTGGCACATGCCAGCTTGGACAAGAAGACAGAGCAAGTCTGTAGCTGAATACCTTGTCAGCTCTTTTTACAGAGCACTGATAATATTCAGGGCTTACTGTCCCCATCATGCAACTATCTGTTAACAGATGGACAGACAGACTCCTAACCAGGGCTGCTACATATACTCTGACTTATGCCCTTGGTTCCACTCCTTTTGAAGATTATTTGGGTGGGGGGCTTCCCTGGTGACCCAGTGGTAAAGAAGCCGCCTGCCAGTGCAGGAGACATGGGTGCGATCCCTGGTCTGAGATGATCCTACATGTTGCAGAGCAACTGAGCCCAGGCTCCACAACTTCTGAGCCGGTGTCTAGAGCCCGGGAGCTGCAGCTACGGAGCCCACTGCAATGAGAAGCCCATGCACCTAAACAAAGAGAAGTCACTGCTCACTGCAACCAGAGAAAGCACGTGCAGCAACAAAGACCCAGCACAGCCATAAATAAGTAAATGAAAGGAGGAAATGATATTTATTTTAAAAGATTGTTTACTCCAATTAAAATAAATAAATTTAAATTTAAAAAAGATTATTTAGAGGGAATGCTTCACTGGCTGCTGTTTTTCAGATTCTGTCCGTCTCGTGAGTTTTCCTTTGAGAATATAACTAAGACTGGACTCGCTTGGCGGTCCAAGGGTTAAGACTCTTGCCCAGAAACTAAGATCCCACATGCCGCAGGGTACAACCAGAGATTGTAAACAAACAAGTAAATAAAACTTGTTTTTAAAAAAAGTAATTTGTAAAAAGAAGATGCATATAATCAAGACAAAAGAGATGCCCCTAATCCTGTGGATGAGTGGGTAAAAACTTTAAGATGAGGGAATTGAGGAGAAACCTCATTACATCCTAAGGACTCTTGGTGCAAGAGTTGCCAAAGGCACTCTCTCTCTCCCATAGCAGCCAGAGACACAGGCCTGCCCTCCCCAGGCTGACTGAGCTGGACTCAGAAAGCTGTGCTACCTCCCTCCCAACAGAATCAGTGTCCAAGCCGCTGCCTCCCTGGACTCCTCTGAAATATCACCAAGCAGAAGTCCTTTTGAGGGGTGATCACAACCTTCGAGAAGCCTAGTGCCACCGATCTCTCTGTCTTTGGCAGATTCACAGAACTCAGGAAAGGGGCGGGGGGCAGTCCTGGAAGGTAGCAGCCCAGGTGCCAGTGAGGAACTGTGCCCGGGGGGCAAGGAGACCGGCTGAGAAGGAAGGCGCTTCCGGAGATGCTGCTGCACACACAGGTCTGAGCTGGAAGGCGGAACTAGAAACTGAATGATGAAATAGAAACACATTCTCAGTGGTGATCAAACTCCCAGATTAAACCTGCTTTATTTCTTTTTTAAAAAATTCATCTCTGTAGCATCTGTTTGCCTCTGGGCATGTGAAACTTTTTCCTTCTCTCTTCCTGTTCAGTCCTCTTCCAGAGGCAAGAGGGGTGAGAAGCGTCACGTTCTGATTCGGCACCAGCTTGGGTCACAAGTGGATGGATCGTTCTCCTTATAAATGCATCAAATCTGACCAATCGACACGTGGGGCTGACAATCACTGAGTGTTTTGAACGAAAAACCACAGCAGTGAGGAGCTCTAAAAGGCCACAGCCTCTGCTTTGAGGTGCTTCTGCGGGACTGATCATGCCAGCCTGGCTGCACCTGGCTTAAGCACCTGCCTGGACCTCTGCATAGGTCAGGGTTTTCTAAATGGAGATCTCAGCCCTTCCTGACTCACTGGTAATCAGACCCTTTGTTTTCATTTAAGACATCCTCCACCGGTAACAGCTTTGGATGGTTATCCTCTGGTTTTTCTATCCTCCACCTACTTACATCCTCCAGAAGAGTCTCATATTTAAATAAGTCCAAGCATGAATCTCTGGTAAAGAGAACACTATTCCTGTAAAAAGGGTAAGTCTTCCTGGGTTTGCGTGCCTCAGCTGGGATTGCTGACACAAATAATTCTTTTTTTCTAGAACTGATCTCCATTGTATCTTCCATTTTCTTTTCATCTTTGATTTTTTTTTTAATCACCAAAGAAGAGGTTTGCTGCCTAAACTGACAAAAAACAGGTTGATAACCAATTTGTGTCTTGTTGTATAAAAAATTCTTTAAGGTCCTACAAATGCAGGTGATTATTACCAAAAGACTTGCATTATAAGGGAAGCGGAGGAATCCTGCAGGGAGCTTACGGCCTGGGTAAGGTCATTCCTGAGCAGGTAACAACTGTTTCACAGCACTGCTCACAGGCCTCTCTGATGGCCACATTTTCAGAACTGAGAATTGGTGGCAGTCTGATGTTCCCAGCAAAGGGCCAGTGTCTTCTGCCTCAGAAATTTAGATTGTCCCAAAAGCTGATGCCACATGGCTTCCCACAGCACAGCTCAAGAAAGCCTTTCTCTGCTGCACTCAGCTTAGTAGGTGAACGCAGGGATCTCGCAATCGTTTCACCCCTCAATTTCCTCCCACTGCCTGCTCTTTTTGGTAAACCAGAGTTTATCACGTTGAAGAAAGCAAAGGTTCAAACAATCCTCCAACTGACCTATCCACAATTTTCATTGTTCCCCCCACCAAATCAGCCCCCTTCCCCTTTAAAAAAAGATAGGTCAGCAGAACATGAGCATAGCTCCGCCTACTGATGATTCCTGGCAGGACCTGTTACTGCTCTGTATAAGGCTGGCACTTTCCAGATTAAAAAGCAATTCTTCCAAAACCACAGTCTGAAAGCTATTAGGACATGGACTTTGGACAAATGCCATAGGTGACAGTCCCTGGCATCTTCCAGAGACAGGAGGCAAAAGACCCACTAGCAGGAAGAAATCTTCAATGATCACGTAGAAAAGCTAAAAGTAAAATGTTGGAACCTGTTCAACCACCCTACTTCAGTTAGAAGGTGCTTTTTAACAACATTAGGAAAGCGAAACTAGCTGTGGGTGGGGTAGAAATGTTGCCAGGTCATCCCGCCTTAAAAAAAAAAAACCTCACGATTGTGCCTACATGACAGACGTGCGGTGGTGGCACCATGGTGGCACCGCTGTACCACGTGGCCACGAGGACCACGCTAGCATTCTCTGTGGCTCCTGCCCAGGGGGCTATTCCCCATGTTTCGGTGACCACTAGCTCATCACTTGAGGTGACTGGGTTACTGATTTGTTATTCCACAGCGTGATTAAGAAACAATCATCTAGGAAAACACAGATGCACACATTAGTGTGTAAGAAAAAGCCTGAGGGTGCTGAGGGCTTGCTGGGTCAGGCGTCTTGGTGCGAGAGTGGGCGGGTAGGGGGCAGGAGGGCAGGACCCAGGGAGGTACGGCCAGGCGATTCAGAGGCCAGCCCAGCAGCGCCCTCTCCTGGAAGTCTGGGAGCACGCCATCTGGGCCGGGTGGATACGGACCAACCCGGCGCGAGCGTGCAGGCCTTCTTCCAACCACATGCGCGACTGCCCTCTATTGGACAAAATGCTTTTCAGCTTTGCCGGACAGCCGGCTAAAGGGAAACATTGGCTATAAGGCCCGCCAGGTGGCTTTAGGCAGGACCTTCTAAGTTTCAGTTTCCACATCTATAAAATGGGAGTGGTCGGTAACAGTATCTGGCCTTGCAAAGGGCTGTTATCAGGAGGAAATGAAGTACCACTGTGTTCTACCTCTGCCTGCCGTTCTGCTCTCTGCCCTGACAAGATCCAGGTCACTTTCCTGAGGTGATCTTTCTCTCCAGTGCCTTTGAACCAAGGGCACAATCATAAAAACCATTTAGTCATACTATTGTAAGCTCTAGTAGCTAGTGGCACCTCACTTCTGGTAGCTTTAATAACTTCACAAATGCTTTAAGTGTAATTCTGGAAGCACTTTTTTTTAAAAAAGCATTTTCAGTTCAGTTCAGTTCAGTTCAGTTCAGTCACTCAGTCTTTTCGACCCCATGAATCGCAGCATGCCAGGCCTCCCTGTCCATCACTACTTCCGGAGTTCACTCAGACTCACATCCATCAAGTCAGTGATGCCATCCAGCCATCTCATCCTCTGTCGTCCCCCTCTCCTCCTGCCCCCAATCCCTCCCAGCATCAGAGTCTTTTCCAATGAGTCAACTCTTCGCTTTAGGTGGCCAAAGTACTGGAGTTTCAGCTTTAGCATCATTCCTTCCAAAGAAATCCCAGGGCTGAACTCCTTCAGAATGGACTGGTTGGATCTCCTTGCAGTCCAAGGGACTCTCAAGAGTCTTCTCCAACACCACAGTTCAAAAGCATCAATTCTTCGGCGCTCAGCCTTCTTCACAGTCCAACTCTCACATCCATACATGACCACTGGAAAAACCATAGCCTTGACTAGATGGACCTTTGTCGGCAAAGTAATGTCTGTGCTTTTCAA
The DNA here is from genome assembly GCF_016772045.2 of Ovis aries. Taxonomy (NCBI): domain Eukaryota; kingdom Metazoa; phylum Chordata; class Mammalia; order Artiodactyla; family Bovidae; genus Ovis; species Ovis aries. The sequence continues at coordinate 40,378,199 of NC_056074.1, forward strand.
TATGCTATCTAGGTTGGTCATAACTTTCCTTCCAAGGAGTAAGGAATCGTCTTTTAATTTCATGGCTGCAATCACCATCTGCAGTGATTTTGGAGCCCCCCAAAATAAAGTCTGAGACTGTTTCTACTGTTTCTCCATCTATTTCCCATGACGTGATGGGACCAGATGCCATGATCTTAGTTTTCTGCATGTTGAGCTTTAAGCCAACTTTTCACTATCCTCTTTCACTTTCATCAGGAGGCTTTTAGTTCCTCTTCACTTTCTGCCATAAGGGTGGTGTCATCTGCATATCTGAGGTTATTGATATTTCTCCCGGCAATCTTGATTCCAGCTTTATCATGATTTAAATCAATTTTCTGATACTTTATGGTTAGTGTCTAAATCCTCCATTGGATTATGAGTCCCCTAAGTTCGGGGACCTATGTGTCTTCCGTATTACCGGTACCTACCAGCACAACATATGTGCGATAAATATCTGTTGAATAAACACATAGATGAATCATAAGATTGGTGAAGGTCAGCCAGAAAGGGCACAGTCAGAAATGGGGAGGAAAAACCCCTTTTCAAGAGTGCTAACAGGGACTCCCCTGGTAGTTCAGTGGCTAAGACTTCATGCTCCCAATGCAGGGGACCTGGGCTTGACCCCTGGTTGGGATCTCACATAAGACAGCTAAAGATCCTGTGTGCCACAGCTGAAAAAGAAAAGAAAAGAAAAAAAAAAGATCCTACATGCAGCAACAAAAATTCAAGATCTCCCATGCCACAGCTAAGATCCAGCACAGTTAAATAAATTACTTACAAATTTTAAAAAAGAGTGGTGACAAACTAATATTAAAAATGAGAGACTTCCCAGATGGTCCAGTGGCTAAAACTCTGTGCTCCCAACACAGCAGCCCCCGGTTCAATCCCTGGTCAGGGAACTAGATCCCACATGCTGCAACTAAGACTCCTATGCAGCCAAATAAATAAATAATTTTTTTACAAATGAAAGGGCAGGGTGATGAAAAAAATTTCGGAACTAAATAGAGGTAATCGTTGCACAATCACGTGAAGACACTAAATTTCACTGGATCATACACTTTAAAATGGTTAATTATATGTTATGTGGATTTCACCTCAATAATAAAAAAAAATGAAAGGGCAGAATTGTAAATAATTATGATCCATGATGATTTAGACATTCTACAAATATTTGATGAAGTCAATATAAAGAGAATAACTTTGATACAGTGCTTGATGGTTTACATAAATTCCTCCACGTAAATGATTCATCTGTGCCTCTCAACTGGCCCATGGACTTGCCCAGGAGGAAACCAAGGAGCCCGGATGTTCCCACTGCTGCTGCTGCTAAGTCGCTTCAGTCGTGTCCGACTCTGTGCGACCCCATAGATGGCAGCCCACCAGGCTCCTCCGTCCCTGGGATTCTCCAGGCAAGAACACTGGAGTGGGTTGCCATTTCCTTCTCCAATGCATGAAAGTGAAAAGTGAAAGTGAAGTCGCTCAGTCGTGTCCGACTCTTAGCGACCCCATGGACTGCAGCTTACCAGGCTCCTCTGCCCATGGGGTTTTCCAGGCAAGAGTACTGGAGTGGGGTGCCACAGTGACTTCCTATTCCTCAGACGGGCTAGGAGCGCTCACCACTGGGGGGCGCTGTCCCCTCGGCCTCCTGCCTGAAAAGGACTTCCTCCAACGAGTTGCTTCTCTCTCACCCCTTTCTGGGCCTGACTTGGAGAGTAACCTCATCAGAAAACCTTCCCTAACGACTTTCCCTAAAAAAAAAACACAGTCCAGCCACTCCCCTCTGTCATTCTCTCTCTGCTACCCTTCTTGGTTTTCTTCAAAACTCTTAGCTCATATTACATATGGACACAGGTTTTCTGTCTCCTTCCACAACACCATAGGCAACAGAACAGGAATATTTGTCAGTTTTGTTTTCTGTTACAATCCTGACTTCTGGAATAGTGCCTGATAGGTGCTGTAGAAATACTTGTCAAAGAACGAAGATGTAGAATTTGACCAAGAACCTGTCTGGAACCTTGGGGGAGTCTAGGCTTTATAGGTGATACTACAGAAATGAAATTGCAACATGCGTGTGTGCCCAGTCATGTCTGACTCTCTATGACCCCATGGACTGTAGCCTTCCAGGCTCCTCTGTGGGAAGCTCCAGGCAAGAAAACTGGAGTGGGGTGCCATTTCCTTCTCCAGGGGATCTTCCTGACCCAGGAATTGAACCTGTGTCTCTTTCGTCTCCTGTGTTGGCAGGTGGATTCTTTACCGCTGAGCCAACTATACTGTGACTGAGATAAAGTACCAGTTGTTACAGCGCTGTGATGAAATGCAACGTTGTTCGTGAATGAGTAGCTGTGTGTTCCTCTTGTCCCCAAGGGCGGGGCACCTGTCTGTTGTGTCCCTGGCTCAGCATGGTGCCAACCACCTAATATGGGCATCTGTCTAACGATATCAACAAGACATGATGTATTCCAGGTGATACTGCCAAGAATGGAAGAACTGAACACAACACACATCCAGGTCCCACCCTGGGTGTGCACACCAGGGGACCAGGGGTGGAGAATTTCTGAGGAGGAGAGGAAGGAAGGAGAATGTGCTGGGCAAGAGTCAGAGTCCAAGGAGCATCAGAGCGTGACCTCACAAGCCTTAATTACTCAGGGTAGAAACAGCTCCTGAGACCAGAATGATCTGCAGTGCAAACCTTGTAAGATTAATTTGGGCCCACTAGAGATCAAATTGCTAAAATCTGCTGGATCATCGAAAAAGCAAGAGAATTCCAGAAAAACATCTATTTCTTCTTTATTGACTATGCCAAAGCATTTGACTGTGTGGATCACAATAAACTGTGGAAAATTCTGAAAGAGACGGGAATACCAGACCACCTGACCTGCCTCTTGAGAAACCTACATGCAGGTCAGGAAGCAACAGTTAGAACTGGACATGGACCAACAGACTGGTCCCAAATAGGAAAAGGAGTACGTCAAGGCTGTGTATTGTCACCCTGCTTATTTAACTTATATGCAGAGTACATCATGACAAATGCTGGGCTGGAAGAAGCACAAGCTGGAATCAAGATTGCCGGGAGAAATATCAATAACCTCAGATATGCAGATGACACCACCCTTATGGCAGAAAGTGAAGAGGAACTAAAAAGCCTCCTGATGAAAGTGAAAGAGGATAGTGAAAAAGTTGGCTTAAAGCTCAACATGCAGAAAACTAAGATCATGGCATCTGGTCCCATCACTTCATGGGAAATAGATGGGGAAACAGTGGAAACAGTCTCAGACTTTACTTTTTGAGCTCCAAAATCACTGCAGATGGTGATTGCAGCCATAAAATTAAAAGACAATTCCTTACTCCTTGGAAGGAAAGTTATGACCAACCTAGATAGCATATTGAAAAGCACAGACATTACTTTGCCAACAAAGGTCCATCTAGTCAAGGCTATGGTTTTTCCAGTGGTCATGTATGGATGTGAGAGTTGGACTGTGAAGAAGGCTGAGCGCCGAAGAATTGATGCTTTTGAACTGTGGTGTTGGAGAAGACTCTTGAGAGTCCCTTGGACTGCAAGGAGATCCAACCAGTCCATTCTGAAGGAGTTCAGCCCTGGGATTTCTTTGGAAGGAATGATGCTAAAGCTGAAACTCCAGTACTTTGGCCACCTAAAGCGAAGAGTTGACTCATTGGAAAAGACTCTGATGCTGGGAGGGATTGGGGGCAGGAGGAGAAGGGGACGACAGAGGATGAGATGGCTGGATGGCATCACTGACTTGATGGATGTGAGTCTGAGTGAACTCCGGGAGTTGGTGATGGACAGGGAGGCCTGGCATGCTGCGATTCATGGGGTCGCAGAGTCAGACTGAACTGAGTGACTGAACTGAACTGAACTGAACTGAGGGAGAAGATCCCAGAGCAGACCTCTTAAGAGTTGGGTCAGGGTGGTCTGACAACACAGTAACCTTTGCAAGATGGACAATGAACCTCTGAGACCCAGTGGCCATCCCAGAGGAGTGCCCAGTGGCCTCTGAGAAATCTGTGCCCAGGAGCAGCAGCCGCCACCTTCCTTCAGTCCCCAAGTCAGGCAGCCAAGCACAGGGGAAAACCCTCTGGGGTCGCATACAGGACACAGACTAGGAGCCAAACTCTTAAAGCTTTGCTGTCTTCTCTCTTCCTTGCACCTGTCTGAACCTGTGTCTCTTAAGTGCAGTTTACAAATTGCAAACAATCTCACACAAACATAAAATTTATCAGTTGTCCAAACTGGCGGCTGCTATGGCCCTTGTTACATCTTAGATGGAACAAAATAGTTAACGTGGACAGATACCTGTTTGTCTTCCTGAGCCTCACATTCTAACTAAATCGAACAGAAACATGTTTAAACCTTTAGTAAACTGCAAAAACCTTTAAAAAATGTTCTGAACTTGAATTTCTACAGAGAATTCCAAGCTATGTAAGCTATGACACACACACGTATTTTCTCCAAAAACTTCCTTACAATATGTTCCAAGTTCACAGCTCAAAATTCCAGCAGGGACTTCCCTGGTGGTCCAGTGGTTAAGACTTTACTAAGCAGTGGGTAATGGGTTTGAACCCTGATCATGGAGCTGAGATCCCACATGCCTCACAGCCAAAAAAACAAAACATTACAATAGAAGCAATATTGTAACAAATTCAATAAAAACTTTGAAAATGGTCCACAGCAAAAAAAAAAAAAAAAACCTTAAAAAAATTTAAGCAAATTAATCAATTACAAAACAAATTAAACACAAAAAAATCACAACATGATTTGTATAGCTCCCATTACTTTGGCCATTTTCCAAGGGGTGACTGACACTTCATTTTAGTGGGTGTTGTTTCAGGGAACTGCGACCATTGACCTTTGGCCTGTACGTAAACCTCCTCCTTGTGGGCACTCAAGCATGGGTGGGTATTTAGTTTTTCTCAATTCCCAGAGCACGAAAGAAAAAACAAAGCAAAACGCATTACTGTTTTTATCTTATATTCCCTAACATTCAGAAAGAGTGTTTAGCCATCAGTTGGAGGCCTGGGCTTGACATGAGATCAAATGAACAGGCACAGCCTGGTGTCAAACTGAACCAGCAAACTTGAGCATCTGCAAAGGGGGGCAGGGACCCAGGCAGGCTGGCGGGCTCTGGTCAACAGCAGAGCACCAGCCACAGCCAAAGGGAAAGTAGACGAGCAGCAAGGGTTGCTCTACGGGCCCAGGTGGCCAGAGCTTCTTACTTTTCAGGAAAAAACAGAAACCCAGGTTTTCATAGGAACTCTATTTTTAAACATTAGCAATTAGTTCTAAAAACTGCTTTCAGAATATTCTATGGGCCAAGTGACTCTCCTTGCAGCCCTGTGGTTAAGATTTTGCCTGTCAATGCAGGGAACGTGGGTTCGATCCCTGGTCAGGGAGCTCAGATCCCACGTGTCACAAAGCTCCTCCCCAAAAAATCAAAACATAAAACCGAATGAATATTGCCACAAATTCAACAGACTTTAAAACTGGTCACATTAAAAAAAATTTTTTTTTAAAGTCGTTTGGAAAAAAAAAAAATTCTATGGGCCAAGCAGTACATATTTGTGGCCTAATATGGCCCTCAGGCAACCTGGCTGTGCATCTGGGGAGCCCGAATCTGCCACTCATTAACCGTGCCTGGTGGTTGCTTTCCTCCCTTCCCTTGGGTTCAAAGTGATATACCTGCCTAGTCACTTTGACCACTCCAGGGCCCAACTTCCTCATCTATAAAATGCAGATAATAACATAACTCCTCTCATATGGTGATTATGGGAAAAAAGGAGATACGGCAGGCAAAGAATCTACCTGCAAAGCAGGCACTTGGTTAAAGACATCAGCTATGATTAGTTGTAAGCTTGGTGTCTCCCTCATCGCCATCATTCATAATTAATCAGCAAATTCTGTCAAGTAGGATTTATCCTTCTTGTTTTCATCCCATTTTCTGTGCCGTAGTTTATATCTCGTCCTCTCACTCCTGCATTGTTCATTCCAGTGATCCAATGAACAGACCTCCTGCACTGCTGAGCAGGGGACTCTGTGCCAGGGACCTGCCTACTTAGTGCCCCATTTTGACCCACTCCCATGCTGCTCCCAGCGGACTCAGTCTCTCTTCTCCACAAATGATGAAAAGCAAGGACATGCTGGAGTCTTTTTCCCTGTCACCTACAGAACAAAGGCGGTTTCCTCATTCTTGCATGCAAGGCTCCCCCATGCCAGCTCGCCTCCTCCCAACCTCTGCAGCCCTCTCTCTGTTCCAGCTCCACCAAATTACTTTTTCACCTTTTCCCAAGTGAGTCGCGTGACCTCTGGTCATCATACGCTGGCAACACTACTCTTCCTGCTTAGAGTGTTTGTTGTCCCCTTCTCAGCCAATGTCAACCCCTTCTCACCCTGCTAAGTCCAGCCCCAAGTGGTCATCTCCACCATGAAGGCTTCTGGGATCACCTCTCTAACCAGCCAGCCGGCCTCCTCTGCATTCCCCACCAGACAGGGTACACAGGTCCCTTCAGGTCCTCTCTCAGTATGTGGCAACTGGTTTACTCTCTCAGCATGAGATGGACAGGAAGCTGAGGGCAAAAACCTGGTCCCTTATGTTTGTTGTATTTCCACCTGGCACATTGGTGAGTGTTCAGTGCTGGCTGAATGAATGAATGGGACCAAGAGGGCACTTGAACAAAAGCCATACAATAATGCCACTTTTATACAACTTGTTAGAAACAGGGATCTTGGACTTCCCTGGTAGTCTGGTGGTTAAGACTCCAAGCTGCCACTACAGGGGGACGGGTTCAATCCCTGGTCAGGGAACTTCTGACTGTGGCAATTTGTGGCCAAAAAGGAAAAGAAAAAAGACAGAAACAGGGATCTTTGGGAAAATGCAAAGAAAGAATAATAAAAATAATAAAAATCACCCAACAGCCCACAATCCCCTGTAATGGTTAAGTTTAGTTAAAAATGTATATATTATATAAAGTTCTAGCTACTCAGATGGTTGAAAATATCTGCACTTACACAAGGTGGTGTCATAGTGTCTTGATCTTCACTTTTTCTTTCTGTGGTCTCAGTGGAATGCATCTCATATTCCAGGAGAAAATGTAATTCAGCCAAAGAACAAGTTTGATGATTTAGTTCACAATTTATATACTGCGAAGTGCAATCTGAGAGATTCACATAACAGTCAACTGTCCGTCTTGACTGGGTGCCTATGCAGGCCTCTTAGAAGAGGGGCAACAGTTTCTCTACACTCAGATATCACCAGAGGAGGCCCAGAGTGGTTGATCTTGGGGAGGCAGAGGTCTGAGAAAGAAAATAAACATCATTGTCTTTTGGCATTTATGTTCTTAAAAACTTGCCTCTGGGAAAAAAAAAAAAAAACACAACTTGCCTCTAAAGTGCTCATTCAACAAGCATTCATGGGACTTCCCTTGTGGTCCAGTGGTTAAGATTCCATTCTTCCACTGCAAGGGGCACAGGTTTGATCCCTGGTCCAGGAACTAAGATCCCGCATGCCACATGGCATGGCCAAAAAAATAACTAGTTTTAAAGAATAAGCATTCACTGAATGAATGGACAAGTGGCTCTACAACCTTGCTCCCTGACTCCCAGCCAGAATGGCAGACCATGCGGTGACAGGCTAGGAGAACAGGTTGTTGGGCTTAGCTAGCAAGAGCAGAAGCAGTTCAGCACAATGGTTTCCCATACGGGTCTGGGTTCAGGCTACCTTGGCTCCGGGCCTGGCTCAGGCAGTTTCTGGTTAAGCAGAGCTGAGAGATTGACAGTTCTTATCTCAGAGGGTTGTTGGAAAGATTAGATGATAGAGAATATGTTAAGGGCTCAGTACAGTACCTATGAGATTATTTTGATTATTATAAGAATTCAGTCAATGTTAGCTATCCTCATTAGCTAAGAAGATCCTACTAATAGGTTTGAGCCTTCTGCAGTTTATCTCTACAGCTCTGTCCACACCCAATATCTCTACTTTATTGCCTTAACTATGAGATCAGAGTTCCTAGAGAATGCAAGAAACAGCAAGCTATAAACTTCTAACCAGGGACTTTCCTGGTGATCCAGTGATTAAAACTCTGTGCTTCCACTGCAGGGGGCGAGGGTTTGATCCCTAAACTAAGGGATCAGGGAACTAAGATCTCACATTTTGTGTGGTGTGGCCAAAAAGATAAACTTCTGACTGATAAATAAGCAGAAATAATGGATCCAAGGAGAAGAAAACAGGCCACATATACCAAACACCTGGTTGGGTACAGTGACTCAAGCATAAAATAGATCTGGACACTTGATGGCCAGGGAGATATGAATAACAAAAAGGTATGCCTTCAAATTGCTAGAGGAAATTCCACACCTCTACGAGCCTAGACAAGTGTGGAATGACATTTTCAGGAATTCAAGGCTTCAAAAAATCTGAGATATTCTAAATGTGTCGTCGCTCAGTCGTGTCCGACTCTTTGTGACCCCATGGACTGTAGCCTACGAGGGTCCTCCATCCATGGGATTTTCCAGGCAAGAGTACTGGAGTGGATTGCCATTTCCTTCTCCAGGGGATCTTCCTGACTCAGGGATCGAACCCTGGTCTCCTGCATTGCAGGCAGACGCTTTACCCTCTAAGCCACCAGGGAAGCCCTATTCTAAGGAACAGCAATTTCTCAATAGGCGTTAAATAGTATTGAGACAAGTAGAGTCACTGAATGTGAAGGACTGATTCACATAGCACCTACATGCTGAGTACCTGTGATGCTTTGGTTAGAGAGTGGACTGGAACAGGTAACACAACAGACACACGTTGATACCCTCTGGAGCTTACATTCTAGTGGAGAGAGATAGTAAACAACCATAGAGGGGAAACTGGTTCACATGAATGCTCCAGAGAAAGATGTAGAAGGATATGGCATCCCCCTCCAGTGTTCTCCAGTATGCCTGGAGAATTCCATGGACAGAGAGGCCTGGTGGGCTACAGTCCATGGGGGTTGCAAAGAGTCGGACACAACTGAGCAACCATCACTTATTCCAGAGAAAGAAATCAGGGCCGAAAGCCTGTTCGGAGTATACAAGAACTGTAGCTGGTAGAGGATCCGGCTAAGTGACATAATCAGATAAATCCAGAATGCTGGCCAACTATAAGAATATGGGTCAGAGACTTCCCTTGTGCTCCAGTGGCTAAGGGTCTGCACTCCCAGTGCAGGGGGCCTGGGTTCAATGCCCAGTGGGGGAACTAGATCACATATGCCACAATTAAAACCCGGCACAGCCAAATAAATTATCTAAAAAAAAAAGTTAAAAAAAAAAAAGAATTGCCTTGCAATGCAGGGGATGCGGGTTCCATCCCTGGTCGGGGAACTAAGATCCCACACGCTGCAGAGCAGCTAAGCCCAGCGCACTGAAAGAAGTGAGTCTGTGCGCGCTGGAGCCCATGTGCCACAACTGGATTGTGTCGCAAGAAGAGATCCTGCATGACCCAACAAAGACCTGACGCAGCCAAACAAATAAATAAATGTTAAAGGAAAAAAAGAATATAGGCCAAATTAGTGAAAAAGTTATCAAAGCTGTTAAAAAAACAAAAGAAGCGGGAGATTAATGTAAATTTAAAAGAGTTAACAATCACATTCAACATAAAAAACTTGCTTGGATCCTAGGCCAAGGGAAAAAAATTACAAAGTATATTTTGGGAACAAGGAAGGACTTTGGAATACAGATTGAATGTTAGATGATATTAGGGAATTATTCTTAATTTTTGATTTATTAAATTAAAAATTTTAAATTTACTAGGTATTATGAATACGTAGGAGAGTGTTTCTACTCTTAGGAGACACACACTGAAATACATAGTGTGCTGTGTGTGCTCGGCTGCTCAGTCATGTTCAACTCTGTGACCTCACGGACTGTAGCCTGCCAGGCCCCTCTGTCCATGGAATTCTCCAGGCAAGAATACTGGAATAGGTTGCTATTTCCTATTCCAGGGGATCTTCCTGAACCAGGGATCAATTCTTGCATCTCCTGCACTGGCTGATGAATTCTTTACCACTGCACCATCTGGGAAGCCTCAAAATATATATAAAAAAAGGCAAATAGAGCAAACTCTTAGTAATTGCTGAATCTAGAATATTTTATTGCCTATTGCTCTAATCATTAATTTTTATATATATATTAAAATGTCCAATATAGAAAAACTGGATAAAAAGGAATGGAGAAGGACCCACTCAGTCATGTCTGACTCTTTGTGACCCCATGGACCATACAGTCTATGGAATTCTCCAGGTCAGAATACTGGAGTGGGTAGCCTTTCCCTTCTCCAGGGGATCTTCCCAACCCAGGGATCAAACCCAAGTCTCCAGCAATGCAGGAGGATTCTTTACCAGCTGAGCCACAAGGGAAGTCCAACAACACTGGAGAGGATAGACAATCTCTTCTCCAGATCTTCCTGACCCAGGAACTGAACCGGGGTCTCCTACATTGCAGGCGGATTCCTTACCAACTGAGCTATGAGGGAAGCCCAATCATTAACTTTCCTGTGTATATCAAAATATTCAGTATAGAAAAACTGAATAAAAGGAAGTGGAGAAGGACTTCCCTGGTAGCCCAGTGGTGAAGAATCCACTTGCCAGTGCAGGGGATTTGGGCTAAATCCCTGTTTCGCGACAATTCCATGGGCTGAGGGGCAACTAAGCCTGTGTACCACAACTACTGAGCGTGCACACCTAGAGCCCGTGCTCTGCAACAAGGGAAGTCACTGCAACGAGAAGCCCGTACACCACAACTAGAGTGGCCCATGTTTGCTGCAACTAGAGAAAGCCTGCATGCAGCAGTGAAGACCCAGCACACGCACACAAAACAAAATACTAACAATATATATATAATATATATATACGCGGAATGGAGGAGAAGTAATGTAGATAACTTTTTGGAGGAATTTAGCTGTGAAGGGCGTGTATTAGTTTTCTAGAGCTTGCTGTAAGAGATTATGACAAACTGAGTGGCTTAAAAGGACAGAAACAGACTCTGTCACAGTTCTAGGGGCCAGAAGTCCAAAATTAAGGAATTGGCAGAGGCCACCTCCCTGCAGAGGTTGTAGCGAAGAACCTGGTCTGTGCCCCCCACCTCTGGGGGCTGACCCCCGCCTCACTCCAGTCTCTGCCCCTGGAGTCACATTGCCTCCTCCACTTCTGCCTGTGTTTGATCTCTTTTTGTCTCTCTCTTATAAGGACCCTTGTGCTGGCCTATCAGGCTCACCCAGATTATCCAGAATAAGTTCCTCCTCTCAAGATCTTTAACTTAATCATATATTTCACCATATAAAGTAATTTACATTCTTCTGCCACATGGGCGATATTCACAGCTTCCTGGGATCAGGAACGGAGAAGGCAATGGATTAGGAAAGGCATGTATCTTTGGAGGGCCACTTTTGTGCCTAGCACAGGAAGAGAGAAAATGCAACAGCATCTAGAGAGGAATGTGGGGGCATGAAAGGTTTTGTTTTTAAGATAAGAGAAAAGATTGCATGCTTACAATAACTGGTTTGAGACATTTTGCTGTACACGGCAGTAACAGTACAACAGTACAGTTGATTTGTTGTGTTAGTCACTCACACACAGGAAAATTCATAAAGAAAACAGCAAGGCCACCATCAAAAAGTCTCCAAATAATAAATGCTCAAGAGGGTGTGCAGAAAAAGGAACTCTCCTATGCTGCCGGTGGGAGTATCAATTGGTACAGCCACTGTAGAGGTTGCTCAGAAAACTAGAGTTGCCATAGGCTTCTGTAATTCCACTCCTGGGCATCTATCTGGAGAAAACTAGAATTCAAAAAGATACCTGCAGGACTTCCCTGGTGGTCCCCTGGCTAAGACTTCATGGTCCCAGTGCAGGGGGCCAGGGTTTGATCCCTAGCCGGGGAACTAGATCTGGCATGCTGTAATAAAGATGCAAGATCCCACATGACTCAATTAAGACCCGGAGCAGCCAAGTAAATAAATAAATAATTTCAAAAAATATGGCATAGAGTTTACAGATCTTTTGGAGACTGGGGAAAATTATAAAGGGATGTGTATAAAACTTTTTTTTAAAGGTATTTATTTATGGCTGTGCTGGGTCTTCATTGCTGCATGAGCTCTTCTCTAGTTGTGTGCAGGCTTCTCATCGTGATGGCTTCTCTTGTTGCAGAACACAGGCCCTAGGATGTGCGGGCTTTGGTAGATGGGGTGTGTGGGCTCAGTAATTGAGGTTCCCAAGTTCCAGAGCTCAGGCTCAATAGTTGTTAACATGTGGGCTTAGTTGCTCCGAGGCATGTGGGATCTTCCCAGACCAGGGATTGAACCCATGTCTCCTGAATTGGCAGGTGAATTTTTTTTACCACTGAACCATCAGGGAAGCCCAGAAAACTTAACAGTTAAAAAAAAAAAAGACTATTATTAATATACACTCGTTATGAGACTTACTTGTGATATGATGAAGTTTCTACCCCTTAGAAACTGTGTAGTTTTTTTTAAGTATATAGAGGAGAAAGGGTGACATATTCCTTTCATCCTAACTATCCATGACTGCTTTTCACCACCTCTTAGGTCCCTACTGGAGAGACCAAGTCTTGATACTGATGCTTTGACACTAGGTACTTAGGGAGTCTTCTCTCTTCCCTGGGGTGACAGTGGATGCTGGATGACAAGTGGAAGACATAAAAGAAAGCCTCAAAGGAGACAGGCACAGGGGGAAACTCCATCTGATTAGATGAATAATTAAAAGTCAAAATGAAAACAATAATTATACAAAATAATTGAGACAATTTCAAATCAAGTATGAGCAATTCAAATTTGATGTGGAGGTAAGGGGAGCTTGTGGAAATAGTGATCATGGTGAAGTGATTAAAATGGTGGAATCCATTGTGTCATGATTGGTCAACAGGGAAATGATAGAATTCTATATCACCAAAACTACAATTTAATAGAAAAACCTGTAATCACTTTTTAAATTCCAGATTCATATCAGAATTATATTGGAATTTTTTGAAAAATACAAATGCCCAGACACTACTTTTTTTTTTCTTCGCTACAATTCCAGATATGTTTCTAATGAGCAGCCATGTTTACAAAGAAGTGGTCTATATGAGGATCTTTTATCTAGCTTGTTTCACTTCTTCTATTTCATACTCAGTGCTCCCATTTCATTTAGTGTATGCTTTCCAGTTTCTTCATCTCATTTTTTTTAATGTACTTTCTCAAGCCTTTATCAAGCATAGTAGAAAAGCTCTTGTATACATATATAAAAATATGTATAATATATAAATATTAGAAAACTTATGAATTTTTGCCTAAAAAATTTATGACACTTTGATTCCGCTTGTTTGACTTAGCATAAATAGAAAGCTAGATTTCTAATTTAAAGAAATACATATGTAAAAAGTAACTAAGGTTTGCTGTATAGCACAGGGAACTATAGTCAATATCTTGTCATAACCTATAATGGAAAATAATTTCAAAGATAATATATGTGTATAAGTATAATGAATCACAAAAATAATTCTATATTTTGAAATTTAGTAATGTTTACCTTTTGCCAGTTTTTCCAAAAGTCCTATGGACATCTAATAACATATGAGATACAAAATTTCAAATTTATTTGTGTAGGATATAAGATTAATATGAATAGAAATCTATTATATTTAAATTAATGACATCTTTCAAGATGCTCCTATTCTTTTTTCTGAACTTCATATTCTCAGAGAAATGTTAATATACCTTACTATGATCATATATTTTTTCTTTTCCCTTATATTTCTTCTGATTTTTGCTTTATGTATCTTTGTTTGTTGTTAGGTGGCTAATGGTTTACGATGTCTATCTTCTCTGAAAATTGTACCTTTTATCACTAAAAATATTTTGTTTCATTTAAAAATAAATAACTAAATTTAAAATAGGGGAACCCATGGGACTTCCCCAGTGGCCCAGTGGTGAAGAATCTGCCTTCAAATGCAGGGGTCCGGTGTTCAGTCCATGTTCAGGGAACTAAGATCCCACATGCAGGGGACAACTAAGCCCCGTGCGCCACAACAAAGGGCCCATGTGCTGCAATAAAGACCCAGCACAGCCAAGAAATAAAATAAAACAGGGTAACCCAGAAGTTATTCTGGATACAATTTGCAGGCTAAAGGGAAGATCAGGGAGGCTGGGCTCGGTCCAGATACACAGGGCCCAGTGAGAAGCCTGTCTCACTGCATTGTAAAATTAGCTACATGGGAGAGGAGAGGAGAGAAATAGGGAAGAAAATAACTGCAAAATCCAACCAACGTAATTACTATTATGGGATGTGGCTTCTTACTTTTTTCCGTCACTTCTTTATTTTCTCATCTCTGCTCTCGCCTTTGTCAAGCTCCTCATCCTTTAGGATCCTCTCTCAGACACTGATCACTCCAGCCCACATCTCCTTCCACCACCTTCATGATCTATCCTCATCCTGCTGCCACTGTCCATTTTTCTCACTATGCATTCTCCTACATCTCAGAAACTCCATCATCTGGTAAACTAAATCTTTCTAGCCCATCCTCAATCCATTTCTCAAGCAGTTCTCTACAAGCTCCTTAGTCACAGCTCTTTTCCAAGAAACCAATGTCCACTTTTCCTCTAGCTATCAACACATTAACAAATATTCTCTTTCTTCCCAAAATGTTCCACTTCCCTCTTTATCAGATTTCTCTACTTCCTTTGGTCCTGGTGTCCACCTTCATTCCCAGTAGCTCTTCATTCCCACTCTTTCTTCTCTTAGGCTCAGATGCTCTTTCTCTCTCATATTTACCCCTTCAGGGTCAATAACATTCTGCTTCACTCTAATTTCTCCTCTTTGACTTGCAAAACTTCCCCTATTTGCTCCTCTTTCCTTCTTACATTCTCCATCTCCTCACTCACTTCATCTTCCTCCTCTATAATTGCTTTCTCTTCCATAGAAACAGATTCATCACTATTATCATTTTCTTCTTCCAAGATATCCTCCTCCTCCTCCACCCCTTCCTCATTCTCTTCATCATTAGCTTCTACACTTTCAAAAGGAATTTCCATTTCAGCATTGGTAATTTCTATCAATTTTTCATCCCTAATCACTTCCACCCCTTTCTCAATTTGCTCTTCATTTATGTTCCCCATTCTTGAATGCACCAACTTCTCTCCACTAGTCCCCAGCTTCTCCCTACTGGATCGCTGCTTCTCTGTACTTGACCGACGCTTATCTCCAGTGGATCTCAACTCCTCTCCACTTGTCCCCAGATTCTCAACCCTGGATCCCCGCCTCTCTCCCCTGGATCCCCTCCTCTCTGCCCTGGACCCCCGCCTCTCTCTCCTGGGTACTAGCTTCTCTCCACTTGTCCCCAGATTCTCTACCCTGGACCCCCGCCTCTCTCTCCTGGGTACTAGCTTCTCTCCACTTGTCCCCAGATTCTCTACCCTGGATCCCCGCCTCTCTCCCCTGGATCCCCGCCTCTCTCCCCTGGATCCCCGCCTCTCTCCCCTGGATCCCCGCCTCTCTCCCCTAGATCCCCGCCTCTCTTCCCTGGACTCCAGCTTCTCTCCACTCAAATACAGCTTCTCTCCACTCGATCTCAGCTTCTCTCCACTCGAATTCAGCTTCTCTCCACTGGATCTCAGCTCCTCTCTACTCGATCTCAGCTTCTCTCCACTCGATCTCAGCTTCTCTCCACTGGATCTCAGCTTCTCTCCACTGGATCTCAGCTCCTCTCTACTCGATCTCAGCTTCTCTCCACTGGATCTCAGCTCCTCTCTACTCGATCTCAGCTTCTCTCCACTGGATCTCAGCTCCTCTCTACTCGATCTCAGCTTCTCTCCACTGGGACTCAGTTTCTCTCCACTTGACCTCAATTTCTCTCTACTTGACCTCAGTTTCTCTAAGCTTGACCTCAGCTCCTCCTCATTCTGCTTTACTTCGTATCCTCGGGCTCTCAAGACCTCTCCACTGGTTTCCACGTCAGTAAACTTCAACTTCTCTTTAAACTCAGACCCCTTCCGAGATCCCGCTACAGTCCCTGCACTCTCAGATTCAGCCTCTACTCTGTGTCTGAATTCTTGCTTTCCCCACATCTCCTTTGATATGTCTTTCCGCAAACCGGCCGAAACCTGTAATGCACTTGATACACTGCGCACTCGTTTCACATCCATCCTTTCCGGACTCCGGCCTGACTTTCCTCTTAAGACTGTCTTTTCCACATCTTCCAGTCTCCAGTTCTCAGACTCAAGCTTCAGGTCCCACGTTTTAGGTTTTTGCGTCTTTCTACCCAGGAGCTCCATTTTCCTCCCAATGACGATGAGCCCGTTCCAGGGCATCCATAACGTTTCTCGCATCTTCTGCGCCCCTCTGCTTCCCGGTTCCAGTTGCGACCGCCCGAAAGTACTGGCCTGGCCTCGGGCGCCCTGGCAGCGGGCCTTGTCGCGCCCCTTTGCCGCCCTTTGTGGCTTATCCCGCCACTCCCTCCTGTCCCAGAGCGGATATCCAAACGGAGCCCCTTTCTCCGAAGACATCACGCCTCTCCCCGGTCCCTAGCCCGCCCACCCCACCCGAGCTCCCCATTCCCCCGACCCTCCCCACCGTCCCACCCAGCCCACTGGCCCGCCGCCCCGCCCACCGCCTAGAGGGCGCGAGAGTGGACTAGTGCGCACGCGCAGACCGCGCGAGGCCGCTGGAAGGCGCAGCCCAGAGCGCCAGCGAGCGGGAGTCAAGCAGCCGGGAGGCGGGGGCTGACAGGACTGAGACCTCTGCGACCGTAGAGCACCCCGCTCCCCATTCCCCCGCCTCCCGCCTCCAGGCTGTGGCCTGTTCCCGGCCCTCTCAGTTCCGCGCTGCCCCTTAAAGGTGGGGCCTGGGCACAGGAATGACAGGCGTTGCAGCCAATGATGTCCCGCACGGTGAACCTGCTGCCCAATCACGAGGCTCGGCTGCGAGGGAACGGCGTGGGAACCACGCCCGGCTCCAGGTGACTCCTTGTCAGGGAGGGGAGGGCGCCTCCGTTAGTGGGTAGGATCCCCACTGGGTCCGTTCCTCGGGGCGAGGTCTCGCGGACCAAGCTGCCTCAGCGCGCGGGCAGTGACCCGCTGCGGAATCCTTTAGTGCTGTAGTCGAGGAGAGTGATGGAGGAGCGTCTAGAAGCTGGGAAGGAGAGCAAGGTAGAGAAAGGCTGCAAACCCCCTGCCATTCCTACATCTCCCTCCATAATACCCGCTGATGCCCAATCAGGGAGAGAGAGAGAGAGTGTCTGTGTCTACGCTCACGCATGAGTTAGAGAAGAGAGAGATCTGAGCAAGGGGGTGGCACCTGCATGGGGACTGGTGCGGAGGCAGGCTTTACCTTTACCCCGACAGATGGAAACAAACCCGTCTCTCTTACTCCTCCCTCCCCTCTCCAGGGCCGACTCATGCTGGTTTCATGGAAGGATGTTATGGATTGAGGAGGGGCTGGAATACTGCTTTCCCAAGGTGGGGGGAATACAGTTCACCACTAATGGTTCACGTGTGTATCTGTGTTATGTAATCAGACCATTCAGTCTTCATTCTTTCTTCTTGACTTCATTTGACAGTTTCTGAGCATCCTTGTGCTAAGGATGGTTGGGAGTGGGCATACAGAGATGCACACTTTTAAGGGTAGGAGATACGTGCAGAGTGGGCTGTGACTAAAAGGCCACTTATCCTATAAGGATGGAGCAGCCGTGGTCCATTTTTGAAGCCCCATCTCTCTCAAGCAGTTACCAAGGAAGGAGGCAGGGGACTTGGAGGCCTGTTGCACCAATGAACCAGACTGTCAGGGGCGGGGTAGGGGTGGGGGTGGGCGGTGCAGGCATATGGATAGAGGAAGAGCTTGCCCTGGGGGTGTTGAAGAAGCCAACAAGTGAGGAGTGGGGTTCAAGTGAAATTTGATGGCGTGAGAGGGACTCACAGACCAAAGTATGGAACAGAAGGGATCGTTTCAGTGGTTATCTATGTTCATAATCATAGTTAAATTAGTTTGTGTGTATATATATATATAATGTTTAGAGCAATGCCTGGCATATAGGAAGGACAAATCTAAGTGTTAGCTATTGTATTACTATCATTGAATAGTGAATGCTACGTGTTGGGAGGATGTCCTGGGCTGTCAAATTGATGGGTTTGTGGTCCCAGCCCACTGGCACCTAACCTTTGTTGGTGTCAGACTCTCTGATAATCTACTATTAGATCTTGTCCTTTAGATAAGCATTACCTTCTTCAAAATTCTCCTATAAATACAGAAAGATGAAAAGAATAAATGAATAGGTAAGTAAAAATACAATAGAGAAAATGAAATAACATAAATACATGATTAATCTAACAGAATTCAAGAAAGAATAAACGAACAAAAAACAGGAGACAAACAGCAAGATGGCAGGTGTGTAGCCTACTGTATCAGTGATTATAGTAATAGTGAAGTGGAAGAAGCACTACAATTAAAAATAAAACATTTTCAGATTGGATTTAAAAAAAAAACCAATTTAATTCTGTTAAAAGAGACTTATTTTGGGACTTCCCTGGTGGTCCAGTGGTTAAGAATCCATCTACGAGTGTGGAGAACATGGGTTTGATCCCTGGTCTGGGAAGATCCCACGTGTTGAGGAGCAGCTGAGCTCGAGTACTGCAGCTACTACTGAAGCTTACTCACCTCAAGTCTGTGCTCTGCAGCTAGAGAAGCCACAGCAATGAAAAGCCATGCACTGGAATGAAGAGTAGCCCCTGCTTGCCACACTAGAGAAAGCTCACACATAGCAACAAAGACCCAGGACAGCTGTAAATAATTTTATTTTGAAAAAGACATACTTTTAAGAACACAGAACCATTGAGAAACTAATGGAATATGTACACTATGAGCACACTAACCAAAAGAAAGCTGGTGTGGCTTTATTAATTTCAAACAAAGTAGACTGGAAGAGAAAGTATTCTAGAAAAAAAGGAGGGATATTTTATAAATATTAAAGAGTCAATTCAACAGGAAGATAAAACACTCAATTTTATGTACTTCATAACATAATTTCAAAATATGCAAAATAAAAAATTACAGAATTAAGAAATCAACCCATGATTACAATTAGAGTTTTAGCACAACTGATAGCATATTAAAAAGCAGAGACATTACTTTGCCGACAAAGGTCCATCTAGTCAAAGCTATGGTTTTTCCAGTAGTCATGTGTGGATATGAGAGTTGGACCATAAAGAAAGCTGATCATGGAAGAATTGATGCTTTTGAACTCTGGTGCTAGAGAAGACTCTTGAGAGTCCCTTGGACAGCAAGGAGATCAAACCAGTCCATCCTAAAGGAAATCAGTCCTGAATATGCATTGGAAGAACTGATGCTGAACCTGAAACTCCAATACTTTAGCCGCCTAATGCGAAGAACCAACTCACTGGAAAAGACCCCAGTGCTGGAAGAGACTGAAGGCAGCAGGAGAAGGGGACAACAGAGGATGAGATATTGGATGGCATTACCTACTTGATGGACATGAGTTTGAACAAGCTCTGGGAGATAGTGAAGGACAGGGAAACCTGGCGTGCTGCAGTCTGTGGGGTCGCAAAGAGTTGGACACGACTGAGCAACTGAACAGCAATAAGTGTCAGCAGACCAAAAAACCCCAACATTTAGATTTAAATAGTGTGATTAATCAGCTGACCTATGTAGCACTCCAGAACCTACAACTTACCAAAATCCATTATGTGTTTAGCCAGAAAACAAGTATCAACAAACTTTAAAAGCCTGAAATAATATAGAGTGTGATCTCTGATCTAGGAGACTCATCAAGGAATCAAAACAAAAAGATAACTACATTCCAAAATATTTGGAAATTAAACAACATACTTCTAAATAATAAGTCAAAGAAGAAATTATAATGGAAATTAGAAAATTTTTTAAGAAATTATTTTGAAAATATGACATATCAAAACATATAAGATTGGAGAAGGAAATGGCAACCTGCTCCAGTATTCTTGCCTGGGAAATCCCAAGGACAGAGGAGCCTGGTGGGCTACAGTCTTTGGGGTTGCAAAAGAGTTAGACACGACTTAGCGACTAAATAATGGATGGAGTCTTATGATGACTTGTGGCAGAATGATTGTCCCTAATACGTCTGTTTATGAATAATTGTGAAAATGATAAGAAAAAGGAAGAAAATGTGACAGAATTCTGTATGTTAAGATGCTTTTTAATATCCAAAGTTAAAGAGATTTCTTTTCCTACAGATTTCCTGAAAATGTGATTGTGGCTCAGCTGGTAAAGAATCGCCTGCAATTTGGGAGACCTAGGTTCAATTCCTGGGTTGGGAAGATCCCCTGGAGAAGGGAAAGGCTACCCCCTCCAGTATTCTCTGGCCTGGAGAATTCCATGGACTGTGTAGTCCATGGGGTCGCAGAGAGCTGAACACGACTGAGCGACTTTCACATCGAGTGTGAGTACAGTTTGACAAAGAAACGAAAGTATGAGCAGATAAAAATGCTGACTTATAAGATGTAGCTAAAGCAGTATCCAGAGAGCAGTTTATACCTCCAAATGTATATTTTAGACAAAAAGAAAGGTTGAAAAGTCAGTGATCTAATTTCAATATCAAGAAGCTAGAGAGGACATATCTAGTGGTCTGTTGGTTAAGAATCTGCCTGCCAGTGCAGAGGACACCAGTTCGATTGCTGACATGGGAAGATCCCACGTGTCACAGGGCTATTAAGCCCTTGTGCCACAGTGTGCAAAACCTCTATGGAGAAACTATAGAACATTACTGAGAAAAATTAAAGAAGACCTGCATCATTAGAAAGATAGCCATGTTCATGGATTAGAAGATTCAGTATTGTAAAAATGTCTATCCTTCCAAAATTGACCTATAGATTCAATGTAATCTCAATCAAATCTCAGAAAGATTTTTGGCTAGAAATTAACAAGCTGATTCTAAAATTTATGTGGAAACACAAAGGACCTACAGTAGCCAAAATGATTTTTCAAAAGAACAAAGTTAATTCTACATTATTTCCATATTGCCTATCAATTATAGTAATCGAGAGAGTATGATATCAAAAATATAGATGTGTATCAGTGGAACAGAATAGGGAATACAGAACTGATCACTTTTGAAGTCAGTTGATTTTCTGCCAGAGTATACACCAAAACAAATCATAGTGCAAATCAGTTCAGTTCAGTTGCTCAGTTGTGTCCGACTCTTTGCAACCCCATGGACTGCAGCACACCAGGCTTCCCTGTCCATCACCAACTTGAGTCAGCTCTTCGCATCAGGTGGCCAAAGTATTGGAGTTTCAGCTTCAACATCAGTCCTTCCAATGAACATTCAGGACTGATTTCCTTTAGGATGGACTAGTTGGATCTCCTTGTAGTCCAAGGGACTCTCAAGAGTCTTCTCCAACACAATTCAAAAGCATCAATTCTTCAGTGCTTATCTTTCTTTATGGTCCAACTGTCACATCCATACGTGACTCCTGGAAAAACCATAGCTTTATCTAGATGGACTTTTGTTGGCAAAGTAATGTCTCTGCTTTTTAATATGCTGTCTAGGTTGGTCATAACTTTCCTCCCAAGGACCAAGCGTCTTTTAATTTCATGGCTGCAGTCACCATCTTCAGTGATTTTGGAGCCCCCCCAAAATAAAGTCTGTCACTGCTTCCATTGTTCCCCCATCTATTTGTCATGAAATGATGGGACAAGATACCATGATCTTAGTTTTCTGAATGTTGAGTTTTAAGCCAACTTTTTCACTCTTCTCTTTCACTATCATCAAGAGGCTCTTTAGTTCTTCACTTTCTACCATAAGTGTGGTGTCATCTGCATATCTGAGGTTATAGATATTTCTCCTGGTAGTCTTGATTTCAGCTTGTGCTTCATCCAGTCCAGCATTTCTCATGGTGTACTCTGCATATAAGTTAAATAAGTTAACTTATTATAAGTTAAATAAGTTAAATATACAGCCTTGACATACTCCTTTCCCGATTTGGAACCAGTCTGTTATTCCATGTCCAGTTATAACTGTTGCTTCTTGACCTGCATACAGATTTCTCAGGAGGCAGGTCTGGTATTCCCATCTCTTTAAGAATTTTCCACAGTTTGTTGTGATCCACACAGACAAAGGCTTTGGCATAGTCAATGAAGCAGAAATAGATGTTTTTCTGGAACTCTGTTGCTTTTTTGGTGATCCAACGGATGCTGGCAATTTGATCTCTGGTTCCTCTGCCTTTTCTAAATCCAGTTTGAACATCTGGAAGTTCTTGGTTCACTACTGTTGAAGCCTGGCTTGGAGAATTTTGAATATTACTTTGCTAGCATGTGAGATGAGTGCAGTTGTGCAGTAGTTTGAGCATTCTTTGGCATTGCCTTTCTTTGGGATTGGAATGAAAACTGACCTTTTCCTGTCCTGTGGCCACTGCTGAGTTTTCCAAATTTGCTGGCATATTGAGTGCAGCACTTTCACAGCATCATCTTTCAGGATTTGAAAGAACTCAACTGGATTCCATCACCTCCACTAGCTTTGTTCGTAGTGATGCTTCTATGGCCCACTTGACTTCACATTCCAGGATGTCTGGCTCTAGGTGAGTGATCACACCATCATGGTAATCTGGGTCATGAAGCTCTTTTTTGTACAGCTCTTCCGTTTACTCTTGCCACCTCTTCTTAATATCTTCTGTGTCTGTTAGGTGCATATTGTTTCTGTCCTTTATCGAGCCCATCTTTGCATGAAGTGTTCCCTTGGTATCTCTAATTTTCTTGAAGAGATCTCTAGTCTTTCCCATTCTATTGGTTTCCTCTATTTCTTTGCATTGATCACTGAGGAAGGCTTTCTTATATCTCCTTACTATTCTTTGGAACTCTGCATTCAAATGGGTATATCTTTCCTTTTCTCCTTTGCCTTTAGTGTCTCTTCTTTTCACAGCTATTTGTAAGGCCTCCTCAGACAGACATATTGCCTTTTTGCATTTCTTTTTCTTGGAGATGGTCTTGATCACTGCCTCCTGTACAATGTCACGAACCTCTGTCCATAGTTCTTCAGGCACTCTGTCTATCAGTTCTAATCCCTTGACTCTATTTGTCACTTCCACTGTATAGTTGTAAGGGATTCGATTTAGGTCATACCTGAATGGTCCAGTGGTTTTCCCTACTTTCTTCAATTTAAGTCTGAATTTGGCAATAAGGAGTTGATGATCTGAGCCACAGTCAGCTCCTGGTCTTGTTTTTGTTGACTGTATAGAGCTTCTCCATCTTTGGCTGCAAAGAATATAATCAATCTGATTTCGGTATTGACCATCTGGTGAAGTCCATGTGTAGAGTCTTCTCTTGTGTTGTTGGAAGAGGGTGTTTGCTATGACCAGTGCATTCTCTTGGCAAAACTATTAGCCTTTGCCCTGCTTCATTCTGTACTCTAAGGCCAAATTTGCCTGTTACTCCAGGTATTTCTTGACTTCCTACTTTTGCGTTCCAGTCTCCTATAATGAAAAGGACATCTTTTTTGGGTGTTAGTTCTAGAAGGTCTTGTAGGTCTTCATAGAACCATTGAACTTCAGCCTCTTCAGCATTACTGGTCGGGGCATAGTCTTGGATTACTGTGATATTGAATGGTTTGCCTTGGAAATGAACAGATATCATTCTGTCATTTTGAGATTGCATCCAAGTACTGCGTTTTGAACTCTTTTGTTGACTATGATGGCTATTCCATTTCTTCTAAGGGATTCCTGCCCGCGGTAGTAGATAATGGTCATCGGAGTTAAATTCACCCATTCCAGTCCATTTTAGTTCGCTGATTCCTAGAATGTCGACGTTCACTCTTGCCATCGCCTGTTTGACCACTTCCAATTTGCCTTGATTCATGGGCCTAACATTCCAGGTTCCTATGCAATATTGCTCTTTACAGCTTCAGACCTTGCTTCTATCACCAGTCACACCCACAACTGGGTGTTGTTTTTGCTTTGGCTCTGTCTCTTCATTCTTTCTGGAGTTATTTCTCCACTGATCTCCAGTAGCATATTGGGCACCTCCTGACCTGGGGAGTTCATCATTCATTGTCCTATTTTTTGCCTTTTCATACTGTTCATGGGGTTCTCAAGGCAAGAATACTGAAATGGTTTGCCATTCCCTTCTCCAGTGGACCACATTTTGTCAGAACTCTCCACCATGATCCGTCCATCTTGGGTGGCACTATACAGCATGGCTCCTGGTTTCACTGAGTTAGATAAGGCTGTGGTCCATGTGATCAGATTGGTTAGTTTTCTGTGATTGTGGTTTTCATTCTGTCTTCCCTCTGATAGATAAGTGTTAATACAATGTTTTTAAACAAATAGTGCTAAAACCACTAGCTATTACATGGCAGAAGTGAATCACAACCCACACTTTACGCTATATACAAAATGAGTTAAATGGATCATAGGCCTACATATAAATGTATGAAAATGGATCATAGACCTAAAACTGTTTCTGGAAGAAAAAAAATAGACTATCTTGATGACTTCGGGGTGGGAGTATTTCTTCAAGAGTACAAAAACATCTTTAACCACAAAAGAAAAGATTGGTATGTTGAGCTTGTAGAATTGTAAGCCATTAAGAGAGTGAAAAGACGTCCCATAGAGCTGTGGATATTGACAACACATATAACTGACAAAGGCCCCTGGAACTTCCATACAGTGCTGGTGGGAGTGTAAATTAGAACAGTCAGCTTGGGAAACTGTTTGGCAGTATCTATGAAAGCGTTTTCAACACATGCCTCCTCGCTGACCAAGCAGTTCTCATACCCAACAGAAATGAGTACTTAGGTCCCTCAAAAGATTTATGCAAGAATGTTCGTGGTAGCTTTATAATAACCCCAAACTGGAAATAATGCAAATGAGCACCAACAGTCGTAAACTAGATAAACTGTGATGTGGTCATATAGTGGGACACCACACAGCAATGAAAAAGAACCACCACGCTCATCGACATACGTGGGCATCGTTAAGAACGTGGTCACAAAAGTGCGTACTGTGTAACTACATCGATATATGAGGCTCAGGGCCAGATAGAATTAATCTATGAGTGGCCCCTCAGTGTCCTGAGCATATGCCAGAGCCCATGAGAGGAGACAGGGAGGCCTCTGAGGGTGAGAAGTGAGCTTTGCTTGGAGCGAGAGTGACTTCTGACCTTCTCCCTAGTGCCCTGGCCCAGTGGTATGGACAGAGCAGGTGTGCAGTAAACGCTTACCGAGATAGCTCAGTGCAAGAATGAACTAGTAGCTTGGTGCCTCAGGGGTGTTTTTACTTGGAGAGATACAAGTGCTTGACCTATAAGTCTGTGCCTCTTGACACGAAACGTAGTGAATGGAATGGTCTCAGGACCCCCTCAGAAAGGAGTGGGACCATCTTTACACCTGCTGAGAGGTGCCTGAGGTAACCAACTGGGATGGGGTAGGCAGGTAGCTGAGGAAGCACATGGGATGTGGAATTGAAAAACTGTTCCAATCTGGCCCTTCCACGTGGCAGCTGTTTGGTTCAGGCCACATTATTTCACCTTTCTGGGGGTCGCAGCCTCTGGGCCTATAAAATGGGGCAAATTCTGCCTACTTCAGAGGATGGCTGGGTGGGAAAGTATCATTGTGAAGCCCTGAGCAGTGACTTACCAGGATCTTTGGTGTGTGTGTGTGTGTGGATGCAGCCAGTGACCCCAGGGCATGGTGGAAATAATACTTTGAGGTGGCTCTGCAGGAGGACTAGAAGCCTGCAGCCAGGATGGGGTGGCAGTGGTCAGTCACGTCAGGGCCCTCCCCTCCCCCACAGGCCTCCTCCATGTCAGTGGGCCTGCAGGGAGACAGCTCCTTGCAGGTGGAGATCTCTGATGCCGTCAGTGACTGCAGCGGGACAAGGTGAAGTTCACTGTTCAGACCAAGGTGATATTGCACCGGGAGCAGGGGTGTGGTTCTGGTGGCTGCCAAAGGAGGCTTCAGGAGTCTGAGCAGCCTGGCTCACCTGGTGGGCAGATGCCAAAAGAGCCTTTGGGCCCAGCTCTCCAACCTGGCTCTAGCCCTCTGGCCCTCTGAGAAAGAGAGCATCTCATCTAGTCTCTGACTGCCTTTTCCTAAGGCCCCACGTGCTACCGTCCCATGTCCACCCTCCTGAGGGTGATCAGGAACATGAGAGCCCCAACTTGGGTGTCACTTGGCATGTGGGACGGGGGTGGCCCAAGAGTGGGTGTGCAGGAAGCTTGGTGGGTGTCGGGCTTGCTGGGGGCAGGGGAGGAGAGACCCCTCAGACAGGCTTCTTAGCTTCTGGAGCTGCCTGCCTCACTTCTCCCAGACCGAGTTCTTCGTCATGCGACAACATGAGGAGTTCATCTGGCTGCACGATGCCTATGAGGGAGGGGTACGCCAGTCTCCCTGTGAGGGGGAGCCAGCCTGGGAGAACAGGGGGTACACCAGTCTCACTGTGAAGGGGAGCCTGCCTGGGCCCTCAGGGTGGCGGGGAGGCAGGGCCAGGCTTCAGGGTGTGGGTGATGGCCATCCTGATAATGAGAGGTCTCCCAGCTCTGTCCTCCTTTGAGCAGATCCCCTCAGCCCCTCCACGGCCAGACTCAGGCTGCATGTGGATTGAGGCTCTGGGTGGCTGTGGGAGGGAAGCCACTGGGGGTTCTGGCCTAGGGGGAGATCGTGCCACCCTTGGGAGCCCTTAGCTGCTCTGCTTCTGGTGGCTCAGTATAAGTGGGTCCTGTCTGGATCCCATAGGAAGTGGATGACTTCTTTGAGCATGAGAGGACCTTCTTGCTGGAGTACCACGCCTGCAGCTGGGATGCCTGTCTGTGGGCAGACCAAGTCATGCACTCATGAGTGTACGCAGAACTCCATGGGCCCCTGCCTTCTCTCCCCAGTGGCATACTCCCCCAGGGAGAGGAAATTTCCTGTGTCTGCCTGTGGCCACAGACACCAGGGTGGGGGTTGACAGGTGGACCAAGGGGCTCTGATGGAGGGCTCTATCCCAGCAAGCCTGGCAGATGATTACATGCCTATCTCAGCTGCACTGAGCAGTCTGGGATCACAGGAAGTCAACCAGCTAAAGAGTGAGAATTCCCTCTGGCCCCTCTCCCCTCTAAGCCTGTAATGCTGTCTCTCCTCTAAGCCTGTAATGCTGTCTTTCCTCTAAGCCTGTAATACTGTGTCTGTCCATGAGGGGTCACTGTGTGGAAGTCTACTATCAGCTCTAGGGGGAGGTGCAGAAGCTCCTGTTTGGCTTTGGTAGAGAAAGAGCCGATTTTCCCAAGAGGGACCTAAGGGCAGGAAGACTTTAAGCACCTGCTAAGACCCCTGCCCTAACTCCTCCCCACTGCCTCCTAGGAGCTTCTTCAAATTGGCAGAGCTCTTTGAACAGTTAAGGGTGAGTACTGCCTTCTGTGTTGAAAGGTGACTTTGCAGGGAAGAGAGTGTCCTGGGAGGGGGAAAAACTCCAGGATCGTTTTGGAATCTTTCAGTGATAACTTGGGCCCAGTGAAGCCCTGGGCTCATTCTCCACACTAGTTTAGTAAGAGTGGAGTGAAGTAAGGGATCCAGCCTCAAGTGTGTGTGCGTGTGGTGATGGAGGAGGAGGTGGGAAGTAGGTTTGGCAAGGCTCTTACCAGGATGTGCCACATGCCTTTGGCACTGTGCTGTGCTGCCAACATTCTGCCCCAGACACACTTCCTGAACTCTTCGCCAAGACAGCCACTGGAGTGTGCCAATCTTTCTAAAATGTCTGTTGCTCCTCATCTCTTCCCTGCTTAGGGCCCTTCAGTGACCTTGTCCCTTCTAGGAACTGCCCAAGACACAAAGCCCAGAGTTCCTAGCTTGCATTTTAAGCCTGGTGTGCTCTGGCCACTGCCACCCAACTGGCCTACTGAAGTTAAAGTTCCCTAAAATCATACTTGGCTTGCACACCTGCAAAGCCTTTGCCTGTTATCTAACCCCTACTCAACCCCCAAGATGCAGATCCAAGGCCACCTGCTTTGTGAAGCCTTCACTGGCCTGCTCCCCTGAACGTGAGTGCTTGACATAGAGTGGTTATTATGTGACTGTTGGGTATTTAGAGGGACAGCAGCACCGCTTTCCTTAGCAGCCCCTCTGCCAGCTCTGTTCCCAGCCTCCATCTTCTTGCTTCAGGAGCTGGAGGGCCAAGTGGCCTCTAACAAGGACCTGAAGCTGTTAGACATGCCGAGGTACTACATGCGAGACTCCCAGGCAGCCAAGGTGAGAGGTGGCCCCCGAGCAAACCTCAGGGCTGGAGGCCAGGGGGCTGAGCCACCAGGGAGAGCAGAGAGGCACGGGCCGTGGGTCAGGGATCCTGTGCCCTTGCCAGCCCCAGGACTACTGTCCTGGCAGCTGTTGGCACTGGCAGACTACAAGAATGCCAACAAGGTGCTGGACAAGGCCCGCACCAGCAACCAGGTGTGGGCTATGGAGAGCCACTAACAGCTGTGCTGCTAGTGCTTCGAACGCCTCTTGGACTCAGCCAGGCAAAGTAAGTCCTGTGGTCCACGAGCCCCCACCACTGCGCTGGCCACCCTGCCAGGGTCCCAATTCCTCTCTTCTCCAGAGCTCATGGACTTCAAATCCCATGTCTTCCTTCCGTGAGAACCTCAAACACAAGGTGAGCCTTCCAGCCTGGCCGAGCCCTCTTGCTTTCTTGGCCTCCCACCCTGGGCCTCTAGTTTCTCGGCGCTTGGGAGCAGCAGTGGACCTGGTGGGGTGCTGGGAGGTCGCTGGCATGAGCACCCCAGCTGTGCAGGGCCAGGGCTCCCCATCTGGACCAGGACCCTTCCCTTCAATCGGTAGCAAGGCCTCAGTGAATGGTAGGACAGGGCTGAGGACAGAGGAGTCATTCGAGGTGGGGGAACAGCAGGGAAGAGACATCAAGACCCTCTCCACAGGCCAGCAGCCTGCTTCTCCGGAGCACCCCTGTCATCCTCAAGGGGGAGCCTTAGAGCTACCAAAAGCCCCCAGATCTCCCACTCAACAAGCTGCCTTCCAGCCCTAGGAGCCACTTGCCATGCCTCTTCTCAGGGCAGGCCCCACCCCTGCCCCAAGGTATGAGGCCCTGCCAGAGGGAGAGAGCAGCATGGACACCACACTTGGCCAGAGGTAAGCAGAGCCCCAACCTGGAAGCCCAGGGAACAGTGACCTCCCCTCCGCAGAGGCTGAGGGACAGCCTCCACCCATGCTGGTCCGAGTTCATTTGTCTCTAGCCTGTTCACAAATTAAAAAACCTGGTTTTATAAGGAGGCGTGCTTGTCCTGACATTCCAGTTCCAGGGCCCACCAGGTATATCCTCTACTGGGGGACCATGGTAGAGGCCAGATCTTGGGGGACACCCCTGCAATCTGTTCAGTCACTCTGCAGAGTGCTAGGAGGCTCTCTGTACAAAGGGACAAGATCCAGAACTTGGAACCCAGGAGCAGTCAAGGCGTGCCACCACCCCCTTATAAACCCTGGTACAGGCCACACATAAAACTAATCATAAATCCTCTGCACCCATTTCCTAATTAGAAAATGGAATACACCTTCCTGCCTCCCTCTCAGAAATACTGTCAAGTTCCAAGGAACAGTCTTTAATTCCAGGCAGCTTTTTAGCTGATGGGGAAGCTGGGTGGGGGAAGTATAAATCCTGCATTACCACCACCCCTAGGGCAAGACTTCCACCTTTACCTATGGGGCAGGTGAAAACCCAAGTACAGTCTGGAAAAAGCCCACAGCAAAGTTGGCAAGAGGCTTGAGGCTCCAGCCAACACCCTCCTGGTTAAACACCAGGAAGGTGGTGCCCAAGACACCTGGGTCTGATGTCCTGGGCTCCACCTGGCCTCTGACTCACAGCAGCCAGTAGACCCAGCCCTCATAAATGAGTCAGCCACCCAGGGGAGAAGGCAGAGCAAAGACCAACTACTGAAGGTGGAGAATAAGCTCAAGAGGCAGCCAATGACTTGCAGTCTCACGGCCCACATCTGGGAAGGCTGCATGGGGAATAAGAGGACAGGCCTCACCGTCCTGTTGCCCACCTGGATCAAGGCACAGAAGCAGCCAGTTCAGGCATGAAGCCCCTCTGTTCAAGGGACCCCTGCAGGCAGTAGCAGACATACCCTGGCTACCTCCTAGTCAGCCAGCCTGGTGCCAGCTATAAAATGAAGAATGGGAACTGTCAGAAAAGGAGGCTCAGCCAGTCACAGGGGTCAAATGAGGGTGTGTGGGGGCTGGAGAGGTGGGTACAGAGGAGATGCTGCTCGTTCTCCCACCCTGCCTCCCGCACAAGGTCCCCAAGAGCCCCAACCTTGAAACAGACATCCCATTAGTGAGCCTTTTTATTGTGTTTTTGTTTTTTTTTTTTTAAATTGAAGGTCCCTTACTGGTCCTGCTTCCATGAGTAGCTGTGACCAGAGGAAAGGGGGGAGGGGAAGCAGGCGGCGCAGGGAGGGTCATCTCAACAACATTCCATTTATACACAGAACTAAACAGACAAGCACAGAGTCACTATTGCGGTTAGAAGTTGGCAGCATGGGAAAGGGGAGGAACAGGTGGGGGACTGGGGTGTCGTTAAAAAAAATACAGGCCCCCCCAAACAGGGGTTCCTGGTGGGGGGGGAACTTGGTCTGTTTCAACCCAAGAGGAATCAAGATCAAAAGCAGTTTGGGAAGGCCAGAACCGTCAGGGGTGGAGGGAGGAGGAAGGTCCAGGGGGTGGGGTTGGGGGGGCTGTTTGGCAATTGGGGTGAAGGGACTGCCCTCCCCCTGCTGGGATCCCCCCAGCCCCTCCGGTCTGGCAGGAAGGGGGCAGCCTGCAACCCCCGTGGGCAGGTCTGGGGCTGCCAGATGCTCCAGGCAGGGGGCTGGAGGGGGCTCACAAAGGCTTGCCCTCCAGGGAGATGACAGCGCTGCCCCCCAGCTTCTCTGCAAGGGTGCAACGGTCCTTGACCTCCTCGTAGCAGTTTGCTTGTAATTCATGCTTGATCCCTGTGGGGAAGAAGGGGGAGCATCTGTGAGCAGGAAGGGTGGGGGTGGGGGGTATTGCAGCTGGGTAGGAGCCAGTCTGAACAGATGGAGGGGACCAGGCTGCCTTCCAGCAGGCAGGGATCTCCTGGGCCATGCCATTCACCCCACCCAGCGGCCAAGGCCCAAGCACCAGGGCATATGGCGCCACCAGTGCTGGCCCTTACCTGTCAGCTTCTTCTTGATGGCGTCCTTGGAGCTGGCATAGATCATTTTGCTCTTAAGGGGTGCACACTCAGGGGCCCTGGAAGAGAACAGAATCAAGAGAATTTGGCTCCAAACCCAGCAAGTACCCTCAAGCAATAAATAACTTCCAGAAACCCCTGAGCTGGGCCCAAGCATTCACGCTTTCATCAAGTTCCTCATTGACAAGCCTTTTATTACAACACCCTCCTCTTGACACGCAGGTGTCTGGATTAAGCCGGAGCCACAGACCTTCCTGTCCTGGAAAGGGGGGTGGGGCAGAGCTAGAGCAGGTGAAAGGACAAAGTGCCTACAAGGAGCAGCTCACCAGAAGATGAACACCAGGTCCTCCTTCTTGCTCTCCTTGGTCTCGTAGGTTGCGTCATAGAGGGCGTAGCGGCAGTCTTTGTCTGGCAGCATCTTGACAAAGGTGGCATAGGGGTCGTCTACCGTCTGGCCCACATCACCCACCAGGATCTCCTTGCCCTCCTCCAGGATGATGTTCTTCTTGTCCTCACTCAAGCAGAAGAGCACCGCCTTCTTGCGCTTCTTCACTTCCTCTGGTGTTGAGGACTTACGCACTTTCATGTCGTTGAACACTTTGATGACCCCATCAGAGACAGCCACACCGGAGGCCTATAGGATGAGCCACATGCACCTCGTAAGGAGACATGCCCTGAAGTCCCTCTTTTGCTTTGTTAGGAGATCTATCTAGAGGCCAACAAAGTATAGTCCTCAGCCCCAAGAGGTTACTACTAATCCCCTTCCCAGGACTAGTGGCACTATTTTCCCACCCAGGTCACCGTCAAAAGTTAAGATGTGACACAATCCCAGAATAGCAGCCAAAGAAAAAGAGACCTTTGATCGCATAATTCAACAGCATTCCTCCCCATCCCGACATCCTGCAGGCTAGAGATCCAAGATCTGTGAGAAGCAGAGCCTCAGCCAAGATGTGAGTCCAAAATTAAAAGAACCGACAGACTACTGACCCCGTTTTCTACCCAGTCTCAGCTTTTGCATTAAGTGCTGACTCAGAACTTCACGTAGAGCAGAAAGGGATCCAGATCCTAGTCATCTCTATAGAACCAGAACCCACCAACGGGGCTCAACAGTTCTAGCAAGCCCATCAGGACGGTTCAAAGCAGTTATTATACAAGGTATTCCTTCTCTGCTGGGGTCTCCCCAAACCAAAGCAACAACAAACCCCTAATTAAGGCCCTACATGGGAAAAATGCAGGCCCCCAAGTCGCTGATAGGAGTCAGCGGTCCAAATTCAAGTGCCCACAGTCTCTGAGAGCTCTTTAAACTTCTAGGTCGTGTTGGGGGACACCCTAGCCAGGAGAGGGAGTGACGGTCCACGGTGAAATCTGCCCCCGCTCCCGGAACTGCAGAGGAAGCCGGCCACGTGATTGAGCCGCTTCCGGAGTAGGCGGTGAAAGCAGATCGGTTAGCGTCAGCCCCCTCCCCGAAAAAAACTCGTACCCAGCGGCAGCTGCATCTCGGAAGGCCTCAACCCAATGGAATCGCCTGCGCCGACGAGCTTATCGGCCCCCTGCGCTGCAGGCCTGGGCAAGTTACACAACCTTCGGCTCTCGCAGTCCTCGGGCCGAACACAGGGGACGGGGTGGTTTCCGGGCGGTGCCCGCCTGGGTCACTTCCCTAAACGCGGCTCCACCCTCAGGCCCCATCCGGGAGAGCCGAAGGCCCCGTTAGTCCACGGCTTCTGGCCCAGCGGCCAGGCCTGACCGTGTGCGCACGCGCCGGCCGGGAGCGCCGTCCCAGTCTCCGCCGGGTGTACTCCGCGAACCCGGCTCGCCTTCAGGGGCTCGCTAGCCCGGGAGGGCCGCCGAGGACTCCTTCGCGGTCCGCTCTGTGGCGCGCGGTGCAAGCCCCTAATCGCTGGCGCCTGCGCCAGGACACCCCCGCATCCCCCGCCAGCCGCGCCGCCCCCGCCCCTCGCGGGCATCCCTGCCACCTGCTCTCGAGACGGACCCCGCTCGAGAGGGAGGGTGACGCGGAGACAGGAACAGCCCTTGGGTGGGGCGCGCACCAAGACCGCTCGCGCGCTTTTCCTCCGTCGTCCCCGGGCCAGGTTTGGATGCCGCGTGTTCCAGTCGAGACGCGCGTCCCCGAGAAGCGACTCGGCGGCCCCGCGAGGGGACGGGCGCGCGCGCGCCCTGGACCCCTCCCCCACGGCCCTGGGCCGCGCGGGCGCAGCAGCCGGGTGGGGGAGGGGAAGGGAGCCCAGGGGGCGCGCGAGCGACGTCCGAGCCAGCCCTCCCCGGAGCCCGCGGGCGCGCACGCGCGTCCCGGCGCCGCCCGCCCCTCAGCACGAGACCCTCGTCCAGCCCCGGGAGCTCGGGAAGGGAGTGCCGACGTCGCGCCCCCGTTCCCTCTAGCGCGCCCGAATGATCGACTCGCGGCTGCCTCCCCCGCGGCGCCGTGGCCTGCCGCTCACCATGTTTCCGGAAGCGAAAAAGCGATAGCTAGGAGAGCCAAAAGACGAGAGCCGCTGCAGCTGCTGCCGGGATCCGACTGAACGCGGCCTCTCCCGGCCCCTTCCGTTTAGTATGAGCCGCACAATGAGGGGCGGGGCGGGCTTCCGGGGCTCCCCTTGCGGGCCGACGGGAAATGAAGTCCGAGGGCCCTGCGCCGTCTTCGGGCTTGCTGGGTAAGAGAGTCTTCTTCGTCTGACGGCCTCTGAGCGCCACGTTGCATCCTGGGAAAAGTAGTCCGAAACGGCAGAGAGAGGCGGGGCTGTGGTGCGCAGAGCGCACCCGTTGGTCGAGTTTCCCAGGAAATGCTCCGAGCTCAGAGAAGGCCTCAGCGTTTGGTAATAAGGCCTGAGAATAAACCCTGGCTTCGCGGCTCTATACCCAGTAGCGAAACGATTTTCCTAAGCGTCATCTTGGTACTTTCTGGATACCTTGGTATGAAGATTTTCAACGAGTTAGTGTTTAACTTTTCTGAACTGAAGCACCTATTTATTCTTTTTCCTGGGATCCAGTCCTAGAGCAAGGAGAATCGCAAGTATAAGGCCCCTCCAATAAAATAAGTATTCATGAAGTCTACTCCATGTTGTCTACTGAGAAAAGGTATATGCAACGTCAATAAAATGGGGAAAAACAAAGGAAAGGCTACAAGGAAATGTTTGGAAATAAGATTTGTACCAAAAGGTGTTTGGCAAATTAATAAGGCAATAAAGGTAGAAGGGGTTTTGTGCATTCGATTCAAAGAGTATGTGCTTTTCTACTAGACAGTGAAAAGAGGAAATAGATATTAAACCAGACTTGAATCTCATTCTCGAGTTGGTAACCAGGCATATGGTTAATACCCTCAGAAATTGAGGCAAAAGTTCTGTGAGAGCATAACCTTCAAAAAAAAACCAAACTGGGCTGGGGGACTCCGGAAACACTTCGTTGGTCTCGAAGACCTCTTAGTCTGCAGGAAGAGAAGACAAGGTCTCAAACAAGAGGCCCGGGGCATTGATCCTACACACAAAATAAAGGATAGAACAATAAACAGCTGGAAGCCTGGTCTTTAGGACCCGGCTAGCGACACCCGAGTGGGGTACGTCGCAGAGCATGCTGGGGATTGTAGTCGGGGACATCCCGTCGCACCGCTCACCAACCTAGCTCCGAAGGAGCCTCAATGGGGGGGGCCGCAGCTCAACCGCCGCCTCCCGCTGGAGACCGGGCCGGAGATAAGGCTGGCTCCACCTTTGCAGAGTTTCGGAGTTTCCTAGAGCAACGAGGAGGGGGAGGGAGACTTCACAGTTACCCTGGAGACGCGCTCCCGCCCGCCCCTAGCTGCGGGATGCCCTAGATGTCCTTATTAGGACAAGAGACTGAAGGGGGCGGGGCCAATCCGAAGGCCGGCGGCAGGCTCCTTATAAGGCAGCGTCGGGCGGGAGGCGGGAGTGTGGAGCGTGATAGCGGGTGAAAGATCGGGGGTGGGCGGGGCTTGAAAGGGCGAGCCTGGAGCCTTGGCGCTCGCCTCTCCGCTCCGTTCCGCTCCGGTTCGGCCCCCGATCTGCATCTCTCCACTTCCGGAACAACCCCTGACGGCTGCTCTAACTCACTGAGTAGACTCGGGCTCAACTGGGACCCCTGTGGATAGTTTCCATCTTAACCTCCGAGGGTCCCCCACCTCCAACGAGTCACAAAAACGGTGAAGTGTTTTCCTTTGTCCGAGCTTCTTACTCCCAGGCTGCCACCCCGAATCCAACAACGTGCACATTTCAGCCCCTCTCACATCCCCCGATGTCTGGTGGTGGTTTAGTCGCTCAGTCGTGTCCCGACTCTTGAGACCCTATGGACTGTAGCCCACCAGGCTCCTCTGTCCATAGTATTCTCCAGGCGAGAATACTGGAGTGGGTTGCCATTTCCTTCTCCAGGGGATCTTCCTGACACCAGGGATCGAACCCAGGTCTCCTGCACTGCAGGCCGATTCTTTACCGACTGAGCTCCCGATATCTAGCACCTCCTATTTGTTCCCTTTCTACTTGTTCTCTGTCCCTATTCCCTGTCTTCCAAGCTTTGAAGGCCTTCCCTGCGTGTCCCCGGCTTCACGGCCCTCCCCCATAGCCCAGGGTGGAGGAGCCTCAGCTCAGGATAACCGTTTCCTCGAAGGCTTCTTCAGCTCCTCGAGTTACCTTTGTGTCCTCAATCCCCTGTGCTGCTGCTGCTTGCTGCTGCTGCTAAGTCGCGTCAGTCGTGTCCGACTCCGTGCGACCCCAGAGACGGCAGCCCACCAGTCTCTCCCATCCCTGGGATTTTCCAGGCTGGAGTGGGTTGCCATAAAGTCCCTCCTACAAAACTACCTGCACGCATTTGTTCCCCCACCTGTAAGGCGAGCGCGGAGAAAAAGAAAACGAGCCAGGTTGTCTACACGGTCCTCCGCTATAGCGAGACTGAAATCACCTCGGTACGCGCCGCCCCAGCCAGACCTCCCAGCCACAGGGGGCGCTGTCCACATTGTCCCCCTCCTTCCCTGCACAAAGAGGACAACCCCTCACTCTGGAATCTGTGGTGAGAGGAAGAGGCCGGTCAAGGCCTGGTAAAGGAGGAGGGGCGCGTCCAAAAGGCTGGTCCTGTCTGGGAACGGCGGGAGGTTGAAAGGTGGTAGATACAGCAATCGGTACCAACCACTTAAGAGTAGTACAGGGGCGGGGAGGGCGGCAGAAGGCTGTCCTCTGGTTAATGCCCCGCGTTGGGACCACGTAATTAGAGCGGCCCCGCCCTCCTCCCCCGGAACCAGGTGTTCGAATCCCGTCTCCAGAACTAGCAGCATCTCAGTCCTACCGGCGTGAGGCGCCAGAGGAACCGCCCTGCGGCTCATGGCAGCGCCCGTCCGGCTGGGCCGGAAACGCCCGCTGCCTGTTTGCCCCAACCCTCTCTTCGTACGCTGGCTAACCGAGTGGCGGGACGAGGCAGCCAGCAGAGGGCGCCGCACGCAATTTGTGTTTCAGAAGGTGGGTTCTGGCCGGGCCGGATGGGGAACAGGTGCAGGCCGGGACGAACAGCCAGGCCCACCCTGACCCAATCCTATACCCACTACCCCCGCCAGGCGCTGCGCTCCCTCCGGCGGTATCCACTGCCCCTGCGCAGCGGCAAGGAAGCTAAGATCCTCCAGCACTTC
This sequence comes from Ovis aries, assembly GCF_016772045.2. NCBI lineage: Eukaryota > Metazoa > Chordata > Mammalia > Artiodactyla > Bovidae > Ovis > Ovis aries. The sequence goes on from NC_056074.1 coordinate 40,415,054, forward strand.
GGAGACGGGCTTTGCCGTATGTTGGACCGGCGACTGCAGCAGCACAAAGCATCAGCTGGTGAGCGCTGGGAGGATTCGGTAATCCCCTGAGCCTCCCCCAGGTGCAGCCTTTGTACCCACCCAGGATACCTTGGCTTCATCTGTTCAAGTTCAAGTTGCTCTTTGACCTGGGGCTAGTGGCTCTTTCAGAGCCCGACTGCTCTCACCAACCACTTGAGCTGGCAGCATCCTGCCTGCTGGATTCCAGGGTCCGGGGTTGACGCTCTTTTCTTCCCACAGGTGACCATGCCCCGTATTCACCGTCCGGAACCAAGAGCCCAGCCCGGGAAAGGCCACCTGCTGAAGTTCAGGACTCTTCCATACCAGTGAGGAAGGAGCAGGGGGAGTAGAGGGGAAAGCAGGAGCACCAGGAGTAAGATTTTTCTGGCTTGGGGGACTTAGCTGTGCTGGGTCCTAATCCCACCTGGCTCTGGGCAATTTACTTTTCTCATCTGTAGGTGTGGATAGTGAAGTCGCTCAGTCGTATCAGACTCTTTGCGACCCCATGGACTGTAGCCTACCAGGCTCCTCTGTCCATGGGATTTTCCAGGCCATAGTTCTGGAGTGGATAGCCATTTCCTTCTCCAGGGGATCTTCCCAATCCAGGGATCAAACCCGGGTTTCCCGCATTGTAGACAGATGCTTTACCGTCTGAGCCACCAGGGAAATCTGACTTATAATACAGTCAGTTGAGAGAGTTCCATGATCAAGCCATTCAGGGGGCTAAGCCCAGTAAGTTGTAGAATTTGCTGTTGAGTCTTCTTGCCTTACCTCCTCTGTCCTGTGCGAGAACTGAGGCTGGGCCAGGTAGATTACGCCCCAACCCCATCCCCTGAGACTGTCCACCGTCTCATCCCAGGTTTGCAGGAGATCATCCTGTCACGTGGCCTGTGTGACAAACTAGACAGTTACAAACTAGTTGCAAAAACTAGAGAGACAGCTGAGTGACTTGTGTTGTGCTTAGCCTTTCAGTTGTGTCAGACTCTTTGTGACCCCGTGGACTGCAGCCTGCCAGGCTCCTCTGTCCACAGGATTCTCCAGGCAAGAATACTAGAGTGGGTTGCTGTGCTGTCCTCCAGGGGGTCTTCCCAACCCAGGGATTGGAGCCAGGTCTCCCACATTGCAGGTGGATTCTTTTACCATCTGGGCCACCCAGGAAGCCTCGCTGAGTGACTTGCCCAGGGTTATTTGACCTGCTGAGATAGGACCTGAACCTCAGCTCTGCCAGCGAATCTGTCTACAACAGCTGGTTGGTTTTGGGTTCAGCCCCACCCCCCTGTACCTTTCAGGTCCCAACCCAGCTTAAAGCAGGAGGGCCTGGCAGCTATTGGCCAACTCGGCACTCGGGAGCACGTGCAGTCCTGCTGCAGCTGTACAGGGAGCACCTGGTGAGCACCTGCCAGGCTGGGAGTCGGGGGACTGAGGCAGTGGGCCTGCTGCCTGGGCACTATGTTGGTTACGTTTCTGTCTTGGTTACAGAATCCTAGCGGCCAGGGCTTCCTCACCAAGGAGGAGCTGTTGCAGAGGTGTGCCCCAAAGGTTCCCAGGGTAAGCACAGGGGCGAGAATGGAGGCAAGTGGCTCTGCATCTGCCCCTGAGCCCTCCAGAGGCTCCCCTTGGGAGAAAGCAGCAGCATGGGGCACGAGGAGTGGGCCTGTGGTAGACCTGGGAGCTCTCTAAGGGTTTCCTCCCCTATGAACAGGTGGCCTCTGGAAATGCTCGCCCCTGGCCAGCCCTCCGTTCCCTCCTCCACAGGAACCTGGTCCTCAGGACACACCAGCCAGCTAGGTGGGGCAAACTCCTAGGGTGCGGGAGACAGGGCGGGAGAGCAGGCATGCCATGCTGAGGGTGGCTGTGCAGTCAGAGATGTGCTTGTTGTCAACCTGAGGAACGGCCCTGGGCAGGTCCAGGGGAAGCTGATCTGGGGGGCGAGAACTTGGCCGGAAGGAAGGAGGTTGGGGAGACCCGGGGCTTGTTTGTAAAAGGTCGCCAAGGCGGGTGAGGCCAGTGTAGCTGGGGGGGCCAGCAGGAGAGCCTGCCAGGCATGAGTGAAAAAGGGAGATCTGTGTTCTTCTCCACCCGCCAGGTACTCACTGACCCCGCAGGGTCTGGAGCTGGCCCAGAAGCTGGCTGACTCAGAGGGCCTGAGCTTGCTGAATATGGGCAGCGGGCCGGAGGAGCCCCCTGGGGAGGAGCCTGAAGTGCCAGAAACGGCTTCCACTGAGCTGTGAGGAGGAGGGAGTGAGGGGGAGAAGAGGGGAGCAGGAGGGGTCCCCGAAATGAGGCCGAGACCCCACCCTCCCTCCAGCGGCTCCAGCTGAGCTGTGGCGGCCCCGCCTTCCGTGGGTTAGGGGAACAGCAGTCCCGGCCTGGCTGCAGCCAACACCCGCCTCTTCTCCCTGGTAGTGGTGCCAGTGAAGGGAGCGCCCAACAGCCCCTGCTGGAGCTGGGGCCTGGAGAGTACAGGGTGTTGTTGTGTGTGGACGTCGGCGAGACCAAGGGGTGAGCAAGGTGGGCCTGGTGAGGGAGAGAGTCGGGGGATGATGGCCGATGCTGACTTGGGCCTCCCACGTGCAACTCCAGGGCGGGCCACAGGCCAGACCTGCTCCGAGAGCTGCAGCGGCTGCACGTGACACACATGGTACGCAAGCTGCACGTCGGGGACTTCGTGTGGGTGGCCCAAGAGACCAGTCCCAGAGACCCAGGTAAGGGGTGCGGACAGGCAGGTGGAGGCCAGAGGCAGGGCATGGTGGGTGAGGGGCTATGAGCTAACGGGATCCTTCTTGGCCTCTGGGCAGCACGACCTGCAGAGCTAGTCCTGGACCACATCGTGGAGCGAAAGCGGCTGGATGACCTGTGCAGCAGCATCATCGATGGCCGCTTCCGGGAGCAGAAGGTCCGTCACGGGGCTCACTCCCCCACCCGCTCGGGGGCACTTCCGGGTGGTCTCCAGGCAGAGCTCCTGCAACTCCAGCCACATCCCCTCTTGAGCTGGTCCAGGGTGGCCTGAACTCAAACTCCCTTGGGCCCCTCTGGGCACACAGTAGGTGTGCAGGGTCCCTGGGCGGAGCTGAGGAGCACATTAAGGACCCCTAGGGGGTCCAGCTCCTGCAGTCCAGAGTTGACAAGGCTCTCCTCTCCAGGGTGGGGCTGCAGGGGCTCTGTCTCCGGGCTGGCTGCTGGGCTGACCCCACGGTGAGGCCACATGTAGGCCAAGGGAGGCTTGAGGAGGGATGGGCATCACTCAGATGGTGGTGGGGCTTTCCATGGGAGAGCAGCAGCGTAAGCCAGGGTGTGGAGGCCCCTGTGAGGCAGGTGGAGAAGCTCGGGAGGATGAAGTGGCTGGCGAACTGGTGGGACCAGGGTCTCATGACGCTTTTGAGGGTGGCGTGGTGGACACTTAGCGTATGAGCATCCAGGCCTGACCTGCCCGACCCCTGTCTGCCTGCCCAGTTCCGGCTGAAGCGCTGTGGCCTGGGGCGCCGAGTGTACCTGGTGGAGGAGCATGGTTCGGCGCGCAGCCTCAGCCTCCCTGAGAGCACACTGCTGCAGGCTGTCACCAACACCCAGGTGAGCCGGGAGGGCGGGCCGGGCTGGCAGGGGGCCTGCGGTCGGTGGCTCCGCTTAGGAGCTGCCTGCTCCTGTGGCTCCCCTTCCCCAGGTCATCGACGGCTTCTTTGTGAAGCGCACAGCGGACATTAAGGAGTCGGCTGCCTACCTGGCCCTGTTGACGCGGGGCCTGCAGAGGCTCTACCAGGTGAGCAGACTCCACCAGGCACCGTCTGTTCACCACCGGCCCCTCACCTGGGTGCTGTGCTCCCGCGAGGAAGGCGAGGAGACTGAGCTCCCTGGTCTCAGGCTGGCCCCCTGAGGCCTGGGATGGGGCAAGGCCTGGCTGGTGGTGGCCCCTAGAGCTCTGGCCGGGCCTCAGTCCGCTCTTCCCTCAGGGTCACACCGTCCGCAGCCGCCCCTGGGGCACCTCTGGGGACCCTGAATCAAAGGCCGGGCCCTCCCCAAACCCGCTCTGCTCGCTCCTCACCTTCAGCGACTTCAACGCGGGAGCCATGAAGAACAAGGTACCGCCTCCGCCCAGCCCCTCCTCCGCCCAGGCTCCGGCCCCCCACCACTCCTGATGCAGCACTGCCCCCACTGCAGGCCCAGTCTGTTCGGGATGTGTTTGCCAGGCAGCTCATGCAGGTGCGTGGGGTGAGCGGGGAGAAGGCAGCAGCCCTGGTGGCCCGGTACAGCAGCCCTGCCAGGTAGGTGCTCACGGAACCCCTGTCCTCTGCTGTCGCCCGCATCCCCCCTCTCAGCATGGGCATCAGCTCAACCAGTGCCTTGTGGGTGGTTGGGTGCTATGAGGGGTGGACTGACCCCGCTGACACCTGAAGGGTTCATGGAGGTCAGGTGGTGAGGAAGACAGAGCTACCCAAGACCAGACAGAATCTCGGGCACTGGGGAGGGGGAGAGACCTGGCATGTAGCAGAGAAGGGTTCCTGGAGGAGTGGGTAGACCATGAAGACTGGGCCAAGAGCAGCCGTTCTGGGAAAACACTTGCAGGAGCACGAAAGGAGGGTGAGCAGGATGGAGCAGGGCCTTGAAGGCCGGGTTCGGAAGGGCGGCCGTGGTCCTGACTCCTCCCACCCAGGCTGACCCCTTCTAGCCTGTCTCCCGTGATTCTGGCCTGAGCTACTCAGGGTGGGCTAGCAGTCAGCTGTTGTCAAGACTTAGAAAATCCAACTCCCCATCCCGCCCTCAGCTTACTGGCTGCCTATGATGCCTGTGCCACCCCAAAGGAACAGGAAATGCTGCTGAGCACCATCAAGTGTGGGCCGCTGCAGAGGTGAGGGCAGGAGGCAGAGCCTGCAGGGGGTAGGTGGGCTGCCCTCGGCCAGGGCCTGACTCCTACCTGCCTCTCTCTCTGCACAGGAATCTGGGGCCCGTTCTGAGCAGGACCTTGTCACAGCTCTACTGCAGCTATGGCCCTCTGACCTGAGCTATGTATGCCGCAAGACAGACCCCCATCTTCCCAGACCACCCAGTCTTTTAAGCAGAATCTTTGGACTACAGTAAATCTTAAGTGTGTGCATTTCTACGTGTTAGAAGGGGATACCAGGCCCCAGGGGTTTTGAAAAATATCCAGGAACTGGGGAGACTGTCATGTCCAGTTTTTAAAACTGAGCTCCTCAGGACCCTTGGGGTTCCCTTTCAGAGCACTGCTAGGGAGACGGAGTCAGGGAGGCATTGCAACGTTGAATCGAGTTCATGTCATCAGAGTTCTCTGATCAAATAAAATTTCCTTTGATGAGAAGTTCTGTAGCTTGGAAAAGAAAAGTTTATAAAGCGCTAACAATCCAGTGGCCTCATTTTATGGATTGGAACACTGAGACTCAGAGAGCTGCTAGGATTTCTCCAAACTGATAGTTTGAGGCCAAGCTGGGATTGAAACCCAGGGCCTCCTGGCACTGTCTAGAGCAGGATTCTTCAGCCCGCTGCAGACCAGCCAAGTCCAAGTTTCTGGGCTGGGGCCTGGAGTCTGCAGCCTCGTTACCTCCTCGCTGCTTGGGTGATTCTGGTGCCCATGGTATGTAGGCCAGTCCCAGCCTTGGGGGTGCAGCTCCCAGCTCCTGTCAATGGGGCCCTTCAGCCTGGGCAGAAACACGCCCTGCCTTTAGGTGGACGTGGCCCCCCTCCCATGAGCCTGGCCTTTCCCCGCTCCGGGGTTCACTGCAGTGTGACCCCCCCACCTCAGCCACCAGAACTCCTTCTTTCTCCCTTTATTGCCTTTCTCTCTCTACTACCCTTCACAAGAGCATCTTTCCTTTTAGCAGAACACAGTCATCCCTGAGCCCCAGGCTCCTCAGCTACAGAGAACCTCCCCTTCCCTGAGGGCCCCCCACCCCCCCTCAGAAGGTGTAGGCCCCCACGAAGACGGTGAGTCTCAGTACAGAGCTGGCCCGGTAGCTCATGAGGGAGTTCATGGTGACCATCTCCAGGTCCAGCACGTACTCCCGGGGGCCCGTCACAGGCCGCGCGAGGACCAGCATGGCGCTGACATTGTTGATTTGCTGCAGGGTACAGTGGGGGGGGGGGGGGGACATGTGGATTGCATCAATGTACGCACCAGAACCTACTCCCGCATGACCTCGCTGCCCCGCGTCTGGCACCCACAACCAGTTGGCTGCACAGTGGAGTGCCCTGGCCAGCCTGCAACCCCAGGCCCTCACCCAGCTCCCCGACCCCCTTGACATCTGCACCCTGCCCCAAAGAAATACCCTCCTGGTGCTCTGCCCGCCCTTTTCAGCTAGTTGTTCTTTTGTCAACCACGGTCAGCTGATGATTCAAGGCCCAGGGTGAGATTCTTGGCAACAGTAGGGCCTTTGGTGATCTGGGGCAGGTAGACTCTCCTTCAAAACACTCAATTCCAGAACGAGAAAGCCAGCACTGGTACCAGACAAAGCATTAATGCCCTCACTGTGAGTCACATCTGGACTGCTCCCTCCTCAGCTCCACTAGCCCAGAGCTGGAGTCTCAGGCCCCAGGCCCTGTACTAGCCCCTGCTGCCTCTCTCCCTCCAAGACCCAGCTCCACTTGCCTGCCTTCTCACACTCTGCTGCGTCTGTTACCTTCAGCCTCTCAAGCCAGCCCCTTATCCTAAGGGTGAAGCAATCCAAGCCGGATACGCAGACCAGTGCAGGGACTCAAACCCCAGCGTCTGAGTGCCTTGCTAAGATTGCGTTTAACTATCTGTAGTTTGTACCAATTTATAACACTCCTACCTTTCTACAGAAACTGACCCCTGGGGTTAGGGGTTACTTTCAGAGGAGAGGCAGGGTATGATGGCATAGTTGAGTCTTCCACTTAAGATTTCCTGGAACTCAAGTTGGGGATTATGCAAGTCACTTGAGGGGTGGGGTTAGGGAGAGCCTTACCCTAATGTAGAAGTCTCCTTGTGAGTTTCCAGCACGGATCTGAAAGGCATTGTAGGCACCAGGGTAGACGGAGGTTGCTTGGATTTGGAACACGTCCGCCGGTACGCTCCGCTCCGAGGTGATGCTCATATAGCGGTGCACGATGGATGAGGGCTGCTCCCGGCACAGGGGGTTGGAGGCCGGACAGAGACAGCGACTGGAGACCCCAAGATGGGGACACGAATGAGGTTCTAGCCCATCCCCCAAATTTGGCCCACCCCCCCAAAATCAAGGATCTTCCTACTCCTGCTAGAACGGTGTGTGTGGTTTAGTCACGAAGGACTACAACTCCCATCAGCTTTCAGGACTTGCCAGTCCAAATAGGTGCCAGGCAGCCGCAGAGCTCTCTGGGAGTTGTAGTTTCTCCCGTGGCCTGGCGTGGCATTGACTCACTTGTCGGACACCTGGACGTAAGGCTCCACACAGCGGTTGGTGTCCACACAGCGGTAGCCCCCGTGGAAGTTGACACAAGTCTGGGCCTCAGAGCACTGGTGCGCACCCGACTCACACTCGTCAATGTCTGTGCCAGGGGAGAGGGGCTGGAACCCAGATACCAGGCCACCAGCTCCTCACACCCCCCCTGCCCACTCTACCCAGGCAACCTATACCTTGGCACAGGCGTGTGGCCAGCAGCTGATAGCCCTGTGGACAGTGGCAGGAGAAGCGGCCTGGCTCGTTCACACAGCGGTACTGGCAGAGGTAACTGGAGTAGCTGCACTCATCGATATCTGGGGGAGGGTGGGGCTGAGGACAGGGCCGGGGCGGCCTCCTAGCTCCGCCCCACACGGGCTTATCCAGAGAGCCTGGCCCCAGGTTAGGCTCAGTACAAGAAGAGGCAGAAGAGAAAAACCCTGCAGCTCAGCAGGGGACAGAGGGTTCAAGAAAGGACTGCCCAGGGGACTTCCCTTGTGGTCTGGTTGTTAAGAATCAGCCTGCCAATGCAGGGGACACAAGTTCGATCCCTGGTCCAGGAACTAAGACCCCACATGCCCTAGGGCAGCTGAGCCCACGTGCCACAACACAGCTGTGCCCTTGCACCTAGAATCTGTGCTCTGAAACAAGAGAATCCATCGCAACAAGAAGCCCACGCACCAGAACTAGAGAAAGCCCTGGCACAGCAACGAAGACCCAGCGCAACCAAACATGAATAATGTATTTTTAAAAATGCGTTTTTCAATGCAGGGGACGTGGGTTCGATTCCTGACTGGGGAACTAAGAACCCACATGCCACGGAGCAAGTAAGCCTGTAGGGCTCAACTACTGAGCCCACACACCACAGACTCAGTGCTGCCAAAAGAAAAAAAAAAAAAAAAAAAGACTGCCCCACTCATAGACCTGTCTCTGCCCCGAAACTAAGATGATACTAAATGAGAGGACTGGGAATCTAGAGGTTTGGCTTTAAATCCTACTGACCGAGTTTGAGGAACCTCTGTTTCCTTTCAGTAAGTAAGTGGATTAGGCCGGATAAGCCCTTGACGCACCGCAGACTGCTCTGGGTTTCAACACTTTGCCCGATTCCTGCAACCTACGATCCGCCCAAGCAGTCACCTCCTGCCAACTGTGAGCAGAGCAGGCAGGAGCCAGGTTTTCTCCTCTGTGTCCTTTATGCTGCCCGGCACCGAGCCAGGCACCAGTGGGGTCTTAACTTGGCAGCAAAGCACAAAGCTTAACAGAAACAGGGTACTTGGCTAGTTGACAGAGAGAGAGAGCCCTGGCCGCACCTCACCCCAGCTATGTGACCCTGGGCAAGTCACTCAACCTCTCTTCATTGAAGTACTTTATCTTATTCTTTGTAATTATCTCCCCAAAAAACTTGAGGGAGGTATTAATGTCAATCTGCAGAGAAGGAAAAACTCATATTTATTTCATAGGATGTGAGATAAATACTTCGGCCACCTGATGTGAAGAACTGACTCATTGGAAAAGACCCTGATGCTGGGAAAGACTGAAGGCAGGAGAGAAGGGGGTGACAGAGGATGAGATGGTTGGATGGCATCACCGGCTCAACAGACATGAGTTTGAGCAAGCTCCGGGAGACAGTGAAGGATAGGGAAGCCTGGCATGGAATTGCAAAGAGTCAGACACGACTTAATGACTGAACAACAAGAACAGTCTCACAGGATTGTTGGCAGACTGCACAGGGCAGGTTCTCAATAAATGCTAATTCACTTTGTAAAACGTTGCTCCTTGGGACGGTATAAGGTCTTGACTGTTGTCGTTTTCTCATTTAATTCTCAAGACAACCCATTCTACAGAAGAAGAAATGGACTCAGAGAGAAAAGTGACTTTCCCTCGTCCAGGATTTGCACACATATCAGCCTGACTCCCAGGGAGGGGGTGCACCTCCATCTTTGCTCAATCTCTCTACCGAGCTTCAGTGGGGACCTAACTGCTCCCCTCCATGCCTTCCCCAGCAGGCTGCAAGTTCTGCTGGGCAGCTCTGCAAGTGCCTTGCCCCCTGCTGGGATAGAGTACACAGGAGGGACATGGGTGCTGGGTGGATGGGACATTAGAGGCATCAAATGGAGGGCTGTGTGGCAAGAGGCTAGGCATGACACAGGCCCTGGGGAACCAGCAGAGACCAGTGGAGACCAGGGGGGAGCCAGTGTTGGGGGTGGAGCGCTCACCACTGCAGGAGAAGCCGTCCCGGTGCAGCTCATAGCCCTGGTGGCAGCGACATAGGAAGGTCCCATAGGAGTTGAAGCAGCGCTGCTCACACGGAGCCCCCATGTCACATTCGTTCACATCTGGGGGTGCCAGGAATACAGGGGAGGGATGAAAACCAAGGAGCAGCCCAGAGCCCCCACTGCACCTGGGCTGATCAGGAAAGGAGTTCCCCCGCCTCGCAGCCCTCTGTCCAGGACCCCGAGCCTGGCCCAGCCCAGCCTCACCCACACAGGAGCGGTTGTTGGGCCCCAGCTGGAAGCCCGGCTCACACTGGCAGCGAAAGGAGCCAGGCAAGTTCACGCAGCGGTGCTGGCAGTAGCGGTACCGACACTCGTCTATATCTGGGATGCAGGCAGGGGAAGGACAGGGGAGGGCAGAAGTCAGGTGCCATCCAAGCCAGCTGGGACCCTGCCTCATCATCCACCGTCTTGCCTGAGTCTGGGGGCCTGGGCCAGGACAGATCAGGCAGGACTCACACACTACACGCATACAGCTCTGTCTGGTGGCTCAGGCAGAGGTGGCAGGGAGCGGAAGTGAAACCTGGGGGTGGGTTGGAATGGGGGTCAGCGCTGGGGTGAAAGCCAGGCCACAGGCCCAGACTCACCCACACACTCAGGCCCGATCTTGCGATAGCCATCGGGACAGGTACACTGGTAGGAGCCAGGCAGGTTATGGCACTCCTGGCTGGGGCGGCAGTCGTGCAGGGCCTGGGCACACTCGTCCACGTCTGCAAGACACACTGCTCAGCCCCTGCCTGGGAGCCCGTGCACCACCCAACATGACAAGACTCCTCCACGTGGGAGGACACAGGTTGGGTACCACTCAACTGAGTGTGTGGGTGACTGACACCCCCAAAACAGGAACATGTGGATCCATCGCCCAACAGCACAAATAAGAGTTTACTAGCCTGGAGCTAAAGAGAAAGGCACCCGTAAGCTGGGAGACCCCAAGTCAGGGATACATAGGACAAAGCCCTGCCCATACTCCCAGGGGCACTGACTCCAGGCCTTTCTCCAAGGTTCATGCCTCCCAGGAGTGGGGTCCAGACCCGGCAGGGCCAGAGCAGAGGCCAAGGGGCAGAGCTCTTGCACGCCATCTGCAGCAGTCGAGGTGCGGGGGGCTGGGCAGAGGGTCGGGCACAGGAACTGGGACCACCAGTGGCAGGTAAGGACCTGGGCAAGGGTCTGGATGTTATTCCAGTGCCCTGAGGAGGCTTTTGAGCAAGGGAGGAACATGAGGTATGAGTTTTTAAAAGGCAATTCTAGACACCTGTTAGAAAGATTGGCAGCCTACTCACCCACGCAGCGCTCTTGCTCATCGGGCTCATAGCCCGGGAGGCAGGGGTGGGGATGTTCAGCAGGGGGCACAGGTGGTGGGGGTCCCTCTCCGTGCAGATCATTGATGACAGCAGCCGAGCGGGGCAGGCACAGGTAGCCCCCGTAATGGTTGATACATTTCATTTCCCCCTTGCAGGCCTCAGGAATGGTCAGGCACTCATTTACATCTGCGGAGAGGGGCCTGCTGGGCACAGCCAGTCTCCAAGGGTGGACCGTGGAGGGCAGGGGAGGCAGGAGTCCAGTTTAGCCTGCTCTAAGCTGTGTGATCCGGCAGGGCCTTCCCTCTCTACTCCACAAACTAAGGCTGCCTGCCCCAGACCCCTTCCTGGGGCCTGCCAGGGCTGATGGTGGGGCAGCTGTTCCCCCGGTCACCCCCATTCTCTTGCCCACAAGAGGGTCTCTATCCCTCCCTGAAGCCTCGGCCCTGACTCAACCTAAGAGTAATGTGCAGGCCTCCTGACCGCGCGCCCCCCTCGCACTGCTTGCCCAGGGCTGTGATGGTGCAGAGCAAGATAGCAGAGTGATTAAATGAGGTGTCCAGGAACCAGTCCTGTGGTCAGCGCCCTGTTGGTCTCTGGACTCTAGGGGCTGGGTTGGGTAAGGGTGCCCTGGGCTTCTCTGAGGGGGAGGGACCTGGATGGCTTCTCCACCTCCAGCCAAGCTGGCCTCCTGAGAACCAGAGCAGGCGACATACGGCCAGGCAGAGCGGAGTAAGGGACAGCCACAGGGCTCCTGCAGCAGCTCTAGGAGCTGGGCTTTGTGATCCCCTTTCCGGTTCTCCGGGGCAGGTCGGCCCCCAAGCATACTCACCCCTGCAGTGCTGGCTGTCAGGGTCCCACTCATAGCCATCTGTGCATTCCTACAAGGGGAACCAGAGGTGGCCAGTGGTCACCCCTGGTCCCCTCTAACTGACCAGGCCGAGACCAAGGCCCAAGCCGGGCCACCCTCCTGGCCTGCTCCAGACAATGGCCCCAACTGCTCCACCAACCAAGGGAGGGCACAATCTTCCCCAGCAGCAGCCACCCCAGGATCCTGGCCTCGGTGTCCCTGCCCAACCCAGCCCAGGCCAGTGGCCCCACTGTCCCCACCGTGTAGCTGTCGGGCTCCTCGGAATCCTGGGGAGACGCTGCCCCCAAGAGCAACAGCAGCAGCGCCCAGAGCAGTAGAGACCCGGGGAGGCAGGAGGCGAAGGGGAGCATCCTGGGGCTGGGAGGTGGTGGGCAGGGGTCAGGGCGCCTCTGCCACAGCAACCCCCAAACCCTGTGCCAGGATTCTGAGCCCCAGCCCCTGCCGCCTCCCGTCTGGGACCGCGCTTGGGGCCCCGGAGCCTCCCTGGGCCGAGGGCCCACTCCTCGCGCGGGCCGGGGTTCAGGGCCCACTCGCCTGGGGCCGCCCCGCCCCCGCCCGGTCCCCCTGTGGCTCCGGCCGGGGAGCGCGGGCCTCTCGGCTCCTTGCTGACGCCGACTCGGCCTAGACTTCTGGCTCGCGCCCTCCCCCCATGGACGGCCACTCACTTGGGCCCGCGACGGCCCCGCGGCCCGCGGCTCCGGCGGCTCGGCTGGCTTCGGCAGTGCCTGCGGCAGACGGACAAGCGGACGGTGCAGCTCCCTGGACGCGCGGCCCCAGGAAGCGCCCCCCGCCCGCCCGCCCGCCGCGGCGCGGCCCACCCCGGCGCCTCCGCCCGCCCCTCAGCGGATTCCTGAGCCCGCGCCAGGGGGAGGGACCCCGACCCCCCGCTTCTCCGCCCCTGGCCGGCCGCAGGCCCCCACCCGGTCCCCCGCGGCGCCGCCCGGAGCCGCCTCCCGGCGCCTGGCCAGGGTCCCCCAGCGCTCGATGCTGGGGGCATTGGTGTGATGCCAGGCCCCCGGCTCACTTAGGAGTCCGCAGGCTTTCAGTGTGCGCACCCCAAAATATCATCCTGCGCACCTAGACTCTACCTAATCTGTGCCCCAGGAGTTCTTGGGCACCCACACCTCAATGCCGGGGGCCCCAGACTCTGCGCCTCCCAGAATGTGACCCTGGGCACCTGGACCCCACCAAATAATCCTGGGACTTCCGGATTCTCACTCTGCACCCTCCGGAATGTGATTCTGGACACCTGGACAATCTGGAAATACCAAATCTTTGTCCAGGGTTCCCAGACCCTCGCCTTAAGAACAGATGCTCCCGGGTCCAGAACTGTCCATCTCGGTCCCTTCTCCCCTCCATCCCCAGGGCTGTCGTCAGCCAGGCGGTCCCTTCACTCCAGAACGGCCTCCTCCGAGACCTCAGTCCGCGAGACTACATCAGTTTGGGGCGGGGGCGGCAATTCACTTTTGGCCCAGAATGAATGGAAGCCCCTGAGAAGGCGGGCAGGGCTGAACTCGGGCGTGCTGGACGCCAGGGTCCGGGTCCGGTGCCCTCGCCTGCCTGGCCATCCTCCCGCCAGCGTCCCCCGCTACCCACACATCCCGCCCCCACTCCCCGGGTTTCTGCCTACTCCCGAAGCAGCGGGAGAGCCCTAAGGGGCGGGGCTTGGGCGGAGATGGCTCCCAGGAAGGGGCGGGGTCTTGCCCTGCCCACGTCTCAGGGCGGGGCCAGACGGGAAAAGGCTGCGTGTCCAGGGATTTCCCTCCTGGAAGCAGGCGGCGTGCGGGAAATGCCGAGTCCTCGGTTCCCTTTCCCACCCCTGTTTATCCTCACAGTCATCCTCATTAGCAGCCCTGTCCGGTGAGTAGGAGAGGACGTGGCGATGGGTCCTAGGATGAGCCTTCAGGATTCAGTGTGAACTGCAAAGCACCCTCCCACCTCCAAATACTTCCCAGCACCACCACCCGCCAGCGGTGGGGGAGAGGAGGCTAAAAATAATAAGTCTTTAAAACCCAAAAGACAGTAACAAGTGCTGGAGAGGATATGGAGAAACTGGAACCCTCACACTGTGAGTGGGAATGTAAGATGGGGCGGCTGCTGTGGAAAACAGTCTGGCAGTTCCTCAAAAATGTTAGCACATGACCCAGCAATTTCACTTCTAGGTGTATATACACAGGGGGATTGAAAATATATGTCCAAACACACACACAAATCTGTACACAGTGTTCATAGTAACACTATTCATAAGTGTTGAAAATATAGAACCAAAGGAATGTTCATCTATTGATGAAAGGAGAAACAAAAAATGACCATAGAATATTATTCTGCCATAAAAAGGAATGAAGTACTGATATGTGCTACAACATGGATGAATCTCGAACATGACACCAGCTGAAAGAAGCCAGACACAAAAGGCCACGTATTCCATTTTTATGACACAACCAGAATAGGCAAATCTGAAAAACAAAGTAGGTTAGTGATTGCCAGGGGAGAGGAGAATTTGAGAATGACTTCTGATGGGTCTGGGATTTCTTTTGGGGTGATGAGAATGCTCTGAAATTAGACAGTGGTGATGGTTACACAGTTATGCAAGTTCATGAAAAATCATGGAATTATCTAAGCACTTTAAAATGGTAAATTTTATGGTATGTGAATTATACCTCCATAAAACTTATTTATTTAGACTGTGCTGGGTCTTCACTGCTGCCGGAGGGCTTTCTCTAGTTGCAGTGAATGGGCTTCCCACTGCAGTGGCTTCTGTTGCGGAGCACAGGCTCTAGGGTACGCGGGCTTCATTCAGTAGGTGCAACTCCCAGGCTCTAGAGCATAGGCTCAATAGTTGTGGCTGACGGGCTCAGTTGCCCTGCGGCTTGTGGGGTCTTCCCAGGCCAGGAATTGAACCTGCATCTCAACCACTGGGCAAGCAGGAAGGAACCTAGCGCTGTTATTTTAAACCTCCAGCTCTGGGGCTGACGGGGGGCCCTTAGTCATAGGTCATACATGGCTAAAACCAGCTTGGGACACATGACTGGGAACTAGAATCATGGAGCCAGGTACCCTTCTGTAGATAATCTGCCTACTGCAGTTTTTCAATTTATTTATTTATTTATGGCTGTGCTGGGTCTTTGGTGCTGCGTGCGGGCTTTCTCTGGTTGCCGTGAGCCGGGCTTCTCTTCTTTGTGGTGTACGGGCTTTTCATGGAAGTGGCTTCTCTTGTTGCAAAGCACAGGATTTGGGGGCACAGGCTTCAGTAGTTGCAGCACATGGGCTCAGTAGTTTTGGCTCCCAGGCTCTAGAGCACAGGCTCAGTAGTTGAGGTTTGCAGCGTTAGTTGTCCCTCTGCATGTGGCATCTTCCTGGATTCCAGGGATTGAACCCATGTTCCCTGCATGGGCAGACAGATTCTTATCCACTGAACCACCAGGGAAGTCCTCTACTGCGTTTTAATAAAGTCAGCATCATTCTCTTCTTTTTTTTCCCCAGGGGAGACCCTTGGCTTACTACATGGTATGTGTTTTGGGAGGATCAAAAAAGGGGATCACAATCCAGGATACAGGATGCTTGGGGCTGGTGCACGGGGATGATCCAGAGAGATAATATGGGGTGGGAGGTGGGAGGGGGTTCAGGATTGGGAACTCATGTACACCTGTGGCGGATCCATGTCAATGTGTGGTAAAACCAATACAGTATTGTAAAGCAAAATAAAGAAAATAAATAAATAAATAAATAAATTTTTTAAAAAAGGGGATCACAAAAGGGTCCCTTTTGTGCAGCAAAAAGGGACCTCACAGCTTTGGGAAGATTCCCAATGAACGAAGAAATGAAGTAATCAGCACATGAATGAATGGATCCCTTCCCCTGGCTCCCATCCCCATGGAAACCCCAGAAAACCAGTTCTTTTTCTCGCCTGTCTCTGGTCTTGGATGCTGGTTCTCAGACTGAAGGTCCATGTGAGAGCCCCTGAACCCAAGGACCCACTTCAAGGCACAAGTGACAGGTGTTAAACACCCCTGCCCAGGCCTCAGCCTCCAGCCTGGCTCTGTCTGAGCTGCCAATCCTGCTATCTTCCTGCTTCCTGAAGCCCATTCACATACCTCTTCCCCGTCCCCAGACTGTGACAAGAATGAAGAACAGAGGAGCTCGGAGCTGCCACTTGCTGTCCCCTGGACCCTGAACTTTCCTAGTTAAAAAAAAAAAAAGGACTAATCACTAAGCCAGCAAATCCCCCCTTAGCCAGCTCTGCATGCGGCCCCTTCCTGGGTGCTGAGGATACAAGCAAGGCAGACACATCTGGTGTGGCTGGGATGCGGACGCCCAGTAGACACAGGCACACTGGGGGCTCAAGGGGCTGCAGGTTATACCACAGGATAGGCGAGCTTCATGGAGGTGATGACGCCTGAGCCGATTGAGCTTTGTAATAGGGTGAGCAAGAATGCTTCCTGGGGGGTGCTGACCACCATTCACACCCCCCATAATTAGGGCCTGTGGCTCCCATAGCCCTGTTTCCCCCTCCAGGTACCAATGGCCCTATATTGTCACTGTCCACTTAGCATGTCTCCTCCCGTCTCCTTAAGGCCAGATCCATCTCCACATCCTTAGGACTGCCCAGGACAGGGTTGGCAGAGAGTCTCTGTTGAATAAAGACAACAGGTGGAGTGGGGTACTGGCAGGCAGGGGCCGTGCCAGGACAGAAGCCTGAAGCCCTCTTGTGCATGTGTGTGGGGGTCCTCCTCCCCCTCCTGACCTGGTTTCCCTTTTGTGGTTTCTCCAGCTCCACCCTCTCAGCCCCTCCACCTTGGTCTGCAGTTTCCTGCCCCAGACACTCTAGTCTGCCGCATCATGGCACCAACCGTCCATCTCTCCTGCCTCCTGGCCCTGCTGGTGGCAGGCCTGGCTCAAGGCATCAAGGGCTCCCTCAGGGGCCAGGTAAGTGTCCCCAGCTTTCTCCCCATGCCTGGGGCTCACCCCAGCAGAAACAGGGCTTTGTTCCTATTTCTCAGAGGGAGTGACTGAGACTGAGGGGATGACCCACGTGCTCAGGCCCACAAAGGGAGAGAAGCGGGTGAACCAGCTGCTCCCCTAGTCCAGTCCCAGCTCGGGTGGGAGCTGAGGTGTGGTCCCGGCCATGACTCCTCACTTCACCCCCTCCCCACTGCTCTTTTTACACCCCCCGCCCCTTGCCCTGCACCGCCACCCAGGACCCAGGTCCCCAGCCACAGGAGCTGAAAGAGGTCTTCAGATTGTTTCAGATGCAGTACAACCGGAGTTATCCAAATCCAGCAGGTATCCTGGGGCACGTGCGTCTCCAGTCCAAACCCCTGCTCTCATTTAACAGGCAAGGAAATTCAGGCTCAGGGTGGGGAATGCATTTGGCCAAAGCCACTCAGGACAGTGATGCAGGGCTGGGAGTGTACTCCCTGGTTTCCCAAACGCACAAGCGGGGACAAGATCCTCCTTGGCTATGAACCTGGAGGGAGGTGGTAGCTGTTGGGGGTTTGACTGGTCTGAAAGGATGGCCATGTCCAGAGCCACTTTCCTGTGACTGCAGCAGCAGGAGACTGCTAGTCATCCAGCAAGCACCCAGGGTTACCCATTTTGTGGACTCCCTCTCCACCCCCATGTGTTGCCAGCCCTGGTCCTGCCCTCTGGATCTCATCTCCCATGGGGGAGGTCTGTGGGCACCTTTCAGCCCGACTTCCTGTGCCAGGGACTTGCCCAACCCTCCCCTGCGATGTTCCAGCCACAGGCTTGCGGCCAGAGGTGTGAAGTAGAGACAGAGATGACCTGACAGGAAGTTGGTCTCTGACCACCCACCTTTCCTTTGTCACTAGCCTTCCGACCTTTCACTTGGCTTCTTCCCCAGGTGGGCAGATACTCTCTACCTGCCTTCAACAAAGCCCCAACCCAGGGGGGCTGAGGAGCCACTTCCTTGGTCCAGGTGTCTGTAGCAGGGTCTGCAAGGACCATAGGAAAGGAGCCAGTGCTTACCTGGGAGAGTGTGGGGGGGGAAGCCAAACTGGTGGCCGCTTCCTGTCCCTGGGGGCTTGCGAGCCAGCCTAGGACAACCTCCTTTCGGTCTAGAGCATGCCCGCCGCCTGGACATCTTCGCCCAAAACCTGGCCAAGGCTCAGCGGCTGCAGGAGGAGGACCTGGGCACGGCCGAGTTTGGGGTGACTCAATTCAGTGACCTCACAGGTACTGGACTCCTGGCAATGGGTGGTAGGCAGGGAAGAGGATCTTCCCCAGCAGATACCAGGCTGACTTGGCTTCTGTTCCCCAGAGGGACTCCCGAGGGCTAGAGGCCTGGGGGTTTGCCCTGAATCTGAGATCAGGGCAGGAACTCTGTGGAGGCCTGGGTGGTAGCCCAGCTCACAGAGACACTGGGTGCAGGACTGTGCACCCCAGCAAGGAACGTGGCCTCCCTCCAGGCCTCAGGGTCCTTATCTTTCTGCGTCCCAGGGCATTACAGGGACTCAAATGGCTCAGGATGTGGATGGCTGGGGTGGGAGGCAGAATGGGGGGGAGGGGTCAAAACAGTGGACTTCATGGCCCCATGTGTCCCCAGAGGAGGAGTTTGTCCAGCTTTATGGAAGCCGGGTGGCTGGAGAGGCCCTAGGTGTGAGCAGAAAGGTGGGGTCTGAAGAGTGGGGGGAGTCACAGCCTCCGACCTGTGACTGGAGGAACAAACCTAACACCATCTCACCTGTCAGGAACCAGGTATCTGCCTCCACCCCAAGCCCAGCAGCCTGGCCCAATCCAGCCCCAGGGCGGGGGTGGTGTGGGGAGGCGGGGAGGAGAGGGCCTGCAGTCTTTACCCACCCCCACCGCCGCCGTCCTTTCACCACCAGCGACACTGCAACTGTTGCTGGGCCATGGCAGCAGCAGGCAACATCGAGGCCCTGTGGGCCATCAAGTTCAATCGCTCTGTGGAGGTCTCCGTGCAGCGTATGGCTGGGGGCAGGGGTGGGCGCGGGGGGCCAAAGGAGGCGGGGGTGCCTGAGGCCTGGGCACACACATTGTCCCTTCTGGCACCAGAGCTGCTCGACTGTGACCGCTGTGGGAATGGCTGCAAGGGTGGCTTCGTCTGGGATGCGTTCCTCACTGTCCTCAAAAACAGTGAGTGCCTGGCTGCTCTAAGCAGTCATGGCGGGGGAAGGATGGGGTGGGTACTGTTCCTGAGCTGAACTGAGCCTCCTCCCGGGCCTTGCTTATCTCTAGGAGGCCTGGCCAGTGAGACAGACTATCCATTCGATGGGAGTGGCAAAACCCACAGGTGCCTGGCTGAGAAGCACAAGAAGGTGGCCTGGATCCAGGATTTCATAATGCTGCAGGCCTGCGAGCAGAGTGCGGGCAGGATGGGGACACAGGCGGGCACAGGGGGGAGATGGACAGGGACAGACGGGGCTATAGACAGAGACAGAGGGATCTCTGGGGGCGGGGGCTAGAGGGTGGGAAAGAGGAAGGGATAGAGATGCCCATGAGCCGAGAGCAGGGGATGAAGGAGCAGCAGGGCTAGATGGCACCTTCCACCCCCAGGCATCGCCAGGCACTTGGCCACCCAAGGCCCCATCACTGTGACCATCAATGTGAAGCTACTGCAGGTGAAATAAGGTAGGGAGTGGGGGGGGAGGGGTGTATATAGGGGAGGTGGCCCCAGACTCAGCCTCTCTGCCCCTGCAGCAATACCAGAAGGGTGTGATCAAGGCCACACCTACTACCTGTGACCCCAGACACGTCGATCATTCTGTCCTGCTGGTGGGTTTTGGTAAAACCAAGTCGGTGGAGGGGAGGCAGGGGAAGGCGGCCTCGTTCAGATCCTACACTCGCCCTCGCCGCTCCATGGCATACTGGACCCTGAAGAACTCCTGGGGGCCTCACTGGGGTGAGGAGGTGAGTGTGGTCTACTGGGGGCAGACAGGGCAGGACAGACCTCTCCCCGCTGTCTGGTGCTGATGGGCCCTAACCTCTTAGGGCTATTTCCGGCTGCATCGAGGGAGTAACACCTGCGGCATCACCAAGTACCCGGTCACTGCCATAGTGGACATACCTAAGAAGAAGCAACAAGTCTCTTGCCCTCCCTGAGGCTGCCTGGCTGCCCCTTGGCTCTCTCCTGCTGTGCCAGTTACCTTTCCCTGCCACCTGCCCCAAGGTTTTTGCCTAGTATCCCAGTATTCTTGCTGGGGATTGAATAAAGCAAGACAAGACCCCTGTCTTTGGAGTGGACACGGCTGGGGTGGGGAAATGGATGGGGAGCGAGTAGATACTGTTCTCTGACATGTCCTTGTCCCTGTGGGGTCAACGGACACATACATCCTCATACACCGTGACACTCAAAGAGATGTACGTGTGCAACGGGCACACACGTCCATGCGCGGACCCATGCGTGTACCCACTCACAGCCTCCTCCAAAGTCATGGCAACTTTATTGTCAGTGTGGCCAGGGCGGGGGGAGGGGCCTCAGTCATGATAGAGGCGCAGGAGGCAGCCACGGAGGGTGCCCATGTAGCGGTCCCAGAGCGCCTGGTGCCTGCAATGGTAACAGTTAGGGTGTTGGCTGATGTTGACTGGATCCGCATGACCCTGCTCCACGTGCTCTCAACACCATCACTCGTTTAATCCTCATAGGATTCCTATAAGCCTTACTGCTGTCACCCCCAGCTTATGTCTGAAGGAATGGAGGCACACAGAGAGAAAGGAACTTGTCAAGATCAGGTCAGTTTCTCAGTGATGGAGCTGAGACTCTGGTCAACAGAGTGACTTCCAACCCCAGGGCCAAAGAACAGGGAACTCAGAGTCTGCAGGAGGGCTGGGCCCCAGCAGGAGGCCAGCACATAAGGAAGCCTGAGATCTCTCACCGGAAGCCATCCAGGGAGTGGACCGAAGCCGAATACTGATTCAGGAAGAGACGCACATCATTCAACGGCCAGTGGTCGGAGCGGCAGGGTTCCACAAACTGTGGGTCCAAGGTAACATCCAGCACTGGTACAGCCCAGGGACAGGCCAGGATGGGGTCAGAGGGCAGCCAGCAGGACAACTCACCTTCTCCACGAGGTCTACAAACAGGTCTCTGACATCCTTATTGTGGGTCAGCTTGGCGGCCACATTCACCAGCCCCCGGGACAGGTTCTGTGGGGGAGGGAGCCTGGGAGTTCTGCCTGCTGTCTGAGAGAGGCTGGGGGCTGAGACCAAATCTATCCACCTCCCTCAATCAAGTAATTCCCCAGCATTTAAGAGCTGGCTCCCCCCAGGGGCAGGCAGAGGGAACAGCAGCACCGCCTAAGGCCAACAGCAGAGCCACTGTGGGGCAGGGCTCTGGATGCTGAAGATGCCCCAGGGACAGAGGCTGGACTGGGCCACAGACCTTGAAGTTGGCTTCCATCTCCGAAAAGACACCAAGCTTCCCCCGGAGGGCAGTGCACACCAGGCTGAAGGAAGATAGGGTCAAGGCCCGCGCCGCCTGGGCGCCCACCTCAGGCCCTGCCCCACAGACCCCTAGGGTCACCTCTTGTGCAGGTCTAGAAGGTCCTTGTCAGCCACAAGCACCTTGAGCTCCTTCAAGTCCTGGAGAAACTCCTTGTCTAAGTCCATGTCCATGTCATCCACCTGGGAGTCTAAGTGAGGCCCATGAAGGGAATTGAGGTGCGAGATTAAAAAATGCCTCCTGTGATAACCTGAGCCTTCCCCCCTACCACTTCATGGCATCCCACAAGACAAAAGAGCACGCTGGGTGTGAGAGAGCTGGAGGGACTGGCCCCAAGCCAGAGAGACGCTGTGGGTCCCTTGTCTGCAGAGAAGCTGTGTGTGGCGGCGCTGGGCCATGAGCAGAAGCGGCTGGGCAGGGGCCCTGAAGAAGAAAGGCTGCTGGGAACGGGGGCCTGCACCTGGGTCAGTGGGGGCCTCACCGACGGCTCCGAGGGTCCAGTTCTGGATCATGAGCTCAGCACAGAAGGCAAAGTCCCCAAAGCTCAGATACTGCAGTTTTTTCTTCCCTGTCTCAAAGCGATTGTTGGCAAAGAAGACGATGGCTGCATAGTCCCTGCGGGGTGGGGAGCGGGGGGTGGGGTGTCCATCAAGGCTTGAAATTCCTTCTTACCAAGCAGCTCTCAGCTACAATATCAGCGGGACCTCCGTGTTCTGGCCTCTCTCTACCCTAACTCACTGTGTGACGGGTTTCAAGTCACATCTCTCTGGGCCTCCTCCTCTGGGCAAAGAGAAGGTTTCAGCCTGGGTCTCCTAAGGGACACGGTGGGAGACCACAGGGTAACAGCGACCATTTACTGAGTACTTACTAAGCCCCAAGGGCTGTGCCATCATGAGCTTTACCCATGGCACCTCACAACAGTCCAGCTGGTGAATGGCCAGGCTAGGATTTGAACCCAGGCCAGTCTGAACCAAAGTACAGCCCAAGAGAGGGATAACCATTGCCCCCCCTACAGCATGGAGGTCATGTGGGTTGGGGCAGAAAATAAAGGTCAGCTTCAGGGCACAAGGAAGGAGTGTGCAGGAGGGGGAGGCAGTTGGCCCCTCACCTGGCCAGCCGATCGGACAGGAGGAAGTGCTGCTGGATGTTATCCACCAGGGAGCCCCGCATTTCCTCCACCACCTTGAAGACGCGCTTAAAGTTGTCAAACTGCAGGGCAGTTAGAGGAGGAGGAAGGACTGGTCAGGTTGCTCACCCAATAAACTGTTTGGTGAGCATCCCTCTGTCACTGACCCACCTATCCAATCACCAGACACTGATGGAGTATTTGTTATTGCTTCAACAAACTATTACCTCCTGCACTGGCAGGTGGATTCTTTACCAATATGCCACCTGGAAAGCCCCATTAATTATTAATATCTCTTATCAATTCCCCAAATGTTCACCAGCTTCTACCATCTTGCCTTGGATAAATGTTTACTCACTCGTATCAATAAATTCACCCCTATTTTAGCATCATGCTCTCTAGTTCTTCACTAGTTTGTGCTGAAAATGGCCTTCCTGGCTAAGCCCTAGGAACTCGAAAAAGAGCAAATACTAAGCCATCTTGGGGAGCTCAAAGGAGTCACAGAGGAAAATGCTAAAGGCCCACTAGAAGGGTTACTTCTTCCTGGAACCACTGGCAAGGCTTTTGGAGAAGGTGGTATATGACCACCCCCCTCAACCCCTGACCCTGCCTTAGATTTCAAGGGGTATATATGTCCTAAAATAATACCTTGGAAAAATAATACAGGTAGGGGCAGATGAGCAAAAGAAAGCCAGGGGCTGGGGAGTCTAGAGAAGGAGGCAGGGACAGGATGATAGGAGGGTCTGAAGGTCGAGACCAAGGAATGTGGCTGCTATAGGAAAGAATGGGAGCCATTCAAAGTTCGTGAGCAGAAGAAAGCTAAGGTAAAAATGTAGGCTTCTGAGAGGTCACTCTGGCTCAAGAGTAGGGGATGGCTTGGAAGGGGCAAAAAGAGAGGAGAGTGGAAATGAAGGCACTGCCACAGAAGTGTTGGAGTGGGGTGGAGGTGAGGCAGGAACCAAAGGGACGGCACAGAGGGGCGGGCTGCAGATGGGTGCAGTGCCCACCTGTCTCCGGCAGCTCTTGAGGGTGATGCCTGTTTTGGTGCTGATATCATCCAGGTCTTTCTTGGTGCCCTTGGACAGCTTTTTGCCCAGCACCTCCCGCACGAAGGCCTCGTCAAAGGCATAATACCTGTGGGGAGTTGGGGACGACCCTACTGACTTTCCATAAAAAGAGGGGAGAGGAGAGCTGGCAGGACCTGGGTTTGGCCCCTTCTGCTCTCAACTTTCTCCCGGCTTGGGTAAGTCCCGCCCGTCCCCGGGCCTCCTCGACAGCCTGCAAAATGGATACATGGTCAGACTGGTCGGCATCCCCACCACCCGCCAGGTGAGCACCTCTCAATGAGCAGCGCCTGTCGAGAGGGCGGGATCTGGAAAATAAGCTGGTGAAGCAGCTTGGGCGGCGCGTGGAGCAGGCGCTCGAGCATGTGGAAAGTCCGGTAGTGGTCCATGGTGTCGCTCTGCAGCACCGCTGCTGTGGCGCCGGTCTGCTCCAGAATTCCCGAGCGCACCCTCAGAGCCACCGCGTCGCTCACTGGGAAGCGAGCGCTGGCATCAGGCCCCGCCCCGCCGGCCCTAGAGGTTCTTCAGGGATTTCAGCCCCGAGCCCCAGGCATTTCATACTCCCAGGCCTCTGCCCACTGCCCTATAGGATGCCTAGTCCTGGTTCGGCCCCCTCTCCCATCCAAAACAACCGCTCCGCCAGACTGGCTACCCCAGTCAGCCCCCCACAGACCCGAATAACCGTCCAGCCAAAGGCGATACACGTCCTCGTCGATGAGGGTCGTGTTCCCCACGAAGATGTCCAGCTCGCTGGTCATGGCGACGCCCGGACCCGGGCGCTACCGCAGCGCCCCAGCAGGAGCGAGCACTGCCCGGGCCCGGCGCGCCGCCGCCGGGCCACTTCCGGGAGCACTGACATTCGTCTCCCGGCACCCGGAGCCAGAAGAGGACCACTTCCGGGACAGAGCTAGTCTGGGCAGGAGCCGCGAGGAAAGAGGCTGAGGCGGAGACGGTTGGGTAGCCCCTCCTCCCAGCGGGAGGGGGAGTCTCGGGTTCCTCGGTTCCAAGCCCAGCTCAGCCCAGCCCAGCCCACCCCACCCTCACGCCGGCCGGGTTTGCAGGAGGGCATCCAGAGCCAAGGCCTCTGGCTAGTTGCCCCTATGCCGGCAACCTTCACCCTCAAATCCTCCTGGTTGTTCTGTGCCCTTTTGCGGGGAGCCCCACTACTTTGACCTGTATCCTGAATGTAGGAGCTCCACAGGGCTCTATGGGGTTCCTTGGTGGCTCAGCGATAAAGAATCCACCCGCCAATACAGGAGATGCTAGTTCGACCCTTGGATCGGGAAGATCCCCTGGAGAAGGAAATAGCTACCCACTCCAGTATTCTTGCCTGGGCAGTCCTTGGGGTCGTGAAAGAGTAGGACACGACTGAGGGACTAAACAACAGGGCTCTATCCTGAATCTTTTTTATGCAAAAAAAGTTGTCTGGCCCGTCTTCAAGGGCCCTTACTGAGGGCCCCTGAGTCCATCCTGCAGATGAGCCCCTCTCCTGAACATGGGGTACCTACTCCCATGGTTTTAAGCCAACTGCCCCACCGCCACCCCTCCAACTAGTGATCTCCCTGATACAGCTTAGAGCTCTGTCTGGAAGTCCACATCCAGACGGCCACCAATCTGTAACTCTTTCCACTCTGTTCCCCGCAGCCAGACCTGTTGGTTTCCTGATCTGTTCCCACCACCCCACACACACACCTCGCACCCCACCCCCAACCGGGTTCCTATCTCAGGAACAGCCCCTACATCCACCCTGTTCTCATACCAGAAACCTGGGCTTTCTCCCAGACTCTTCTCTCTCCACATTCAAGTCTCCTGATTTGCCTCCTGAATATTTCTAGTATCTGTTTTGTCCTCTCCACCCCCACTGCCGTGTCCAAGCCCAGTCCTGCATAGCTCTCCTTGCCCACTGACACATTGTTCTCAGTAATCTTTCTGCCTACATCCCCTCCCTGTGGTCCATCCCCTCCCTGTGGTCCATCCCACACAGAGCAGCCCAATCAACCTTTTTTAAAAATGTATTTTCAAAAATGTTACTCCCCTGCTGAAATCCTTACTGGTCTGTGTAAATGCTCCATCTTAGTATTTAAAGCCCTTAAGAATTTGGCTTCTGACTGCCATTGTTGCCTTCCTCTCTTACCACTTTCTCTAAGAACTGCCTTTCCAAAACAAACACGAAAAACCAGTTTACTCTCGCTGTTCCTAAAGCATGGAGGCTCTTTCAGTCCCCAGACTTTCATCGTGCTATTCTCTCTTCCTCAAATAGCTCTCTCATGACTCGCCAAAGTCCTATACATCTTTCGGGGTCTCCCTCAGGTAGCACCTCTTTGGGGAAAGCTTCCCAGGTGGCCTTAGAACCCACCTGCCAATGCAGGAGACATGAGATGTGGGTTCCATCCCTAGGTCGGGAGGCTCCCCTGAAGGAGGGCATGGCACCCACTCCAGTATTCTTGCCTCGAGAATCCCCATGGACAGAGGAGCCTGCCAGGCTACAGTCCGTAGAGTCGCAGAATCTGACACGTCTGAGGCGACTTAGCACGCACTTTGTGGGTGGGGGCAGCCCCTCAAAATGTGGTCTTCCTCCATTTGCTTCTTCATCGCAGCTTGTCGCCTCTGCCAGATCAAGACCTCTTTAAGGACAGTATAAGGATATGACTCAAGTTTATTTCTGCATAGCCCTTACACACAATAAAAGTTTACTGAACAAACAGATCCGTGTATGCCCCTCCCACCGGACAGGAAACGGTCTGTGCTCAGAGTAGGCTGATGATGTGAGCCAGGACGTTTGGACTTCAGTTTCCAAGGACTGAAAGCGATGCTCAGTGAGTTGAGACTCTACAGTTCGAGCAAAGCTAGGAAGGATGGAAAGGCGATCCGTCTGGATTTTGTCAGAGGGTGGGTGGAAGAGTCGCGGGTCGACACTGGAATCTTGGTTCTCAGTGGGAGCCGAGAGGCCTGGGCTAGAGCTTGATGCGGTTTAGAACTGGAAGGTACGAAGAGCCTAGTTTAGGGCTCACTGGCACCGAGGACGGGGACACGGATACCCAGAGTCAGCGAGCATCAGAAACACCGCGGTCCGAAGTGGGCAGGGAAGGGCTTCATTCTGGGAGCCTGGACCCCGCCCCTTTCCGAGGGCGCTAGCCCGGATTGGCTGTTTGTCCTTGACGTCATGGGGCCCCGCCCCGGCGCGCGCCCCGCCGCGTGCCCGCCCCCTCGCGGGCGCTGCATCCTACGCTAGCTCCGCCACAGCTTGTCCACTGAGCGGGTGCCTGAGCCCCAGCGCCGGGGAGGTAGTCGTGGGGCTCCTGGGCCGCGGCGGCGGGCAGGCGATGCTCCAGAGGCTTAGGCAGCCATGGAGGCCGAGACGGGTGGCCTGGAGGAGCTGACGGATGAAGAGATGGCGGCTCTGGGCAAGGAGGAGCTGGTTCGGCGCCTGCGGCGGGAGGAGGCGGCGCGCCTGGCGGCTCTGGTGCAGCGCGGCCGCCTCATGCAGGAGGTGAATCGGCAGCTACAGGGTCACCTGGGCGAGATCCGCGAGCTCAAGCAGCTCAACCGGCGCCTACAGGCCGAGAACCGCGAGCTGCGCGACCTCTGCTGCTTCCTGGACTCGGAGCGCCAGCGCGGGCGGCGTGCCGCGCGCCAGTGGCAGCTCTTCGGGACCCAAGCATCCCGAGCCGTGCGCGAGGATCTAGGCGGTTGTTGGCAGAAGCTGGCCGAGCTGG
The DNA here is from genome assembly GCF_016772045.2 of Ovis aries. Classification (NCBI taxonomy): domain Eukaryota; kingdom Metazoa; phylum Chordata; class Mammalia; order Artiodactyla; family Bovidae; genus Ovis; species Ovis aries. Next base: position 40,442,244 of record NC_056074.1, read on the forward strand.
AAGGCCGCCAGGAGGAGCTGCTGCGGGAGAACCTGGCGCTCAAGGAGCTCTGTCTGGCGCTGGGCGAAGAGTGGGGTCCCCGAGGCGGCTCCGGCGTCTCGGGGGGCTCTGGCGCTGGGCCGACACCCGAGCTGGCCTTGCCCCCCTGCGGTCCTCGTGACCTGGGCGATGGAAGCTCCAGTACCGGCAGCGTGGGCAGCCCCGATCAGTTGCCCCTGGCCTGCTCCCCAGATGATTGAGGGCACAGCTTCCCGCCGACGCCCACCCGGATTGCTCCTTAAGCGACGAGACTGCGGTGGACTTGGGGACCCGGACGCCGCCCCGGCTGCGCACGAAGGGCCGATGGAATGGACTGAGAAACCCTAACACTGAGGAAGGCCCCTGGCTCTCGCTGGCGGGGCAGTAGGGGGACTGGAGGCTGGAGTGGTGGGACTTACTGGGGGCTGGGTGGAGGCTAATAAACTGAGGCGGAAGCAGAGCCCATGGCCCGGGCGCGTCTGTTTGGAAATCGCCGGAGTTGAGACAAGGGCAGGGACCATTGTGGGGTACCATTCCCATCTGCAGGGACTGTAGAACTAAGGTGGCTGACTCCCCCATTACCTCGGTCCTGGGGCAGGATGTGGGACAGTGGTGAGCCATTGGCTCCCCCCATCAGGCCCCAGGACAGGCCGTGATCCGGCCCCAAAAGTGGCTCCAGCTCCCTTCCCGGTTCCTTCCTGTCCAAGACAATGGGGCAGGAAGCAGGTGCCGGGGGCCTAAAACCCACTCAGCCGCCTCTCGAGAGGCTGGAAGGGGCCTAACAGCGCCCTCCGGTGGCACACGCCGGAGCACTGTGGGTCCCCCACCGGAAGGAGGATAATCCTCTTGGCTTGGCACCTCACAGCACTTCTCTTCCTCTTCTCAGTCCTGGAGATGAGGCAGAACAGATGTAGCCTCATTTGTCAGATAAGAAAATCGAGGAGGTCCAGAAATATCATTTTGTCCAAGGTCAGGTAGTGAGTTGGTGGAGCTGAAATGGGAGCCTGAGGCTTCTGGTTCCAAATGGTCTCCCTTTAGCCTCTGGTTCCAATGAGAGCAGGCTAGAGCTTCAAGCCTTTTATTCCATTTTGGCAGGTTTGTATAAAAATACTCTTTTTAGGAAAATAAATAGCAGCTGCCCATGCTGTGGAGGCTTGGAGCTAAAGTCTTCTCAGAGCTGGGGGCTGCAGGTCAGCTCTGGCACTCTCCTGAGCCGTTCCTTTTAGGAGGCGCTGGCAGAGTGTCCTGGTTCAATAACCTGGTGCTGCTGGCAGTGGGGCTAGGTGAGTTAGTGTTCTAGGCTGGTAGAGTATCATCTTCTGTCAGGGGTAGGGTTGGGTGGATCACAGGAAGAGATGATGAAGACCATAGGGGTGATCTGCAGAGGATTAGGGCTCCAGAGGACCTCAGAATCTACAAAGTCCCTTGGGAGCTGCCTGGAATTTTCTCCAACAAATGGGAACTATTTTGTCTCGGATTTAGTGCAAATTGTGCTAGAGGCCAGCTCTGGAGAACCAGTGGGCAGCTTTGGCTCTACTAGGAAGCAAAATATGCTCAGTCTTGTCTGGAGGGATGGAGAAGAATCTGCTGGGGTTGAACATGGGATATGATCCAGGCCAGCTGGACCAATGAGCAGGGAAATACTGGTTAGGGTGGCACCCACAGGGAGGGGGAGCTGGGGTACCTCATAAGGCCAAGAGGGTTGGGGAGCCCAGGGGATCAGAAGAGGGGTCCCCACTGCTGCTGCTACTCTTGCGATGGGCTGAGGCACAGGGCTCTGGCGTGCTGGGGTAGGTGAAGACCAGACTGGGGGTGAAAGGAGTCAGGGAGGGTGTGGTCATGAGCGTGGGAGTGTGCAATGCTTCGGGCTCAAGTACAGGCCCTGGAGAAAGAGAGATACATGGCACAGGGCGGGAGGGGCCTGGCGGGCTGCTGGTGCTGCTGGCACCACCGGTGCAGCTGGTTTCGCTCTCCTTGGCCCCTTCTGGGATTTTGCAGATGGGGCGGTGGGCTTCGAGCACCAGCTCCAGGCGCTCCTTCTGCTTCTGCAGCTCCTCAATTTCTCGCTGCAGTCCAGATTTCTCATCCTCCAGTTTGTCGGTCTCCTGTGGACGATAAGGAAAGGAGTCAAGAAGAGGGCTGAATGTCGCAGAGCCTCCCGCGGTGGTAGTGATTGGCAGGTTGGGGCGCGGGGGAGGGGAGGCTGGGGGGAGTAGAGAGTCTCCATCAAGTCTGGACTACAATTCCCATGAGCCCATGGGAGAAAATGGGCACGATTCCCATCAAGCCCGGGGGCACCTTCGAAGGGTATTGTCCGGCCTGCTTCAGCTCTGCTGTGTTCAGAGCGAGACACGCTGCAACTAATTTTTAACCACTTTTTCCTCGTCGCAGTGCCACTCCAACGGGGAGCTTGGGGGAGGGGATGTATCTAAAGGCGCCCCCTGCGGCCCTTGGGAACTGGGGACCCTCTGAGGTTGGGTGGGCCAGGACCAGGGCACCCTCTGCACTCGCTGGTGCTCACCGCCTGCAGGAAGTCGGTCAGTTCTTTCCTCCGGTTCCTACACTTGGCCGCGGCTAGCTTGTTCCTCTCCCGCCTCACTCGACGGCGTTCCTCCTCCTCGGGGCTGATCTGGGGGAAGGAGGGTTGCAGAGCAGTGAGGTGGACTTTGTGCTGCCGGCCCAGTGGTAGGACCCTGGCGGGTCCTCAGATTGCACTCTGGGGACCTCCCCAACCTGACCGGTTCGGTATTTAGTAAACTTGGATTAGTCAAATTTCCTCCTCGCTCCCCACTTTTGCTTCCTATGATTCCTTTGGGAATGTCTTCCCTGCTGCTGCTGCTGCTGCTGCTGCTGCTGCTGCTGCTGCTGCTGCTGCTAAGTCGTGTCGGTTGTGTCCGACTCTGTGCAATCCCATAGACGGCAGCCCACCAGGCTCCTCCGTCCCTGGGATTCTCCAGGCAAGAACACTGGAGTGGGTTGCCATTTCCTTCTCCAATGCATGAAAGTGAAAAGTGAAAGTGAAGTCGCTCAGTCGTGTCTGACTCTTAGCGACCCCATGGACAATGTCCTCCCTGTCCCTCTATAAATCCTAAGCCTCTTCTCCCAGGACTCAGCTGAGATCCCTCAGGCCACCACGACCCTTTCTGGAAGTCTTCTTTCATTCCACAGCTATAAGTGGCTGTTGCAGCCACTCTTTTTCAAAGGAACCTCATTCTTTTCAGTCACTCGATAACCAAACCTCCTCTTCCCCAGAGGCTGTAAGCACTAAGAGGGGCTAATGAGAGCTTCTATGTAGTTATTTATTGGGAACCTACTGTGTGCCAGCTAAGTGCTTTACATGAATCCTTAACCCAGCTTCTCTTGTAAGGAGCCAAAGGCCAGGGACGATGAGTAACTTGTTTGTGGTTACGGAGCAGAAATTAAAATCCATGCACTCTGGGGTCCAGAGTGGTCCCCAGTGGTTCCCTGGTGGTCCAGTGGTTAAGAATCTGCTTTGCAATGCCAGGGACACTGGTTTGATCCCTGGTCTAGGAAGATCCCACATGCTGCAGAGCAACTAAGCCTGTGTACCACAACTACTGAGCCAGTGCTCTAGAGCCTGTGCTCCACAACAAGAGAGGCCAACACAATGAGAAACCTGCACACCACAAGGAAAAGTAGCCCCTGCTTGCTGCAGCTAGAGAAAGCTTGGCAGCAACGAAGATCCACCAAAGCCAAAAAATAAAATACATAAATCTTCTAAAAAATCGATGCACTCTATTTAACACTGAGAAAGGGGCCAGCTGATGGACACCACCTCTCCCGAAAAGGAGCCCATTCATAGCCCATCTAGGAGTACCCAGGATCAAAGAGACGTGGCTGAAGGAAGTCCAGGAGCCTGCCTCTGGGGCTTACACCATGGTCTCCTTCCATCTGGTCACAAAAGCCAGCCATTCTTTTTCTGGAAAAGTTGCCCCTGACTAATCACACATCTTTCTCAGGATTCTAACTGTCCGTTCCATCCTCTACCCTGCTGTCAGAGCAAACTCATTAAGAGGCAGCCCTCACCCACTACAGTCTCAGATACTGAAATGCCCCAGGGACAGGAAAGAGGAACCAGTCCCTTAAAGACCCTCTTAATCATTTATTTGGGCAAGGACTTTATTACTAGCAGTGAGCAGCCAAAAACCCTGGTTTGGAAGGCAAGCGTTCCTAGCTCTTTCAACGTCAAGCCTTCTCTTACCTCCTGGTGAGACACTGTGGCTTGGTGGGTATGATCTGACTTTAGAATTGGAAAGTCCTGTCTCATTACTCACTCCTTGTGTGACTTTGGGCAAGTGACTATCTCTCTGTACCTTCATCTCCTTAGCTGTAAAATGGGGGAAAGCCAGAGTTCATTCCCAAGAGGATTTTTGTGGGGATTAAATGAGTTAGAGAAATTGAGAGAGTAGCTGAAGGAAACCCTTTCTGTTCTCTTCTCAGCAACACAGACAGCATAAGCCCACCCTCTCCGTACCTGTCATCAGGTGGAGCCCCTCTACTGCCCACACAGCTTTCCACATATACACCTTACACGTTCTCACCTCTACCTCCATTTCTGCTCCTGCCATCCCCTCTACCTGGAATGTCTTTTCTATCATCTTTCTCCCTATGCAAATCCTACCCATCCTTCTAGGCTAATATGCCTCCACCTCCAGGAAGCCTTCCCTGATCCAGAAGTGACTGCATTGTCCTCTGGATCTCCCCAGGGGCTCTCATCACTTTCTGTCTTGGCCAATAATAATCAGTGGACCTATTCTCTCCACGCCCCTTCTCAGCTTGTGTTCTGCTTCTGGACAAGAGTTCATTTTCTGCACCTCAGCACCCCTGTGGACTCAAGAACCTTCGTGAGCTCCTCTGCTTCTTACCTGTTCACAGGGCCGGCGACGTACCCCTGGAGTTGGGCCCAGGGCCCGGATGACTCCTGGCCGGGGCTGCGGGGAACTGTACGGGGGATAGGCCAGAGGCCTGGGGTAGCTGCTGGGTCCCAGGAAGTGAGGCTGAACCATCCACTGAAGCTCCTGGTTGCCACTCACAGTGTTGATGCTTGGCACGAGGTGGAACTTCTGAGGGATAAGACATGGAGGGCCAGGCATAAGGTCTGTGTGAATTGAGGGGCTTCCAGTAATAAAGTGTGAATTCCAGGTGCTGTCCCAGTCACTTTAAAAATACTGACTCCTTATAATTTGCACAGCATCATCTTCATTTTAAGGGTTTCCCTGGTGGCTCAGCGATAAAGAATCTGCCTGCATTTCTGATGCCAATGCAGGAGATGCAGGTTTGACCCCTGAGTCAGGAAGATATCACTTGGTGGAGAAAAAGGCAACCCACTCCAGTATTCTTGCCTGGAGAATCCCATGGACAGGGGAGCCTGGTGGGCTGCAGTCCATGGGGTTGCAAAGAGTCGGACACTTAGTGACTAAACGACAACAAATCTTCATTTTCAGACAGGAAAACAGTTGTCCCTAGACAGACAGTCAATAAGTGGGAAGTGAGGTTCAGGCCCAGGCTGTCAGGGTCTTACCAACTCCTGCACCCTGCTTGAGTCCCATCTGCACAAAGAAGATAATGACAGCCCCAGGAAGACTCCCTGGGGAAGGAAATGGCAACCTGCTCCAGCATTCTTGCCTGGGAAATCCCATGAACAGAGCAGCCTGGCAGGCTACAGTCCATGGGATCGCAAAAAGTCAGACACAACTGAGCAACTAAGCACAACTTCAAGGGTGACTATGAGAATCAGGTAAGAGAATGTGTGGGCGACAGAGCCTGGCAAGTGGCAGGTACCCAACATACAGGGGCCATGGTAGGCAAGAGCCACTGCTCTGGGTTCAAGCTAGCCCAGTTCCGATCTTAGCTCAGCCATTTACTGGCTGTCAGGGTAAATTATTATCCTCAATATGCCTCAATTTCCTTGTTTTTAATATTGTCATAGGTGAGGATCATTTCCCTGATGCCAAGAGGTACCCTTCAGTAGCTCTGAGGTCACAGTTTAATTGACAAATTAAAAAAAAAAAAATAGTGGCACAAAATAACAGGTTTTAAAATCAATGGGGTCTTAGATTCTGTGAGACAAGGTAAAAAATGAGGTGGAAAGTGCCCAGCACAATGCAAGACTGCACAATATGCGCTGCTACGATTCTTTCAGCCAGAAATGTGAGGAATGGGTTGAGATAGGGACTCAGTGTTCCGGAGGAGAACTGAGTTCAAGCCCTGGGGCTGGGCCCTGGGTGTGGGCCCCCAGCCGTCCGGGAAGGTCCCTCAAGCCCAGGCAAGTCTAGACAGCAGTGTCCCCGGCTCAGCGCTGCGGGCCCAGTGGCCCAATGACCCTAGTTCCCAGCCTACGTACCGCCGGCGGCATCTCCCGCTCCCGACGTTGTCAGGGCCCGGGCCGCTCCGGGCCAGGAAGGGAGGGGCGCCCGGTGTGAGTCACCCACCGTGACTCGGCGGCCGTGACTCGGCGGAACGGACGCCGCTCCTTCCCTCCCCTAGCGACACGTGCTCAAGCCCCTCGACAGGAAATGGGCACCTGCAGCCTCCCGGGTCCCCCCAACCGGCAGCGGGCGCCGTTCGGTGTCGAGAGTCGGGGGCGCGGGAGTTGCTGGTTGCATGACCCCGCGCACGTCCTGGCACCTCGCGGCCTCCACGCGCCCCAACCCGTAAAGGAGTCAAGAGCCAGTCTCCCGGAGCCCACCAGCTCCACTGCGGCTGGACGGGGATGAGGACTTGGCGATGAGGTGGCGAGGGACAAACAGGCAGGCACACGGACGACCACAGACAGACTGCCCAGGATTCCCAGTCTGTCCGGGCAAGCCGGCTGGGGGAGCCAGTTCGTGGGGACCTCTCGGCCGCGGCTCAGACTCCGGACCTCGGAAATGTCGTCCGAGATGGATCGGACCCTCTCTGATCCGGTCGGGTCTGGGACTAATGCCGGGCCAAAGAGGTCCCCTTCCGAAGCAGATGGGACAAAGAAATTAACGGTGAACAGGAGGAAGGAGAGGAGGTAACAGAGACGGAGGGACAGAGAGACAACGGACAGAGGGGAAGGGGGACGCGCGCTTGGGCCGATGCTCGCAGAGATGTGTTCTTCCCGCCGAGCGTGCTCTGCTGAGCTGTGGGGCATAAAGTGCCTTTGGACAGCGGAGAGTGGGCAGGATTCGCTGCCGCCGCGAGACCTGGTCCCTCCCCCGGTTCCCGGTCCCAGTCCCCGAGTGTGCCGGAGAGGCCCGCGCTCTCCTCGGCGCTGTCCACCTGTGGACTCCAGGTGTCGGGTTCCTCTCACCTGCTGGCCTGTGGCCGGGGGCTGCGTCGGGCCGCCGTACGCACCGCCGGCGCCGGAGCTCGGTCCGGGTTCCCCGTAGTCTCGGAACATGCCCTGGGTTGGCGGCTCTGTGGGGTCCGCGTCGGCGGCTTCGGTTCTGACTCACTCGCTCCTCGCGGAGTCTTTTCTTTTTATGAATGAAAAGTCCTCGGGCTGAACCATTTCTACTGGGGGGGTTGGCGGGGGAGGGCGGACTTTTCGCCGCGGCTCTGGTCACCTCCAGGCTCCACCTCTCCAGACGCGCCGCCTTTTATCAATCCGCCCTGAACTCTTCTGTCGCCTCCCACAGTCCAGTAGCCGACTGACTCTCGGTGGGGAAAAGGGGCGGATCTGGCGGCTCCCAGGGACAGCCGCGGGCCCGCCCCCTCTGACGTAGCTGCCCAAACATGGTGCGATTTCCTCGCCGCGCCCAGGTGGAGCGAAGGATTCCCCCGCGGACCTACGCACCTGCGAGCTGCCGGGCGCCCCGCCCCGCCCCGCCCCGCCTAGCCCCGCCCAGCCCTCAAGAACCGACTTAGCCTTCGCCGCCCCCCCCTCCCCCACCGCGGTCCCCCCCGCAGCCCCACTGCTTGGTCTAGCCTAGTGTTTGCATGCGTAAAATGGGACAAAATAATCACATAGCGACCTTGCCACGCGTGGGAAGTTGGAATGAAGAATGTGAAAGAAGTCTGGAAACTGTACGTCGGATTATAAATGTGATTGATGTTACTAGTATTACCATCATCATCGCCTGCTGGGTGCTTATTCATGCCCGGAACCATGCTACTGCCATCCAAGTCGTGACATGAGTCCCCTTCACTGGCGCTGTTTTAAGGTTCAGGTAAACGAAAAAGTGAACAAATGATAAACCAGAGTTACAAAAATGATGTGTATTTTAAATAATTACAAGGACATGTTAATACTTTGAACTACCCACAAATACAATGCGATACAATCGCCTTACTCTCAGGATAATTTCAGGAGCTGTAGCAAGTTTTAATTCAGAGCCCCCACCAGTAGTGAGAGCCTGTCAACTGAACCACTGGACACAGTTCTGTGTTCTGATAAACGCCATCTTCCTTAAATAGTGTAGCTGCTCTTCCAGGACTGTGTTGTCATCAGCCTTGTTTGGAGATTATGTCAAAGGTCTGTGTGAATGTGAGGCCAGGACCAAGTGTCAACAACCAAAAACCAACAACTCTGGGAGGCAGGTGCCTTTATCAGCCCCATTCTGCAGATGGGGAAACTGAGGCCTGAACAGAGTAAGGAGCTGCTGGAGTCATGCAACTACAGAGAGAGAGAGAGAGCTGGGCTGTCCTGCTTTCCACTGGTGCTTCCTTTTGATTGGCTCCAATTTTGTCCTCACAGAAGGGAGATTTCAGGAAGATGGGGTCCTGGACTGCCTTCCCCAGGGACAGAGGCCGCGGTTGGTGGACGTATCCAGGACTGAGAACCAAGAGGCCAGCTTGGCCCTGGGCTTCCAATCCCAGAGCTACCATTTTCTGTCTCTGTTACCCTGGGCAAGTCACCTTCCTTCTGAGTCCTGCTCCCAGTGGGAATAATTGAGCCTCCTGCTGACCTCATGGGGCGGCTGTGGGATCAAATGAGATCACCAAATGTGAAAGTGCTTTGTAAGCTGTAAAGTGAGGCGCACTCAGAAGGTGGTTACCAATCTGCTGCCTCTCCCTTTTCCTTATCCTACTCAGTGTCATTGTCTAAAAAGAAAAGAAACCACCAGCAGTTTACCAGAATGAGAAATACATGGGTGTGTGTATGTGTGTGTGAGTGTGCATGCATGCGTATGTGCACGCATGTGTGCATAAGTGGGGGGGAGAGGCAGTGTGATTCATGGAAAAGAACGTGTGTGCTGGAATCATACACCTGGGTTCTGAGTTCGAATTCTGCTTAGGCTACTCGCCAGCTGTATGATCTTGGTGAGGCGCACAATCTCTCAGAGCCTCTTATCTGTGAACTGAGAACATCTGATAACTACAAAATGATAAACATCTCAGGGTTGTTGGAGAATAGATATCAAATAATGTCCCATGCTGCGTACAGTATATAGTAAGAATTTGACAAATAGAAACAAAAAATGCATGTTGAAAAAAAGCCCCATGGGTGGAAGCTTTGGGGTTCTGATCACATGCTAAGGTACTTGTGCACACGCACACACACTGATATCTGAAATCCTTGGCTGAGCCCAAGCAGGACAGGTCAGAGTGACAGAGGCAGACAGTGGTGGCACATGGGAAGCCTAACAAAGGTCAGCCTTGACTGCATTTGTCTGCTGGCTCCAGAAACACAGCCTGGGACAGTGACTGAGCAGGGGCTCAGGTCTCAAGTATGTGTGTGTGTGTGTGTGTGTGTGTGTATGATTACATGGCTCTGAAAGTCCCTTCCTGCTCTAACCGTCGGTGGAGCCACAAGGAGGTCTTTTCAGAGGCTGCACATTCCAAGCTTCTCAGTCACTAACTCCTGCCTCGTGGCTGCAGTAACGTTCCTGGCCCTTGACCTCACTAGCCCCCACCCAGTGAGGCCTGGTGAGAATCCCAAGGGGCCACAGCTATTTCAGGAGTCTGGGGGCTGGGAGGTCTGAGAGACCCAGGCCTTGTCCTTTGGCAGCTGTGTGAGCCTGGCTCGATCAATTTCCCTCTCTGAGCCCCAGACAGTCCCCACCTCCTGGGGCTGCAGTAAGGCAAAAGGAGGTAGTGGATGAGACTGTTCCGCATCCAGTAGGTTCTGTCAGTGTCCCCAGGGCACTGAGGTGATGTTTATGTTTTCCAGTTTCCATTCACTTCTTACACTGAAGTTTACTTTTTTAAATTGAGGTGAAATTCAGATAACATACAATTATCCATTTTAAAGCATACACTTGAGTGGGATTTTGTGCCTGCACGAGATTGTGCAACCACCACTCCTCTCTAGTTTCAAAACTTTTAAAATCGTTCCAGATTTAAAACACTCCATGTCCATTAAGGGCTAGCGCTCAGTCATGTCTGACTCTTTGCAACCCCATGGACTGTAGTCCATCACCCTCCTCTGTTCATGGGATTCCCCAGGCAAGAATATTGGAGTGGGTTGCCACTTCCTCCTCCAAGGGATCTTCCTGACCCAGGGATCAAACCCACATCTGCGTCTACCTGCATGTCTGCCTGCGTTGGGAGGTGGATTCTTCGCTGCTAAACCACGTAAGAAGCCCATTGAGTAATGGCTCCCAATTCCCTGGTAACCATGCTCCCATCCTCTGGTAAACACTAATCTGCTGTCTATCGCTACAGATTTGCCTGTTCTGGACACTTCATATAAAAGAAATTATACAGTTTGTGACCTTTTGTGTCTGGTTTCTTTTACTTAGCATAATGTTTTCCAGGCTCATCAATATTATAGGCTATATCAGCACTTCACTCCTTTTTATGGCTGAATAATAACCTATTACATGGCTATACCACCATTTATTAATTCATCAGTTGATGGTATTGGGTTGTTTTTACTTTCTGGCTATTATGAATAATGCTTCTATGGACATTTGTGTACAAACTTTCGTGTGGACATATGTTTCCATTTATCTTGGGAATATACCTAACAGTGGAATTTCTGGGTCATATGGTAACTGTATGGATCACAACAAACTGTGGAAAATTCTTAAAGAGATGGAAATACCAGACCACCTTACTTGTCTCCTGAGAAACCTGTATGTGGGTCAAGAAGCTACAGTTAGAACCTTACATGGAACAACTGACTGGTTCAAAATTGGGAAAGGAGTATGACCAGGCTGCATATTGTCATCCGTTTATTTAACTTACATGCAGAGTACATCATGGAAAATGCCAGACTGGATAAAGCACAGGCTGGAATCAAGATTGCCGGGAGAAATACCAATAACCTCAGATATGCAGATGATACCATTCTAATGGCAGAAAGTGAAGAGGAATTGAAGAGCTTCTTGATGAGGGTGAAAGAGGAGAGTGGAAAAGCTGGCTTAAAACTCAACATTCAAAACACTAAGACCATGGCATCTGGTTCCATTACTTCCTGGTGAACTAAAGGGGAAAAAGTAGAAGCTTGACAGATTTTATTTTCTTGGGCTCCCAAAATCACTGCAGATGGTGACTGTAGCCATGAAATTAAAAGATATTTGCTCCTTGGAAGGAAAGCTATGACAAACTTAGACAACGTATTAAAAAGCAGACATCGCTTTGCCGACAAAGGTGCATATGGTCAAAGCTACGGTTTTTCCAGTAGTCATTATGGATATGAGAGTTGGACATAAAGAAGTCCGAGCACTGAAGAACTGGTGCTTTCTAATTGTAGTGTTGGAGAAGACTCTTGAGAGTCCCTTGGGAAGCAAGGGGGTCAGACCAGTCAATCCTAAAAGCAATCAATCCTGAATATTCATTGGAAGGACTGATGCTGAAGCTGAAGCTCCAGTACTTTGGCCACCTGATACGAAGAGCTGATTCATTGGAAAAGACCCTGATGCTGGGAAAGATCGAAGGCAGGAAGAGAAGGGGACGACAGAGGATGAGATGGTTAGATAGCATCACCAACTTAATGGATATGAATTTGAGCAAACTCCAGGAGATAGTAAAGGACAGGGAAGTCTGGTGTGCTGCAGTCCATGGAGTTTCAAAGAGTCAGACACAACTTACTGACTGAATAACAACAATGGTAATTTTCTGGGTAATCTTGTGAGGAACAGTCTCAGTGTTTTACAAAATGCTTGTACCATTTTACATTCTTACCAGCAGTGCCTGAGGGTTCTAATTTTTCTGCATTCTTGCCAACATATTATTGTCTGTATTTAAAATACATCCTAGAGTGTGTGAAGTGGTGGTATCTTATTGTGTCTTGATTTTCATTTTCTTAACAGCCACTCGTGTTCCTTAATGACCAGTGAACATCGTTTCATATGCTTCTTGGCCATTTGTATATATATTTTTTGGACAAATGTCTACTTAGATCCTTTGCTATTTTTAATTTTCTTTTTTCTTTTTGTTGTTGAATTATATGAGTCCTTTGTTTATTCTGGCTACCAAACACTTATCAGATACATGATTTGCAAATATTTTCACCCATTCTGTAGGTTGTCTTTTCACGTTCCTCATGATGTACTTTGATACACAAAAGGTTTTATAATTTTAAGTCCAATTTATCTGTTTTTCCTTTCATTGCTCATGCTTCCAGTGTCCAATCTATGAATCTGAGGGATTCATTTACATTGTTGGGTCAAGCAGTAGCTTGATCTTTTCCATTACTGTGTAGTATTCTATTGCATAACTATCCCATAGTCCTTCTCTCCATTCTCCTTCTGCTGATATTGAGGGCTTTCTGAGTTTGGGCTTTTATGAATAAGACTTCTGTGAGCATTCTTTTTTATTTTGAAGTCATGCCCAAACTCATGCGTGATCTTAGTTCCCTGATCAGGGATCGAACCCACGTCCCCTGCAGTGGTAGTGTGGAGTCCTCACCACTGGATCACCAGGAAGTCTGTACATTCTCAATACATCCTTCCATGGCCAATTGCACTAACTTATCCTGGCTGTGAGCCCAGGGGTGGAACTGCGGGTCACAGGGTACTCGATAGGCCTTGATTCTCTCCAACAGTTCCCATCCCACCAGCAATAGGTTCCAGTCTCCCTACACCTAGAGGTGACACTTCAGTTCACATCCACAAAGATTTCTTCCCCTTGGGCCTGGCCCCATCCTGTCTAACCTGGATACTACCCACAGCCTCCAGCTTGCTCCCATCCCTCCACTTCCCACCCGGCAGCCCGAGGGATTTTCTATTTTATTTTTATCTACTTATTGTTGGGCTTCTGGCTTGTGAGATCTTAGTGTCCCAACCAGGGATCGAACCTGGGTCCCTGGCAGTGAAAGTGGCAAGTCCTAAACACCCTGAGGAAGTCCCCTGAGGAATTGTTAAAACCCTGACAATATTCACAGAAGAATTTTTCATAGTTCTGACCACTTCGCCCTCAGACTTGGACCTTTCCAAGCCAACCTTTCAAATTGCTTCTTAGGAGGGTCTGGGGTCTGGAAAGATGTAGGGTCCAGATGTTTGACATATTCTGTGTTGTTTTAGTTTGTGTGTTGATTGAGGGGCTCGAAGGGTCAAGAGAGTCACACACTAGTGTCTCACACCCATGTATGTCGTTGTTTAGTCTCTCAGTTGTGTCCGACTCTTTGCAACCCCATGGACTGTAGCCCACCAGGCTCCTCTCTCCATGGGATTTTCCAGGCAAGAATACTGGAATGGGTTGCCATTTACTTCTCCTGGTATCTCTTATAAACCAGCCACTACTCAAAGTAATTCATTAATGCTCACAACCATCCTGTGGAGAAAGGTGAAAATGTACACTCATTTTACAGATTAGGGAATGGAGGCATAGAGAAATTAAGCAGATTGCTAAAAACTGCACAGCAAGGAAATGGTGGAGCCAGGCTGTGAATGTAAGCAGTCAGTCTTCAGAGCCTGAGCTCCTCACTGCCCTGTTAGTCTGTCCCTTGATAGTTATGCAATATGGGATAGTTATGCAATAGAATACTACACAGTAATGGAAAAGACCAAGCTACTGCTTGACCCAACAGTGTAAATGAATCCCTCAGATTCATAGATTGGACACTGAAAGAAGCCAGAATCCTGAACATGGCGACAGGCTGTTCCCTCTGCCCAGGATGCCCGCCCTCACCCCCTTGCCTGGCCAGTTCTCATCCTGAAGGTGTCAGTTTCCCCTCCACTTCCTCAGGAGGATTTCCTCGAGTCCTTAACCCAGATTAATCCCTCATGCAACAGAGCACTATGCAGGCTATTCAGTTCAGTTCAGTCGCTCAGTTGTGTCTGACTCTTTGTGACCCCATGGACTGCAGTATGCCAGGCTTCCCTGTCTGTCACCAACTCCCAGAACTTACTCAAACTCATGTCCATAGAGTCAGTGATGCCATCCAACCATCTCATCCCCTGTAGCCCTTCTCCTTCCGCCTTCAAACTTTCCCACATCAGGGTCTTTTCCAATGAGTCAGTTCTTCGCATCAGGTGGCCAGAGTATTGGAGTTTCACCTTCAGCATCAGTCCTTCCAATGAATATTTAGGACTGATTTCCTTTAGGATGGACTGGTTGGATCTCCTTGCTGTCCAAGGGACTCTCAAGAGTCTTCTTCAACACCGCCACCATAATGCAGGCTATTATGTGTTTTTAATCTCAGAATAATTTTTAAGAATTTTATGTTTGGGGGATTCTCCTTATCTCTTGTTCTGTGTGTGTGTGTGTACATGTGTGTGCAAGAGAAAAAATATTTTAAAACTCGATTTTTTGTTTTTTACTTTACCTTATGTTTTGAAACTTTCATTGCATTTGTTTTTCAACTAGGAAATACATTTACACACTTAAAGATCCAGAAATCACCCAAGCGTTTACAGGGAAAAGCATCCCTCCATGTTGTAAGCAGTCTCTTGAGTATCTTTTACCCAAAAGTTAAACTGCTCTACACCCTGTTGGTTGTTGTTTTATGTTTTGTTTATTTGGCTCCAGTTATGTGGGATCTTAGCTCCCCCACCAGGGATAGCACCCGAGCCGCCTGCAGTAGAAGCGTGGAGTCCTTAACTGCTGGGCCACCAGGGAAGTCCTCTTGCTGTTGTATTTTGTGTCACGTGGACAGTTTCCTCTGAATGCCGGACACCGGGGGCTCTGCTGTTGGAGCCCACAAGGCTCTACCCGCTCAGCTTGGCCCCTTAGGTTTCTTAGAGTAGCTCCAGTCCCTTGTAGTCCCAGGCCTGGGGCGGTTAGGGCCTGTCACAGAGTTCTTGGACTCTCCTACCCTTCTAGGCTGAGGCGTCCCCCCACCCCCGGGCTCTGGGTGCCAGCCTCGGCTACGGGCCAGCCCAGGGATGAAACTCTTATCCTGGGATGAAAGGCTGGCAGGCCTGGGCTGGGCCTAGTAAACGCTAAACCCTCCCTGAGAGGACCTCAGGGCACCAGTGTAAACTGAGTCATGGGGGGCGAGGGGGTGAGTCATCCTGCCCGTGAGTGCGTCCAGATGAGGCAGAGGCTGTCTGCATGGAGCCCTCTCTGGGCCACGCTTCCCAGAGCCACGTTCTCAGCTCCCCTCCAGCCCCCAGGGGGACTCTGGCCCAGGGCAGAGGGAGAAGGGCCCACTGGGGCCAGGGCCTGGAGGCCAGACTCTCTGCATGCAGAGTGTGCCTGTGTGTACAAGTGTGCCTGTGTGTACGTGCGTGAGTGTGTGTGTGGGGTCAGGGAGGGGGGAGGCAGACAGGAAAGGAGGCTCTGACTCGGGAGGAAAGGATTGGGGTTTGGAATTGAGTCAAAGCCTCCAGAGGCAGATTTTGGCGGGAATTCCTCGCTGCTCTCTCCCGACCTCTGCGGGTTCCGATGAGTTTTCTCTGCAGGAGCCAGCTCTCTCTCCCTTTGGCCTGGGAGGAACCAGGGCCCCATGCATGACCTGCCTGTTCTCAAGGGTTTCCAGGGGCCTGAGCTGGGACCTGAGGGTAGAAGGTCTCCAGAAATCCTTCCAGACTTCACCCCAGGGAGGCCTCTGCTCAGGGATCGGGGGAGAGCGCCCCGCCTCAGGGGGTGTGTGCAGGGCTCTTGGGAGTTGTGGAGAGCCTCCGGACCGTTTTCAGCCTTGACTGTGGCCAAGTGACTTAACCTCTTTCTGCTCAGTTTACACCTCAGGAAAACGAGGGCTGAAAAGAGTGAATGTGTACACATTGCTTAGAGCAGTGCCTGGAGCAGAGCAGAGCTGCGTGCGTGTTTGCTCTGGGAGCCTCAGTTTTCTCATCTGAAAAATGGGTGAGGGGGGACACCTGAGGAGCCCTTCGTCCGCGTGTTGCTCTGGTTGCAGTCTCCGTTATTATTTCCTAGGAAGCTGCCCCGGGGCCCTGTTGCCCTGCCCAACTGTGTCCCTGGGTGGTTTTCAAGTCCTGCTGGGAGGCCAATAATCAAGGAAAGATGGGTTTGGTGGGTTTCTGGGCTAGATGCCCTTGGGTTACCCCTCAGCATCTGGGGGAGGCCAGTCAGAGAAAATGGGGAGTTTCCCTCTTCAGATGAATCAGCTGTGTGACCCAAGCCGGGTCCCTGCCAGGGCCCCTCCCAGTGGGCGGGAGTGGGGCACAGTTGCCCTTCTGGGAAAATCCCCAGAACCTCGCCAAAGCTCTGGCTGAAGCTTTCTCCCGACTCAGCTGTTTCCTGTCCTTCCAGGTTCAGCCCTTAGGCCCAGCCGGAATCAGGGGTCGACAGGGCCCCCTCACTCACAGCCCAGTCCCTCTGGAACCCTCTCTCCAGGGCTGGGGGTTCGCCGTGGTGGGACTGGGAGTAGGTGGAGTGGGGATGTCATCCTTTTCCTGGCTCAGTTGTCCTTCTGTGGTTTCATAAAAGGGAGCAGAGCACAGGGCCTGTCCAAGTTTACCCAGCCTAACCTGCCCCGGGTCTGGGCTGCTTCCTGAGTCCCGTAGAGGAAGGGCCCAGCCAAACAGGGCAGAAGCCCCTGCCAGCCTGAGCAGGGGGTCCCACTCAGGGGAGCTGCTGTTGCTGCTCCTGGCAGAGGAGCAGTCCCCACTGTAGGCAGGTAGATCCTTCCTGCTCAGTAGGCTTGGTCACTATACTCCCTGGGCCTCAGTTTCTCCATCAGTAAAATGGGAATCTTAGTCTTGGCCCAGCCTCTCTCAGGTGGTTCAGAGGACCAAACCTATGTGCTTTACACATCAGATTCTAAGTCCTTGCTGGGTCTTGTTTATCTTTGCAGTGCGTCCCTTCTCCCCAACAGCACTTTCGTATAGTAGGGGCTCAGCAATACATTGGGCACTCTGGCGTTGGATGTGTGCTCTGTTGCTTCCTACTCTGTGGCCCCAAGATTGTAGCCCACCAGGCTCTTCTGCCCATGGAATTTTCCAGGCAAGAATATAGAGTGGGGTGCCATTTCCTACTCCAGGGGATCTTCCTGACCCAGGGATAGAACCTGTGTCTCTTGCGTCTCCTTCGTTGTCAGGTAGATTCTTTACCACTAGCACCACCTGGGAGGCCTGGAGTTGGATAACTTGGATTCACATACTGAACTTTGTAGCCTTGAACCAATTAGTGAACCTCTCTGGACCTGTTTTTACAGAGCTGAGCAAGGCTTGGATGAGAAACATAGGGACATACTTAGCACAGTGCCTGGCTCTTGTTATGAACAGAATGAGGAATTTGAGGCCCACACACAGAGAGTGACTTTCAGTCAGTCACTCATTTATTCAGTTTTTTTGGGCACTTAGCTAGGACACCTGGGGACAGGTGGGGACACCCTGGGGATAAAGTGCAGCCACTGTCCTTGAGGGGCTTCAGATGCCCAGAGGAGCGCCACAGGTGAGTGAGCATTATGGGAAACTGGGGAGCAGGTGGATGAGGGAGGGGAGCCTCTGAGAGGATGAGATCTGCCTCTGAGATCTGGGGTCAGCCAGGGAGGCAGGCGAGGGTCAGGCCTACCAGGCAGAAGCAACAGCCTGAGAAAAGGGCACCAAAGCGGGGAAAGCCAGCGTGTGAGCAAGAGAACCACAAGCGCCAGCAACTCCCAATTCTGGAACAAGGAGTCGTCAAGCACGGAGTGGAGGAGGTGAGGCTGGAGGTACCGGTAGGGGATGGGTTTGAGTCGTTCGTTCATTCAATAATATATGAAAAGGTTGCTCTGGCCACACACTGCGCAAGGCTCTCTGGGGATAGGGCTCAGATTTAGGCATTGTTCCTGCCTTCACGGAGCACAGAGTCTGGGGGGCTAGCGAGAGACAGACAGTGATTACATAAGGAACCATTCGATCCTTGGTGCAAAACAGGTTGTTCAAGCAGAAGGAAGAGCCTGAGGTCCAGCGCTGTGTGCCAGGGGGTGAAGAGACAGCCAGTTGGCTCCAGCATGGCGAACATGGGCAGAAAGGGGAGACTGAGGGAAGCTGGGGGCGGGCAGCTAGGTTATAACGGGGTCAAGAGTGGACTCAAGTCATAGGCTGTGGGGGGGTCACAGATGGGCTTTGGGGAGCGGACAGTGGACAGAGGCTGCTCTGCAGGACAGCTGGCAATAGGGTAGAGGGGAGAATGGGGCAAGTGGCAATGGTTTGGGGGAAAGAGTGCGGAAAGGGCTAAAGCGGAGCCATGAGGGAGCACAGGGACTGTGTGAAATGCTTAATTGTGGAAGAAGAACCAGGTGATATTGGTATCACTTGCGCATCTTTGTGGGACCCACGAAGGCCTAGTCAGGAGCCCCCCAAGCCTTGGCTCAGTTTGGGCAAGTGCAAGACACTAATTGTCTGAGGGAGGCAGGGCATGGGGCTCCGACCTGGAGACCACTCAGCGCTGGGGACTTCCCAGGGTTGGGCCGAGGGGGACTCAGCTCAGGGCGGAGGAAGCTGGGAAGGGGGCCGAGCCAGCATGACTCACCTACTTCCACCCAGTCAGCCTGGTGGCATCTCCGCTCCCCTGCTCCAAATTCCAATTCGATGAGGCTGCTGGAGGATGAGTCAGTTCCAGCACGAGAGCCGTATCCCTAGGGGCTCCCTGCCAGACGCCCTGGCCTCCGACCAAGGCCAAGGCCAGGACCAGGGCTGTGGCCAGGGGTGCGGAGCCAAGCTTCCAGAAGCTGTTGCAGCCTCAGCAGAGGGCATGGCCCAGGAAGATCAATGTGAGTGAACGTGCCAGCTGCGTTGTAAAGAGCTCACTGCAGGTGAGGCTGGAGACCCCCATCAGCCTGGTGAGGACTAGGTTGACTTTTTACAAAATATTTACTTATTTTTAGTTGTGTTGGCTGGATCTTAGATGTACCACGTGGGTTCTCTAGTTGCGGTGCCCCATGGCACACTGGATCTTAAGTTTCCCAACTAAGGATTGAACCCATGTCTCCTGTATTGAAGGTGGAGTCTTAACCACTGGACCACCAGAAAAGTTCCTGGGGCACAAGTCTTTTAACTCTCTCTGCCCATGACTCAGGTAACTCTCTTCCCCTCGGTCTCTATTTTCTTGACTATAAATTGAGCCAAAATCTTCTGATGGGTTGTGAGAATTAAATAGTCTACATGGAAGTGCCTTGCAAACTGGTGGCCTCTGATGGTCTGGGTGGTAGGAGGTGAGTATAAATGGGAAGACTTAGAAGGCTTTTTAAGATTGAGTACTGCACAAGGATATTTCAGCCAAGCGGGTAGAAACCCAATTCAACCCCTACTCACCGTACCGTGTGTCCTGGTGGAAAAGCAGGGCAGGACCAAGGAGGTACCTTTTTCTAATGGGAAAGGTTCACTGCACAAGGATATTTCAGCCAAGTGGGTCGAAACCCAACCCACCCTCTACTCACTGGACCATGTGCCCTGGTGGAGAAGCAGGGCAGAACCAAGGAGGTACCTTTCTCTTAACGGGCACGAACACACCCTGTGGGCTAGCAGCAGTCCCTCAGACTTTACTGGGCCAAGTCCTTGAATTTATGGGAAATCACTGAACAACTGATTGTGATTCCTGGGATGGAGGTGAGACAGGACTGACTTTGAAGAGGCTCTCAGAGACATTCCCAGCTTGGCGGTTGAAGGCAATCAGGACACAGGGGGCAGTCTCTCCTGGCCCTGCCTCTCTCCGCCAACCAATGCAGGTAACCACCAACACAGTATTGTAAAAAACACTCAAGACACAGACCCAGGCTGGGTTTATTGAAATGCCAGAAGTACGCGTGTGACAAGGGAGCCAAAGAAAGGAAGAAGGTGGTGTCGGCTGTGAGGTGGCAGGGACAGGCCCTGTGTCCTTGGCCCTGGCATCCCCCTTCTGTGCTGGGGGCAGAGTGGGAGCAATTACCCACTCTCCGCCAACAAAATGGCATGCTCAGGCCCGCAGGACCTCTGCCCCCTGCACTGTGAAGGCCCCGAGGAGAGGGATTGGAAGCACTAGTTTTCTCTCTTGTGAAAGAGGAAGAGAAAAGGAGGAAGCAGGAGGAGGGGGAGGTGCAGCCAGGGATGAGGGTGGCCAAGGAAGGTTCTCCTGCTGGCGTCTGCACCCCGCCTGTGGTTCTGGATGACCGAGGGGAGGCAGCAGCGAAGAGAGGCTGAGGGTCCAGCCCTCACGGAGCCATTGCCTCCAGCCAGCAGGGACTGGAGTCAGCCCAAACACAGGACAGAAGTTCAAAGGGATCGAAGATGCAGGCAGTTCCCGAGTGACCCAGTCCTCAGAGCTGGAGGGGCTCGACCTCCATGGGACAAGGAGAGGGAAGACAGGCGGAGGCTCCAGCCCCAGTAGTGGGGGCAATGGCCATCTCCCTCATTTGGCCCTATTAGGTCAGTTCCACATTGTTGGCACGGTCCAGCACACGGGAGCCACGGGCACTGCCCCCCAGCTGGAAACGGCTCTCATAGAGAGTGGGGCAGAGGTGCCAGCGGTTGGCCCGGTAGATGCCCAGGTAGGTGTAGACGTCAGGCTTGTAGGTAAGCAGACACTTCACGCCTGCCGCACGGATGGCTGCATCTGCCTCCAGAACACCCAAGCGGTCCGTGAAGTCGTCCGTATAAACGCAGATGACCTGCCGCCCCCCCTCCTTGGCCCGTGGGCTCACCTTGGCCACCTGCAGCCGGCCCTCAACCACAGCCCGAGCAATGCCAGCCCAGGCGTGGTCCAGCTTGAAGCCAGGTGCCAGGTGTATCAGCCATTTGCCAGAGAGCACTTGGTGGGTGATGGCCAGCTGGCGCAGGGTACCAGGCGTTATGGGCCGCCCGCTGGTCTGCAGAGCTTCCCAGGCGGCCTGTAGGCCCTGCACATCACCCGAGTTGGGGATGTAGCCCTGCCCATACACTGCAATCCAGCCCACGGGCTCAGAGTTGGGCGAGCCAGGGTCCCCATAGCGGGTAACTTGGGACGGCGGGTACTTGGCCAACCAGGCATCCAGCTCTGTGGCAGGTGTCATGCGGGCATCAAACACCAGCCAGGGGTCCATGTCGGCTGCCATGGCCTCTGCAGCCAGGTGCTCAGCAGTGAAGCCATCTTCACGACCACCTGGAGAGTCCTCTTCCTCCAGCTCCTCACCTGGTTCCATCCTGCGGGAGGGAACCGAATCAGGGCAGGGCCGGGACAGACTCAACTTGCTGAGTCCTAGGGGGTGCCAGGGAGAAGGCGATGGCACCCCACTCCAGTACTCTTGCCTGGAGAATCCCATGGATGGAGGAGCCTGGTAGGCTACAGTCCACGGGTCACTAAGAGTCGGACACGACTGAGCGACTTCACTTTCACTTTTCACTTTCATGCACTGGAGAAGGAAATGGCAACCCACTCCAGTGTTCTTGCCTGGAGAATCCCAGGGACGGGGGAGCCTGTTGGGCTGACGTCTATGGGGTCGCACAGAGTCGGACACGACTGGAGCGACTTAGCAGCAGCAGCAGCAGCAGCAGCAGCAGCAGCAGGGGGTGCCAGGCACTGAACTGAACGGTGTGGGCCTGGGCCTCGGCTGCCGCGTCTCCACAATGGATAACAACTTGTTACTGCCTCAAGCAGTTGTGCAGAATTAACCGCCTGAGGTGGAACAAAAGCTATATAAATGTAGTTAGTGTTATTACTGCTCTCCTTGACCTACAAACGAGGAAACCGAAGCTCAGAGAGAAGGGGCTCACTGCAGGTCACACCTTCAGTGAGTGATAGGGCCGAAACGGCAATTCAAATGCGGGAACCGCCGGCCCAGCTACGCCTCCTGGCCCTGCCAGAGCCTGGCCGCTCTCCCGGGCGCTGGGATTTAATGGAGGGAGGCAAAGCACACGTCCTCGCCGCACCGAGGCAGGGCCCATGGGGCCAGGCCTCCGGGCGAGCGTTATCCAACCTACTTAAAGACGAGGGCACTGAGGCGAGAAACGGGCAGTGTCCGATCCGAGACCAACGGGGCGGTGCCTGGACTCGAACCCCGGCTGGATAGAGGCTGCAGGAGAGCCTGCCTCCCGCCCCGCCGCGCCCGCCGCCATTAGTGCCCACGGCCCGAGCTGCGCCCCCGTCCTGCCCCCTCCCGCCAACCCCAGCGTCACCTCCGGCCTTCGCTGCGCTCGGCGCCGGGCCAGCCCCGGGCCCGGCTCCGTTCCTGCCGGGGATCTGCGCCGCTGCCACCGCCGCGCCCCGCCCCCGCCACGGCTGCCGCCGCCGCCGCCATCTTAGTACCCCGGCGCCTCAACAAGAACTTTATAGACAAACGCAGCACAGGGCGGGGCCGGGAAGGGGCGGGGCCATGGGGGCGGGGCCATCAGGGAAGGCGAGGAGGGGCGGGCCTTGGGGGGCGGAGCTAACGTTCGCTCTTCAGGTCTTGGGGGCGGGCGGGAGTGGCGGTTCCGCCCCGGACGGACGCGCAAAGCCCGGGAGGCTCTAAGGGGGAGGGCGCTCGGGCCCTGCCGGCGGCGTCCTGACCGGCGGCGCTAGGACCCTGTAGGAAGCGTTGGGGGCGGAGCCGGCGGCACCAGGACCCGGGGGAACCGCGGCGGACGGGCTAAGAGCAGGCCCGGGTGCCGGGAGGCTGCGGGCGGCGGCGCTGGGTCCGGCGCGGCGGGAGAGGCCCCGAGATGCCGAGCAAGAAGAAGAAGTACAACGCGCGGTTCCCGCCGGTGAGCACGTGAGCGGGCCCCAGAGGAACGGGCCGGGCTCTCGGGAAGCTCCGGCCCAGGCCGGACTAGGGAGGCGGGCGCATCGCCGTGTTCGGGGCCCCGTACGCCCCGCCCCCTTCCGTGCCCTTCCAGCGTGGGTGCCCCCCGCCCCCTTTCTCCCGGGATGCTCCCTCTCTCTGCCCGGCTTAAGCACCCTTTCTGGGACGGAGGCTACGGGGTCCGAGCTGTCTGCCCCCTCCCCAGGCACGAATCAAGAAGATCATGCAGACGGATGAAGAGATTGGGAAGGTGGCGGCGGCCGTGCCTGTCATCATCTGTATCCTGTCGGGAGCTGTCGGGATGGGGGAGTGGGGGAGCCCGGCAGCCCCGGGGTCGCTTTTTGTGGACTGGGCCACCACCCTGCGTTCTCCTTGACCCTCCTCAGCTCGGGCGCTCGAGCTTTTCTTGGAGTCTCTGTTGAAGAAAGCATGCCAAGTTACCCAGTCCCGAAACGCCAAGACCATGACTACATCCCACCTGTGAGTGGCTCCGATCCTAGAGGGCCCAGTTGGGGGTCTTCCTCCAGTTCACACGCCTGGGGGAGGCTGTGCCCTGATAAGGAATTGGTAGGCTGCTGTGAGATCTGTGGATTTGAGGAGGAGGATTAGGATGTTCTGGCCAAGGGGGAGGGTTGGGGTGGAAATTTTCCAGGTTCCATTCCCCTGACATCCACAGAGTCCGTACTGTCCCTTGTTGAGGGCCCAGATGTCTGGGCCTCATCCGAGTGCCAACCCCTTCCCACTTCTTCCAGGAAACAGTGCATTGAGCTGGAGCAGCAGTTTGACTTCTTGAAGGACCTGGTGGCATCTGTGCCTGACATGCAGGGGGATGGAGAAGACAACCACATGGATGGGGACAAGGGTCCCCGCAGGTAGGGTGCCAGGGACCAGTGTCCAGGTGGGGAAGGCCAAGGCCCCTGGACTTGGGGATGGCTGGGGAGTGGTGAAGGAGTGGGGAGACCTGTGGGCAGATGTACTGTACCTTCCCGAAGGGGCCGGAAGCCAGGCAGCAGTGGCCGGAAGAACGGTGGGATGGGAAGCAAAGGCAAGGACAAGAAGCTGTCAGGGACGGACTCAGAGCAGGAGGTGAGTGAGGCCCTAGGCTTCTGGCCCATAGGGTGGACAGGGCAGCCCTATACCAGGCCAGGATGAGCTGGCTGGGGGCCTGGTCCCTCACCTGTGACCTTTGTATTGGTTTCTTTGTAAATTGGGGTTAGTGAGGTCAGCCTCCTGTCCCTGCTTTCCAGTGATGGGGCCCTGCCCTTCTAGTCTCTAAGTCCTGCCTTGTTCTCAGGATGAGTCTGAGGATACAGACAGTGACGGAGAAGAGGAGACACCACAGGTCCCACCCCAGGCCAGCCACCCCCCTGCCCACTTTCAGAGGTAAGTGGCACCAAGGGGCCCACTGACCCCAAGACTGACTCTGGCCTCCCTCCTGGCCTCCCTAGCCACTTGGTTTTGTTGGTCATGGCAGACTGGGGGGATGGTAGGGGAAGAACTAAGAAGGACTTCAAGGCTGGGGACTGTACTCTCAGAAGGTCCTCTTCTGCTAGGTGGGGCTGTGTGACCTGCCCTGGGTCCTTCCGTTCTCTGGGCTTGCTCCCTGTTGGTACAGAGGGTAGTGGGCTCCGGGGATGCCCAGGTGGGGCTGAGTGGGTGGGGATGGGCACCAGAGAGTGGCCTGATCTTTCTTTACTGCTTTCTCCCCTGCAGCCCCCCGACACCCTTCATGCCCTTCACCTCGACCCTGCCTCTGCCCCCAGCACCCCCGGGCCCCTCAGCACCTGACGCAGAGGAAGAAGAGGATTATGACTCCTAGCGCCCTCTGCCCCCCAGGCCACACCCCCTTTAGTTTGTTTTAGTTGCTCTGGGGGGAAGAGAGACCATAGAGCTGTTCTTAAATTTATTAATAAAATAATAACAAAAGGGAACACTCACGTCTGTCCCGGTTTTTGTCCAGGGTTTGTGGCCTCCTTCTCTCCTTCCACCTCCTTCCTGATGCTGAGCTGGGACCCAGAGCCCCGGGGGGCTGGGCAGCAGCTGACTGAAGAGGGGGGGCTGGAGGCCACAGTTCTGCCAGCGCAGGGCCAGGGGTGCCAATGGAAGGAAGGCCGGTCAGAGCGGCAGAGGGTCTGAGCCAGCTGGTGCCGGTCATGCTGGGGGACAGCCTGTCTCATGGTGCTGTGTGTCCGTGGGTAGGTTCCTCTTCTCTGAATGACTTCTTCTTGGCTCTCTGATGTAGACCATTCTGTTCACTCTGGGTTGCTGCAAAGGGACAGGTAACAGAAATGAGTCTGGGAAACTAGAGCTTGGGCCACTTGCCTTAAAGGACATGAGGAGGGGCAGTGGGGGCAGAGGTAGGTGGTGTGGTGGGGGCCCCATGAAGGCTGGCTGGTGAGCAGGCAGTGACTCTGAGCAGACCCTGGAGCTATGCGCACGAGGCAGACATGTGTCTTCCAGGAGAAGCAGCTTGGTGAGGCAGGCGGGAGGTGTGGAGTGCTGCGGGCAGCCTGGAGGCCTGGGTTAGCAGTAGACTCGAGTGCTGATGACTAGGAGGGAGGGGATCTTCAAGGACTGTTGGGTTTCTTTGGGTGGAGACATGGGAACATAGAAGAGGGATCTCAAGTAAGATCAATAGGGATCTTAGTAAGACCTCAAGTTTGGCTGTGATGAGTTTGGGGTGCCTGTGAGGCCACTGAGGAGAGGCGTGGGGTGGGCACTTGGATGTAGTGGGCTAAAGACAGGTGTGTGAACCTTGAGAGTCAGGGAAAGGAGAGGGCTAGGGTGGCCCACCAAAGGGGACTGAAGAGCAGCCAGCCCGAGGGCCCCCGGGAGCTTCTGTGGTGCCCACCCAGGGGCGTCTAGGAGGAGAGGCCAGCTGTCAAACGCCTTGGTGAGTTGGTGGTTGACGAGACAGGAGAGCTGGAGGTGAGAAACTCAGAGGTGAATGGAAGCAGCACTCAGAACCATGCAGTGGAGATGGGAGAGGACAGAGGCTCAGAATAAGGACAGAGGAACAGCTTTTGTTTTTTAAAGTTTTATTAATTTATTTATTTTGGACTGTGCTGGGTCCTCACTGCTGCTTGGGCTGCAGCGCCCAGGTTTCTCATTGTGGAGGCTTCTATTGTTGCAGATCGTGGGCTCGAGGACACGCGGGCTTCCGTAGTTGTGGCTCCCGGGCCCTCGAGCTCCCGCTCAGCAGTTGTGGCACACGGGCTTAGCTGTGCCATGGCATGTCGGATCTTCCCAGACCAGGGATGGAACCCACGTCTCCTGGATTGGCAGGCAAATTCTTTACCACTGGAAGCCTTGGTTTTGTTTTGTTTTGTTTTGTTTTTTAAGATGGCAGAAGTGCAGGCTGAAGTGGTTGAAAGGATGGGAGAAGACGACTAATGGAGTGAGGTGGGGTTGCCTGAGGCCAACCCCAGCCCAAGAGGGGGAAAGGTGAGTAGGTTTTGGTGGGATGTTGAGATATTCAGTTTTTGTCTGGTGGTGTGTGACTTCTTTATGAATTCAGAGGCAGGGGGACAGCCTGGATGGGCCCAGAGCAGCTGGAGCCTGGGAACACGTGGTCCTGTCTGCTGCTCATCTGTTCCCGCTCCAGGTGTAAGAAAAGAAAGCCGATTTCTTTACGGGGGGCTTCCCTTGTGGCTCAGCTGGTAAAGAATCTGCCTGCAATGCGAGAGACCTGGGTTTGATCCCTGCGTTGGGAGGATCCCCTGGAGAAGGGAAAGGCTACCCACTCCAGTATTCTGGTCTGGAGAATTCCATGGACTGTGTAGTCTATGGGGTCGCAAAGAGTTGGACACGACTGAGCGACTTTCACTTTCTTTAGGGGAAGCATTTCTACTCAGCCTGTGGTATGTGCAGCTGACCTCATTTTGAGGGGTGGGATTGCGGCATGGGAACCGCCAGCCTGGTCAACCAAATAGGCCCGTAGGCAGGGTCGAGACTTGGGTGGGCAAAACACCTGAGCCCTGGGACTTCGAGTGGGACTCATGGGAAAGGGTTCTGACAAGATCACTGGCTTCCCCACGGCGCTGGGTGGCAGCCAGACGCCCTCTCAGAAGTCACGGTGAGGATGGCAGTGGCCACACTGGGGGAGCAGGGCTGGCGGAGTGGAGGCTGGTGGCGGACGGAGGCCACTTGCCACCCCAGGGGGTGATCCCGACTGAGCACAGAGCCAGCATGGCAGCACCAGGAGGCTCAGAGGTGGAGACTCCAGACGACCTCAGAGCACCTTGACCCTGACGCCTGTGCACCCTGGACTTCTTAGTCATGTGAGCCATTAAAAACAATTTTCCTCCTTGAAGCCAGTTAGGTTGCTGTCACTTGTCACTGAGAGAGCTCTGGCTGGCAAGGACCCTGAATGGGAGGTGGTTCCCATCAGCCTCAGAGAGGGAGCAAATGGTTTTCTCCAGCTGCAGGTTGGACCCAGTCCCAGAGAGGGTGGGCAGCTGGGATCCATGGAGTTGAAGGCCTGCCAAGCTGTTCAAGGAGTGGAGGCAGGAGAGGAATAAACCCCAGAAGCCCGTTGCTGGGATCTGTTCACAAGATGAGATTCTGTACCGAGGGGATTGATGATGGTTGGGGGACGGCAAGGAGGCCAGGGTGCAGGGGGCAGCCTCCGTTCCCAAGGGAGGTGCAGGTGGGAATGAGGCCCCCAGGAGCCGCTGGCCTGGGCTTCTGTGTTTTCAGGCTCAGACTTGGCAGAACCCTGTAAGTCCCAGATTCAGATCCTAGCTGCTTAACTTATTAACCTTGAACAAGTTCTCAACTTCTCTGTCTCAGTTCTCTCATTTGTATAACAGGGCCTAGTTATTACCTATGTTAGTTTTATATGCTGAACTATATATTCTAGAAGAGGAACTAAGGAGCCTCTTGATGAGGGTAAAGGAAGAGAGTGAAAAGCCAGCTTAACACTCAATATTAAAAAACTAAGATCATGGCATCCAGTCCCATCATGTCATGGCAAATAGGAGAAAAGGTGGAAACTGTGACAGATTTCATCTTGAGCTCTAAAATCACTGTGGATGGTGACTGTAGCCATGAAATTAGAAGACGATTGCTTCTTGGCAGGAAAGCTATGACAAACCTAGACAATGAGTTAAAAAGCTGAGACATCACTTTACTGACAAAGGTCCATATAGTCAAGGCTATGATCTGTCTAGTAGTCATGTATGAATGTGAGAGCTGGACAATAAAGAAGGCAGAGCACCAAAGAATTGATGCTTTTGAACTGTGGTGCTGGAGAAGATTTTTGAGAGTCCATTGGAAAGCATGGAGATCAAGCCAGTCAATCTTAAAGGAAATCAACCCTGAATAATCTTTGGAAGAACTCATGCTGAAGCTGAAGCTCCCAATGCTTTGGGCACCTGATGGGAAGAGTCAACTCATTGGAAAAGACCCTGAAGCAGGGAAAGATTGAAGGCAGAAGGAGAAGAGGGCAACAGGAGGAGATAGTTGAATTGGCATCACAGATTCAATGGATGTGAACTTGGGCAAACTCTAGGAGATGGTGATGGACAGGGAGTCCTGGTGTGCTGCAGTCCGTGGGGTCACGAAGAGTCGGACATGACTTGGCAAATGAACAACAACAAAAATATGTACTAGTTGTACCTGTTAATTAGGGTGAAGGATTCTCCAGGCAAGAATACTAGAGTAGGTTGTCATTTCCTTCTCCAGGGGATCTTCCTGACCCAGGAATTGAACCCGAGTCTCTTGCATTGCAAGCAGACTGTTTACTGATTGAGCTACAAGGGAAGCCCCAGGGTGAAGGACTAATGTAAGAAACTCAAAATGTATAGGTTCAAATAAAATGGAAGTTTATTTCTTGGGCACATAAGGTTCATAATGAGATCTATCTGATCAGTGGGCTGTGCTTCTTTAAGAGGGATTTCTGGGCTCAAACTTCTTCCATGTTGTGGCCCCACCATCCTCAGTTCATGGCTTTCAAAATCGCTGTAGAGGGACTTCCCTAGCTCTTCAGTGGTTGACTCTGTGCTTCCATTGCAGGGGGCGTAGGTTTGATCGCTGGTTGGAGAACTAAGGTCTGGCGTGTCGTATGGCATGGCCGAATGAATAAATAAGTAAACAAAAATACAAGGTCACTGTGGAAAGAGAAATCTCAGAGGCCAGAGAAGTCTTCCTCGGCCAGGAGAGGCAGTGGCCCCATTGCCTCCGTTTGTCTCTCCACTGGACCTGTCACAGTGTCCCACCTGAGGGATGCTGGGAAAGGTGGTTGAGTCAACCTGGGTGATGAGCCAGTTTCAGCCACAGGACCTCACACACCTTTGAGAAGGGTCTGACCCAGCTTTCAACAAGTGTTAGGAGTGCACCCTTCTCAGTCAGAGTGCAGGGGCCCAGGGAGACAGTGCTCCTGGCTGGGCCTGGCCTCTGGGTATCTCCTGGGAGTGGGGAAAAGATGGCTCTGCCCTGCTCTGTGTATCAGTGGGCATGGGGCGGGGGCACCTGTCAGCACCCCATCTGCAGAGCTCTTTTTGGGAACCAGATGATTTTCATTCTTTATCCACTGGAGAGCCTTGAGCCTGAATGCCTTAGCCCGGCGTTGACTGTGCCCCAGGTATAAGCGTGATCAGAATGTGAACAGAGGAGCAGCTTCTGGGGCCAGCATGACAGCCAGGACTGTGATCCTCAGGTGAGGAGTGTGGGTCCACCTCTTCCTGCCACTCCCTCGCTCCACAGCCCATTTGGGGATCCATTCAGCAAACATTTATTGAGCACCCAGCATCATCACCCAGCAAGGAAATGAGGTTCCACAGTCATCCATCAGAAGCCTGAAACTAAAAAGTCTTATATCAGGAATTCCCTGGTGGTCCAGTGGTTAGGGTTCCATAATCACTGCCGAGGCACATGTGTGTGCAGTCCTGTCTGACTCTGCAGCCCCATGAACTATAGGCCATCAGGCTCCTCTGTCCATGGGATTTTCCAGGCAAGAATACTGGACTGGGTTGCCGTTTCCTACTCCAGGGAGTCTTCTTGAACCAGGGATCAAACCCATGTCTCCTGCACTGGCAGGTGGATTCTTTACCACTGAGCCACCTGCTTAGTCGCTCAGTCATGTCCAACTCTTTGCAACCCCATGGACTGTAGTCCGCCAGGCCCCTCTGTCCATGGGGATTCTCCAGGCAAGAATACTGGAGTGGGTTGCTATGCCCTCCTCCAGGGGATCTTCCCAACCCAGGGATTGAAGTCAGGTCTCCTGCTTTGCAGGCAGATTCTTTTACCATCCGAGCCACCAGGGAAGCCAATCCCTTCTCCAGGGAATCTTCCCGACCCAGGAATTGAATTGAGCTCCCTGGGAAGCTGGTAAAGCTTCCTCACTGTTGAGGGCCCGGGTTCAATCCCGAGTTGAGGAACTAAGATCCCACAAGCTGTGTCACGTGGCCAAAAATAATAATAGTAAATGAATAGCTCCTTTATTAAATTAAAGTCTGATATCACCAATGCTAGGGTTGGAAGTGGTGACACCAGAACTCACACTACCGAGGGGAAAGGCAGTTGGTGAAACCACCTTAGAAAACGGTTTGGCAGATCCTCGTGGAGTCCATGAACATGCACTTCTGTGTGACACGGCAACGCTACCCCTGGGCACACGTCCACTAACAGACACACACGAGAATGTCTGTATCCCAACTGGAAACAACTTGAACAAGAGCACGAGTAAAGAAATGATAGAATATTGTTTAACAGAGCAGCAACACAAAAGAGCAAACCACCATGACACACAACATCAATCTTGTAGATGTTATGTTGGCAAAAGAAACCAAACAAATTACAACAGTTTATTTAAATAAAGTTCAGGGACAGGTGAAACTAACCGGTGGTGATGGAAGTCAGTGTAAGTACCTTGGTGTGGGGACTGATGAGGGGCACACAGGAACCTTCTGGAAATTTTCTATAGCTTGAACTGGTGGTGGTTATTTATAACAATGGATCAAGCTGCCCACTTGAAATACACACACCTTTATGATACCTGGTGAAAAATTTTATGTATGTATCTATTGGGGGTTTCCCTGGTGGCTCAGACAGTAAAGAATCTGCCTGCATTGTGGGAGATCCGGGTTCGATCCCTGGGTCAGGAAGATCCCCAGGAGAAGGGAATGGCAACCCACTCTAGTATTTTTGCCTGGAGAATCCCACGGACAGAGGAGCCTGGTGGGCACAGTCCACGGGATCGCAAAGAGTCAGACATGACTGAACGGCTAACACACACACACATGTCTATCGAGAACCTGTTGCATGCCAGCTGCTATTCTAGGTAGTGGTGATTATATGAACAAAGTGTTTGCTGGAGTTTATTTCTGATGGGAGGAGACAGACAATAAAGAAGATAAACAGTATGTCAAATGGTGATACATGTGCTGGGGAAGGAAAGTGTAATGAAGAAGCGGGGAGTGCCGGGCAGGATGCTGGCCCAGTCATTCTACGCAGTGTTCAGGGGAGACTGATAAGGTGAGATTTCAGTAAAAAAAACCCTACTAAGCGAGGAGTGTACAGGCCACAAGCTACCTGCGGGGAGAGGGAGGAGGGAACCGTGAGAGCAAAGGCAGGGATTGAGACTTGATTCTATCAGGTTCCCTGTGGTCTCGCAGCCGCTGGCTCTCATTTCCTCCTCCACTACCCAAGGACCCAATGCAGGAGCCACCAGCCCCAAACTCGGCTCACTTCAGCTGAGGGGGTGTCTGGGCGCTGGTCAGGGTCCCAGAAGCTTCATGGAGGGAGAGAAGGCAGCGGTGTGGGCTCCTCCTGGACACCTGCCCTTGTCACTTCCAGATGTGCAGGCCCAGGGGCTGAGGAGGAAGGGAGGGGCCGGAGAGATTCGGGGTGGGAGTGACCTCACCTACCGCCCCGGCCTGGAGGAAGGGCCCGCCGAGCTGCGTGACACGGGTGTCTTCACCACTTCACCTCTCCAGCCTTCCACGTCCATCATGTGGGGCGATTTTTTTTAAGTTCTTCCTTCCTCTCTTGCTTTCTTCATGGCCGCCCTGGGTCTTCGTGGCTGCGCGGGCTTTCTCTACTTGGAGCGGTGAGGGCTAGTCTCTAGTTGCGGTGTATGGGGTTCTCCTTGTGGCGGCTTCTCTTGTTGGAGCTCGGGCTCCAGAGTACAGGCTCAGTATTTGTGGCACATGGGCTTTGCTGCCCAGTGGCATGTGGAATCTTCCTGGACCAGGGACTGAACCCGTGTCCCCTGCATCAGCAGGCAGATTCTTAACCACTGGACCACCAGGGAAGTCCCCTCCCAGAGCTATTGATACCGCCCCTCATGGTTGTCAGGAGACCAAATGCGTGGCAGTAGCTCATCATCCTGCTCTTGTTTATCTGAGTCCACGCTCTCAGAAAGGTGGCCCCGTCACCACCCATTTCGCAGAGGAGAAGACTGAGGCTCAGCAAGTGAGATGAGTGGCCTGAGTTTGTTCATTGGCACAGAGATTGTACACAGGCTTGTGCAGGGGTCCAGAGTGTGGAGAGGTGGGGGGTTCATGAGGTTCCCCCCCACTCCATTCTTTCTCTGGTGTGGTAAGTTTGTCTCCAGGATGTGGACGGGACCAGGTTCCCACTCTTCTGGGCTATGGGCACTGTGGCGGGGGCACAGCAGCTGGGACCCAGGCGCTCCACCAGGGGCCTGGTCCCTCCTCTCCTTGGGCAGAGTGTTTGGTGAGAGTGGCAGATGGCTCTGGACTCTCTCAGGGGGCTCCGTGTTGCTGGGGAGAGGGGCAGGACATGGGTGACACTCAACTCCCATGATTATAGTTGAGCTATCTTTGTTCTGAAATCATGTCCTTTCTATTTTGTGTGCTCATGTGTGTTCAAATGCTATTTTTAGGAGTGGAACAAGGGCTAACACTTCTGCACCCACTCCAGTAATCAGAAAGAAACAAGGGAAGACAAGATCTCACACAAGACCCATCAGATTGGCAAGAACAGAAAGTCAAAAGGAAATTCCCCGGCAGTCCACACTCCCAACACTGGGGCCAATCCCTGGTCGGAGAATGATGATACTGCAAGCCCTACCCCCTCCAAAAAGGCAAGTCAGGTAAAACAGATGGCTGGTGGGAGGTGGGTACATGGAAGTCTGGTGCTTCTGGTGAGAGTGAGGGGCATGTTTGAAAAGGCAGCTTGGCAGCTAAGTGACCTCCAGCTGTTTCACTTCTGGGTAAAACCTCTCACAGGAAGAAAGACGTGTCATAGGCGTGGTTAGAGGTGGCAAAGAGTCAGAGGCTCCAAGTTATCTGCTGCTGCTAAGTCGCTTCAGTCGTGTCCGACTCTGTGCGACCCCATAGACGGCAGCCCACCAGGCTCCGCCGTCCCTGGGATTTTCCAGGCAAGAGTACTGGAGTGGGATGCCATTGCCTTCTCTGATGGCTGGTAGCAGTGTGACCAAATCTTCACCACATCATAAAAACAGGAAAATGTAGAACAGATCTATAACACAGCAGTGTTTATGGAAAGTCAAAACGCAGACAGCACAACAATGCTATATATTTCTGTCATTTACTCTGTGACCTTGAGCCAGTGACTTAAGCTCTCTGTGCTTCAGTTTGCTCATCTCTAAAGTGGGGACAATCATAGCACCTCCTATGACACATAGAGTGCTTAGCACAGTATCTAGCACGTAGTGATAGGGACAGAGTCAGGGGACAAAGTAGGTGTTTAAATAGTTAATCGCACTAGGGTATTATAAGTAGAAAAACTATGGGAGACCCCTGTAAGTTAATGATTACTCAAGAAAGCAGTGTTTAACCACAAAACCAAGCAGGCTTAGAAACACAAGACGTGCCCCCAAACAATGAAACAATGGTCGCATGAGATCCACATCCTGCCCGGTGAGCTCAGTAAGTTAATGATCCCTGGGACATGCTCTGTGCACACATAAAAACAATAATTTTGTGGACTTAGCTTGACCATGTAGGGACAGGAAAACTTCCCTGCTCAACCTGGAGGAGGAAATGATAATGGAAGCATGATGTCTACTCAAGAAAGACAAAGAAATTCTTCTCCTCCTCCCCACTCTTCCTTTGGTTATAAAACCATAGTCCAGTAAGTTCTCAGGGCATGATACCCCCTTGCCTCTCCACTTGTAAGCTTCACAAGCATCTATTGTAATAAATCACTTTTTAAAAATTTATTTATTTTTTAGTAAAAGACAATTGCTTTACAGAATTTTGTTTTCTGTCAAACCTCAACATGAATCAGCCATAGGTATACATATATCCCCTCTCTTTTGAACTTCCCTCCCCTCTCCCACCCCATCCTACCCCTCTAGGTTGATACAGAGCCCCCATTTGAGTTTCCTTAGCCATACAGCAAATTCCTGTTGGCTATCCGTTTTACGTATGGTAATAAATTACTTTTTATCTATCACTTGCTCTCAATGAATTCTTCTCTGCCCTGAGACATAAAAGACTATGGTACCAGAGCTCTTCAGAGCCCCAAAATGACAGCAACCTGTTTGTCAGCTTAAAAAATAGTCACAACCTAAAAGCTGAGAGATATGTTTTACTTGGTGGGAATTTTTAGGACTTCAAACTGAGGAGATATCATCTCAAGTGACCCAAGAGAACTGCTCAGAGGAAGTGGGGATGGGGTGAGGTCAGGTTACATAGACGTTTGCAGCCAACAAAGGGCAGGTAGTCTGAACATCAAAAGTATTTCTGTGAATTAAAGAAAACCAGATGTATCAAGTTAAGGAATTTAGGGCTTTTCTATGTATGGGAAGATGCAGGAGTTTGGGCCCACTGAGCTCATTCCCTTCATTGTGCATCTCAGCCATCTGGGGCCAGCATCCTGTGTTTTTCCTCAGTGCTCACCTTAGGGAGCGGCTACAGCCTGGTTCCTTTGCCTTTTCTAAAACCAGCCTTGAACATCTGGAAGTTCACGGTTCCAGAGATCAAATTGCTAACATCTGCTGGATCATGGAAAAAGCAAGAGAGTTCCAGAAAAACATCTGTTTCTGCTTTATTGACTATGCCAAAGCCTTTGACCGTGTGGATCACAATAAACTGTGGAAAATTCTGAAAGAGATGGGAATACAGACCACCTGACCTGCCTCTTGAGAAACGTATATGCAGGTCAGGAAGCAACAATTAGAACTGGACGTGGAACAACAGACTGGTTCCAAATAGGAAAAGGAGTACGTCAAGGCTGTATATTATCACCCTGCTTATTTAACTTATATGCAGAGTACATCATGAGAAACGCTGGACTGGAAGAAACACAAGCTGGAATCAAGACTGCTGGGAGAAATATCAATAACCTCAGATATGCAGATGACACCACCCTTATGGCAGAAAGTGAAGAGGAACTAAAAAGCCTCTTGATGAAAGTGAAAGAGGAGAGTGGAAAAGTTGGCTTAAAGCTCAACATTCAGAAAAGATCATGGCATCTGGTCCCATCACTTCATGGGAACTAGATGGGGAAACAGTGGAAAGAGTGTCAGACTTTATTATTTTGGGCTCCAAAATCACTGCAGATGGTGACTGCAGCCATGAAATTAAAAGACGCTTACTCCTTGGAAGGAAAGTTATATTGGGGGAGCCTGACCATTTGAGTGAGGGGCAGGGGGGGAGGGGCGAGTGCCGCCCTTGTTTCCAATCACCAGTTCTCTCCCACCCTGCCCTGTGCTGGGGCTGGTTTCACTTTCCTATTCCCCTAAATTATCTGAGTTTTGTTTCTGTGGGTTCCCCGCCTCCACCCACCACCTTTGTCTGGAGCCACAGCTGAAGTCAAGCAGGGAAGCTGATCAGTTTTGGGGTGGGGGCTCCATTCCTCCTCTAAAGGCCCCATTTCATTCCTGACCTGGTCCCATCTCCACTTGGGATCCGCCTTCCCATCATTCTCAAGGGACTGGAGTCCTCCCAGGAAGAGTCTTGGCTCTGGACTGATACTCCTTGTATGTATTAAATATTTTGGTTATAGCACCACTGCTTAACCAGCCTTGTGGCTTTGAGCAGATAGCCCAGCCTCTCTGTGCCTCAGTTTCCTTATTAAATGAGCGTCGTATTAGGGTTGTTTACAGAGATATTTGGTCTTCCCCGGCGGCTCAGTGGTAAAGAATCCACCTGCGATGCAGTAGACGCAGGAAATGCGGGTTTGATTCCTGAGTTGGGAGGAGAGCAAGGCAACCCACTCCAGAATCCCATGGAAGAAGGAGCCTGGCGGGCTACGGCCCATAGGGTCGCCAAGAGTTGGACATGACTGAAGCCACTGAGCACACACGCATGCACGGAGATATTTATAGATATCTGCCAACCACCTACTTCGTGCTAGGCTGTTCTAGACTCTGGCCTTAGGCTGTGAACAAACTCAGCTCCTGGCCCCCGTGTACCTGACGTTTGATGAGGACAGGGGTCTCACCTTTGACCACATATTGGAATCACTGGGGATCTTGGAAGGTGACTGATGCCCAGGGTCCATCTCCAGAGATTCTGATCTAACTAGATGAGGGCCCAAGGCTGGTATGTCTTAAAGACTCCCACGTTGTTGTTGTTTAGTCTCTCAGTTGTGTCCAACTCTTTTGCGACCCCAGTGACTATAGCCCAGCAAGGCTCCTTGGTCCATGGGATTTTCCAGGCAAGAATACTGGCCTGGGTTGCCTTTTCCTTTACTAGGGCTCTTCCTGACCCAAGGACTGAGCCCGTGTCTCCCATACTGTGGCAGATTCTCTACCACTGAGCCACCTGGGAAGCCCATTGTATTTTAAATACTACTCTTTTATCAGATATATGATTTGTAAATATTTTCTCCCATTTTTGTGGACTGTCTTTTCACTTTTTTGATGGTGTCCTTTGAAGCACAAGTTATTTAAAATTTTATTTCATTGAAGAATAGTTGATTTACGATGTGCTAATTTCCGCTATATAGGAAAGTGATTTGGTTGTGCATATATATATAGAGAGATAGATATTCTTTTTTATATTCTTTCCATTATAGTATAAACCAATAGAATGGGAAAGACTAGAGATCTTATAAAAAAAAAAGTTAGAGATATCAAGGGACTATTTTTTGCAAGGATGGGCATGATAAAGGACAGAAATAGTAAGGACCTAACAGAAGCAGAAGAGATTAAGAATAGGTGGCAAGGATACACAGAAGAACTATACAAAAAAGGCCTTAATAGCTTGGATAACCACGATGGTGTGATCACTCACCTAGAACCAGACATCCTGGAGTGTGAAGTCAAGTGGGTCTTAGAAAGAATTACTATGAGCAAAGTTAGTAGAGGTGATGGAATTCCAGGTAAGCTACTTCAAATCCTAAAAGATGATGCTGTGAAAGTACTGAACTTGATATGCCAGCAAATATGGAAAACTCAGCAGTGGCCGCAGGACTGGAAAAAGTTAATTTTCACTCCAATCTCAAAGAAAGGCAATGCCAGGGAATGTTCAAACTACCGTATAATTGCACTCATTTCATATGCTAGTAGACTATGCTCAAAATCCTTCAAGCTAGGCTTCAGCAGTATGTGAACCAAGAACTTCCATATGTACAAGCTAGATTTAGAAAAAGCCAAAGAACAGAGATCAAATTGCCAACATCTGTTGGATCCTAGAAAAAGCAAGGGAATTCCCCAAAAAACATCTACTTCTGCTTCATTGACAATGCTAAAGCCTTTGGCATTGTGGGTCACAACAAAACTGTGGAAAATTCTTTAAGAGATGGGAATACCAGACCACCTTACCTGATTCCTGAGAAATCTGAATGCAGGACAAGAAGCAACAGTTAGAAACAGACATAGAACAATGGACTGGTTCAAAATTGGGAAAAGAGTACGTTAAGGCTGTGTATTGTCACCCTGTTTATTTAACTTATATGCAGAGTACATCATGCAAAATGTCAGGCTGGATGACTCACAAGCTGAAATCAAGATTGCTGGGTTATATAGATCGGTTTGCACTAAGTTTTCTTTTCTTTTTTTTTTTAGGCTGTGCCATGCAGCATGTGGGATCTTAGTGAAATGGAAGTGTGGAATCTTAACCACTGGACCACCAGGGAAGTCCCTGCCCAAGTTTTCAAATCAGGAAATGTAAGTCTTCTAACTTTGTTCTTTTTCGAGATTGTTTGGCTATTCTGGGCCCTTTGACTTTGCATGTAAATTTTAGGATCAGCTTGTCAGTTCCTGTAAAAGGCAGCTGAGATTTAAATAGAGATTGAGTTAAGTTGGTGTGGAGAGTATTGCCATCTTCTGGGTTGTTTTAATTGACAGATAATCAGAGTATTCTTCTTTGTATATCTGTTAATTTTTTATTGGATGCCAAACATTGCATTGCGAATTTTACATTATTGATCTGGATTTCACTGAATTTCTTTTTTTTTTTTTCACTGAATTTCTTTAAAGAGTGTTGGACTCTTCCTGGCAATTTGGTTGTTACTCTTGGGTTAGCCTGATCATTTTGAGATTTGGTGCAAGCTCCTGAATAGTGAGTCTAGAGTAGCCTTCATTAGGGGCTGATTTAGGCTCCCTTCTAAGACGTGGCTCTTCTGGGTTCTCTACTGAATTTTCTGTGTATTCAGTGAAATCTCCCTACTTTAACTGGAGAGAATCTTATAAGGATTTCTAGACCTGTGTGAGCTCTGGGAATTATTCCTGCTTCCCTTTTCTCAGGGATCACAGTCCTGTGCTCCCAGTTTTCTAACATCTGAAAGCAGGGTTGTTTCTTATACTCATTGGGAAAGACCCTGATGGTGAGAAAGACTGAGGGCAGAGGAGAAGGGGGCGACAAAGGATGAGATGGTTGGATGGTATCACTGACTCAACGGAC
Organism: Ovis aries; assembly: GCF_016772045.2. Classification (NCBI taxonomy): domain Eukaryota; kingdom Metazoa; phylum Chordata; class Mammalia; order Artiodactyla; family Bovidae; genus Ovis; species Ovis aries. The sequence continues at coordinate 40,480,980 of NC_056074.1, forward strand.
ATGAATTTGAGCAAACTCTAGGAGATGGTAAGGACAGGGAAGCCTGGCATTCTACAGTGGACGGGGTCATGAAGAGTGTGACATGACTGAGCGATTGAACAACAACAATCCAGTTTCTTAGTTGTTTGCAGCCGAAGGATCCACCGGACTTGTTTGTGGCCAGAATCAGAAGTCCTCTCTCCTTTGAACTCTGTGCGTCTTTTGCTCATCCCTCTTCCAAAATTCTGCCCATGCGGTGGTTTGGTTACAACTGCGTGTGTGTGTTTCACCTTCCTTCACTGCTCTGTGGCCATCTCAAGGCAGGCAGGCTTATCTTATTCATATCTGCGTCTGTAGGATATCTGCTATAGAGACATGAGAAGCACGTTTTTGTACTAAGGTCTGCCCTGACCCTCCGCCTTCAAGTTACCTCACCTCACATCCCCAACCTTTTAAAAATTAATGCAATTAAAATTTTCTCTTTTTAAAATTTGAAGTATAGTTGACTTACAATATTATACTAGTTTCAGGTGTACAAGATAGTGGTTTGGTATTTTTATAGATACTTACCATCTTAAGTTATTTATAATATTGTTGACTATATTCCCTGTGCTATAGATTACATCTTTGTGACATTTATTTTATAGACTTTCTTTTTTGTTAACTGGCCATGCCTCAGTATGTGGGATCTTAGTTCCTCACCCAGGGATCAAATCTGTGCCCCCTGCATTGGAAATGTGGAGTCTTAACCATTGGACAGCCAGGGAAGTCCCAAGGTTTTTATTAACTTTATATATGTATGTGTGTGTATGTACATATACATATACATATATAACTAGTTGTTTGTACCTCTTGCAAGCATCTGTGCTCAGTTGCTTCAGTTGTGTCCAACTTTTTGTGACCCTATGGACTGTAGCCCGCCAGGCTCCTCTACCTATGGGATTCTCCAGGAAGAATACTGGAGTGGGTTGCTGTGCCCTCCTCCAGGGGGTCTTCCCGACCCAGGGATTGAACCTGCATCTCCTGAGTATCCTGCATTGGCAGGGGGATTCTTTACCACTGCACCGCCTGGGAAGCCCAGTTGACACTTCTTAATCCCCTTCTATCTGCCTATCCCCTCTCTCCACTCTCCTCTGGCAGCCACTAGTTCGCTCTCTTTATCTGTAAGTCTATTTCTGTTTTGTTGTATTAGTTTTGTTTTGTAGATTTCATGAAGTAAAACATACAATATCTGTCTTTCTTTGTCTGACTTATTTCACTAGCATAATACCTTTCTGTTCCATCCATCTGGTCACAGATGGCGAGGTTTCATTCTTTTTTATGGCTGAGTAATATTCTAATATCTGGCTAAGGAAATGGCAACCCACTCCAGTATTCTTGCCCGGAGAATCCCATGGACAGAGGAGCCTAGTGGGCTACAGTCTATAGGGTCGCAAAGAGTTGGACACAAATGAAGCGACTTAGCAAATATTCTAATATCTATCAATATCTATTTACGTATCACATCTGCTTTATCCATTCATCTATCGATGGGCACTTAGGTTGCTTCCATATCTTGGCAATTATAGATAGTGCTGTGTTGAACACTGGGCTGCATGTATCTTTTAGAATTAGTGTTTTAGTTTTCGTTGGATAAATATCCAAGAGTGAAATTGCAGGATTGTATGGTAGTTCTATTTTTAATTTTTTGAGGAAACTCCATACTGTTTTCTATCCTTAGAACACTGTTCCTCCCACTCCACCCAGAAAGTGCCGCAGTACAGCGGGTCACAGTCCTTGTCCCACTAGGTCCCTGTGATTGGTCCAGGGGTGGCCATGAGACTCAAGGCAGGAAATGTCAGAATCCACTTGGGAAGAGTCCTCTCGCTACTCTGGTGGCAAAGGGCCAAGGACAGAAATCTGGTGCTGCCTGCAGCCGACACTCCCATTGGAGAAAATGAAGCCAACACAGAGAGAGAAATGACGATGAAATGAGGGAGAGAGAAAGACACACACGTGCACGCATGTGCACACACACAGACACATACACACACGCACGCACAGACGCACGCGCACACACATGCAAAGGGGCTCAAATCTTTCAATCCAGGCAAAACTGAGGTCAGGCCCTTTTTATTCATTAGTAAAATAAGCCAATTACTTATTTTATCCTTTTGGCTTAATTTAGCTCTGTCAGTTGCAAACCAAAGAAACTTAACTAGTATAAGGCATCTCCATATATTTGCTAAATGGTATAATTAATTTGCATACCTGCCTCATTCCCAGTGTAAGTGACGTAACTTCTGATAAGAACAAAGAAGATTAAAATCTCAAGACAAAAATGGAGACTCAGGAATGTGAGAAGATAGTTGAAAAGAAAATGTGAAGATCTGGAGCAAGAACATAAAGATATAAATATGCAGGTCTATTATTAAGTAAAGCCCATAAGACACTCTGGGCTTCCCAGGTGGTGCTAGTGGTAAAGAACTCACATGCCAGCGCAGAAGATGAAAGAGACGCTAATTCGATCCCTGGGTCGGGAAGATCCCCTGAAGGAGGGCATCACCACCCACTCCAGAATTCTTGCCTGGAGAATCCCCATGGACGGAGGAGCCTGGGGGGCTACGGTCCATAGGGTCACGAAGAGTTGGACTCGACTGAAGTGACTTAGCGTGCACACATGAAGCATTCTATTATCTGCAGATCAAATTTGGTTTTGAGCTTCCAGGGAGCCAAATGAAAAAGGGAGATGTAGTAACTCAGCTTCCCTCTTCCAGAGATAACAAAGGGCACAAGTTCCTCAGGGAAAGAATATTCTTCTGAGGCCAATTTCAGCCACATTAAATACCCAACATCTGTAATACATCTTATATCTCTGGGTTTTGGAGTCGGGCCTAGGGAACAAGTAAGGTTGCCAAATTCAGTTCACTCAGTCAGCCTTGCCTTGACCTCTCCGTGCCTCTTGTCCGAGCTGATTACCCACTCCTTTTTGAAACACATACTTCACTTGGCTGGGAGCCCTCCCTCTCTGGGATGACCTCCTCCCTACCAGCCTCTCTTGTCCAATGTCCATGGCTGAGTTTCCCTGTCTTCTCCTGATCTCTAAATGGTGGCGGGCCCAGGCTCAATCTCCAGACCTCTCCTCTTCTTTCCTCTCTCTGCCTGCATGGCCCAAGTCCTCCTGTCTCTCTCCTGACCACAGTCCCTCTTTCCACCCTGGGCCACCAGTCTAGTCTCTACACAGCAGCCAAAGGGAGATTTTAAAAACCTCAATCAGGGTGACTTTCCTGGTAGTCCAACACAGGGGGCCTGGGTTCGATCCCTGGTCAGGGAATTAGATCGTGCAGCTAAAAGTCTGTATACCTCAACTAAAGGTCCCGCGTGCCACAGCCAGTCAAAGACCTCGTGTACCGAGACTAAGACCTGGGACAGCCAAATAAACTAAATGCATTAAAATAAACAAAAATGTTAAAAGAAAAACCCTGAGCCAGCTCCTCTCACTGCCTCTGCCACCTGCGTGCTCAGTCATGTCTGACTCTTTGCGACCCCATGAACTGCAGCCCGCCAGCCTCCTCTGGCCATGGAATATTCCAGGCAAGAATACTGGAGTGGGTTGCCATTTCTTTTCTAGTCCAGGGGATCTTCCTGACCCAGGGATCGAACCTGTGTCTTTTGCATCTCCTGCATTGGGAGGTGGATTCTTTACCGCTAGCGGTATCAGAGAAGCCCATTGCCTCTTCTCCCTGACCAAACGAGATGCATTTTTGTCTCCCAATGTCCCTGGGAAATCCATAAGGAAATCTGTCTCTGCCCCAGATGAAGTCTTGACTTCCTGTGCCATGTTTCCTGAGTGCTGGCCATTCTGACCATGGCTCTGAAGTCTTTCTGGAAGTCTCCTGTACACTTGACCCACGGGCCTGCCAGGATCTCAGGGAGCCCGTCTCAAATTCCCCAGATTTAGGATTTGAAAGCAGCCCCCAGCCCCAGCCCCAGTCTCATTATAAAATTCCCTTTTTAGAATCCACCTTCCAACCCTTCATAATCTTGAAGCAGACTGGGAGTTTTGTGTTGGTAAAATGGGTTCTTCTATAACAATATCCTTTCACCCTCTCCATCATGTTTAGGGCAAATCCCAAGACCTTCCCACAGCCACTGGGCCCTACATGATCCGACCTCTGAGCCCCCACTGAAGTTTAAAATGTCAAAATATCAAAGAATATTACAAATGATTGTATGTCAGTGAAAATAAAAACTTAACATAAAGGCCTTTTCAGAAAAAATAGATCAATAGCCAGTAAAGAAAATTATAATCTAAGACTCCAGTGCAAAAGAGTCCCAGTGGAAGGGGAACAGATGGTCCTTATCTTATACTAGTTGTTCCAGAAAACAGAATGAGAAGAGGCTGCCCACTTCCTCACACAACTCCCAAACCAGATAAGGACAGTATCAGAAAAGGAAAAGTATAGAGCATTTCAATCTGAACCTGGAAGCTAAATTATGATCTACTAGAATAAAATGTAGGAGAAGAAGGCCCCACCTCGGAGTAGGGTAAGGACTTAAGACATTCAAAAGGCAGACCCTCATGCAAAACCTTTATGGATCTGACTACATCAAAATTCAGGATTTCTCCGAATCAGGGATGCAGAGAATAGACTGCTGGTTGCCAAGGGGGAGGAGGGTGGGAGAGGGTTGGATTTGGGAGTTTAGGATTAGCAGATGCAAGCTGGTATGTATAGAATGGATAAGCAACAAGCTCCTACTATGTAGCACAGGGAACTATATTCAGTGTCCTGTGGTAAACCATAATGGAAAAGAATACGAAAGATGATAGAGATACACATGTATAACTGAGTCACTTAGCTGTACAGCAGTAATTAACACATTGTAATTCAACTATACTTCAATTTAAAAAAATGAAAAAAATTAAGGATTTCTGCTCCACAAAGGCCCTCAGAGATAATATTGACAGACAGGTGGTTGCAATCTAGTGAATACAGAACTCCTGCACAAGTTAATAATAAGAAGCATAATACGCAGCTGTGAACAGAAACAAGCAGCTCACAGGAAGGGCCCAGAGGCAAAAAAGTAATGCAGAGCGGGTTGAAGAGGTAATCAGCACAACTCAGTTAAACTTACAATGAGGGGACGTCCCTGTCTGCCCAGTGGTTAGGGCTCCGTCCTCCCAGTGCGGGGGGTACAGATTCGATCCTTGAAGAAAGTGAACGTGTTAGTCACTCGGTTGTGTCTGACTCTTTGCGGCTCCATAGACTGTAGCCCTCCAGGCTCCTCTGTCCATGGGATTTCCCAGGCAAGAATGCTGGAGTGAGTAGCCATTCCCTTCTCCAGATCTTTCCGACTCAGGGATTGAACCCAGGTCTCCTGCATTGCAGGCGGATTCTTTACCATCTGAGCCACCAGGGAAGTCAATTCTTGGTGGAGGAATTATGATCCCACATGTGGCATGGCCAAAAGATTTTTTTATTTTTAATTATAATGAGATATCTTTTTTTTTTTTTTAAACCAGGAGGCAGATAGAGGGAGAGGGACGCGGCAGGTATTATCTGCTGTCTTCACAGGGTGTGAAGACCCTTTGGGATGGATGGTCCAGAGATTCCTTTGAGAGATGGAGAAACACAGGCTGAGCAAGAGTAGGAGGATTATACCGAGTCCATAGGAAGTCCGGACTTGGCCTGGATCTCTGGACTCCTGGGCCTGGACTCTTCCTCAGCGTCCTGCCGAACTCTCCCCTCTGGAAGGAAGCTGGCCTTACATAGAGCCTTCCTGGTCTGCTTTTGCCAGAGCCCTTGAGACAGGCTGAGGACTGGTTGCCATAGAGATGGTGGGCCGGGCAGTTCCAAGGTTGGCAGATGGGGGTGGGGGATGGGGCAAGACACCAATATGCTAAACGCCCACCAACAGTTGGTCAGGACTTCTTCCGGGAGACCTGGGCAAGACACACGGCAGCAGGCTCCAGGGGCCACCCCAGGTCTGCTCAAGCTTCTCTCAAGCACCCACTATGCTGAGCAGGTGAGAGGGGGCCCCGCGGGGGGACCGCCAACCGCCCAGAGGCAGGCTGGCTCTCTGGGGTGGGAGGTCAAGGTTGAGGGAGGCCACAAGATTGGAGCTGAGGCCCAGAAGAGAGTCAGGGAGGTCCGAGACGGGCAGGGACGTGGGGTGAAGTGGAGGATGGTGCCCAGTTATGACTCCCAGGCTTCTGATGGGGCAGTTTTGGCAAATTGGGAGGATTTGGGTTTCAGGAAAAATGATGAGTTTTTCCCTCCTTGGCTTTGCAAGGCCAGGGCCCTGTGGGGCACTGAGAAGACCTGTCCAGGGCCCAGAGGCAGCCCAGGGCAAAGGGGGCAAATCTGGGCTCTAGGACAGTCCACACATTAGGTCCTGGCTCTGCTTCCTGGCTGTGTGACTTTAGTCAAGGGACTTCACCTCGCTGAGCCTCAGTGTTCTCATCTGCATGATGTGGGTGAGAGTAAGCAAGGACCTCATAGGATCCTTGTGTGTGTGTGTGTGTGTGTGTGTGTGTGTGAGTGTGTGAGTTCAATAGCTCAGTCAAGTCCGACTCTCTGAGGCCCCATGGAGCATAGCCTGCCAGGTTCCTCTGTCCATGGAATTTTCCAGGCAATCATACTGGAGCAGGTTGCCATTTCCTTCTCCAGGGCATCCTCCCGACCCAGGGATTGAACTCACACCTTTTGCGTTTCCTGCATTGGCAGGTAGATTCTTGATGACTAGAGCCCCCTGGGAAGCCCCATAGAGTCCTTGGGAAGGAAGGTTAAGTGAGTTAGTGCAAGAAAGTCGTGGGCATGCAGCAGATGCTCGGTGAATAGCACCATTGCTTTTTAAGATTTATTTACTTATTTTTGGCTGCTCTGGGTCTTTGTTGCTGCAGGTGGACTTTCTCTAGTTACAGTGAGCGGGGGCTGCTCTTCCTTGTGGCGCTCGGGCTTCTTATTGCAGTGGCTTCTCTTGCTGCGCAGCACAGGCTCCAGGTGTTCAAGCGTCAGTAGTTGCGCCGTGCAGGTTCAGTAGTTGTGGTTCACGGCTCTAGAGCGCAGGCTCCTTAGTTGTGGTCCACAGGTACAGTGGCTCTGCAGCATGTGGGATGTTCCCAGATCAGGGATCAGACCCGGGTTCCCTGCACTGGCAAGCGGGTTCTTAACCACTAGACTGCCACTGTTGCTATTTTAATAATAATTCAGGTCGTGATCTGTCAGTTCCAGGGGTAACAAGGGCCCAGAGGGCCAGGCGGGGTGCACAGTACTGTCCGCTGGGTGAGTGGCTCAGAGCTAGGCCTCCTCTCCTACCTTCGCCCAGAGGAGTCTTGGAAGTGGTGATGGTGTTATCCATGCCCAGAAGCAGAGGTCTCAGAGCGCGGGGCAGACACCAAAGAAGAACCGGAGGCTCAGAGGCCGGAACAAGAAAGGGCAAAGCTCTGCGGAAGCTGAGGAGTAAGTAGCTGTGGAGGGACGGGAGGGATGCAGGGGGCCAGGCCCCGCTGGGGGCCGGCGTCCAGGCCCTGACCCCTGCCCCCTGCCCTCTCCCTCCTCAGTCTCGTCCCCTCTCCTCCTCGGAAACCCTCCTTCCCCTTCCAGTGGGCCTGGGAGAGCTTCACCGCAGACGGCCGGGCCTTGCATCAGCCGAGCTCCATCTCGGCCCCTGGCCCCCAGGCCCTGCCTTTGCCCCCAGCGGTCCATCACCACAGGTCCCGGCGCAGGTCCACGCCCACCCTCCTGGAGGCCCACGGCTTCTGCTGGAAGGCAGAGGGGCCGAACCTGGAGAGGAGACAGCAGCTCAGGGCCTGCAGCTGCACCGCCATCCCTCCGGGCAGGGGGACGAGCCAGGAGCTGGAGCTACCCGGGGAGGGAGGCCTGCAGTCACCCAGGAAGTCCTTGGGGTCTGGGTCGGAGCCCGAGGAGTCTGAGTTGGAAGGTCTGGGAGACGAGGAGGCCGAGAGGGGTCTGATTCCGGGAGAACTGCCCCAGCTCCCCAGGAAGGGGTTGATCTTGGAGGAGAAGCAATTTTCAGAGGCCACAGAGGAGGCCGAGGACAGGGAACACCAGGCCCCCCGGAGAAGGAGGACCAGTTCTCGAAGAAAGGGGCGGAATTCTGGTGAGGAGGCCTGGGACGAGAGTGAAGTGCGGTGCCTGGAGAGCGTTTCCAGCTCCACCAGCCTCCGAGGACCACAGAGGAGGAAGCCAAGGGCCAAGGAGCTGGAGGGGCCGTGGGACCTGGAGAAGCTGCAGAGACAGCTGCAGCAGGAGTTGGACTGTGGTGAGTCCTGGGGTTCAAAACCCAGGTTCCCCACAAAGTCACACAGTGTGGAGAGGGGCCAGAGCCAGTGACCTGGGCCAGGCGTTCAGACACGGTGGCGCTGGGCTTCAGATGCGGGGAGGGATTGCCCAAGGGGACAGGAGGATCAATAGCCCCTGACTTGTCCCTCTGCAAACAGGCCCCGGGAAACAGCCCTGGAAGTCTTTGCGGGCTGCTGTTCAGGCCTCCAACTGGAGCAGGAAGGCCCACTCCTTGGGAGATGATGAGACTTTTCTGTTTGCAAACTTCCCTAACCGCACCTTCCACAAACGACAGGAGGCCACCAGGTGAGGTGGAGAAGAAGGAGGGTGGGAGCGAAACACAGGGACTAGAGAAGGAGCTAGATCTCCAAGAGACACTCGTCCATTCATCGTCTCATTCATCCCTTCATTTATCCATTCACTAGTCTTTCTGATCATCCAGTCATCCGTCCATCCATCCATCCATTCATCCATCCATCCCCTTGGCCAACTGTTTATTGACACAAGCCACTTTTCGCTCACTTCTACCCATTCATTAGTCTATTAGCTAAGTGATTAATGCAGCATACACTGGGTACCTGCTCATGGGTACTCAGGATATAAAGTTAAGAAGACTTGGTTTCATCCCTAAGAAGCTCAAAGTCAGCTGGAAAAGGAGACAGATGGGGAAAACAGGGACAATGGCAGAAGAGTTAGATCATTACTATCCCTGGGGCTTGAACAAGAGACAGCGGGAGCAGGAGGGAAGAATGGGGTGGGGGCTACTGGCAATATCTAGGAAAAGGCTTGAGCCAGGTGGTCATGTGAGTGAAGAGAGAAGGATTTATCTGAAAGGATACTTGGAGGCCGGCTTAGTGGGTCTTGGTGACCAGTTAGAAGTGTGGGGTGAGATCCATTCAGCATTCTGATAGCACCCTTTGAGTCTCCCCCTGTCATCTCTGCTCGAGATCCTCCTATGCTCCCCAGTGCCCCAAGGACGAAGCCCAGATCCCTTGGGAAGGTGCTGGGCTTTCTGTCTATCCCTTTGCACAATGTGAAGGCTCCTCCAGGGAAGTTGCCGGATCTTTTTGATAACAGCCTCCATCTGGTGCCCTAAAAGGGTCTGCACAGAGTTGGTGTTCAATAAACCTGTGCTGAGTGTATGCTTGCATTTACCCCTCTGTTTATCTACCTGTCCATCTTTCTATCTGACCATGATTCATGTCCTTACTGGAAGGACTGATGTTGAATCTGAAACTCCAATATTCTGGCCACTTGATGCAAAGAACCAATTCATTGGAAAGGACCCTCACGCTAGGAAAGATTGAAGGCAAAAGGAGAAGTGGGCAGCAGAAGATGAGATGGTTAGATGGCAGTGTCACTTCTCAATGGACAGGACTTTGCGAAAAATCCGAAGACAGTGAAGGACAGAAGAGCCTGGTGTGCTGCAGTCCAAGGGGTCACAAACAGTCAGATACAACTCAGGGAGAGAATGACAACAATTATGCATGAACTCACCCATATTGAGTTTCCGTCTGTATTAGGAACTGTTCTATGTGCTGGGGATACACTGGCGGTGAAGAGGACAGACAAGGAATCCTGCTCTCATGAGGCTTACATTCTATTGGAAAGAAGGATAATCGATAAAGAAATAAATAAAATGTAGAGTTAGAGATGGAAAATCTCTGGGAGGTAGATGGGGTGCTGAAGTCTCACTTTCTCTGAACTTTGACCAAAGACCTGATTGGCAAGAGGAACTGATCATCAGACCTGGGGGAAGGATGTTTCAGGTGGACTAGGTTCTGTCTATTCAACCATCCACACCATTCATCCATTACACCCACGGATCCTGTCACCATTTCTTTCTCTTTCCCATTCATTCATCTGTCTGTCCCTCAAACCAACAGGCATTACTCTAGCTCCTACTAGATAAGAGGGTGAGAGAAAGAAAGATCTGGGCCCTTCTGTCAAGGAAAGCTGCTTTGCAAGGGGAAGGTGAGGTCACGGGTGTGTGTGCCGAGCTCCACAAGGCTGAAGACGATCAGAGTTGGGGCACACCACTGGCTGGAGTAGGCAGAAGGCTTCCAGGAAGAGCTGAGAAAGCCTGAGCTGGGCCCAAGGGCTGAGCTCCCAGACAGCCTCCATCCAATTCGACTTCCATGACAAATCCCATTCCCTAGGCCCTTGGCTCTCTGGACTGTGAAAATCTCTCCTTCTAGGTCCCCGTAGGCCCCTACCTACCCCTGGGACTCCATGAGGCTTCTGTTCCCTGCAAACTTCTCCCACTCCTCCGCTTTTCCCCTCCTCTCTACCCAAGAAATCTGCTGCGGGCCTGGGAGCGGCAGCAGCGGGAGGAGCAGCAGCAGGCCGAGGTGCGGCAGGCCCGGGAGCAGCGAGTACAGCATCAGGTGGCACGCTGCCTGGCAGCCTATGTGCCCAGAGGGAGCCGGGGGCCGGGGGCTGCCCAGCGCAAGCTGGAGGAGCTGAGGTAGGAAGCCCAGGGCTGTGGGGTCCTGGAGGGGAGAGCACAGGGAGGTGGTGCTAAGTGTCAGACAGAACGACCAAGGAGACCTCACCCTCACCCCACCTACGTGGGCTGAGCCCCCAGGACCATCCTCCCTGCCAGGTAGGCAGGTTGGGCCACTTTACAGATGAAGACACTGAGGCCCAGGAGGAAAAGGGGCTGGGACAAGGTCACCCTGTTATTTAGTTATTTTTTGGCTTCACCTTGTGGTATGTGGGATCTTAGTTCCCTGGCCAGGGAGTGAATGCAGGTCCCTGCAGTGGAAGTGTGGAGCCCTAACCACTGGACAGCCAGGGAATTCCCAAGGTCACCTGGTTAATAACAGCCATCCCAACAGCTGTCAAAGGCTCAAGTTTGAATTATTCTACATGCATCATCACACTTTCAAATCTTGTTTTCTGATTTCAGATGCCAGGTGTGCATACTATAAAAATTCTTGTATTACAGAGATAGTTTGTGGAGAATGTGAACAGTGCCTATGGTCTGATTCCTGGAGACAGCCATTGTTCGTGGTTAGGGGCAGAGTCATCCGTTTCATTTTCTTCCTATGTTTTGATCATAAAAAAGCAAATTAAGATTTAAAAGCAAATCTTTTTTAGATTCATAACAATATGTATTATCACCACTCCCATAATTTTACAGATGAAGGAAGCTCCAAGAGCTTAAATAATTTGTCAAAAGTCACAGGTGAGCAGCAGTGCTGGGATTCCAACCCATTCAGCCATTCGGCCGCCATGAAGGGCTCAAATGCCCAGTCTCCAGATACAGCATACCAGGATCTTCCCTGCAAAGCCCAAGCTGGTGAACCAGATAACTCAAAGAAATATGACCACTGATGCCACTGACACTGAGCACCTCTAGGGTGCAGCTGGCACCAAGGCAGCCCTTCCATCTGGGGAGAAGCACTAGGTCAAGGGGAGTGGGGTACTGCTGAGAGACCAGGGGGTTCCTGCCCTGAGATGGGGCCACTGAGGATCCAGTGGGGCTCCGATCACCTACTCTTTGAGGCTCAGCCATATCACCCCCAACTTTGCCAATGAGGGATCCTTGATCAGTGAACCAAGAGATACCTTCTCCCTGCTGGACTTCAAGTTCACTTCTTTTTTTTTTTTCTCACAAGGTAGGAAGCAGAAGGCTCCGACTCCAGTGGCACGTGTCAGTGAGAGGAGTCTTCCAAACACAATCCCTTCATTTTCTACTTGGGAGCAGATATTTCCCCTGGGGGGTGTCTCGGTGTCTTGGCCTTAGCTCTGGGCTGCATGCAAGATTCTGCTCTTCCTAGGAGGGAGGGCACAAAAGGCACTGCCCTGTGGTGGGGAGGCTCCGAACCTTCCTTTTATTCTGAGATAATAGACAGGGCGAAAACCCACTGACACGACTTCCTTTCTCACTTAGAGCTCCCAGACATGGGCTTCCTCTCAATTCTAACAGAAATAGCCCCAAGAACCGCACAGGAAAAACGCACGTGACATCATGGGCAAGACAGAGATATAGCTCAGCCTTCCCCCACCCCTGCTCCTTGAAACTGCTGTAAAATCCCCCCTTAAATGATGAAGACTCTTCTTCACAGTGACTTCTGTTCCCGGTCATGGTTTTCAAGTCCATCTTTTTCTTGAATGGAGGAAGTTTCTTTACCTGGCGCATAGCCAAGGGTCCTGGCCCAGCAAGCCAGTGTGCTTTCCCATGGGGCCCTGCACATTTACTGAAGGTTCCCACCAGAGGCTCAGAGTCTTGTGTGCCTCTCCCCTCCTGTCCTGTCTCTGAGTACTGCCGCCACAACCCTCAGCCTCTCTCGTGTGCTTGGCAGAAGGATGCCTGGTCCCACGTGTGATGTGGTCAGAGGACCCTTCTCACGGCCAGGACTTGCAGCTTGTAGAGCGACAGATTTCTGACAAGTGCACCAAGTGGGTTTTTGTAAGTGGGATCGTGCTTCTCCGGTGGAATCTGGATCTTTCTGGGATGTGTTCTTTCCCTTGCAGTTTGTTGTTGTTTTCAGTCACTAAGTTGTGTCCGACTCTTTGCAACCTCATGGACTGCAGCACGCCAGGCTCGTTTGTCCTTCACTATCTTCCAGAGTTTGCTCAAACTCATATCCATTGAGAGGGTGATGCCATCCAATCATCTCATCCTCTGTTGTTCCCTCCCCCTCCTGCCCTCAATCTTCCCCAACATCAGAGTCTTTTCCAGTTCGCATCAGGTGGCCAAAGTATTGGAGCTTCAGCTTCAGCATCAGTCCTTCCAGTGAATATTCAGGGTTCACTTCCTTTCGGATTGACTGGTTTGATCTCTTTGCTGTCCAAGGGACTCTCAAGAGTCTTCCCTAGCACCACAGTTCAAAAGCATCAATTCTTCATTTGCAATACATTCCTTTAGTTCCACTGTCCCATTTTCTAAACTATTGGCTTACAAGCAGCACAGAGAATGCTGGCAAGCTTGTCCCATACTGGCTATAGTACAGAGAAGAAAACTGAACCCAGGGTCCAGAGCGTGATCTTGCCCAAAGCCACAGCCAACAGTCACAGCTTCTCACAGGCAGAGAGGGTGCAGGGGTGGGCACGGGGAAGGCAGGGCTGTGCACGCAGACGTCCAGCCGCTCAGAAGCCAGTGCTGGCCCCTCTTCCTCGGGGATGGCTGGGAGGATAGGCGAGCCTGGCGTTGTCTGCAGACCCAGGCTCCGTGCCCAGTCCCTCACTTCCCGACTGTGCAACCTCAAGTCCCTCGGCCCTCCTGAGCCTCAGGCATGTCATGGACAAAATGGCGGCAGATGATTCTCACTCCATTCACGTCAGGGGGAATCCCAGCTGAAGACAGAAATGAAATGACTTTGTAAAGCTAAGGGCTGGAGGACAAACAGGAAGTCCTTAGTGAGGGCTCATGAGTGGGGATGGCGTGAGTCGATGGTCAGCTGCCCAGAGGCCCGTCTCCCCTCAGGCGCCAGGAGCGACAGCGCTTTGTTGAGTACCAGGCAGAGCTGCAAGGCATCCAGCACCGGGTGCAGGCCCGGCCCTACCTGTTCCAGCAGGCCATGCAGGTGAGGCTGGCACGTGGGCAAGCGTGTGGGCTCCCTGGAGAGCAGAGCTTCTCACCGGCCGAGAGGGTAGGGAGATGAGGCGGGAGGGGCCCCCTCAGTTTGGACCCTTGAAAAGCCCTGGGACCCCCTGGAATCAGAGTCTCACGGTGTCCTCGGGGCAGCCCAGGTGAGAGAGGGGGTCCCTCTGCTTTCTCCTCAGGCCAACGCCCGGCTCAACGTGACCCGGCGCTTCTCCCAGGTGCTGTCGGCGCTGGGACTGGATGAGGAGCAGCTGCTGGCCGAGGCGGGCAAAGGGGACACGGAGGGCGCCCCCAGGAAGCACAGGTGAGGCCCAGCTGTGGGGAGATAGGGCACGGCCACCAGTACCCTGCCCCGCGGGGTCTCAGCTGCCGCCTGCCCCGGGGAAAGGCTAAGGGGCCTCCCCCGCAGCCACATGGGTCCACCCTGAATTTAGACTTCCATCCTGCCCTGTCCACTCCCTGGCCGGGAGGACTCAGTCTAGCTTTCGCAGTCAGCAGGGCCGTCCCCGGGCCCTGTCCTCCATGTCACCTGAGGAAGGCAGGGCCAAGGTTATTTCCCCACAGAACGCTTACACTTCAGAACAACCTGGTGCAGAGCAGAGGTTATCAGGCTTCGGGGGCGGGGGTAGTCTCCCACTCAGGGTCTCAGAGTGTAAGAGCCACATTTGAAACCACTGACATTGGTGATGAAGGCCTTGCCCCTCCTACAGCCCAGGTCTCCTTGGTTATGGGGGTGGGGAGTTGCAGAGCCCAGTGGTCTCTACTTGTGTCTTCATCTTTAAGGGGCCACAGGTCAGTGGGGGCGAGAATGGAGCCCTCTTCTCAGAGCCCCCCAAAGATGGAACACACTGGCAGCCAGGCTGACCAGCACTTCGCCCCAAATCCAGACCAAGAGTTGAGTCCCTGAGATAAAAATTAAATGCTTTGTGGAAAACACGGTGTGGGATTTCTGGCGGTGGTGGGAAGTGGCTGTGGGTTGGGAGCAGGCCGTGGCAGGTGGGTATGCAGCACGCTTGGCTTGTGCTCACATCCCCCAGGAACCCTGGCTGTTGCGACGGCCCCCGCCCAGCACACACGGCTGTGTCTCTGCCCAGAGGAGCGAGTGGGGCATCTCCCAAGAGCAACAGCTGCAACTCCTACCAATGCTGGGTCCTGGAAATTCAAGAGTGAACAGGACAGAATGCCTTCCGCCTTTGGGAACGCCCAGTCCTGTGGGGGAGGGGGCGGGCCTTTAAAAGGGCGCATAATCACACCCTAACAGATGGGCTGGCAGATCGAGCAACTGGCAAGTGGGGGTGTCAGGAGGAATTGTGTGAACTGAGCTTTTAACTACAAGTTAACAGTCTCCTCAAAGGAAAAGAAAAAGAAAAGCTCACACACACACGGATGTGCCAAATTTTGCATTCGATTTCAGGGGGTTTACAGATACACAGAAGCTCAACTCGACCTCCGGGGCAGTCGCAGAGCTCAGGTTAAAAACCCAATCCAAGGAGCGTGGCAAGGCAGCGTTGGCAGACAATACTAGATGTAGGGGTTGGAAGGAAGCTGGACTGTGGAGCTGGGGGCCTCGGGAGAACATGCTACGTCGTTTAACACCCGATGGAGCCACGACCCCAGGCAGTACACTAGGAGGACGCCACTGGAGAGGTGGACCCTGCCCAGAGACAGTCCGTGAGCCAGTGAACATCCGTAATTG
Source organism: Ovis aries (assembly GCF_016772045.2). Classification (NCBI taxonomy): domain Eukaryota; kingdom Metazoa; phylum Chordata; class Mammalia; order Artiodactyla; family Bovidae; genus Ovis; species Ovis aries. The sequence goes on from NC_056074.1 coordinate 40,496,494, forward strand.
AGGGTGTGAAAGCGGAGGGAAGCCGGGAAGGGGCTTCCAGCTCTGGCGATCCTGGCTTGGATGGTCCCTAGGTCCCATTCTGGGATACTGTCTTCCCCAGACCCAGTGGCGAACCTTGAGGCGCGCATGCGCAGTCGGCCCCCCGGCTCAAAGACCGCTACCCCGGCTAGGCTGGCTGCGACTGCGCAGTCGGGTTCAGATCCCGGCCTTCCCATGAGCCTTTGGGGCAGGCTCCGAGGCAAACGACGGAAGCAGCCGCTCTTGGTTTCCGGCAACAGGACACCGGCTGTCGGGCGACCCGGAAGTGTTCCCATTTTGCGTCGTCGGGGCTCGGCGGCGGCCGGGCTCGGGGTTAGACAGACCACCATGGGGTCGTCAAAGAAGCACCGCGGGGAAAAGGAGGCGGCAGGAACTACAGCAGCGGCCAGCACCGGGGGCGCTACCGAACAGCCGCCTAGGCACCGGGAGCACAAAAAACACAAGCATCGGAGCAGCGGCGGCGGCAGTAGCGGCGGCGAACGACGGAAGCGAAGCCGAGAGCGTGGGAGCGAGCGCGGGAGCGGGCGGCGCGGGGCCGAAAATGAGGCTCGCAGCAGCACGCACGGGCGGGAGCGCAGCCAGACAGAGCCCTCCGAGCGGCGCGTGAAACGGGAGAAGCGGGATGATGGCTACGAGGCCGGTGAGGGGCCTGTGCAGGGGGCGGGGCGACCGGAGGTGCCTCGGGTATGTGGGCTCTGGGTATGGAGGCCGAGCGCACCAGGCCGAGGCATCCTCTGGCTTTTTCGTCAGCACTTTCTAAAGGGTCTTCCTATGGCTATTTGGGACTGAAGGTTGTCTTTCTTTGTTAAACTCTCTGAGGGTAGAGATTTTCTTTGTTTTCCTCACGACCCCTCCCTGAATGTGTTGAATGAATGAAGCGATGGTAGCATGTGCAGAGGCAAGAACAAACATGTTGTCAAAGTTGTGTAGAGTTCATAGGAGAGACAGCAGTCTGTAAGAGAGACACGGATCTGAACACTAAGGGCCATATAGGCCCTGTTAAGAAAGTGAAACTTGTTTTGAGAGGAAGCCATGAATTTGAACTGACGAGTGAGTTGATCACATTCATATTTTGCAAAGATCTGGGAGAAGGGCAGTAGAGACTGGAGGTGAGATGAAGGCTGATGGTGGCCTGCACCGAGGCATTAGCCATGGGATGGAGAGACGTGGACAGATTGGAGAGGTGTTTTGGAGGAGGAGGTGATGGAGCTTAGCATTTGGATGAGGGCTGGAAAGAGAAGAAGGAATTGAGGGTGTGCCTTGAATTTTGACTTGAGCAACTAGTTGAGTGGTAGTGATCTCTGCTGATGTTATCCTGGTGGTTCAGTGGTAAAGAATCTGCCTGCAGTGCAGAAGACAAAAGAGACAAGGGTTCTATCCCTGGGTTGAGACGATCCCCTGGAGGAGGGCATGGCATCCCACTCCAGTATTCTTGCCTGGAGAATCCCATAGACAGAGGAGCCTGGAGAGCTATAGTCCACAGGGTGGCAAAGATTTGGACACAACTGAAGTGACCGAAGCACACATGCACAGTGCTGTCGACTAATTTCAGGAGTTTGGAAGAGAAACAGATTTTTGGAGGGAGACAACCGAATTCCGTTTTGGAGAGTGTTGAATTTTATGTGCATGGAGAAACTCAGGGCTTGGGCTGGATAGAGCAGTTTGGGAATCATGAGTGTTTAGGTGGCATATGAAGTCCACTGAGAGACTAGGAGTAGGAAGCCTACTGGTAGGAGAACCTGATAAATGCTAGTGTCTTAGTATTACGCTGAGCAGGAGGCTACGAAAAAAGGAGGTAGGCTGTCCCCCAAAGCAGGAAAACCATAGAATCTCGTGTCAGGGGATCTGTGGGAGTGATCATCTGTGTCACACACTGCTGGAGACCAGATGAAAACCAGAGCTGAAAAGAATCCTTGGGGTTTTGAAATAAGGAGGCTGGTGATCTTGGAGAGAGCCTGGAGTGGTTGGGATTCAGAGTTCAAGTGGGATAAGGTACAGAGGTAGGTTGTGAGGCGAACATGCTGGAACGATGAGCTGTGGTGGCGCCTGGTAGGGGCAGCTCCGTCTGAGTCCGAATCTGACTTCTGCATGTGGTGTTCAGTGAAGTCACTTGCTGTTTGTGAGGTGAGTAGAGGATGTCCTAAATGCTCCTGTATCTCAGTGATCTCAGCAACATTACAGAAGAGGCTCCAATAAGTATATTTCTTCACTGCATGAATTACACAGAGGGCATAGTTATGCTGCCAAGATGGTCCCTACCCTGTGAGGAGAAGCAGGTCCAGAAATGACTGTGGCAGTGTTGTGCAGAGGAGAGCAGGTCATGCTGATCAGTAATGGAGCAGGACTCCAGGGAGGAAGTGGGGTCTGATAGGATTTTGTTAACAGCCTGAGGCCAGAGAAGGCAGTGTAGGTTGAAAGCACAGGATACGCAAAAGTGGAGAGGTGGCGAAGTGAAGGATGTAGAAAGCTGGACCCTTTGGATCAGGAAAGGAAGGTGTGGGGAGAAGCAGCGTTCTCAGAGCCTGGGACTCGGATGGAAGGAGCTCCTGGTTGGGGGGAAGCAGGCCGAGGTGCTGACCTCGTCTTCGGCCCTGCACCTGGAGCCAGGGCTGCGGCTCCTGGGCCCAGTGCTCTGCCCCTGAGCCTTGCTGCTTCTTGTTCCAGCTGCCAGCTCCAAAACTAGCTCAGGCGATGCCTCGTCACTCAGCATTGAGGAGACCAAGTAAGTCCTGTCTCCTTTTCATTTCTGTGTTTTCTTGTGGGACAAGCAGCTTCTGGGGTAGCTGTCTGGGGAGGCTTTCGCGTAGTACATGTTCTGATTGAAGTTGGAAGTGTCATGTAAATCATCCTAGCCAACCAGCTGAGTTCCCGAAGTGGACTCTGAGGCCCAGGAGAGCATGGCCTTGCCCTGGCTAGGGGGCAGGCCAGGCCTTCCGGCTGATTGGGAGGCCGGTGCTCTTCCCACTGCTGGGTCAGGCCCTAGGTTTGAGACCCTTCGGACCACTCAGTCCCTTCCTGTTTTCTCCCCCTCTTTGTCCAGAAATGCATTTGGTGCCCCCATTTCTTGGACAGCTCATAACACTTGTATCTCTTGTCCTCAGTAAACTCCGGGCAAAGTTGGGGCTGAAACCCTTGGAGGTCAATGCCGTCAAGAAAGGTGAGTGTGGGGCCGAGGGTGATGGGAGAGAGCGCATTTGGGATCAAGAAGTGAGGCTGTCTGGAGGGATTTTTGAAGAAAGTGGGGTTGGAGTGCAGGTCAGCACCCCTCAGTGGTCCTGTGTGGGTGCTGGCTGTGGCCTTGGGGTTTCCTTGCTGCTGTGATGGGGTTTGGGATTCGGCTGCTTGTTTAAGCTTGAGCAATTGACGTGGCAGCCTCAGTATGGCTGCGAGGTAGCGTTAAAGGGACCAAGAGATGTGCACAGTGCTGCACACTCATCTGCGCTGTGCACGTGTTGGGTTTTTTTTGTTTCAGTTTGGTTTTTTAAAGTATGACCAGAGGGGCTTTGGAAGGCATGGAGGGTCCCCTCTTCTTGGGGGGGATGTGGGAATGTGGGGTTGCCGGGGATCAGGAGGCAGAGGATTCTTCCCTTGCTTCTGGCTTCTCTGGCCCCCTGAGTGGGACGGGGCAGCGTGAGTGGCTCCCTCCTTTCCCCACCAGCCTTGGGCAGGCATAGCCTCACGCCTGGGCCTCCCTTCCAGAGGCGGGCACCAAGGAGGAGCCCGTGACAGCCGATGTCATCAACCCCATGGCCTTGCGACAGCGAGAGGAGCTGCGAGAGAAACTGGCAGCTGCCAAAGAAAAGCGCATCCTGAACCAAAAACTGGGGTGAGGGTCCCCGCCAGGTGGGCTCAGGCAGAGTCTGAGGAGGCACCCCGGAGATCTGGAATCGGGGTCGGGGGAGCAGGAGCTGGTTCTCCAGAGGATCTTTCTGCTCTGTCTTCAGGAAGATTAAGACCCTGGGGGAGGATGACCCCTGGCTGGACGACACCGCGGCCTGGATCGAGAGGAGCCGGCAGCTTCAGAAGGAGAAGGACTTGGCAGAGAAGAGGGTGAGGTGCTGGGAGTCACCCAGTGCCTCTGGTGGCCTGATGGCTGGGGGGCCACAGACGGGCCATGGGGACGTGAGGTGGGGGCTCAGAGCAGTGGGAGGCCTGTGCTCAGTGGCGCCTGCGTTGGCTTCTCAGCAGCTTGCTTGTTTAGGTCTGTGCTTTTTGCATCCCCACTTAGTAAGGCCCCACATCTTCCGGTGATCCAGAACAGCTTGAGGTCATAGGTCACCGCCCCATCCCTGTCCCGTAGGCCAAGCTGCTGGAGGAGATGGACCAGGAGTTTGGTGTCAGCACCCTGGTGGAGGAAGAGTTCGAGCAGAGGCGGCAGGTGAGGCTGCGGCAGCTGCAGGGAGCGGCCGGGGAGGCTGCTGTCCCAGGTGCTGGGATCCCTGGGCGGCGTCCAGACTGGGCTGCGCTTTCTGCCCTGTCTCTAGGACCTGTACAGCGCCCGGGACCTGCAGGGCCTCACCGTGGAGCATGCCATCGACTCCTTCCGTGAGGGGGAGACGGTAATCCTCACCCTCAAGGACAAAGGTGGGTTGCGCTGGGCAGTCTGGCTGGGGGCCCAGGCCCTGTGGGTGGAGGAGTGTGACCGGCTGCCACCTTCTCCACTCCGTCTGCAGGAGTGCTGCAGGAGGAGGAGGACGTGCTGGTGAACGTGAACCTGCTGGACAAGGAGCGGGCGGAGAAAAACGTGGAGCTGCGCAAGAAGAAGCCCGACTACCTGCCGTACGTGGAGGACGAGAGCGTGGACGACTTGGCCCAGGCAGGCCGGCAGCGTGGGCACCGGGCAGCGGGTGTTGGCAGCAGGCGGGTGGTTTGGGAGGAGATGGTAGCTCTGTGGCTATTCAGGAGCCAGACTGCATTCCAATCTGTCCTTCTTGCCTTGCAGCACAAACCTCGCTCTATCCTGTCCAAGTACGACGAGGAACTCGAAGGCGAGCGGCCGCAGTCCTTCCGACTGGAGCAGGGCGGCGTGGCTGATGGCCTCCGGGAGCGGGAGCTAGAGGAGATCCGTGCCAAGCTGCGGCTGCAGGCCCAGTCCCTGAGCACGGTTGGACCACGACTTGCCTCTGAGTACCTCACACCAGAGGAGATGGTGAGTCCTGAGGTCTTCGTCCAGACCTGCCCCTCCCTCTCCTCAGGGGCCACAGGCTGCCAGAAGGCACTAGAAGGGGGATCGGGTAATCGCATGGTACTTGGTCCCTGTGGATGAGCAGTAACCGGCAGCCCCGAGGAGGCAGCCGGTGTAGACAGAACAAGGACTGTGAGCCAGGTGCCCCTGAGCTGGTGGGCAGGCCCTGCCACATCTCCAGCCTATGCCTGGGGTGTCATTTAACTGTGAGCCTGAGGCTCCTCCTCTGAAATGGGGGTGGCAGGAGCCCCCTCACGGGGACTGTTCCAAGGGCTGGTGGTGGTCTGGTAAGCGGTTGTTTTGTAGGGTGTCACCTTTGGGCTGCTGTGTGGACACGCAGGTAGACCTCTGGCTCAGTAGGTTGCTTGCCTCTGTGGTTGAGAGCAAGACTCTGGAACCAGTCTCGGGGGATTTCACTGTCCTGGCTCTCCTGCTTAGGAGCTGGTGACTTTGCACAAGATACTTAATCTCTTGCTGCCTTAGTTGTCCTCATCTCACAGATGGGATGATGGTTACTCACGTCTCACTCACGTGTGTGAACTGCTGCATAGCAGCAAGCAGTGTCCACTCCTGTGGGCTTGTGCCGCCTGCCTCCGCCTGCCCTCAAGTCTCTCCTCTCTCCTCCTTTCAGGTGACCTTTAAAAAGACCAAGCGGAGGGTGAAGAAGATCCGTAAGAAGGAGAAGGAGGTGATCATGCGGGCCGATGACCTGCTGCCGCTTGGGGACCAGACTCAGGATGGGGACTTCGGTTCCAGGTGGGCTGGGAGACAGCTGGGTGTGGGGGCTGGGCCGGCCCTGGGGCCAGCCTCACAGAGAAGCCTCTGCCCGCAGACTGCGGGGCCGGGGGCGGCGCCGGGTGCCTGAGGCGGACGAGGAGCCCCAGGAGGAGGGGGAGAAGGAGCCCGTGCCTCAGCCGCCACCGTCAGATGACACCCGCGTGGAGAACATGGACATCAGTGATGAGGGTGAGGGCCCGGCCTGTGGGGTGCGGGACCCGAAGAGCCAGGCGGTGGTCTGAGCGGGTGTCTCCTGTGTCTCCCCCAGAGGAGGGCGCTGTGCCGCAGTCTGGGTCCCCAGAGGTGCTGGAGGAGGACGAGGCGGAGCTGGAGCTGCAGAAGCAGCTGGAGAAGGGGCGCCGCCTGCGGCAGCTGCAGCAGCTGCGGGACAGCGGCGAGAAGGTGAGGGGGCTCCGGGGATTGGGCGCGGGCGGGCGCTGGGGCCCACGTGACAGGTGCGTCTGTAGCCACTTGTCCTCGGGGGCACGCGGTCCCACGCCGTCACAGGCGGTCTCCGTGTTCTGGTCTGCACCCTCTCTGTGTTCCACGTCGTGTTACTGGTGGGTTTCTAGGTTCCTGCCGTGCTTTCACTGTGGGATGCTTTAGCGCTTCGTTGTTTGCATTTTCTTTCCTTCTGGGCTGTGTGTTGCCTCGCTATGAGTGAGGCGTCATCCTAGGGCTGGGAAGTCCCTGGGGGAAAGGACAGCCAAGGGCTCCTCTGATTTTCATGGGGCAGAAATGGCAGTGACTTGTGAACACGAGCAAGCTGAGTGGTCTCTGCTGGTGGCAGCTGTGCAGACAACACAGGAGCAGCCGGAGGTTGGTCTCTTAGGTCCAGGATTTGGGGAAGACCTTTTGGGGGAGCCTTCTGAGCTGAGACTGAAATGACACAGTGGAGTCTGCCTTGCCCAGATTCAGAGTGGACAGGCATTCAGGCCACGGGGACAGCAGATGTCCTTTGGCAAGATAACCTTAGAATGTGTGAGGACCACGTGGGCTGAAGCAGAGGAAGGGAACGAGGGTGTGAGCTGAGGTGGAGAGTTGAGTGGGGGCTTGAGACTGTGGTCATTGCTGGCCCTTCCAGAGCACTGATATGTGCCAGGCACTGCTTAAGTGCTTTGTGTGTGGGTTCACTTAATCCTCACAGCAGCACTAGGAGGAAGGCTCTGTTATCTCCTTTTTATAGATGAGAAAACTGAGGTACAGAGGTGGTAGGCAAGTTGCCCAAGATCACATGACTGGGAAGTGGCCGAGCACAGCCTGGCTCCAGAGCCCACACTTTAACCCTGCACCTCCCACCGAGAGAGACCGTGGGGCCTGAGACAGGCTGCAGCAGCAAACCCGGGGTTTCCACCGCGGGGGTAGAGCAGCAGGGAGCCACCGGACTGAGGCCTCCCTGAGCCAGGGAGGGGTTTCGGGGAGAGGGAGGGAGCACTTCAAACAGTGTTGAGGAGCAGATCAGATTTGGCCCTGGTGGAGACAATGCCACTGTGGAGACAGTAGCGTTGAGAGGGTTGAGTCGAGCTGGGGCTGGAGGAGGAGGGGCCTTGGGACGATTCCTTAGCCCAGGAGGGGGCGCGCTTTGTTCACGGGGCCAGGAAGCAAATGTCTGAGGCTCAGGATTCTGCCTCTCCAGCTGGGGTAGCTGGGGGCGGGGCCGAGCGCCAGTGCGACTTGGTGTACAAGGGTGGGGTGGGGGGGATACAGCTTGCCCACCCCTCCTCTAAAGAGAATGAGGAAATGGGTCAATAGCTGAAGAGGGCACGAGGTGAAGGAAGTTTTTCCTTTTTTGTAGTTAATGAGGTATAGCGTTAATATTTAAAAGTTATGCTCCAGAGTCATAGAGTTCATGGCTGAAAGGATCATGCCGGTTATGTGACCCAGTGGGATTCATCAAGGTTGGATTTTCTACTTGCCGGGCCGTTTTCTGAAATGGGGTAGACTAGGATAGGAGAAGGCAATGGCACCCCACTCCAGTACTCTTGCCTGGGAAATCCCATGGATGGAGGAGGCTGGTGGGCTACAGTTCATGGGGTTGCAAAGAGTCAGACACGACTGAGGGACTTCACTTTCACTTTCCACTTTTGTGCATGGAGAGGGAAATAGCAACCCACTCCAGTGTTCTTGCCTGGAGAATCCCAGGGACGGTGGAGCCTGGTGGGCTGCCGTCTGTGGGGTCACACAGAGTCGGACACGACTGAAGCGACTTAGCAGCAGCAGCAGCAGCAGCAGGGTAGGAACGAGTGTGGGCAAGAAAGTGAGTGTTTGCTTTCGGTTGAGTTAGGTTTGAGATGACTCCTCACTGGAGGTGATTGATGCTGAATAGGCAGTTGGATGTATGACCTTGAACTTCATATATATACTCGAGAGACACTGAGATGGAAGCATGGAAGTCAGTGTGTAGATGGGGTTTATACCAGAGGACTGGGTGGGGTCACCAGGCATGAATGTAGATAAGGAGGAGAAGGTAAGGCTCCAGGCGAGGAGGGAGAGGAGGGGTTGCATTCCTGGAAACCATGTGAAGACTGGTCTGGAGGGAAGGTGTAAGCAGTGGTGACGCAGACTCGGGAGGGTTCTGATATCCGGAGGATGGGAGCTGGCCGTGGGGTCAGCCAGCACGGAGGTCACTGATGCTCCCGTCTAAGGTTGGCTCGGTGGGGTGGTGGGAAACGGGGGCCAGATCACGCAGTTGTTAGCAAGGTTGCTGGATACGAGATTGGTAGGTGAGAGTTCACTCTGTTTCTGTACGCCAGCAAGAGATGGAGAATGTAATTTTAAAAAGACACCATTCATGAAAGCAGTACGGATAATGAAGTAACACGGGTCAACAATAGAAGGCATTATGGATAATGAATAATCAGCTTAGCAACAAAGTTAAAAGGAATGAAAGAGATGCAAGATCTCTAAGAGGAAAATCTCAGTCTGTTTTTGAAAGGTATTAAACAGGACATGTTGTTTTAGTTACCCAGGGCTGCCATGACAAAACACCGCAGACCGGGTGGCTGAAACAGCAGCAGTGTATTCCAATACTTCTGGAAGCTTCAAGTCCAAGGTCAGGGTGTTGGCAGGTTTGCTGTCTTTCGAGGCCTCTGTCCTTGGCCTGTAGGTGGCCATCTTTCCATGGTGTCCTCACGTGGCCTTCCTTTGTGTGTAATTCCCTGGTGCCTCTGTCCTTACAAGGACACCAGCTTATTAGATTTGGGCCTACTCTTCAGACCTCATTTGACCTTTATTATCTCTAAAAAAGGCGTTGTCTCCAGGTACAGCCGCACTGGAGACAAGGGCTTCAATGTATGAGTGTTTTGGGGGAGTCACAGTTCAGTCTGTAATAACCATATTAATGGATAAAAGTAATGTTGTAAAGATGTCTGTATCCTCACAGTTCCAGTAGAAATCCCAGGGTTTTTGTGGAACCTGGCAAAATGATTCTAAAATTTACACAGAAGATCAAAGGGCCCCAAATAGCCAAGACCCTCAGACTAATCAGGTGGTAGGATTTGCTGTAATAGATACCTAGTCTTTTTGTTGTTCAGTCGCTAAGTCGAGTCCGACTCTTTGGCAACCATGTGGACCATAGCCCACCAGGCTCCTCTGCCCGTGGAATTTCCCAGGCAAGAATACGGAAGTGGGGTGCCATTTCCTTCTCCAGGGGTTCTTCCCAATCTAGAGATCGAACCCACACTTCCTACTTGAGAGGCAGATTTTTTACCACTGAGCCATTGGGAAGCCACTTCCAAGTCTTTAGACAGTTGTAATTGAGGCCCTGTGATATTGGGGGCATTAAATGTGGCCCCCACACCCCAGAAACAGACTCCTGCCATACAACACGACGTGGCCCAGTGTGAAAGGAGCTCAGCTAGGTAAGCAATGTCAGGACAATCAGTTACCTATTTGGAAAAATGTGAAATGCGGTTTGTACCTCATACCTTGTGCAGAAATTCACTTAAAAGGTTAAGAACTTGAAATTAAAAACTTAATATTTGAGAAAAGCATGAAGAATTTTAAGACTATGGTAGTGGTTCTTTTTAATTGTGTTAAAATACCCATAGGATTTATCATCTTACCCTTTTTTAGGTGTATGGTTCTGTGGTGTCAAATATATTCACCTTGTGTGTAGCATTTAACTAGTTAGAAATTAAAAACTTGATTTTCATTTAAAAACTTAGTTTTATTTTAAAGACACCATGAAGGGAACTTTCCTGGTGGTCCAGTGGTTAGGACACCCCACTTTCATTGCACAGGGTGCTGGTTTGATCCCTGGCCAGGGAACTAAGATCCCACCTGCCTTGTGGCACAGCAAAAATAGAAAAAGATGTCATGAAGAATGTGAAAAGATAGGCCAAACGAAGAAGGTATTTGTCCACGTGCAGAAGGGGAGTTCACAGAGGTGCAAGGATGCATGACCCCTGAAACACAAGGTGAGGCCCAACCTGGGTAGCGGTGGAGGAAAGGTGAGCTGAAACGACAGATCAGGTCCCACCCGCCTCACTTGGCAAAAGTGTCAGGCTTGATAATGTCAAGTGTCCATGAGGATGTGGGGCAGCCAGAGTTCTTGTCCACACTTTGCAGGGGCATGTAAAGGAGTCTCATCAGTGGGGAGACACTGACGAGCCTTGTAGAGTGAGATCGCATGTCTCAGTGGACCACACTCTGTGTGAATGCTCACGTCGGGTTGTGTTAGCTGTGCCGTTCGTGGTCTGGGAGAGGCTGTCTTGGGTGCACTGGAGAACTCCACCGCGGTACAGTCACAGCATGGGACGGGATCCTGTAGTGAAAAGCTGTTCAACTGGAGCCGCTTACGTCAAGACTGACCTTAAAACATATGCGTATACTTGAAAACATAGAGTCAGACAGTGTGCTTCAGATTACGTAATGTTTGAAAAATGCATAACAGAACAACAGACTGTTCATGGGTGGGTCTGTATGTGCTAAACTGTGAAGGAAAGGCCATGAATCGTGACCGCAGGTATGTGGGGAGGAGGCCTCTGGGGCCTGAAAGGGTGTTCATAATGCTGTTCAGCCAGCTCATGGGGACATGCTGTTTGTTTGGTGGTGGTGATTTTTAAAAGCATACGCATGTGTTACAAGTAGCCTTTTTATGTGTAGGATGACATTTATTTAAAAACGTGATGTCATTCATGTAAGGAAAGGAGTGCAGAGGTGGACACGGAGACTGGAAACTTCTGTGATGAATTTGCTGTCAGGGGCAGAGCAGGAGGGCTGTGGTGTTGCAAGAGGATTCTTCAAAGAGCAGAGAGGGTCTTCCCTGATTGTCCAGTGGCTAACACTCCGTGCTTTCCCTCAGGGGGTGCTGGTTCGCTCCCTGGTCTGGGAACTAAGATCCCATATGCTCAGCAGCCAAAAATAACAGAGGGAAAAGGGGGGAAGATCCTAGACAGTCCCTGTGTGCTGGTGGGAGTGACACAGGTCGGGGCATGGTGTCGGGAGCAGAGTCCTGGCGGCCCTCGGAGCCCTGCCCGGTGGGGTGGCCTGTGGTAGGCGCAGGGTCAGGCGTTGGCCATGAGGAGTGGGGCGGCAGAGTGGGTGGGTGGTGGTTCAGCGCTGGAAGCAGGGGCCAGGTCCACGGAGCATCCAGCCTGTGCAGGGCCAGGGTTCCAGGGGGAGGGATGTTTGCTTGAGTCCTGAGCTGAGTCTGTTTGGGGAGGAGTGGGTGGTGGAGGAGGGGTGGGAGAAGGAAGGCGCGGGGTGCGAGAGTGAGCAGAGGAGGAGGCGCGACAGAGGCTCGGTCATGAGGGGCCGTGCCGGATTCTGGATATTAATTCAGAGGGCAGTGGGGAGCCATCACCGACTTCAGAGTGATGGAGCGAGATCAGTGCAGAGCAGACCAGGGGTCAGGGAAGAGGAGAGTGTGGTCTGGTCCGCTGTGGGTGGTGGGAATGGCATGCTGTTCTGCTGCCAGAAAGGGTGGTGGGTTCCTGGGTCTCCATGGCACCCCCCCTAGAAACTTCTGGGTTTGCCCACAGCTGCTCCCTCCCCCAGGTGGTGGAGATTGTCAAGAGGCTGGAGTCTCGGCAGCGAGGCTGGGAGGAGGAGGACCCGGAGCGGAAGGGGGCCATTGTGTTCAACGCCACGTCCGAGTTCTGCCGAACTCTCGGGGAGATCCCCACCTACGGGCTGGCCGGCAACCGGGAGGACCAGGAAGAGCTCATGGTGGGTCCTCGGACAGCCCACCCCCAACACATTCCCCGGGCCTGCTCTGCTCTTGGGTGCCGGGGGTGGCGGCCCTGCCAGTCCTCAGGAATAAGCCTCAGTGCTCAAGGGGGACGGGCTCGCCGGAGCCTGGACTGAGCCTGGTCATCTCTCCTCCAGGACTTTGAACGGGACGAGGAGCGCTCGGCCAATGGCGGCTCCGAGTCTGACGGGGAGGAGAACATGGGCTGGAGCACCGTCAACCTGGACGAGGAGAAGCAGCAGCAAGATGTGAGGAGGGCGAGGAGCTGGGCTGGGGGCCGCTGCAGGAGCCTGGTGGGGTGGGCGCTGGGCTGGGGGCTTAGCTCTGCCCTCCCCACCGTGGGGCCGCCGTGTCTCAGAGCCCTGGGCTCCTCCTGCGTAAATGGGGTATACAGACCTGGTGGGGTGTTGTGGGTTAAATGAGGCGTCTTGTCGCGCAGGGCCTGGTACACAGCAAGGACCACAGTCCTGGGAGGGGTGGCTGTCGGGCAGGAGGGTAGCCCACTCAGCACCCCCATCATTGTGTGCTCCGCCCCCCCAGTTCTCTGCCTCCTCCACCACCATCCTGGACGAGGAGCCCATCGTGAATAGAGGGCTGGCGGCCGCCCTGCTCCTGTGTCAGAACAAAGGTAAGAACATCTCAGGCTGCCCTGCGATGGCCTGGGTGCCGCCACGGAAGGCGGGCCAGGCAGCTGCTGCCCTCCGGCCCCCTGCTCCCTTCCTCCCCGCCGCCCCCGGGCCCGGCAGTTGCGGTAGCCGCTGGCCTTTGTGCGCTGCTTCCCCCATGCTCAGTGCCTGTGCCCACACGTGCCCCAGCAGGCACCACTGCCCCTGGAGGCTCGGCCTCTCCTCTGCAGGGAGCGGGAGGAGTGGCCGCAATCCAGGCGGTGGCAGAGACCTTGGCGTTAGGATCGTCTCTGCTGTGTACTGAGCCGGTGGCCCTGGACATGTGCCTGACTTCTCTTGGGTCTCCGTTTCCTTTGTCTGCACGAGGGGACTGATGTCTCTCCCTTCCCACAGCACAGCTTGGAGGGTCCCTCAGGGGCCACCATGCTGTTGGGAGTGCTGGGCAGTCTGGGCTCTCACAGATTCCACCCCCCAGGGCTGCTGGAGACGACGGTGCAGAAGGTGGCCCGGGTGAAGGCGCCCAACAAGTCCCTGCCGTCGGCCGTGTACTGCATCGAGGATAAGATGTGAGTGCGGGCGCGGGGGCCGCGCCCTGGGAGCCCGGTGCCGGGCAGTGCTGAGGCCCCGTGCGTCTCCCACAGGGCCATCGACGATAAGTACAGCCGGCGGGAGGAGTACCGCGGCTTCACCCAGGACTTCAAGGAGAAGGATGGCTATAAACCCGATGTGAAGATCGAGTACGTGGACGAGACGGGCCGGAAGCTCACACCCAAGGAGGTGAGCGGGGCCGCGCCCTGGAGTCTGGGCCAGGGGACTGTGGTGTCCATCGCTTGGGGGCACAGCGGTCCCCCCTTGCAGGCCTGGCAGGAGGGCGTCCTTGCCTGCCTGCCCTCTCCCCAGCGGCCCCCTGAGCTCTCGGCTGGTGGCAGCTGTCCGCCTTTCTCTCCTCACTTTCTTGGAGTCTGCTGCCCCCTTGCTCCAGCACATCCTTCCCTCTCTTCGGGGGCTCCCAGAGGGTGCCAGGGCCAGGGCCATCTCCCAGCCCCTTCCCAGGCTCACCGCCCCCACCTCGGCTCAGCCGGGGCTGGGGAGCCAGCGCCCTCCCTTGCCCCAAGGGCTCCGGCGGCTCTAACAGGGTTCTGCCCGGTCACAGGCTTTCCGGCAGCTGTCCCACCGCTTCCACGGGAAGGGCTCCGGCAAAATGAAGACGGAGCGGCGGATGAAGAAGCTGGACGAGGAGGCGGTGGGTGCCCACGGGGAGGTGGCAGTGGCCTCTGGGGGTGTGGGGTTGGCGGGGACTGAGGCGCTGGGGTGCTCCTGCCTTGCTGACTGGCCCGACCCACAGCTCCTGAAGAAGATGAGCTCCAGTGACACGCCCCTGGGCACCGTGGCTCTGCTGCAGGAGAAGCAGAAGGCCCAGAAGACCCCATACATCGTGCTCAGCGGCAGTGGCAAGAGCATGAACGCGTGAGTGGGGCGGTGTGCTGCCTGCGTGCATTGGGGAGCGGGGGCGGGGTCACAGCCGCTCTGCAGCCTCACGCTCCTCTTCTTTCCGCAGGAACACCATCACCAAGTGAAGCTGGCCTCCCTTCTGATCCCTCCCCCGACTTTAATATTAAATAAAGCTCCCTCCTTATTTTTTTCCCCCTGGTCCTGGTGCAGGTTCCAGGGTCAGACCTGGGAAAAGGGCAGGCGGTGCCAGACAGAGCATGGGGGACATTGCCCTCTGGCTCCGTCGTCACCTGTGTGACCTCAGGCAGTCACTGAACCTTTCTAAACGGCCTTAGTTCTGCCGTTTGTTTGACCAAAACACCTTGCTTCATAGGGTGTCTTGCGATGATTAAGTGAGCTCATTTCATTCACTCACCTGGAACGTGGAGGTGAGCAAGGCCCCTCAGAGGTGGCTTAGGGTCTGGCTTCTGCCAGGTGAGACCGGTTGTAGGTGACACAAACGACAGAGATGCAGGGAGGGAACTGGCCCGGCTCTGCTAAGGCAGTTCTCAGCCCACGCTGGGCCCCAGCCAGCCAAAGAGAAGCCAGCTGGTTCGCTTTCTCACCCTCGCCTCCCCCAGCCGCTCCTGGCATGGTCGTACCAGTCCTGGCTGTGCCTGTTAAATGTCGCACCTTACCCTCTCCAAGGCTGGCTTCTGGGTAAGAGTTGGGAGGTGTTTTAGAGGCTCAGTCACCGCGGTCTCTCCCAGTCTCAGTGCCACAAGAATCACTGCTCACAGCCAGGACGGCCGCGGCAGGGTCTGGGGGCATCGCAGGCTCCTGTTGTCTACGTGGAGAGAGGCTCGGTTTCTCAGAGCACCCGCCTCTTGGGAGCCTTGTCTGCTTAGCAGGGCAGGTGAGATTCCTCGGTGTGAACTCCGTGAGGGACAGTAAGAGCCTGAATCGAGGGAAAGGTGACAACTGGCCCCGGTGGGAGTCAGACAAAACCAGCATCCCACCGCCCCCACCTCCACCCGAGTGCGTGGCAGATGGTTCACAGATTTTTTTTTTAATGAAAAAAAAAAGTGGATTAAAATAACCTTAGAAAATGTAAGAAAAGAACAGAAAAATGTAAACAAGGAACAAAATACAGTTGCCTTAACCCATTGCTTTTGATGACGGTTACTTCGTGGCAGCCCCACCCAGCACTGTCATGCCCTGCTTCAGCTTGTCTCCTTATCTTGGGGTCTGATTCTGATTTAGTTTCCGCTTGGGCTTCTTCCTCGGGTTCCTCAGGGAGGGTCCCTGTGGGAAGCCTAGGCTGGGTCTAGGGTCTGGGGAATCTTGGTCTGTTTCTCCCAGAAGCTTGCGTGGCATGTCCGGTGTTGTGGATTGTCCCTGGCGGCAGAGCACCAGCTCTGGCCGAGCTCTTGTCGAAGCTCACACCTTACCCGCTGCAGCCTGTTAGGAAGCTGTTGCCATCATCAGAGCCACAAACGTCCAAGGTCGTGTCTAGAGCAGTGGTGGACCTGGGTGGAACTGACCAGCCGTGTCCCAGGGTGTCTCCTGACACTCTGACCTGTGACTGAGGGGACAGTAAATGGTGAGCCACGGCCTAGGAGGGGCTCCGAGGCCCCCTCCAGGAGCCCTGCCTGGCTGGCAGTCTGTGGCGTCTCCCCTCCTGTGGCCTCTGGTCCCAGCCCTGTGCTTGTGCTTCTGTGCCCTGAGTCATGCTACCCAGGCTGTGCTTGCCCACCTGATGGGGGCGGGGAGGCAGCAGGGAGTCAGTTCAGCTCCAGGGCTGGAGGAGCCAGCACCAAATCTTGTGAGGCCTGAGCTGCCAGGGCCGGCAGAGCCCAGGGAGAAGGTGGGGACTGAGAAACGATGTCAGCCATGCGTGAGCCCAGCCCTCCAGGGCACCCAGGAAGAAGGATACTGATGCCTGCTCTCAAACAACCATCAGACTGCAGCTGCTCCCTCCAGTGAGCACGGGAGCGCTTAGGATGTGAAAAGCTGCAGGATGCTGGCCCCAGAGAGCTGAGGTGCGTACAAAAGGAATGATTTCAGTGAGCCCAGATTCCTGCGTCTTCTCATACATACAGAGAAGGGCACTAAATTCCTTGAGGTACACAGTTAATTCACAACAATTCTTTTGATGTTCAGACTACCTGCCCTTTGTTGCAAACTTCTATAAAACCTGATTCCTCCACCCCGCTTCTGTGGAGCAATTCTCAGGGTTACTTGAGATGCTGTCTCCCAGGCTTGAAGTCCTAAAAATTCCCACTGAATAAAACATCTCAATTTTCAGATTGTGACTATTATGTAAGTCGCCAGGACCCACCAGTACTACTAAGCCCCTTGGGAACTGGGGGCAGTGATGCCTCCACTCAGGTTGGTGTGGGGGTCAGTGTGGTCTTAGCCAAGGCCTGGGGAGAGCCAGCTGGGCCACTGTCTTCGGGCAAATTACCGCTGACTGCGTTCTATGTCAGACTTAGGGCTGGTGTAGAGTTGAAAACATTCACCTTCTCTCATTACTCCAGCAAATATTTACTGAGCGTCAGGGGTGCTGGGGCTGAGGAGGAGCAGGGCCAGACCGGCTGCCTGGGTCCTGAGGGTCTGATGGGTGAGCATCTGTGGAACAAGGACACCGGTGGGTGAGAAGGGGACGGGAGGGAGTCTGTGCTCTCAATGTGGCTCGTGCCTCCAAAAGGGCCTGGGGAGCCCAGCTTTAATTTCCAGAGGCCTGGACGGCTGCGTCTCCACTCCCAGCCATGTGGCATCCTTGCTAAGGCACCAAGGCCTGCCCAGGACCCCTTCCCTTGCTGTGGCTTTGTTCCCTCGCAGCCCCCAAGGAAGCCCGCCCTTCTAGGCCTGGTGATGGGAACCTCAGCCCAAAAGCCAGTGTCGGCTGTGGCCTGCAGGTAAAGCCGGGGCAGGACGGCCCTCCATCCCCAGGTGTCTTTCTCCCTCTGGGCTGTGCCCACCCCCCGCCCAGGTCCGCTGAAGCCCATCGAGCTGCGGTGGCCCGTCCTGCCCTGTGGCTCCTGCCAGCTCGTCCAGTTCTGTTTCCCCACAGGACGGGGAAGCTGTCCCCCACTCCCCTCAGGGTCCCTGCCTTCCCCCCCCACCCACCCACTTCCAGCTGCCTGGTGAAGAAGCTGCCCCAGCTCATCTGGGGCCCAGGCCAGGCCCCCTCCTGAGATGTGTCCTCTGACCCCTGAGAGTCAGTTCCTCAAGAGAAATAACCTTTAGGGTATACACATATATCTGAGGAGGTTTATTGCAGGAATTGGCTCCTGTGACCATGCTGCTAAGTCGCTTCAGTCGTGTCCGACTCTGTGCGACCCCATAGACGGCAGCCCACCAGGCTCCCCTGTCCCTGGGATTCTCCAGGCAAGAACACTGGAGTGGGTTGCCATTTCCTTCTCCAATGCGTGAAAGTGAAAGTGAAGTCGCTCAGTCGTGTCTGACTCTTCATGACCCCATGGACTCTAGTCTACCAGGCTCCTCTGCCCATGGGATTTTCCAGGCAAGAGTACTGGAGTGGGGTGCCATTGCCTTCTCCGCCCATGACCATGAGACGTTCCCGTACCTG
Source organism: Ovis aries (assembly GCF_016772045.2). Taxonomy (NCBI): domain Eukaryota; kingdom Metazoa; phylum Chordata; class Mammalia; order Artiodactyla; family Bovidae; genus Ovis; species Ovis aries. The sequence continues at coordinate 40,514,340 of NC_056074.1, forward strand.
CCATCTTCGAGCTGGACACCCAGGAAGTCTGGTGCTGTGAGTTCGGTTTGAGTTCGAAGGCCTGAGGATTGTGGACACCTGATGGCCCAGGGCGGGCATCCCATCTGAGGCTGAGGGAGCCTGCCCTCCCCCACCTCTCTCCTCTTGGCGCTCTTGGTGGAGCAGGTGAGCCCACCTGCACTGGTGAGGGGGACCTTCTGTATTCAATCTGCTGCTCCAAATGCTTTCTTCCAAACACGCCCTCCCAAACACACCAGAAATAACGTTTTACCAACTATCTAGGAACCCCTGAGCCCAGTTGATTAACTGGCTTAACTGATTAAGCCCACACAAGATTAACCATCACAGTGAATCACCTAAATTGGTCTAGAAAATTCTTCTTCAGCTTAAACAGAGTAGTTCCTCTTCTATACAAGTAACACTTCCTTTTTAAATTTTTTATTTTTGGCAGCGCTGGGTCTTTGTGGCTGCCCTTGAGGGTCCTCCTTGTGGCATGCAGACTTAGATGCCTGTGGCACGTGGGATCTCAGTCCCCTGACCAGGATCGATCGAGCCAGAGTCCCCTGCATTGGAAGTGTGGAGTCTTAGCCACTAGACTGCCAGGGAAGTCACCAGTCATATGTTTTTATTCTCCAGGACATTATCTTGACTTTTTTTAAGAACTACCCCCTAATCAGACATCTTCATCAAGAATGAACTCTTTGTTCCTCCTTGCCTCTCAGATCTCTCCTCTGGAGTCATTTTCATTATGTTTGAAGTTCATCTTCTAGAAGTTCTGTCTAGATGAGCTCTCATATTCTGCTGGTCTGAATGTCTTTATCTTGGTATGGGCTGGAGACGGCTGTGCTCGCTCACAGGGCTGCGGTCACTCCCCCAGGGCCTATTCCGGAGTCGGAGTCAGCTTCACTGGGGGTCTCCACTCCTATGATCCCGGTGTTTCCCTCAATACCTGTTTTCCCGTCTGACTCCTAACGCACCAGATCCTGTCAATTCAGGCGACTCATCAAAGCCCCCTAGCCTGGTGCTCCAGGCCCCGTACCTGCCACCCCTAACACGACCCTGTCTAGTGCAGACACACCACGATACCTGCCCTTCTGCAGACCCCTACCCCTTCCCTCGTCTACACCTGCTCGGGAGACAGTAAGCGGAGCAAACTTGCTGTGTCCTGTGTGCTCCCCAGGAGGGCGAGGGAGGAGACAGGAGGAGACAGAACGCGTCTGACCTGTCAGCCTTGGACAGAAAGGGAAAGCAAAGAAGGGGAGGACCTCCCCACAGAGGCCCCCTCCCCAAAGCTCTGTGGCCATGGATGGTAAACAGCCTGGTCAGACAGCTCACCCACTACTCTCCAAGTGCTCTCAAGCACACACTCCAGTCTGTGCGCTGGAGGGTTGATGTACTAAAGCCTTGTAAGTGAAGTCCCCTCTGGGTGGTGGAGCTTACCAGCGGCCGACCAGTCACAGACGCTCTCGGACCCCTTGCACCCAGTTGGCCGCGGTCGTGTCACTGGATCGCATCATCCGAGTGACCTTTCAGGCTGTTGCACCCAGGACCAGGGCTGACCTGCTGGCTGGACATGCTTATTGTGCCCCTTGTTGGCAGTTTCCATGAATGTTGACTGAATGTGGAGCCAGGAACTGATGACACCTCTCACTGTGGCCCAGCTCATGCAGTTTGAACCCCAAGGAAAAGAAAAGTACTCTTCTCCTACAACAGTTAATGAAAATGGTGTGGTAGCACTCTCTCCATGCTGAACCGCCTGGACTGGAGGGTTTCTGGTGCTCGTCGCTGTGAATAAGCAAAGGTTACATAATGAAGTGGATATTTTAGCATCATCAGAGGCTGTCCTAACAATAACCGAAGAAATTGTGACCACTCAGGAGACAGCCTTGATCATTGCTAATGGTTTATTCCTGTGTCACCAGGCGAGGTATGCCGTGTGCCTTGACACATTTCATAAGGATTCTGGATTCCCAGAGTACGTCATCCATGAATCACATGTGAGCACGAGCCACTGCCGGCGTCCCACCCTCCCTTGTGTCAATGCTCTTCTCAGTGGTTCGTGCTGAGAAGCTGCCTCACGTGCTCCTCAGACGTGGGAAGCAGAGACGGGCCTTGATTGAAGACAAAATCCAGGGTCCCTCAACCCCAGCAATTTCCTAGGGGGACATGTGGGCAATTACTAAGGACAAATTGCTGGCCTTTTCCTCCAACTACAAAGAGGCCCTGTACCAATGTGGCTTCTTTGCACACTGAAGGCTCTCCCACATTGAGAGCCTTTGTACTGGGTTATTGGACAAGGGACCACTGTGCCGGGTGGGGCACGGTGGGGGACACCCGGACACTCAGCCCCATCTCCCTCAGACCCCAAGGAATTGTCTCAGCCTTGGAAACTGGATTCCTCCAGCACTCAGTGGCCCCAGGCTTTTCATTCACAGATTTCCTCCTGCTGCTCAGCACACTGTAAAATCCCACACGTATCCCCTCAGCACAGAACAGGCCCCTGCGTGCTGGTCAGAGCTCAGTGGCCCCAGTCTGCTCACATGGGCAGGCCAGAAGCTAACACCCCAGGAGCAGCACTGCGACAAGAGCCTGGGGGTTGGTGGGAAAGGCTGCCTTGCTCCCAGGAGGCTGTTGCTCAAGCGCATTAGACAACGGATCCAGAGTTCTCTATAAAGGAAAATTCCAGCACCGTCCACTGTGGTTTAACCTGCTAGAGAACTCAACCTGAGCTGAAATGAACACAACAGAACACGCAACGGAAGGGATACAGCTTAGGAATCAGTAAACTATAAGACCAGACTCAGAAAATCGTCAAAGAAGAAAGACTGAAGACACAAAAAATGTAAAAACCTAAGAGATGTGGGAGACAGTGAAGGGATGACATCGGAATAAGAGCAGTTCTAGAGAGACACAAACGTGGCGGGAGAAAATAATTGAAGAAATAATGGACACAAATCTCCTGGAATAACACAAACATGAAGCACACTGGACCAGAAGAGCTGAGCGCCAAAGAGAAAAGGAACAACGCACACTTGTGTATATAGATCACATACACATCCCACAGGACTTCACGGATACCAGAGACAGGCTCAGAGAGAGAGCCAGCGGGTCGCACGCAAAGGAGAGTCAGACTGACATCGGGTTTCTCAACGGCGACGCTGGATGCAAAGAGACAATGAAGCAGCATTTTCTAAGTGTAAGAAAAAGAATTTAGAATTTTATATCCACACAAACTGTCATTCAAATTAGACAGATGGGTCCCTATATACCAATTATTACAGAGTTAATAAACATTATCAGTTAAAAGAAAAATAGTGACTCTTATTTTTAAGAATCCAGATACAAACAAACTAAATAAAAATTTAAAAGCAAAAATAAAGAAAAAAGAAACAAGAAAAGAATCCAGATGCACTCAGAGACATCTAGAACATGAGGACGTGCAAAGAGTGAAAGTAGGGGACCTCCCTGGCGGTCCAGTGGCTAAGACGCTGTACTCCCAATGCCAGAGGCCCAGGTTCAATCCCTGGTCAGAGGACTAGATCCCACATGCTGCAACTAAGACCCAGTGCAGCCCAATAAATAAATACATATTTTAAAATAGTAAAAGTAAAAGGACTAAGATAGAGGGTGAGAAGAGGGGAAACGGGAGAAAGTTGAAAGGCACAAACTTCGAGTTAGAGTTAACAGCTGTGGGACAGGCACACAGGAAAAGTGTTGGCAGAGGAAATTCTGAGTTCTCATCACTAGGAAGAAAGGTTTTTTCCCTTTCTTTTTTTGGTCATATCTATATAGGAATACAGATGTTAGCAGAACCCACTGTGGCAATCATTTCATAATATATGTAAATCAAACCACCATGCTGCCTGTCTTAAACCGAGTGATGTATGCCAATTATTTCTCAATAAAACTGGAAAAAAAAAGGAAGACAACTCACCAGGCAAAAATACTAACTAGAGGAAATCTCAGATAGCTATACTAACATGAGATGAAATAAACTAAGATAAAAGGGAATTGTAGGAATGGAAAGAGTCACTTCATAAAAAAGGGTCCTGTTCACAGACATAGCAATTTTAAACATGTTGCACTTAATGTAAACTTAAAAAACAGCTTATGAATAAACCAATAGACTATAGGAAGAGGCCGTTACATCCACCTTAAGGATCCACAGTTGGTGAGTGTCAAACGGTGCAAGCACTTTGGGAAGCATTTGGCGGCACTGACTAGAGTTGGGACACAGAAATTTCACACTCAGGAAGCTGTCTCAAGAGAAACATACACAAAGCACAAAGACACAGGCACAAGAATGTTGACAACAGCGAAGATGTGGAAAAACCCAAAAGCCATCAGGAAAAGTCAATGGATACATTTGATACAGTCCCACTGGAAACAGTATAAACAGTCAAAACAAATGAACCATAGCATTATATAGCAATAAGGAGAAACAGTAATGTAATGGTAAATGAAAGAGCCCCAAATATAATATTCAGCATGTTATCCTTCCCTTAAAGTTAAAAATAGCTTTACAAGAAAATCACATAGAAGGAAAACAAGAGCAAAGGTAATTCAAGAAGACAGTTCCTGGGGGTGGGAGAGCAGAGAGGGTGGGCAGTAGGAAGGGAGAGTGGAGGCACACAGTAGCCTGGGTTATTGTCAAGTCCTGGCTTTTGTTTTGTGGTGGTGAGTTGGAAGGTGCTGTTGTTAAAAATTACCAATGATGGGACTTCCCTGGGGGTCCAGGGGTTAAGAATCCACCTTCCGATCACTGCAAGGGACGTGGGTTCAATCCCTGGTTAGGGAACTAAGATGATCCCACGTGCCACAGGGCAACTGAGCCTGAGTATCACAACTGCAGAGCCCATGTGCTTGGGAGCCCACATGCCACCACTGGAGAAACCCTCCTGCTGCAATGAGGAACCAGCAGAGCTGAAAAATAGAGGTATCGTGATGGAAACCAAGGAACACTAAAGACTGAGCACCTCACACCTATCAGGACGGCTACTATCCAAAACAAAGGAAAATAACGTGTTGGCAAGGAAGTGAAGAAACCTGAATGCTTTGTGCACAGATGGTGGGGAATGAAAGCTGGTACAGCCACCACAGAAAACAGCATGGTGGTGGCTCCTTAAAAAATTACAAACAGCCACGTGATCCAGCAATTCCACATCTCTGTATATATTCAAAAGAAAGCAAGGTTTCCGAGAGCTCTGTACACCCATATTCACAGGAGCATTAGTCACAACCGGTAAAAGGTTGTAAAAGAAAGAACCCAAGAGTTCAATTTAGATAAAAAAATGTGACAGGACAAACAATGGAATAATAGTCATTCTTAAAGAGGAAGGAAGTTATGGCATATGCCCTAATTTCTCATGGATAAACCTTGAGAACATTATACAAAGTAAGAAAAATAATCTAGTTACAAAAAAGACAACTATTGTATGAGCCCACTTATCTGAGATATCTAGTCAAACTCATCAAAACAGGAAGTAGGGAATTCCCTGGTTGTTCAGTGGTGAGGACTCCGTGCTCTCACTGCCGAGGGCTCAGGTACAATCCATGTTCAGGCAACTAAGATGTGCAAGCCATGAAGCGTGGTGGGTGCCTCCTACCTCAGAAAGAAAGAAAGTAGAATGGTAGTTGTCAGCAACTGGAGGAAGGGCAAATGGGGAGTTGATAATGGGCATGAAAACACTCTGGAAGTTGGCTGTACAACAATGTCACTGTTAACACTACTGAACCGCACACTTAAAAATGGTTAAGATGGTAAATTTTATGAGTATCTCAATTCAAAAATTCAACTCAAAAAACACCTAGAGAGCTGCATTAAGAGAACCTTTAGCCCTAAAATGTAAGACGTTTCACATATCACCTAATTACAAAAGGAAAACAGAATCTTTATAGGGAAATGACCTAGAAGCCATCCTTTTAACCCGGTGATCACAATGAGCATCACCGATAGTTGGGCATCCTGTATCACCTGCCCTGTGATCTGTGATGGATGAACATCAGTTCTGCACCTGGTCAGAGCACATCAGCTCTAGATTATTTTTGCTAAAATTGTTTAACCCAAATCTGAGCATACAAAAACAATCACACAAATCCAAGCCCAGGATATTTTTATAAGAAAACTTGCTTGAACTGTTAAAACATCCATTTTATGAAAAACAGACCAAAAAGAGGTTAAGAAGTCTATTCTAAAGAGAGGCTAAAGAGATGCAACAACTAAATGCAAACCTCTGTGCTCTGTATGTAGAGAGTAGACTGGCACAGAATGCTGGACACTAGTGGCCCCGTTGAGGGTACCCACTTCATAATTCTTTCACTTTTTCTTCAGGTGTGAAAATTCCCTAACTAGTCTAGGGGAAGGGAGGAGGTAAATCTGAAAATTAATGAGTCAAGGACAAAACCAAATGGGTTAGAAAAAAGAACCACAGAATAACCTCAAAGGCAGTATAAGGAGAAATACAGTAAAAGCAGAAGTTAATGAATAGAAAAGAAACTAACAACGAGCGACAACAAAAAGTCAGTGCTCAGCAGAGAGTAATAAATGAACTTCTGCCAAAATCGACAGGCCTGAAAAAGAAAAAAGCACAAACAAATAATATTAGATATTAAAAAGGGGGATACGACTTTGGATACAGTTAAGATTACAAGCCTAAAAGTCAATTAAACTTTGTGCCACAGATGAAATAAGAAATAAATTATCACCGACTCAAGAACAGAAACCTGGCCAATCCTATTCTCAATAAAAATCTAAAGTTAAAAATCAACCCACTGCAAAAATGCCAGCCACCGTTGGCTTTAGAGTTAAGTTTTACCAAAAGTTTTACAAGTGTAAAATCCCAACCTTACACAAACATTTATATAATGAGAGAGAACGTATATAGAGAGCACATTCTCCAGTTCACTTTATGAGGTTGGCATAACCTTGAAAAAACAAAACCACCCAGACAAGGGCAATGCAGGAAAGGCAAAGCTTAAATCATCTCACTTATGACCATGGATGCCAAAATCCTCCCAAATATCAGAAGACCAGATCCAGCAATATTCTGAAAAATGCATCATGGCTATTTTACTCTAGGAAAGCAGGGATGTCTTAATGTGAGAAATGGCCCAAGTATCTCATGTTTTCAGATGAAAGGAGAAAAGCTAGGTGGCCAGTTCAGAGTGCCATGGGTGCTCCTTGGCACGTATGTACGGGTGGCTGGATGACAAGGGAGGAAAGTGAGCTGGGTTGCATGGGGAGGCTCCGGTGGGAATGACCTGGCTGTAACGGTCGGTCCTGAAGTGCTAAGACATGTGGAGTCTGACGGGCCCCACGTCTCACGCCTAACTGCAGCAGGGTCAGGACTGTTTGGCAGTCAGTCACCTGGACTGGCCGTGGCATCGGGGAAAAAGGGCTCTGGAACACTCAGCCGACTCTGGGAGCTCTATTCCTACGTGGTTGGACTCCACAAGGAAGCTGAAAGAACAGAGGCGGAACTCAGCTGTGGAGAATGACAAAGCGGAATGGTATGCAGACCCTACCTTTATCAGAATTCCTAGCTATGACCCACAGGAGCTAAATGGCTAATAAGGGAGGAAGCAGTAGAGGTTAAAAGGTTTCAGGAAGAAAAAAACGAGGTTATGAAGTAGGTCAAAGAATCACTGAGGGATGGAGAAAAATACAAGGCCAAGATTATAGTTACAACACTCCCTTCCTTCAATCACACAAATACACTGGGTAAAGTGGGAAAGTGGGAATCCCCTGGTGGTTCACTGGTTAGGACTCTGGGCTCTGTCAAGTCCCCAGGTACAATTCCTGGTCAGGAATTGTAAGATCACGCAAGCTGCATGGTGTGGCAGAAAAACAAAAACTCAAAACAAAAAACAAACGCTGTTTTATCTGCTCTCACCCCTAGCCCCCTTTGGGTAAAGAACCTCTCTGCTCTCTGGGAACACGTTATACGGATCAGGGTGGCTCATCTTGCCTCCTCTTATTCCCCTTACTCAGCCTTGGCCACAGTGGTTGCTCAAGAGAGCTAAGGGACCTGGGGAAGGCCAGTCAGTCTTCCCTGAAATTCATGGAGCCTGAAGAAGTAACGCTGTCAGGACTGAGTGCAAACTGAAGCTTCCTGAAAAACACACCTGTAGAGAGAGAGGAGTTCGGCAATCAAGAGGAGCAGAGACAGTCCAAGAAGACGAACGAGAACCCTGACAAAACCACACTGGCCGAGGTCAGCTCTACTCTGGAGACCACAGATCAATGTGCTCTTGTTTGTTTGAATTAGCCTTTGCCACTTTTAAGACAGTCCCAAATGATACAAATACTATGTTTGGCCTTTTGACTCCCCAAAACTGAAATATACATAAAATATATGATTCTAAAAATACATAAATTACCAAAGTTGACTCAAGGATAGAAAACTTGAGTTCCACAGGGGACTTCCCTGGCAGTCCAGTGGTTAAGACTTTGCCTTCCAATGCAGGGTGTGTGGGACCAGGCCCTGATTGGGGAGGTAAGATTCCACATGCCTCATGGCCCAAACACCAAAGCATAAAATGAAACAACGCTGTAATAGAGTCAATAAAGACTATTAAAAAAAATAAAAAACAACTAAGCAGGGAATTCCTGGTGATTCAGCGGTTAGGACTCTGTTCTTTCTCTGCCAAGGGCTTGAGTTTCAATTCCTGGTTAAGGAATTAAGATCCCGCAAGCCGTAAGGCATGGGCAAAACAAAACCCAGCACAAACTAAGCAGAATTACATCAGAATTCAAGGATGGTTCAACACCAATGTAAATCAGTGCAATCATTAAAAACAAAATCTTTTGACTATTTCATGGATACCAAAAATTTGTCAATGTGGAATAAAGGGAAAAAACATTATATTGGGTACAGAAGGAAACCTTTTCAGCCTAATGAAGTTTACCTACCAGAACCCTAAAGCAAGAATGATATTTCATGGTGAAACCTGAGAACCATTCTAAGAGGAACAAGTGTGTTATTTGATATTATACTGGAGGTCCTGCCCTCTGTAATTCATAAAGAAAAGAAATGAGTGTAAAGAATAGGGTAAAACTGACCCTAGCAGGATATTATTTGACATTCTACCCACAAAGCTAACAGAATCAACTGAAGAACTATTAGAAGTAATGAGAATTCAATTTGATCAAATAGGCAGGCACACAGAAGCCAACAGCTTTCTGACATGCCACTGATAGTAGGAAATGTAATTTCAAAAGAGCCCATTCATAACAACAAATAGCTAACTTAGAAGTCTTAAGGCTACATTGAACTAGAAATATCAAAGACCCACATGAGAACTACATCTTAGAAAATAGTACACATAATTCTTTTCTGGATAGGAAGATAAAAAACTGGTATGACCCCTCTCCAAATCAAACTATGAAATTTAAAACCACGCCAATGGTAGTAGTACAGGGAACTATATCCAATATTCTGGGATAAACCATAATGGAAAAAGAATATTTTAAAAGAATGAATATATATGTAAAGCTGAGTCACTTTACAGTGACTTTACACTTTACAGTCTCTGTACAGCAGAGATTGGCACAACATTGTAAATCAATTATACTTCAAGAAAAACAAAACCCATGCCAATGGAAATCTTAATAGAACTTTTAAATGAAAATCACTAAGTTCATTCTAAAGTTCTTACATAAAAGAAAATATGAAAATTTCAAGCAACAGTGAAGGAGAATGAAATAACAACCATGCCATAACTTATGGCATGTGCACAAAGATCAACAAGCCAGATTTCAAAGAGATTCATAAAAACGTGGGAATTTCATTTATTTTTAAAAGGTACTTTAAATCAGTGAGCAAAGAATGAGCCACTAGATCAGTGGTACAGGGACAAGTGGCTATCCCTTAAGGGAAAAAAAATTAGCCATCTCCCATAAAAAATAAATTTCAGATGAGTTAAAAATAGACCCACACATATACATCTTTAACTCACCTGGTAAATTTTTGCATATAAATGTATGTACATGCGTATATACATACACAGGTATGTGTATACACGTAAGACTATACTTAAGCAAATACAAAAGAGTGAGTGAGGAGCAAGTAAATGAAATGGTAGCTGGAGAGGGTGTGGGATCACTGACAGGTTTTTCTGATTGTTTTTCAGAAGGGAGAGTCTATCATACTTTTGATGCTAACACATCTAGTAGAGAGGATGGTAAAACCAAAACTTACACAAAGTCCTGTAGCAGAGAGAGGCTCCAAAGCGCAGGAGGAAAGGCTTAAGTCCCGCTGGGTTAATGGGCAGTAAAAGGACAGGAGTACCAGTGAGCACCACTGTAGGGCAGGTAACAGAGAGGTGAGAGTTCCCTCCAATGGCTGTTTCTTTATGAAAGCTGCTGTATGTAACTAGCAGAAGGGCAGTTGGTTAAAAAGTTTTCAAATACAGCATCCTAGGGTAGATCTGCTAGGCAGGGTTGAGTGGCCATCTGAGGTTTGTAATTATAAATTTTAGGTAAAACTAGTGAGCCAGGTTGGCTGTTTTCCCTAATAGTTACTTGCGCACAGGCACAGAGGTGCATGATTGGGTTGACCACGGTCAGATTTTACTAGATGAACACGTTGGAGGCAGAAAGGACAGAGTGTAGACCGCAGAACTGATGCTACGTGAAGAGGGAAACGAAGATAGGAGCATAATGGTCAGAATGCGGCATGGCTGGAGGATGAAGATAAAGAATTTCTTCTGGGGGGGAAAAAAAGCATTTCTGTGGGAGGAGAGGGGTAGTTGAGTGAGTAAACCTGGATGTGGTGATTGTACAGGTATCTGAATTCCAACGGTGCTGCAATTCCTAGTGATGTTAGGGGCAGTGAGTGACTGCGGATACAGGCAACAGGCTTGGAACAGAAGACAAGGGCCTCAGTGATGGGGGCATCAAGGACTGAAGGGGCCACAGCATTGAACGTGCCCATCCATGGATGCAGACACCGACGGATGCAGAGCACAATGACAGAAGCAGGGGAGGAAGACGCTGAGCCAGGAGGTCAGCTCAACGTCTGGGCCCTGACTACAAGCTCAATGCCAGCAATGAAGAGGGAGAATGCAGTCAGAGGTGAAAAGCTTCAAAGGAGAAGTGAAATGGTGTGGGTGGCCGGAAGGCTGAGGGGTGACAGCTAAGCGGGGGACGCGCACGCAGGGTCGCGGCGGGTACTCCTGTGGCCACAGATGATGAAAGAGGCAGGGCCAGTGGCTCATGAAGCCCCGCGAGGTTCACCCTGAGCGTCTCATAGAGGCAGGTGGGCACCAAGTCCGACTGTGATCCTAAACGCCTCAGTGAGCATCAACTGCAGGCAGGCAACGAAGTGGGAATGCCCCCACGTATTAACTACATGCAAGGAGGCACACAGGGCCTGACTTAAGTGCTGGACCAGAGAGGGAGAAACTAGGAAACAGTCCAGCCACTCCCCACTTCCTGCCCACGAGGCCACCACCGAGGAGCCATGTGTCATGTCATCCGCACACCCCTCCTTCCTCCAAAGAGCCACTCCAACACCAGCATGAGGCAGCACCCACCAGGGGTTTAATTCTCCCATGTCAGAAGGTCAGTTCAGACAGGGGCCCTGCCTTATCCCCATCCAGGGGGAAAGATCCGCAGAGCCCCCTGGGAATGTCCACGCTCAGAGGAGCCCAGGACCAGTCTCTGAGCAAGAGGAGAAGTGGGTCCCGCGGTCTCAGGCCGCCTCCTCCTCTTCACTCTCCTCCTCGCTCTCATGATACTGTCTGCGGTTGGTGTTAACAAAAAGGTCAGAATCGTCTTCAGAGCTGGACTCTTCTCCTGACGACTGTGGCTCAGCTGGGAGTTCTGGCTGAGTCTGTCTGCACGGGGGAAAAGCAGAGTTAGCCCAGTGCCTTCTGAGAAGACCACAGAGAGGACCATACGGCCAAGCGGTCAGGGCTTGGTGAGCCAGACAGGGGGAGAACTGCAAGAAAGCTGAGCCAAGGAAAACTGGCAAAACACCACCTCCCTAACCCATCTCAGAAATTCATTACAACTGCTGTTTTAATAGTGACGATTCTACTATGACCGACGAACACTCAATGAGCTCACACTGTTTACCAGGTACTAAGCAACTTCACAAGCATCAGTCTCTTTAATCCCTACAGAGCTCCCATTTTATAGGTGATAAAATCCGAGCCCAAGAGCTTAACCTGCTTAAAGTCACCTGGTTGTAACTTGCAAAGCCCAGACTTTAACCCAGGAAATCTGACCTTCAAGCTATACTCATCACCACTCATTCAGGCGCTCTCACCAGGGACCTGATATACAAAGACAGGAAAGTTCAATTTTCCCTCAAGGTACCAAGGCCTGAACCCCCGTCTTCTGTCTCCCCAATCCCAAGACTTGTGTCTCACCTGTTCCTATTGTTGTTGTGTTTCTCAGCCACTTGCGAGAAGGCCTCAGGCCTATGCCAAGAGAAGAGCCAAGGTCAGAAAGGACAGAGAAACCCCTCAGCTGTTGCCAGCTGCTCTGGCCTGAAATGCCACGACCTTCCCTCCCCTAAGCCCACAGGTGCGAACGAAATCCCCAGGGAAGTGGGGCAGCCAGTGACCAAGAGGACCACCCTACCAGTGCCCATCCTTCTGCAGAGAGCGCACGTGATCTTTGCAGAGCACAAAGGAGATCTCAGCCTTCACCTTCTCTCCTTCTTCAATAGGGTCAACGATGACAAAGTCCCCTGCAGGGGGAGGAGAGAAAAGCACAGTCGGTCCTACTTGTGGTGGGATGCCGAGGCCACAGGAAACGCTTCGGTCTCCCAAAAGGCTGCCTCTCTCACCTCTCTTGATCCAGATGTTCTTGCGGTACTTGGAGGGCATGCTCACCAGGAAGCGCTGCCCCTGGGCTGTCTCCACCTCATGCAGATTGTTCCCTGGGGTCCTGAGGACCTGGTCCAGGAGAGACCAAGAACCAATCAGCTTCATCAGCCAGTTCCAACACCTGCTGAGCTGTACAGCACCCTGTCTCAACCCCCGGGGGCCTAAGAAGTTGGAGGGGTGGTAGGGGCAGAGCAACTGGTCCCTGATGCCACTCACCCTCACAATCTGCTGCTGGTCAGAGGGCACCATGTGCTCCCCCAGCACCTCCTTCACCACATGTTTCCTCTTGGTGGCCTGAGACATGGTGGGTCCTGTCCCAGGGGGGCGAGGGATGCGGAGACTCTCAACTCTTCCTCCTGAGTTTTTCAGATGGTAGGCTGAGAACCCAGGACTCTTTTGAAGATGAGGACAGGCCTTTTACCGAGGAGTGATACAATGTCCTGGTGAAAAATATGGGCTCTGAAATCCAATTAACTGGACTCAAATCCTACCTTGGTTATTTCCTGGCTGTTCAATTTCTCTAGACTTCAGAGAACTAACCCAGAGCATTAGCATTAGAACAAAATAATCATAAGCAAAGCAGGAAACAGAGCATAAGACACATAAAAGTAACTTGTGTTTATCCCTTAAGTACTGGTATAACCATAAAAACTAAATACATGTTTTAGAAAAATAAGCCATTCTGGAAACCACTTGGAGAAGAGGCAAGATAAGTCACTTCTTCCTTAACCTGCTTGTACATCTCAGGTGTGACACAACCACACAGATGTTCAGTCTCTCAGTACCCTACAGACACAGACCAGCTACCACAAGCCAGGTCAGGAATGAGCTAATTTAAGGGCAAGGTAGACTAAATTGATGCTTTTGAACTGTGGTGTTGGAGAAGACTCTTGAGAGTCTTTTGGGCAGCAAGGAGATCCAACCAGTCCATCCTAAAGGAAATCAGTTCTGAATATTCATTAGAAGGGCTGATGCTGAAGCTGAAACTCCAATACTTTGGCCATCTGATGCGAAGAACTGACTCACTGGAAAAGACCCTGATGCTGGGAAAGACCGAAGTCAGGAGGAGAGGGGGACGACAAAGGATGAGATGGTTGGATGGCATCACCGACTCAATGGACATGAGGTTGAGCAAGCTCCGGGAGTTGGTGATGGACAGGGAAGCCTGGCGTTCTGCAGTCCATGGGGTCACAAAGAGTCAGACACGACTGAGCGACTGAACTTAATTGAGACCGATTTGATCTTTGGCATCTGCTGTTTCTGACCCTGGTACTGCAAGACAACGACTGATGCGTACTCAGAAGACTGTTGTTCAGTCGCTAAGTCGTATCCGACTCTTGCGACCCCATGGACTGCAGCACGCCAGGCTTCCCGGTCCTTAACTATTTCCCCGAGTTTGTTCAAAGTCATGATGGTTTCCAAAGGAAACTCCGAAGTGTCATCTCTAGTTGCCGTCCCCTGCCCTCCTCCTTTCCTATCTCGATGGAAAGATGCTCAGAGGGAAAGATCCAAACTTACTCTCTGGCCCTCGGATCCCACGAGAGCTGCCAGAACGACCCGGTTCTCCAGGCAGAACGCTGAGATCGCCTCATCCACGACTCACTTCAGAGCTGAGGCAACGAAAGCAGAGAAAAAGGACTCGCCGGTGGTCACAACGTTTGGAGTCGGTTTGGACTCAGGTCTGGGGCTCATCCGGTTCCCGTCCGACTCTAATAAGTCCGACAGGGAGGAGGACAACGCCTGTCGGCCTGAGTCGGACACCGTACTTCCGGCGCTCTCCCGGAAGTCTCCTGGTCACGCCTTTCCCCTTGTCCGTCTCTCTAATTTTTCCCACCACCAGGTCGGCCAAGGTTAAGTGGCTAAGTTCCGCATGCCGTGCAGCAGATAAATAAAGTTTTCTTCTCACAGGTTTCTGTTCCCTGAGGCCGGAAATGCTTCCCAAGAAGCAAGACTACAAAAGGCAGCCCGGCTTCCTCCGAAGCAACCGGAAATGAACTCCTACTAAGGGCGCTCTCGAGGTCTGGGTGGTGTCGCAACTCTATGACCCTAAGCGGCTAGAAGTGCCCAATGTAGTTTTGTTTTTTTTTTTTAAAGGCCCCCCCCTTGAGGCGACCCGGAAGCGGAAGTGGAAGAAAGTTCTAGTGGGCTGAGGTAGCGGCGGGAGCAGCCGGGTGGCGGGAGAAGCCGTTACAGGAACTGGAGCTGCGGGTGAGCGCGAGCCGCGGAACAGGGCTCGGGCTGGAGGCCAGAACGGGCGCGGGGAGGAGGGGGAGGCAGGGAGGAGAGG